>NC_073351.2:7135833-7743611 GCF_027580225.2 Misgurnus anguillicaudatus
AGACTTCTCCTCATGGCCGGGACATGTCTACCTCTTCAGCTGATGAACTGCACTCACAATCTGCATCTGAGGGTGAAAAGGTTAGCTTTGCCAGCTTGGAGAAATGTAGTAAATGTTCCAGTACAACAAATGCAATTCAACCAATACTTTTGTCCTCGGAGTTGATCCAGGTTAACCATTGCAAACAAACTTTAATGTCGTCATTTATTTTTTCACAATTAAGTAATACATGCAAGCGGCCTAAAGGCCAATACCCATTGTGCTAATAAGAAATAGTACTGTAACCTTATTGTGTGGTGTTTGCAATGGTTGAAGATTTGTGTTTGTACATTTTATACATGATTTGTAAATTTCCAAATACATATTCATTTTATGTCTACAAAGGTTTTCATTCACCAATAACTTTGTGTGAATTAACGTTATGTAAACACCTTGGTCTACAAATTAAGAAACAAGTCAGTTTAAGAATTCCTAATCATTTTAAATTAACTTCTGGTATACATGTTAATAACTCTTTGTATTTCAGGCTTATGGCAAGGACATGAACCTAAATGAAGTCCCATCTACACAAAGCAGTGAGGAAGATGATTACTTCACATGTTCTTTGCCATGTCAGCCCTGTTTCTTTTTTATTGAAAGAAAAGAAAGGCAAAGGCTAAGACAAAACCAGAAGGGAAGACATTTTCAAAGACTTCAGTAGACCAATATTATAGCCAAGGGCATCAAGTCTGTGCATCCCATATGCAGCTTCGGCTTAAAGAGACACTGTGTTTAAATCCCTGCGATCACAGACATCAGCACCTGTTTTCACATGTATGGGATACTGTCGTTTCAGAGATTGCCCTGTTACTGTACATGTGAAAGTTGCTGTTGAGTCAACCCTGAAAGCAGCTGTTGTGTTCTCTGGAGGTGAAGTCTGTCATAACACCACGGAAGTGCAGAGTAGGCCAGTACGTGCAGGTGCACGTGAGTCTATAGCAGAAGTCCTGGCAACAAAGCTTCCAAGAAGCCTTTATTTGGAGTCCATGCAAAATCTTCCCAATAAGGTCATTGATTCAGGGTGTAGAGATGATGCGCCGAGTAAAGAGGTCCTAAAAAACATTTCATGGAGTGAGCGAAAAAAATCCAGACTTCATTCTGATGATCTGATTAGTGTAAAAGAAATGCTTGACCAACAGACTGGTACCGACAATGACGTCCTGCAGGGGATTAACATGCACCCAAAAGGGATCATGCTTTGGTCTAGAAAAACACTTTCTGTGTTGTTCAAAAGGTGTAAGGAGGATATAGTCTATAATGATGCTACAGGGAGTATTATTCAAAACCCAAGGGCAGGAAATCCACCATACTATGTGTATGAGTTAATAGTGAGAAATCCATCCAAAGGTGCCTCCCCTTTACCTGTGGCAACATATGTCACATGCGACCACACAACAGCATTCGTGACCTACTTCCTGCAGTCTTTTCAAACACATCTTGTCAGAATGTATGGAACATCTGTATATAAAAGGCCAGTCATGATCATGTGTGATGGCTCCATTGTGCTCCTGCAAGCGATTTCAATCACATTCTGTAGGACAGGTCTGGAAGATTTACTGCAGAAGTACTATGCTTTAAATAGTGGACAGTATACTTCTGAAGTATTTGACCTTCCTATTCTTCACAGATGCCTTAGTCACTTCATGAGAAATGCCAAGGATCTTTGCAAAAAACAGTACATATTTTTGATATCTTACTGTCTCATTTACTTGCATTACTTTACCTGTGATTTTAAAACCTTTTTATTGCTTTGTAGAATTCCACAACACTACAAGCTGGCTATGCATGTAGTTGTTCTCCTTGCTTGCAGTAGGACACTGAAAGAGATGGACGATGTGCTGCACATTTCATCAGTTCTCTTTTGCAGTCCTTGCAGTGGAGAAAATGTGGCTAAGCACTACAACCATCTCCAGTTGCTTTTTCAACAAAGAGGAACATCTTTGTGGATAAAATCATTGCTGAAGACTACCAGGTATTAAAAGGCAATATTCTGTGACTCTGGGCAGACCAAACATGCAATAAAGCAGTCCCTCACATCAATCAGAAAATGAAGTAATAGTTTCAGCTTTATGTATGAGTTAATTTCTGGCATGCTTCGCTGAGTGACATTAGTGTAAAAGAGAATAAATAATTAGTATTACCTTTTTTTTGTAAATGCATTAACATTTGTTGAATATTTTCAGCATGATGTACCAAGCACCCCACTCACAAAGCATTTCCAGGAAATTATAGAAAGTGCAGTGCTTGATCGTAATGGTCAAGGAAACATTTTTTATGCACCAGCATTCATTTCCAGCTTAGCCAAATACAGAGGTGGAAGTAACGAATTACAACTACTCACGTTACTGTAATTAAGTAGTTTTTTCGTGTACTTGTACTTTTATTCAGTCAATTTTTAAGTCTGTAATTTCCCTTGTACTTAAGTACAAATTAAGGTAAGTAATGTACTTCACTACTTTGAAAATCACATTCGTTACTAAGTACTTGTAGAATTTTAATTAAATTAATATTCAAATCTTTGACAGCATTTGGATATCCAATAGAAATAATTGATCGTGGGCGGACCCATAAAAACCCTTGTATTTGGACCGGGAAAAAAGCTCGGTCTCTGGAAAGCTATTCAATAGATCCTCGCGCGTCCTTCACTGTGACGTTGTATTTAGTATTTTATTGTCAAAGAACTTTGGCGTTATGGACGCTGAATTAATAATAAAAAAATCCGAAGAAATATCGGATGATGAGTGCCCATTGCCGCACCTGGGAGTTGTTCACAAACAGAGGAAGGAAAGGAGACAGCGTGCAAATGTAATGCAAAATTTGTTTGCCATCTGCAGTGATTTCGGTTTACAATACTTCAGCCTCTAATCTCAAAAAGCACATTATGGTAAGAAGACTTATAACCATATTTACGTGATCGTTTTCGTTTTTAATGTTGGGTAGACCTCACGATAATTTGACTGAAAACATCACTTGAAACATGAGCTTCAGTTACCTAGGTGACGAGCACATAGACCGTAAAAAAGATTTAGCATTGCAAAATGGCGCTCAAAGTTAAATTTCATGTCATTGTCAACATTGTATTATTCATATTGAATCAGTGTTTTAAGCTTATAATAATAAACAGTCTAATAAGGACTC
Organism: Misgurnus anguillicaudatus; assembly: GCF_027580225.2. Lineage (NCBI taxonomy): Eukaryota > Metazoa > Chordata > Actinopteri > Cypriniformes > Cobitidae > Misgurnus > Misgurnus anguillicaudatus. The sequence goes on from NC_073351.2 coordinate 7,139,011, forward strand.
TTTTATCAAATTCGTCTGTTGCCGCGTCCCACTGGCGTAGCAACTGCACTGACAGCCTGTCTAAATTACACATATGTCAGTGCTAAATGCTGATAACTTTTGAAATATTAGTAGGGTACTTTTTCAAAGCTTTCTTGTCCAATAATATTTTTTTAACTCTTTTCCCCGCCATTGACGAGTTATCTTCAGAAAGAAACATTTGAATAAAAAACGTGTTTCTGAAGAATATGTTAATGTGCAATACCGCGATTGTCCACTAGAGAGGGGACTTACCCAATTTATGGATAAACTGAAGCCAAAACGTTATTTACTAATTTTATGTTTGATATTCGTTCTGAATCTGATCTCTAACTAAATTCCTTCACAAAAATGCAATTGTTTCAGCTTTTTGCTAAAAAAAAGTGTATTTGTCACAAGCCAGGGGCTGGCTGCTAGTGGTTAAGCCACGCCCCTTCTCAACTTCCACCTCGAGGAGGTCCCCAAAACCAACCCAATGACCAGACAACAACGAGGACAGGTAAGTATAAAACAATATTCTTTATTTATTTAAATATTTAAAATGTACTGGGGCTTGGGGAAGGGGAAATTAAAACTAATGCCAGGCTCTGCCCTCCAGGGGGCCACGGCCGAATGAATGACATAGGGTGGGGGGGTTTCGTTGAGGAACAGGCTCCCGCCTCTGGTTCCCTCTGCCCGTGGCGCGCTCCTCTTCCTTCCTGGAGGCAGAATAAATCAAAATCAGTGTTGGCATAGATTTCTCCTATCCGTGTACCTGTCTGTAGCTCCCGGCGGTTCACCGCCTATCTCACACAGCTCCTTGCTTGTCGACTCACTCTCCTTCCCTGTTCTCTCTCTCTCCACAGACTACAGCTGGAACACGAGGGCACGGTGGATCGGTCTCAAAGGGTTCGCTCACCTCTCCACCGACTGCAGCTCCTTGGTAAGTATGGTTCTCCTTCCTAACTCGTTCCTTTAGCACTCACACTTGTTCTCTCTATTCCTTCACAGGTGACAGCTGGGACACAAAAGGCACAGTGAATCGACTTTCAGTGGTTCTCTCACCTCGTCGCTGGTTACAGCTTCTGGGTAGGTATGGCTCTCTTCACAGCTCAGTATCTCAGCATTCACGCTAGCGCTCTTTCTCTCCACAGACGACTGCTGGGACACAGTGAATCGTTTTCAATGGTTTCTCTCACCTCTGCGCTGGTTACAGCTTCTGGGTAGGTATGGCTCTCTTCACAGCTCAGTATCTCCGCGTTCACGCTAGCTCTCTTTCTCTCCACAGACCACTGCTGGGACACAGGGACACAGTGGATCGTTTTCAATGGTTTCTCTCACCTCTGCGCTGGTTACAGCTTCTGGGTAGGTATGACTCTCTTCACAGCTCAGTATCTCAGCGTTCACGCTAGCTCTCTTTCTCTCCACAGACGACTGCTGGGACACAGGGACACAGTGAATCGTTTCCAATGGTTTCTCTCACCTCTGCGCTGGTTACAGCTCCTGGGTAGGTATGGCTCTCTGCACAGCTCTCACGACACACTCCTCTTCCCTGCTAATCAGCAGACTTAACAGGTTATGTGGTATTTTGCAGGGTGGCGGACTTACGCTGGCTGGCTACGCAGTGCGTCGACTGGACAGTGGTTTCTATGGGACGCCGGGGACCAAGACCCTCTCGGCGCTCGTTGGTTTACAGAGGGGCGAGAACGTCACGCCGGCACGCCGGGTCGAGCGCTGCCCTTTACTCGAGACCCGTTGGTCAATCGAAAACTGGACCGGGGCGCCCTTTCGTCGAGACCTCGGGGCGGCGGATCTCTTTCGCCTCTAGCTCTGTGATGATGAAAAGACACAGGTAAGGTAACAATATTATATGTGATACTCACACACCGCCAATCGCACAGTTCTTCACCGCCACTCCAAAACACAAGTCTGCCAAGCGTTGGCTGCGAGAAATACTTCGAGATGCCACTCCGTGATTTTTAAGACTGAAACACACTCACAGCATAATCATATACAGGTTTTACTCTAGGACCGCTTTCCTCTTCGTCGTCCCAGGATGAGTGACTGGAGGCGGGGTTACGTCTGACAAGACACAGCAATCTCACTGCGATACACAGCATTACACAGCACCACTTCAAGTGAAAATTTCTACATCCAAAGACTCACCCACCACGCTCAGTGCACACAATAGACACCCGTCTTCCTTCACTTCGCTCTGTGCGAGAATATGGAGATGGTAACACGGCCTAGTGTTTGTTTTCATCACTGTAGCTGTTTCAATACAAGGACCCTTCGGCTCACCCACCACACTGACTCAGGGGTAGGGCCACCCACTCTCTCTTGGAAACACTCAAAAAGACATACAGGTCAAGTACATGCAATTCGCTTCCATAAATGGGTTTTGTTACTCACGACTACTGCACTTTCTTCGTCTCACAATGGTACGTTTCTTCTTCCTTTGTTTCTCTCATCCAAATGTCAATATCCGTGTGCTCTTCGACCTATAAGGTTTTCGGTATCTCCATCAGCATAAGTCCACGATGCAAGACGAGAGAGAGAGCAAGTACAGCGATTCAATAAGTGTAACAGGCGAGCCCAACTCAGTGCTACGATACACACCAACAACAGGAACAACATGAACTATTTCGGGGTGCTCCTTTTTAAAGATCCACGGCTCGCCTTCCTTTCGCCTCCTGTGGCTCTGTCCTCTTTCCGCTCGCTTCAGCGATCCCCGGATCAACAGAGCCTTCGGGCTCTTCAAAAGGTGCGTGTCTTTGTTTTGCCTTTGGCAAAGGAGCTCCCCCGTGTCAATCGCCTCTCGTGTACATCGCTGCTTTACTTGTGTTCCTTTAGAGCTATTTATGTGTCTCATCGACCCCCAGCCTCCAATCACAGTTTGCTTCATGGATGCTTCACACCTGTGGCTCGTAAAGCCCTGATAGCGTTGCCCTGGAAACCAGGAAGTAAACTGGTGCATTAAAAAAAATGTCCGGGCGGAACCTCTCCTCTCCATTTTTGGTTCCGCCTGAAGTCACCCTGTGACATATTTGTAAAGAAAAATACCAATATTTAAGAGTTTATACGCAGGGAAAAAATAGGATGAAACAGTTTTTCACTTTTTTATTGTTTGTTTGAAAGTAGAGGGTCTGTTCTTTCATTTGATAAATTTGTATGTTTATATATTTTTAGAAGAAAATTTTCCTGGAAGGCATTTTGTAAAACTTTTGTGAAAATCATAAAAAATGCTGGCGGGCAACTTTTCGAAAAATGGCTGGCAGGAAATGAGTTTATGTAAAAAAATCTGTTTTTAAATAAAATAACACAACAAGCTTATTTATGTTGCATCATAATTCATTAATAATAATAACATTAGACCATTTTTATAACTTGATAAAAATTATATGAAGAAACAATATGAAATAATATAGCTGCTGTTAAAATCATTTAACATTCTTTAAACAGACAAAATTCCTGTACTATGTGTTTATTCGTATAAAACACAAATTGCCTGTTTTTAATCCATTCATATTTCTGATTTCATTCAATGGATTTAATGTTTATTCAATAAATATCACCGGCTAAAAAGTAATTTGTACTTGAGTAGTTTTTAAGAGGGGTACTTTGTACTTTTACTTAAGTACATTTTTAACACCAGTACTTTTACTTGTAATTGAGTATTATTTTAGCAACTACTTGTACTTGTACTTGAGTACAAATTTTCAGTACTCTTTCCACCAAATATGCCCTCCCACATGCCACACTGTGGTCTGGAATGATGTTCATTGCTTTGATATTGTTAATTAATCTGTAATGCAGTTTTTCAAGTGTTTTGACCAAATTAAATGGTCTTCAGGGGACCTGGGACCGCATGGGTCAGGTCCAGTGTATCAGCATTTGAGCAAGCTTTACAACAAAGTGAGACAGTCCAAGAAACAGGTAATGTATTACTACCAACCTAAGATCTCTGTCTGTTAATACATTTTTCCTGTAATTACTGTCGACAGGTAAGATGTACTTTGACTTTTCCAGACCTCACTTAAAACTGTCCCATTTCAGAACTTTACTCAAGATAACCAGACCCAAGGCATTATGGAAAAAAGTCAATGGGACCTAAAGAAGATACGATTCCAAAGACGCCGAGTCACAAGACTTGATGACTTTGTGCAAACAAACCAAAAAATGCATGATGCCCTGGTGCTGGAACACACAGACATGGAAAGATGTCGGAAAAAAGTACAGGAAAAGTAACTGATTTCTTTTAATCACGCTGTTAACACAATACTGTATTACATTTGTGTTTTATTCTTGCAGTCATTTAAAGTGGACATGGATGTGTGGAGGAAAGGTCGAAGAGACCGGAAGCGTAAAGTTTTCTATGTTTCTCCATTGGACCTGTCATTAAAGGTATAATTAAAATGATGCCAACAGACAAACTTGTCTTGAATTTGACTTCGTACATTCATAGTCTTTTCATTTTCTGGGGCACTGACAATAGCTTACATCAACAGTAGTAGAAATTGGGAAGATAATTTGCAGTTATGGTTTAAGGTTTGATACGGTGTCAATTTTTTCCTAGACAACCACCAGCTTGCCAAAAACATGGCCAAACTTAAATTTACAAGATGAGGAACCCGCAGTCATCCAAACACAGGTTATTTAAGTTACTAGTATAGTGTTATTTGTTTAACCATTACCAATTTTCCTAACTAAATTGTAATGCAATATTGCACTCTTATTGTGTTCTACTTATTAAATGTAGTCCTAATTAATGTATTACATTGTTTTTGTAGTGTTAACATATATGATGGAGAGATCATGTGAATCTTATCATTTCTTAATAGGATTCAGAAGAAATTATTCAATCATCTGCTCAAACCACATCCACTTTGACTGAGCAACAGGACACAAAGAACACCTTCAATGACGCTTTATCACAGGTGCTGACGAATCAAACAAATCCAACAGTTACTTGGTGAAATTGTTTCAGTTGTGTATAATGTAGAATCGTATGTGAGATAGCAATTTAAAGTGTGTGTGTGGCGCACGTGCATGCATGTATGTGTTTAATATGTTGGAGTCTTCACTCTCAGCTAAAAGCCTTGTGGGAAAAGGATGAAACGGAAGTGTTTGTTTCAGTGATTCCCTCTCAAATAAAAGGGAACAGCTTTCTAGTTCATCACAGTGAGCTACTACCTCTTAAATCGCACAACTGGCTTGCAGGCGAGGTGTGAAATTATGAAATTAAAATTCAATTCAATTCAATTCAATTTTATTTATATAGCGCTTTTCACAATACTCAATTGTTTCAAAGCAGCTTTACATTAATAGAAGCAGTAAAAGCACAGAAAAACGACAGAAAGCATAACATAATACACAATAGCATAAGCAGTCAAATTTGCTGCGGCTATGACGCGACATTATGAGCGAGCATATTACTAATATAACGTCTAGAAGAAGAAGCTAAGTTAAGCCCAAGCAGGCTACCTCCCCGGGGTAAAAAACCCCCTAGGAGAAAAAAAACAAAAACCCCGGGTTGTTTAGCCGAGAAAATAAAAATAAAAGTCCTAGGAGGGAAAAACCCTTGGGAGATATACATGTATATACACACATATAAACGGATAAGGAGCTTAAGCGGAGATTAAGTGGAGATTAAGCAGAGATTAAGCGGATATTAAGCGGGTCTTGCCGGTGGTCGTTGGTCAGGCATCAGCTGGGCATCACATTGAAGGACGACCAGTAGATCAGAGGTGTGCCGACTTTCACATCTACCGGAACTGGGTCTGTTTGTCCCATTGTCCTCAGGGTCAATGGGACCCAGGGACGAGACAGGGAGAGAAAAACAAAATCATATTAGCGTAGGGGCCGTTCACATGTAATGCAAGTGTCACACAGTGATGTGGTTTAATCAGCTTAGTTTCAGACAGACTAACTATTGAGGCATAATTGTTTTATCCACAGTTGAGGATTTTGCAAATTGGGGGCCCACTGCGACGGTATATATGGTAACTAAGGGTCACCTTCCGATTTTTAAGAGAAAATTAAACCTGTTGACCCGTTTGACTAAGGCCTGTAGCCCCACTGTCGTCGTTAATGCAGGTTCAGTGGCAAACGGGTCTATATTGCATACTATTTACAAGATCACGAGAAAACGCCCAACATCGCAACCTGACCATACGTGTCAACCCGTTTGACTAAGGCTGGAGGCCCCACTGTCGTCGTTAATGCAGGTTCAGTGGCAAACGTGTCTGTATGGCATACTATTCACAAGACACAAGAAAGCACCAAAATCGCAACCCGACCATACGTGCCAACCCGTTTGACTAAGGCCGGAAGCCCCACTGTCGTCGTTAATGCAGGTTCAGTGGCAAACGGGTCTGTATGGCATACTATTCGCAATAGAAAGAAAGCGCCAAAATCACAACCCAACCATACGTGCCAACCCGTTTGACCAAGGCCAAAAGCCCCACTGTCGTCGTTAATGCAGGTTCAGTGGCAAACGGGTCTGTATGGCATACTATTTGCAATACAAAGAAAGCGCCAAAATCACAACCCAACCATATGTGCCAACCCGTTTGACTAAGGCTGGAGGCCCCACTGTTGTCGTTAATGCAGGTTCAGTGGCAAACGGGTTTGTATGGCATACTATTCTCAAGAACACAAAAGTTCCAAAATCGCAATCCGACTATAGGTTAAGATAAGGTTTTTATTTATTTATTTGGTTGGTCTGTGTTATGACCGCGAGTGCTTTGTTCCGTACAGATAACTATTTCGAGTTAAGTACTTTTACTAGACAAATTATGCGAATGCTTTGTTGAAGAGAAAAGTTTTAAGTCTAGATTTAAAATTATCGACTGTGTCTGATTCTCGGACATCGGTTGGTAAATCATTCCAGAGCTTAGGGGCTAAGTAGGAAAATGACCTTCCACTTTTAGACACTTTTGATAGTCTAGGGATAATCAAGAGACCAGAATTTTGCGACCGTAGTGTGCGTGATGGATTGTATTCTGATAGTAATTCTCTAAGATATGAGGGTGCTAGGCCATTTAAAGCTTTGTAGGTGATTAGTGATATTTTAAATTGTATGCGATATTTAACTGGTAGCCAGTGTAAAGATGCCAGAATTGGGCTTATGTGGTCATACTTTTTAGATCGAGTAAGTACCCTTTCGGAAGCGTTTTGAACTAGCTGAAGCTTGTTTACTTGATTTGCATGGCATCCCCTGAGTAGCAAGTTACAACAGTCTATTCTAGAGGTCATAAAAGCATGGATAAGCTTCTCTGCATCAGATGTAGACAGTATATGGCGTATTTTCGAGATATTTCTAAGATGGAAGAATGCTGTGCGGCAGACGTTGGCGATATGACTATCGAAGGATAAGTTGCTGTCAAACATCACACCTAAGTTCCTAACCGTGGAAGATGGCACCACAGTGCAGCCATCTATGTGCAACTTGTAATCTGACATATTATGTTTGTAGCGATTCGGTTCAATAATAAGTATCTCTGTCTTATTGGAGTTCAGCTTAAGAAAGTTATGTGCCATCCAGTCACTAACATCGCTAAGGCAGTCTGTTAGCTTAGAAAACGTGTGTGTTTCGCTGGGATGTGAGGAGATGTAAAGCTGGGTATCATCCGCATAGCAGTGAAAACTTATGTTATGTTTCCTGATAATGTCTCCCAGAGGTAACATGTATAACGAGAACAGGATAGGACCTAAAACCGAACCCTGCGGTACACCGTATTTAACCAGGGAGTGATATGACTCTTCCTCGTTTACATAAACAAAGTGATAGCGATTGGTTAGATACGACCTAAACCAGGCTAGCGCCTGACCACTGATACCAACATAGTTTTCTAGTCTATTGAGTAAGATTGTATGATCTATTGTGTCAAAGGCTGCACTAAGGTCTAATAATATATGAATTGAGATTTCACCACGATCGGATGTTAATAGGAGGTCATTTGTAACTCTAAGCAACGCTGTCTCTGTGCTATGGTGGGGCCTGAATCCTGATTGGAACTTTTAATATGTACTATTATTTGTCAAGAATGTGCGTAACTGGCTTGCCACTACCTTTTCTAATATTTTCGAAAGAAAAGGGAGATTTGAGACTGGTCTAAAGTTATTAAGCTCTCCCTGGTCAAGCTGCGGTTTTTTAATCAGCGGTTTAATAACTGCTAGTTTGAAAGCTGTTGGAACGTATCCTATTTCAAGCGATGAGTTAAAGATATTTAGAACCGGGGTTGACACTACAGGGAATACCTCTTTAAGCAGTTTTGTGGGAACAGGGTCTAATATACAGGATGATGATTTGGATGATGTAACTAGTCTAGAGAGCTCATCTATTGTAGTAGGTTTAAATGAATCAAGATGTTCGTATGGTAGTCTAGTGTTAAGTGAACTAACGGGTAGAGTGGTGGCTGCCTGGGTAGATACGATGTTGTCCCTTATAGCCGTAATTTTGTTAGAAAAGAAGTTCATGAAGTCGTTACTATTGTGTTGAAGTTTACTATTGGTTTCTGTTTGTTCTTTATTTCTAGTCAGTTTTGCAACGGTGCTGAAGAGGAAACGAGGGTTATTATGATTCTCATTTATAAGCTTGCTAAGATAGGTAGATCTGGCGGTTTTAATAGCCTGTCTGTATTGTTTAACACTCTCTTTCCATGCTGCACGCCATACCTCTAACTTTGTGCTTCTATAATTTCTTTCCATTTTCCTAGTTGCCTTTTTGAGTGCTGCGGTGTGATGATCATACCATGGAGCTGGCGGTTTTTCTTTGATTCTCTTTTTTCGAATGGGAGCAACGGCATCCAATGTGTTAGAACAGACATTGTTTAGGTTTTCTATTACAATATCTAGATCGTCACAGTTATCTGGTACATGTTTAATTTGGGACAGGTCTGGAAGAGTGCTAATAAATCTATCTTTAGTGGTGGAAATTATTGTTCTGGCTAATCTGTAGCATGTTGTGGATTGAGTGATCCTATCTAGAAGTACAGTGTATGACACAAGGTAATGGTCAGAAACTGCATCACTCTGAGGTGATATTTTGATGTCATTAATATTGAGCCCGAGTGACAGAATTAAGTCTAATGTGTGCTTACGAGTATGCTTTGGCCCTGTCCCGTTTTGTCTAATATTGAGAGAATTTAGAACATCCATAAATGCACGTCCTAGTGCATCTTTTGGGTTATCCACATGAATATTAAAATCACCAACGATAAGAGCTTTATCTACAGTGACTACAAGCTCAGACAGGAAATCTGCTATTTCTTTAAGGAAATCTGCATGGTGGCCCGGAGGTCTATAGATTGTAGCTAAGGCAAAAGAGAGCTGTTTGTGGTTACGATCAGTTATCCATATTTAACAACATTAGTTCGAATGATTTAAATTTTACTTCAGATTTTTGGTTTACTTTAAAAATTTTGTTGTATATTGTAGCTACACCACCCCCTCTCCCCTTTAATCGAGGTTCGTGTTTATAATAATAGTCTTGTGGGGTGGATTCATTTAAACTAATGTAGTCGTCTACTTTAAGCCAGGTTTCTGTTAAACAGAGTGCATCTAAGTTTTGGTCTGTAACTATTTCATTGACAATAGGTTCTTTATTGGTAAGCGATCTAATGTTCAGAAGGCCGAATTTTAACATTCGAGGTTCATCTGTTAATGTAATTGTTTTCTAATTTTATATTAATCAGATTTGTACCAGATGTGGCAAGCGGTGCTCTGTATTTATTTTTTCGGGGAACAGATACAGTTGAAATGTGTTGATATTCTGGTAAGATTGACTCGAAGTGCTGGGATATAAGTGATCTTGACATATCACGGCAGCTAACAGATGGACGGTTAAGCCGATCCGTCTGTTGCCTGACTTGTACCCTGGATAGTCAGACTGTATTCGAAGTAAGACTATTGGTCGGATTTATAGAGAGAATCGCACTTCCTTCCTGAGATGGATGGAGGCCATCTCTCTTTAGCAGGTCAGGTCTCCCCCGAAAATGCTTCCAATTGTCTATAAACCCTACGTTATGCTGAGGGCACCATTTTGACATCCAGTCGTGAAAAGACAATAATCTACTGTAAGTTTCATCCCCCCGGTAGGCGGGGAGGGGACCAGAGCATATTACATTGTCTGACATTGTTTTAGCGATTTCACATATCTCTTTAATATTATCTTTGGTGATCTCCGACTGGCGGAGTCTGGTGTCATTCGTGCCGGCGTGAATAACAATTTTAGAAAACTTACGCTTAGCATTAGCCAGCACTTTAAGTTTTGATCTAATGTCTGAAGACCTGGCTCCCGGTATACAATCGACTATGGTGGCTGGTGCCTCAATGTTCGCGTTCCTAAGTATCGAATCTCCAATGACTAAGGCACTTTTAACAGACGTCTTAGTTGGTGTATTGCTTAGGATATCGAACCTGTTTGAAATTACCAGGGGGGGTCTTGGGTGGGCACCGGAAACGACTTTGCCGCCTGACAATCACCCAGTTAGTCGGCCCCCTTGACTCAGATGATGGAACCGAGCTATGTGTATTACGTTTAACACTAGGCACACCCGAAACAGTGTTTGTAGCATTAGCGGTATTAACGTTTGTAGCATTAGCGGTATTAACGTTTGTAGCATTAGCGGTATTATCGTTTGTAGCATTAGCGGTATTAGCGTTCGTAGCATTAGCGGTATTGCTGTCATCAACTAGCGTTTGGATGCGTGCTTCTAGTTCTGCAATCTTCTCCGTCAGCCTTACTACTTCAATACACTTAGCACAAGTAAACCCCTCTGTGCTGATGGAAGAAGCTAAACTGTACATGTGGCAAGTAATGCAGATTACAATAACAAGCGCAGTCTTACCGCTTTCATGTTGGGTGATGGCGTCTTCGGTCGCCTGGACGCGGTCCGTGAAGCTACATCGCGAGGGAAGCTCACTTGCAGCACGCCCCGATCGCCTGCGGACGTCTGTAGCCAGTGTGATGTGAGGCACGCTGAATCTGTGACGGCCGGGCAGCGGCTCCTCCACGGCTTCCTGATCGCTTTCATTCTGGGCGATTGCGTCTCCGTTCCCTCGAGCGCGGTCCGTGAAGCTGCACCGCGTAGGGTGTTCGCTTTTTGCACTTCTCGGTCGCTTGTGGATGTCTGGAGCCTGGGTGAACTGGGCGCTGTACATCGCGTAGGATCTGCGATAACCGGGTATCAACTGCTCCACAGCTTCCCGCTCAGGTGAGGACAGGTCTGAATATCATACAGTGGATGAGTCCGCCATTAGATCGGCAAAATGGTAACTAAAACCGGCACCTGTTTGTTGATGCTAGCGGGCTATATGCTAACACTGGGTGTTTAGCAGTGATAAATCGTTTCACGTGGTAGTACTGCTCAATAGTCGACACGGTAAAGTATTCTTGAGATAAACGAATATGTTATATTATATAAATAGGAACAAGGTAGTCAGAAAATAGGATTTGGATGATAAACTCGACGGAGCTCTGACGGAGCTCTGATGCACGATGCTCAATAAACAGTAGGTACACATGTTTGTACTACATACAAAATTTTGTATTGTAATGAGTTTTTTGTGCTCCCTGTACAAATGTGCGATTATGTCAGACTATTGAATGTCTCCTATATCAAACTGTGACTGCTCTTCATTTGGAGAAGAATGTTTACATAATGAACCACTACACATCTAGTGTAATTCTGTTTAAGGACAGAACAACAGTAAGGAGACAGAGTTTGTCCAAGGTACACTGTGACAGTTTTAATTTTGTTAAACTTTGACTTACTAAACTGGTATACTTATTCTGTGTTTATCACATAATTCTATTTGTTATTGATGTATTTTAGGTCAAATTTAATGACTACATGGCCATTATTTCATTCTTTAACGTAGACCTCAACCAATGGAAGCTTCTGGTTGGTGTGGTTTAAAATACAATTTGGTCATTCCTGTTGTTAATGTTGTGGTTGAGAGAGGTGTTGAATTTATTTGTTGTTCTTACAGTACATTAATGCAGCTGAAGGATCTGTGTTTATACTTGATCCATTAACCACCTTTGCAGAACAGGAGGAGTCAGATGTTGCTGCCACTAAATTCTGGTACAATTTTAGCTATCAATGCTAATCATAGCCAATGCATTCCATCTATGTTCTAACTGTTTATTTATATAAGATTAGTGAAGTTGTCCTGGCCTATAGGCCTTGAATATTTTAAAGATCAGGCTATAGCAAACATGGGCATCATCTGAACTAATACAAAATAAAATGTTTGTAATGTCATTGTATTGTCTTACAGTGAATACTTTCAGACCAGGACAATCCACCACCTTCCAAGGGACTGGGTGGACATTCAATTTAGAGGGGCTATAATGCAACACCCAATTCAACAAGATGGCTGTAGTTGTGGTGTGATGGTTCTCATGGTATAATAACAATATTTAATTCAATGTTTTTGACTATGTATTTCCTGTGCGTGTGAACCATATAGTATGTTGTGATCTACTTGGAGTACTTGCATTAATATGCAACATTGGTAAAGTCTACATAAAAGCTTGGAGGCAACGTCTTTTAAGTGCATCCTACAGTACATGTTATCTTGTAAAAATTGTTTGCATCCTCTTATTGAATGTAGTCAACAAAGCTGTGTTTCTGAGTAGCCTAAGCCCTTGATTTGAACCAAAACTTTTGTTGTATTACAAGTCAAGAGCATTTGGTTAAAGGTGCAGGGTGTAATTTTTAAAAATCTATTGACAGATATGCAATTAATATGTAACTTAATGTACATAACTATTTTATCAGGGGTGTATAAAGACCTTTCATAATGTACCATTACATACACCAGAGGTCCCCTTACATGGATCGGCATTTTGTGCCACCATGTTTCTACAGAAGCCCTTAACGGACAAACTTTGTTTACTTAGTTGTCTTCGACAATGACATGTTTGTCCAGTGGCGGCAACGGTAGCTTCTCTATGCGTTCAGAAGCGAGGTGTGAGCTGTGGACTGAGCTGTTGGTTGCGATTGGCAGCATAGTGATGTTGCAAAAATGTGCACACTGCACCTTTTATATTGTTATATCGGTTTTGTCAGATGCACTATTTACAGACTTTTACATAAGAGCACCTCACATGTCCTGTTTTCTCAGATGGCAAAAGCAATCATGGAGGCTTTTCCAAAAATGCCTACAATGGAGTTTGGCACCACAAAAGAAGAGATGGCCCAGGAACGCATGATATGGGCATTAAAAATATTGGAATCTTCAGGTCTGTGACTCTGTGTCATGTGTATTTTTATGGCCACATAAGCCTCAAAAATTATAATATTTGCACTTCCGTCTGAATGCAACTCAATTTCAGTGTATTATAACTTCCAATAATTTCCAGGCCAAAATAAGTTATGTTTAATATGCTCTTTATTTGGCCAAGTATCAAATAAAGATTTTCTGGTTTGAAATCCTTATAGGATAAGATTTCAATTACTTTCTGTGATTGGTGTAACCAATTTGTGTCACAGATTTTATATACAATACATATTTCTGAAGCAACATGTTTTTTCTTCATTTTCCATAGTGTTTGATACACAGAGTAACTATGCCATGTGTTCGTCATCCAAACCACCAAGTCTGGCATCCAAAACACCAAGTCCTTCCCTGACTGACTGGGTAAGGAGGAATATTATTATTAGCAGCAGCAGCGGTTTTTGGGTTTGTTAAATTAAGTGTTTGCATTTTGTGCCTTGTGTATATACATTTCATATCTGCAAGAAAAAAAGAATGCAGATATTGCTCATGACATGCATGCCACAAAATGAAAACATTTGCTGTCATACTGAAAGGTGTAATGTATTTAATACATGGCTTGTGTGTAATACAATGTTGTACACAAGATTATCTTAGGAGAACTAAGTACATTACACTACCTTGAGGTATTACGCTCATTTACAGCAGCCCACATTGAGCAATTTCTACCCTACATTAATAAATCACTTGCACTCTCTGGCAGATGTTAAGGTCTAAATAACTGTTGCATTGATTGTATATAACTATTCTTACAAAGGAAAACCAGTCAGACTATAACAATGCAACATTTAGAGGAATAATAGTACAATGAGGGGAGCAAAACCGTTTTTGTGAAGTAGTTTGACAATATTTGGTCTTCAATGTCTTTTCAGATTCAGTGTGACAGCTGTGGCAGATGGTTCCATGGGCAGTGCGTGAATATGAACACAACCCAAATTGAGGAAATGAAGGAGACCACTTGGAATTGTTGTTTGTGTAAAAAGTGAGCCAAGCAAGGCAAGTTCAGTTGGATAGCACGTTTCATACACTGACTTGTGTATAGTTTAATCCCTTTGAATATAGTCAATGTTATCCTCCTAAGCCGCTGCAAGAGTGACCACATAAGTCCAATTCTGGCATCTTCATTGGCTACCAGGTTTTTGTCCTATGAATTTTCCCACAGGATTTTTCTCCTATGGGGTTTTTCATCCCCGGGAGAGTCAGCCAACATTGGCTTTAATTTAGCACTTTACTGTATACTTTACATTATTACTACGCTCGCTTGTACGGTTTATTCTTAGCCGCTGTATTCTACTTATATTATCTATTGATTATTCTGTGTTTTCACCTACATCTACTTATGTAAAGCTGCTTTGAAACAATTAACAATTGTGAAAATCACTATATAAATAAAATTGAATTGAAGACCTGGTGTGTCCACATATGTAGATCACTTTTTTGCATCATAATACTTAATTCTGTGCAACTGGAACCTGTTGTACACAAACATGGACAAATACACTGCTTCATGTTCTAAGAAAAATATTTTGTTATTATACTAACTTGTTCTTACCACTGATCTATATAAATGACTGGATTGCGCATGATGTCACAACTGTGAAGCCACCGCGCCGCCATGTTGGTATACCCAAACATTCTATTAAATCAATGGACGCGATCAGATTTTAATGATAAAACATCACTTTACTACTCTTCGTTTTTATATCTGAAGTTACCCTGTACATTATTACAACACAAATGTCCTAAGCATGTACATAGTTATTTACTGAAAGTTGTACATTTTAGGTTTTAATCAGTTATTATACATTCATCTTCATTACAGTATCAGATCAGCAGACAGACTGCAACATATTTAGTATTAATGACAAACGTGCTCATTCTGAAATCTAAATAAATAATCATACTTTGTACCGTATGTGCATGCAATTATTTGCTGGTTTTATATTACCTAAACTTACAAGTTACCTAAACTTATTTAGAGAGATAACGCTGACCGTATAGCTGAATGTCAAAAAAAACTTTATTTATACCCGTGTCATTAACAGAATGCAGCAGACACACTCACCTTAACGTTTTTTTTATAAATTCATTTAACTGCCCGATCAAAGCATAAACATTGCAAATAACACCAGAATTAACAGTTAATTTACGTACACATATCATAAAAATAATCTTGCGTGACTGATACGCTGTAAAGCGGGTGAATTTAAAACATGAACATGAATTTTGAATGGAAGTCAATGACGCCGTCTGCCGGTTGGGTATACCAAGATGGCGGCTCGAAGTCTGCGCTGGCTTCACCTCACGCTGTTACGTTAAGCGTTCTATGTGCAATCCAGTCATTTATATAGATCAGTGGTTCTTACTAACCGCAAAATAGCTGGTAGAAATCTGAAAAAGACAAACCAAATCTCTGGTCTTAGGAGGTTATACAAAATCTAAGTGATGGATCCTACCTTATATTCTTACATGCAGAATGTTTTTTCCTTTTTATTTATTCCAAATCATTTATTTACATAATCATTTTCTAAGCATTAGATATCCATATGCTTGATTATTTGAGTATTTACTATTATTACTATTATCAATGTCCTTCATTTATAACATTGTGTATACATTTTTTCATTTATTAGTGTTATTTATATTTATCTTGCTTAAAGCATTTTCATTCCATCTAATGTTGGCCTTCAGTATTAAAGGTCTGGCTATGCGAGACTAGGCAGCTTTGACAAGGCCAAAACATGTGGACCATGTCTGCTTTTTCACATTTATATCGATCACACACCTCATCATCAACATCAGGGTACATTTTTGAAAGTTTACACTTTGCATAATAGGCACGGTGAATGATTTTAATTTATATGAGACACAGGATGTTGACTTATGTTTTATGTTGACCCATAATATATATATTAAACTTTTTATTTATGCAAGCGGAGGTGTATTCTACTTAAGTATTTTAGTTACTTTTTCTAAGCATCTGTGCTTTATCAGAGTGTTTGTCTTGGGAAAAAATTTACTTTACTAAAAAACTTTCACTACATTCTAAAGCATAGAATCATACTGTGTATTCCTTTTATATTGCATATTAAAATTCATTTAAACCCCAATTACATAAATATTGTGTACTTTTACTTTTTGAGTAAAAGTACGAAAAGTACTTTTTACTTAAGAAAAACAAAAAAAAATGCACTAGATGTTTAATGTACTTAAATATTAAATATAAACCAAAAACCTGAAAATATGAAATGTAGTGGAGTAAAAATTTTGATAATATGCTTTGGAATGTATGTTTTCCAAAGAAAAACACTAATAAAATACGAATACTTGAAAATTTACTTTTATGTAGAAAGTAAAAATACTTAAGTACTATACACCTCTGTATACGATTCTAAATAATACCAATGCCAAAATGATGTATGTTTATGTATAGTTGACAGACTTTACTTATAGTTTTCTTTGTAAATGTCCAGTAAAACAGTTTTAATAATTGACAAGAACACAGAGAGGGTCCTCCTGAAGAAGTTATTCTTAAAATGTTCATGTCAGATGATAAGGATTTTGAATAATACCAATACCAAAATGATGTTTATGTATAGTTGACAGACTTTACTTATAGTTTTCTTTGTAAATGTCCAGTAAAACAGTTTTAATAATTGACAAGAACACAGAGAGGGTCCTCCTGAAGAAGTTATTCTTAAAATGTTCATGTCAGATGATAAGGATTCTAAATAATACCAATGCCAAAATGATGTACAGTATGTTCATGTGTATGGTTGACAGACTTTACCTATAGTTTTCTTTGTAAATGTCCAGTAAAACAGTTTTAATAATTGAAAGGAACAGAGTGAGGGTCATCCTGAAGAACAATCCATTAAAAGGTTAATGTAAACCCTGCAGGGAAAGCAATACAGGAATGTTACAATTACAAACACTTTGTGATCTTTTTTGTCCAACATTGAAAGTAAGTGAAATGTCTTCGACTGTGATTACACTATGTTTCGTAATGATTAATATAAAAAGAGTTGTTAATACGTTTAACTTGTGATAGAATACACAGGAGGTGCGTTTGACTTGATGTGCGCCGAAAAAAAGAAAGACGGATGACGTCAAATACCGCGAGAACGAATAGACATTAGCCTCTGTATTGTTTCTCGACTCCCTCTCGCGTTACTTTGACGTCATCCGGTCGTCAGTTCTTTCCGCGTCGCACGAAGTCGAATCGTCTAGGTCGGTCTCAGTTTTTTCCGTACCGTAATTTCAGGAAACGACGTGCATCACAGTTTAGGCGGCGGCTGGCTTGACCGTGCATCTGCAGATGACGGCTCACTTGACCGGGGTCTGCAAAGTCCCGAAGCCACGTTGTAACGTTAACTTTACATGTTACGCACTGGTGGGGACAAACCAGCCAGTTTAATAGAGTTATTATGTCTCAAACCTTTCACATTACATTAAAATGGCCCTTATACGGATAATGTTACTGTCAGTCAGACCTTTTCCTAGAAACCACTCAAAACCGTTAACGTTGTATTTATTAACGTTAATTGTTTCAGTTATATTAGCTATATCTGTTCTTTAATTCGTATTTCTAGCAATTAAAACCCAGGAATGACAAGCTATACTTAACAAGATTTTGACGATCAAACTGACAGAAAAACTAACTTAAAGCCGACTATTAAACTAAAAACATACTATTACAAAGTGAAGAGGAACGTTATGTGTACAAATTTTATTATTTACAGGTTATTAATGATGTTATTTGCGACAAAAAAGTTAAGGGTAATCGAGCAAATAACGGTCTTCTGGTAAATATTGTGGTCACGTGATGGCCTCGCGACATAAGTCGTTTCCGGTCGTTTCTCAAATGCACAGCTGCGTCCTTTTAAAATTATTTTTAATATTTTTTTTTAAATACAAATACAATAGTTACAATACAATAGTTCAGTCAGGGGGTACATTATAAATATATAAAATAAAAATAAATAAGGCTCCGTCCTAGAAGGCTGCATGTCTCGGCTGCCACGTCATCAAGCATCGTCGAAGGACATCTCAATCTGCTTGTTTTCTCTTTTGTTGTTTTAATTTAATTACAAAATCTTTGACTGTCCATGTTGTAAAGACAGTTGATACATGACTTTTATTCACTGTACTACAGTATTGGATTTTTTTTGGGTGATGCATTGCTAATTTTCAACTTCTCTCTTTAAAGTATTCATGCCTAGCCTGGTTAGCCAGACCTACATCAAGATGTAAGGTCTGGCAACTCTTCACACAAACGGCTCAATGCAAGGGGCGGGATATAAGGTTGTCCCTCAAAATGCCTCTGCACGCAATAGGATAGCGCTATGACCAATCAGAGCAACGAAGAAGGTGACGTATGAGTCCCATGCGTTTCCCCACCAGTGGAGCTAATTGGTATATCAAACTTTTACCGTAACCAGTCGGCAAAACTCCAAACACATCTTTCTTGCTTAAAAAGGACTTCAGTAGGGTTATTTGCTCTTCACTCAAAGAAAAACATAAGTCTAAGTCCTCCAGAGTCGCGGCCAAAGCCGCTTCAAAAGAAAGCTGTTCGCCAGCAGCAGCAGCCATTCTTTGTTTTCAAGTAGGAACCGTCGCAGGCAGCTCTGTCGTCATCATGTTAAGCCCGCCCCACAGACGCTACACACGATGTGATTGGCCTAACCAAATTTTGGTTTTTGGAGCTGTTAAGTGTATTGTGAGTGCCTAGACTAAACCCTGGCAGCAAATATATTTTGCGGCCGCTAGGGTGCGTCTAGATTTCTAGGCTAATTCATGCCATGACCACTGGGGCGGAAACCATTATGACGTTGCCTTGGACATCAAACTAAACCATCTCATTCTGGCTTTTTTCTAACCTCAAAATCCCAGAAGGACAGGTCTAAGATGGACGCAGCCTCCATTGGATGCAACCTTGCATTTGAGAAACCCATAGAACGGTCAAATTACCCCATACTCTAACCTGAATGAAGGGATCATAAAACTTTATCTTTTACCTTAATTGTTAGATGGGTGTTAATACCAAACATTTTTTTCTCGTCTACCCAGGAGAAAGTCATGGGTTCTGCTGCTGAGGTATAGAGCATGTTTTTTTCCATTTGTTGCATTCAGAGATGTATAGTAACGAAGTAGAACTACTTCACTACTGTACTTAAGTACTAAAAGACAGTATCTGTACTCTACTGAAGTATTATTTTTTTCTCCTACTTCAACTTTTACTTCAGTACATATTTTCGATGAGTTTAATACTTTTACTCCGATACATTTTTTATGTGCTGCATAGTTACTCGTTACACTCAAATGTTACGAATCATTCCAAACCCACATTATCACTGCCGGAGCGGTGATACACATTAGAAACACACACAGATCGTGGTCTAAACCTATCAGAGAAAGTGAAGGGCGGACCCCTCCCTCCCTCTCACTCACAAATATGAGCCGGGGTTGTGGACAAAATGTGAAGCGAAGAGAGAACCAAAGTGCGCGAGAGAGACCGAGAGAGAGAGAGAGAGTGCGCGAGAAAGGGCGAGTGTGCGCGAAAGAAGGAAACCTAAATACATTGAAACACCTTTTACTTTTACCTATTACAATTATATCGACTAATATTTCATTAATTCTGAATTCTCTATCTCCATATCAGTTAAATTAATCCGAATTATCTGAACATTCATGTCCTTGTACTCCTGCTACAGCCAAAGGAATTGTGAGTGTCCTTTAGCTTAAACATTTGAAATTATATAAACAATATTATATTCAAACTTTTGACTGTTTTCTTTAATAACTACATTACACAATACTTGTACTTTTACTTTCAGTACTTGAGTAGTATATTTTTTTGAAAACTACTTGCAATACTTAAGTACAAAACATGTTTAATACTTTAGTACTTCCACTCAAGTACTGTGCTTAAAGAGCACTTCAACTTCTACTCAAGTCACTTTTTTGATAGAGCACTTGTACTTTTACTCAAGTCTGGGTCACTAGTACTTTATACATCTCTGGTTGCATTTGGCAATATTATCAAAAGATTCTGAAAGAAATAAGATAATTTTCAAAGCATTAACATAGATATGAAAGCATTAAGTCATTACTGACCATCTTTTATTATTGTTTATTTACAGTGTCTTTTATTCTGCTTACCTGACTCATGCAGAATTCTGGCTTGATGTATCGTCAACCTTTTAAGCTGGCTCTGGTGATAGCTAGTCTTCTCAAACCTCTGAATCAAGACCACCATGAGAGGCCTTCTGAAGACCATCATTACTCTACAGGTCCAGTTGTCTTTACTATCAGGTAAATCTTTTTTAACTGCAGCATTGAGCGTTATGTGCGCTGTTTATGCACACAAAACGCCTTGCATTTTTGCCCCCTACTGCAACATGCGTTTTTGAAGGAGCGCTAAGAGCGGAAAAGCACCCGACGTCATTTGTGTCTTTCCATTGTCCAATTGAATATGGGGAGAGGTGGGCCTTCCGTTGTAGGGGCCGATGTTTACAGTTATTTGAAACAACCGTACTTCAGTCACTTACTGTCTCCTGTGATCGAAGGTGAGAGGTGCATAAACACAACGTCAGTGCAAGGGTCCTCTTTTTAAAGTTTCTGCTTATATGACAGTTAACAGAAAAAGAGCGCTCACGCTTCAATATTTGATTGACAGGACAGCTGCCTCAGTGCTTGCATAGCAATATAAAAAGCTGCGCTGCACTGCTTTTTATAAAGTGACCAAATCAAGGTGCACCTTGTGTTTCCATGTCTTTAAAACGCATTTGGTGTGATTGGCCCCCAACAAGGGTTTTTTTCTGCTGCTTTTTATTTTTTCAGCTTTTGCCTTGATATTGTATTTTACATTGGTAAATGCCTATGGACATTGGCTACTAGCGTTCTGCATGTGTAAATGCACATCGATGCGAACAACGACGCAAATGTGTAAATGAAAAGTGGCGCATAGCCTACTGTGTAGAGGCATTGGGGTAGGTCTGACTAAATCAGCCTTAATGACAACTGCATCAGTCTTCAATGATGGTTTAACTTTTACACAGATAAACACTCACTTTGTCTATCCAGACATCAAGGTTAGAGTTTGAACAGATTCAGATAGTTGGTTTTGTTCATTTGTTCAGTGTTTTGTTGATATTTTAGTCCTAATTGATTATGACAGATTTATTACAGCCTTATCTGTCAAAATGACAGCCAATAAGAAAGTTTAATTCAACCTCTGGTTGTGAAGCAGATTTTGAACCAGTCTTCTTCAATTGTGTCACTAGCCTACCACAATCCCTGTGCACCAGCTATGGAAAGTGCAGACCAAACTTCTACCTCCACCTGTGAGTCTCTTCCCACATTTAGTAAAGTAATGAATGCGGTCTCACAAATGAAAGTTTTTTTTAGGGTACATTATTTTAATTACCAAATGATTTCTCGGATGAATTGGATAAAAAGACATTATTTTATTTTTCATTCATGAAAACTGGTTGTTGCTGCATGAACTCAAGCACATTTATTTCAAACACATCAACGCAACATCATTGCTATAAACCAATGCAGCTATTTTGGATAAAAGATAATGCGCCTCAGGTCACACAAATCAAACACGAAGAGTTGTCATACACAGTGTGTACAGTCAGTCATTCAAATTGGATATACACAAAAATCAGATTTAAACTGACAGTGTAAGGGTGTTTTCACATATGTTGGTGCGCACTGTGGTGCGGCCTCGGACCGCACCAAAATACATTGTATCATTTTTCAGTTAGTGCGGTCCGTGTTCACATATGTTGTTTTTACCGTACTCGAAACGCCGCACCTTACACCCATGTGACAACTGTCAGTGCTGTCATTGGTCTCTGACAGCTCTGACCCTCATGACCACCCCCCCCACGTTTCCGTGACAACCAGCCTGACACGAGGAAGCTAGCGAGATGGAGATAAACAAAGCACGTCTGTTGACCCTGGCACTGGCTATTAGTTTTTATATAATTTGTTTATCAAACTTTTGGCAAATTGTTCAGTTTGAAAATGAGACCCGTCTGTGTCGGGAGAGGAACGTGCTGATGCATTACAGGACGCAATGCCAAATTTTAGGGTTATGTTAGGGTTAGGGTTAGGTACCCTCATGTGCTTCGTCAGACCACGATCCCGAAATGCCAGGTAGGTTACGGCCATGGTATTGATAAAGAATAAAGTTATAACTATTACGTTTTGTTAAAACTATATGTGTAATTTGTGAAGTCACTGAAGAGCCCTTTTTGATAGATAAGAAAATGTATTTAGTAGGCTATATTTATCATATTCCATACATTATGGGTAGCATATTTTATCCGTATAATAGTAACGTTACTGGATGAGCTATTCCCCCTGTGTATTGAACACTGTTACTTACAGCATATTAATACAAAAACAAAATCTAATGCAGTTATTTGTACACAACGTCTCCGCCTGTCAACATTTGCTACTATATGCAGGACAAAAATGTTTTTCACTTACCATCAAAACTCGTGTCAGTGGGCAAGAGGTCAGTCGTGCTAACAGTGGAGGAAGCAGGACTATCAATGGACTCCACGACAATCACTGGGTCAACGATGGGTTTCGTACCAAGTATTTGGTGCAGCTCATCAAACCAGGGAAATTTTTCTTTTTCTGTCCCATCACTTCCAGTTTTATTGAGTGCATCACGTATTTTGATGTACTTGGTGCGAAGTTTTTTGGCTTTAATGCGGCATTGCGCAACCGTCCTATTAAACCCTTTCTCGCGGAGCCGTTTGCTAAACACCCCGTAAACATCACTGTTTTTGTGAGTGGAAGACAGCTGTGTACTAATAAAATCATCGGCCCAAATATCCAGTAGACAGGGAATCTCAGCAGCTGACCAAGATTGTCCACGATTGCTACTCCCTGCCATGTTTGTTGTTGTTTCCCTCAATACAACATCCGGCTCACGTCACGACGGAAGTCCAGTGACATGAGAAGAACTTCCTGTATTTGGTTCGGCCCGAGGTCGAGCAGCGTTCACACCACAGATGGGTCGCTCCAGAGTTCAGCGAGAGCTGCTCCGAGACCACCTGTTTAGAGCTATCTCGTAGCGGCTGTTTAGTGCGCACCAGAGTGCGGCTGTTGTGTTCACACTGACCCAAACGAACCGTACTCGGAGCGACACGTCATTTGGGCCGACCTAAACGATGTATGTGTGAAAACACCCATAGTCTATGAGATCAATGAGGGGTCAATAGATCTAGTTCAATCAACACCCTCACCATGCTCTCCCAGCTTTAGGTGCTTAAACCTGTTTTTCTAATCAAACAATACGAGAACAGATGTTTCGGCGTTATTGCCTTCATGGCATGAAAGATTAAAATCTGCATTTAAACCCAAAGGGGATATGATCCCTAAATAAAATCATTTTATTGATTACAACCATAATACTGAACCACTTTAAAGGTCCCGTTTTTCCTGTTTTTTGAAGCTTCGATTGTGTTTACAGTGCGCAATATAACGTGTTCATGTTTCACATGCAGTATTTTTCACACAATCTACTTATCTATATAGTGCTTTCACTGTCCTAAAAACGGGCTGATGTCGTCTTTGTCCTATGAAGTCCCTCCTTCAGAAATACGTAATGAGTTCTGATTGTGTAGCTTGTTTAGTGTGTTGTGATTTGACAGCAGCTTAGCCGGGGCAGAGTTTAGTCAAACACACTTGCTTTGAAATCATTCAACCGGGAAGTAGAGGGCTGTAGTCCAAACCGGCCGTTCGCTGTATTGAAAGGGGACTTCTGTTAAAGAAAATACAATGCCTGTCTGGCAGTGAACTTTGAGCTTTATCATTTACAGGTATTATTTATGATATTACAGCAACATTACACACTAACTAAAGTTTGAAATATGGGATCAGGAAAAACGTGACCTTTAATGTTTAAGTATTGAGAAAGAAATGAATTCTTACCGTGGTGGAGATATTGAAAACTCTTACAAAGAGAGTCATTTTGGGTGTTTTATTTAAAGACCATGTCCCCTTTTAGCCTGACTACGTCAGACTTTGTACTTTCGCTCAAGCAAAGTAGCAGAGAATGGTATTACCAGGCTAGTCCCCTTTGGATTTAAATGAAGATTTTGATCTTTCATGTTTTTAATATTTTGGTTTTTCTTTGGGTGCAATTTATATAAATGAAATACTTTGTCAGATGTGATGTTCTCATTGTGTTCTGTTGTTACAGATAGAACTGAACTGGAGTCTGTGAACTAATGCTGTGTTCGAGACAACTTGGATGTTGGATATTATTGACCTCAAACCCGTAAGTCTGGAACAGCAAACAAAGTTGAGTATCCGACCTCTCAACTTGGGACAGATCCATCAACACCGACCTCAACGAGATGCATCATTTGACATATCAGACAAGGTGGTGGCTAGCGTTTCACAGCCTTACATGAGCCGCAAACAAACTTTAAACAATTTTTACAGCACATAATATTTATGAACATGAATGTTAAATTATCCAGTTACCGTTTTCTGCCATAATTGGCACAGAGCACAAACTTCTCCTGGCGTCTCATTATGTGGTAAACACGCAAATGTGATACGTGATTGACTGGAATGCATTGAGGTCGGAGGTAGGATATTTAATGACATAACATCAGAAATCCGAGTTGTCTGTAACACTGCACAATATTTCACCTAATTGTCACCACCTGATTATCCTCCCATGTTTTTAACACAACCATTGATTGGTCACACGGATGAAGGCAGCAAGCAGAGACATTTGTCTTTTGTTTCTCTCCAAAAAAAATAAAAAAAATAAATCTATATTTAATGTTAAAAAACACTTACAGTAGACTGTGTTAGATAACTGTGCTCTTGGAAGTCAGCTTAAGTGAACAAATGGTAATGTTAATGAAAAGTTGATTTTTGTCACAGTTGCAAACTAACACAACCACACAGAATATGAAGAATAGCCAGAACTGTGGTAATAAGCTAGCCCTAAAATGTTGTGAGAATCTTGATGTATTGGCCACAGGTCTGTTGAATGCTGTATTCTGATTGGCTGAGAAATGTTCAGTGGGTATGCATTAATTTCTGATAACCGCACACCTAACTTGTCAAATGTCTTAAAAATAGGCACCAGAGCAATGTTTGTAACCGTGTAACCGTGGTATAAGATAAATAATTGACTCCTGTCCGCTTCGCGTTGTGCCACATTGCACCTTGGGTGTGCATTATTTTCTTATAATTCAATGGCCCGTCGTCAATTATTCCTTACATATTGACGGTTGACAGGTTTGTTTGCATGTAATTGCATTATTATTAATTTGGGGTTGATAGTCCAATGTTGATTTGAGAGAAATATTTAATTTTTTTTTCTTTTTAGACCCTTTCTCTTTTTAAGGCAGCACTTAAGGATGAACCACCCTGATCTACTAAGATGCACAGATTCAACTCTGGCCCAGCATCATCCCCACACCTCACCCGCCGAATGCTATTTATTTCAGTTATATTACAACTTAATGTTAACTTTAATTGAGACGACTAGTATTGTGTAAAGCTGGGGTTTCCAAACTTTTCATTTCAAAACCTATTAGACAAGTGTAATCTATTCTAGACCCACTAAAATATTTTTAAATATACATTTTTTTAATGGGGTAAAACACATTTGTTCTCTTTCAGTGGAGTCATTTTACTTTAATAATATTTCATAATGTAAAGCAGTGGTTCTTAACGTCACTCCTCGAGGCCCACCGCCCTGCACACCCCGCATGTCTCCCTTATCTAACAAACTCAGTTCAGTTCATTGAGATCTCTTCTAATGAGCTGATGATTTGAATCAGGTGGGTTTAATAAGGGAGACATACAAAATGTGCAGGATATGGGCCTCAAGGAATACCGTTAAGAACCACTGATGTAAAGTAAATATAAGTTTATTTGCAAAACCAAATATTTTATGCTATATTCTTTCAAAACCATTGTCATTGTTAATTATTAATTTGGCCAAACTCTTGTTGCATCATTACGGTGTGCAACACACCTTAACCTACTGTGTGATCGACAAGTGGGTCCTCCTGACCCACAGTTTAAAATCCCCTGGTGTACTGAATGTTGTATTGTAATTAAAGTTGCATCTAAGTCTTGTGTAACAGTCTCCATTATTTGTGATTATATTCACAGTGTCACATGGTACTTTCAGCACTTACTACATCAGTTTTAATGCTTTAACTTTTAGGTTTATTATAAATTCATTCATTTTTAATGAATTCCTTCTTTATGTAGAACATGCAAAGTCTAAAATGTAAAGTGTCATGATCTGCTCTGGGTCTTGTGCAGTGATTAAATGAACAGGTGGTAAGTGTCATAGCTTTGCAGTATATTGGGTAGGCTCTGGATGTAAAGAACATTCAGCACATAGGTTTCATAAATTTAATTTGGTAAACAAACTTGTTAGAACAATTAATGCTGTGATGCTGGATAATACCTGGTCAAATGAATACATGTATAATGTGTTTTAACATTGTATAAGGTTTCTTCATCTATATAGACATCTGTTAAAGAACGGTGCGACTGCTGTCCATTATTGGTTACAGTATATTTGTTAAAATGTTGCCAGTAAGATTATTTCTGTGTACAAGGTACTTTCATTGAGTACCTTTATGTGTTTTATTCTGCACTTGAAGCATAAACGCAATTTAAATGCAGGAGTCCCCTCGTCCTTACTGCAAAATATGCAAGTGAAACTGGACTAAACGCATACAGTATACATACGGGTATGATTTCATGTTTCTATATTACACGTGATACGAGGTAGGGTATATAAAAATAATATTTTATGAATGCAAAATAAATGCCAAACTCTTAAAAACTGGCAAATTATATGCAGCTGAGTTTTTTTTTAAATCTTGTTTGTGTTCAATACAATTAAAAAAGAAATAAGTGTACATGATAAAATTAGTTGAGCATTGAGGTCAGCTGATTCGTCTGCGTTTGCTCAGATTCAAGATCTCCAGAAGATGCATGCAGCTCGTAAAGATTTCGAATGTTTCAAGACATCACCAAGACATCTTGCAGAGATATTGCAGAAGTCTTACTTTTTAATGTTCGCAGCCGATCTACAGAAGATGAAGCGATATTTAGCAGACGTCTCCGCAACGTACGTGTGCTATCTGGGTATGGAGCTTTCTACACGCAGAGATGGAGAAAACACACTCCCTTCACAATTAGAGGTTTTAAACCTGAAGCTATTCATGGATCTGAAAGCCCTCTTTTGGAGTCTCTGGAAAAAGGTGATGCTGAGCTAGATGATGTACCATATGAAGATTTAACATTTGAGGAGCATACTGTTGTACCAGAAGAAACAGATTCCCAAAAGTCATTGAACTGAATTTGCCTCAGTATTGCTTAAATAAGAACATTCTTATCTTGTGCTAAGTGCAGCTGTGAATGAACTTCTGTAGGAGCTGCAGCATATAATCAGTACAGACTGTTACGTCCGTATGTCGTCTGGTAGTGTGTTCCCTCCGTCTCTCTCTCTCTCCCCTTTAATGTTTCCCAGAAGCCGCCATTGGCTAACATCCCTGTCAGTTTCCACCTCTGCCGCTGACGTCCACCAACCCACAATTGCTCCGCCCAATAAAAGTGTGCTACAGACCGGCCGCCCTAGACCCAGTCTCATTTTAATACTTCATTGTTACATTACATTACTTTTGCTTGTAATCTTGTGTGTACGTTGCCTTGTTAATCTGTTTACATGTTAATCCCTTTTGTATGTTTGGAGAGGAGTGAACAGGTAAGATTGTCAACTGATGTACATTTTGCAACATGTAGGTTTTTCTGTATTTATTGAATTAGTACACCAGGTAAGGAGCGAGTGCCACCCATTGTATGTTTTCCCTGACTTTTTGGTTAGAGAGTGTAGTTTAGGTAGGGCGTCTTGGATGCCGAAGATATTTTATTTTCTCTATTTGTTTTTGGGGATTAAAGTGCGTGTTGCAGGTTAACCACCACTGTCGATTAATAGGTACATAAATCACTCAAGATATGTGTATAATTTTTAAAATGTCTCAAAAATGGTCTTAAAGACCACTTTTTTTACGTTTTTGGTATTAACGTTTTTTTTAACGCAATTCTGCGATGACGTCACGTTGGGGAGAAGTGGAGAAAGACTCAGCCAGAGCCATAGAGATAGATGAGACATTTATTGCTGTTTAAGACTTACGTATATAATTTGGAAATCATATATACATCGTAGGAAATATATAATGTGTTATACTGCAAAGTTACCTTGCTAATTATTATTTATGATGTATGTGGAGATAAATTAAACTTCGCAAATCTGCTGATTTGATCCATTCATGTCCTGACCACCAGGCTAGAGATTTTTAAACATCCTTAATCCACACTTACTAGTCTATCAAATAATATCTCAAATATATTGTTTTGTGAAATAAAAAGATGCTTTGTTATATTGTTTATGCGATTATAACGAATCACACGATCATTTTATATGGAGCAGCAGTCAGCAGCTGCAGCATACTCGGATCCGACCGCATACATACTGTAATAAACAGGCGTTCGGCGGCTTTTTACATCACGACAGACTATGCCATTTGAGGAGGAACCGCTCATTGATCACCGTATTTTTATAAATCCTGTACATGTTTGGACCTGCCGAACAGGTTAAGCACTTTTATATACTTTGTTGAGCAGAGGCTGCACAGTTTGACCAGCGGGCTGCGGGAACCGGCCGCACATCACGCCGCCAGACGGTGTTGCTAATATAACTCGAAATGTATAACTATTATCAGATCGGCCCGGGAAAGTCCCAACTCTCCTAATTGCCATTCCGCTACTGGCTGTAAGAAAGTGAGTGCGTTTGGGTCGCTGGTCCCCGCGAACAGATGTGACGTGCTTCACTCACCTTCCAGGATTAGAGACATGCTGCCAAAACCGTTTGTGCTGAAGATCGCATAAAGTTACAACCATTTCAGGCAGGATCATGGACCCCCCCAAGCCAGCATGCACTAGTATGTTAATTGTTTGTTTACTTTCTACACGAAGATATGCTAACGTTATGCTATCTGGCTGTCTGCCTATCTCTCTATACTAGCCTTTCCATCTGTCTATCTATCTGTCTGTCTATCTGTCTGTCTATCTATCTGTCTGTCTATCTATCTATCTATGTATTTATCTATTATCTGCGCTATCAGAACTGTACTTTACTCGTCTTTCTATAGTCATTCTCAATGCTCTCAAGGCGGCTTTGGTAAATTCTCTCCCCAGCGTGACGTCATACAGTGCGTTGTGGGGGAAAGGAGAATCATTGCAAATTGCTGTACTTTTTCATACTTTTTCAGGTTTTGTGATACCCAACAACATAAAATACAATGGATAACAGTTTAAATGTTTATTATCAACAAGCAAATTGCACAAATTCGTTGAAAAATTTTACCTGCAAAACGCCCTTTAAGCAGTTTAGGTAATTAAACGTGAGTTAGATTTGTTTGGTTTTGTTTATTTCTTTTATTTAGCACCGCTCACGTTCCTTCTCTCCTTCCCTGGTGTTTTTACTGTATAAATAAACCACTTGTTTTTGCATCCCACCCTTGTTTCTCTGTATTGACTGACACACTAAATAATATTTTTAATAAATAGTGTTACATATACCACTTACACACTATCAATAACGTAACACAGACTCAGTATCTTTCACTCAAAAGACTATTTGCGACTTTTTGCAAAAACAAAATTAGGAAGTTCAGGGATCAGTTGTAAAGGAGTTGGCTACTGTTCTTTGCACTGAGAATCCCATTCAGGCTGCAATAGAAAACCATGTTCCACTGTCAAGCGCCTGAAAACGCAAGGCATACTACAAGAAAAACTTTTTAAGGTTGTAGAACCAGTAGAATATAAGATCATCAGAACAGAAAAGTCTTTTCAGTATGTCCCTATACTAAAATCCCTGCAGCAACTGCTAAATTGTAAAATAATACTCAGTAAGGCTGTACATTTAAAAGAAACATTTCAAACACAATGGGGGGGGAACGTTTTTACAGATCATTTTGGGAGTCAAATAACTGTGTAAAAAAATAGTATTCTCTCCAAAGAATGTGCAATTTCGCTGATCTTGTATTTTCTCTCTTTGTTTTTGGGTTTAAGCAGTTTAGAGAATTAAACGTGAGTTAGATTTGTTTGGTTTTGTTTATTTCTTTTATTTAGCACCGCTCACATTCCTTCTTTCCTTCCCTGGTGTTTTTACTGATGATTTTGAAATTTGTAACCCCATTGGGACTTTACAAAAAAAAACAGTGTGTGCATTGTATTGGACTCTAGGCGATCTGCCCCATGGCTACCACTTCTCTTTTTCCAGCATTTATTTAGCTGCTCTGATTAACAACAATGATTATGGTTTTGACAAAGTCTTAAATCCTTTGATCAATGATCTCATAACCTTAGAACAGCACAGAGTTTTTATTTAATAAGTTGGGGAAAAGTTTGAAGGGTACAGTGCAGGGTGTTGTTGCAGACAATCTTGGGGCGCATGGTATTACTGGGTTTGAGGAGAGCTTTTCTTGCAGTTACTTTTGCAGATTTTGTACAGCTAGCAGGTTAGACTGTCAGAAAGTTGGAGCTGTTAGTTTCCCTCTTAGAACTGAAGACACTCACACAGGGCATCTTAAGACCATTAAAGACAATGGTTTGAACAGCTATTCTGGTGTTGAGGTTAAATGTGGGTAATTTTCCTTACCAATGGACTGATAAAACAAATTGGAAGCAAACGTCACTGGAACAGCATGGGTGCACAGTTGGGGGTAACTGCCATGAAAATTTGAGTTTAATCAGATTTCTTCCTCTATTAATCGGACAGACTGTGCCTGCAGGAGAACCAGCAACTACTCTCAGATTTGAAGGACATTGTTGACTTTGTTGTTTCTCCCGTGCAAACTGAGGAATCCCTTTCATACTTAAGCTTTAAGATCACGGAACACCAAGTCTGATTTAAGGAGTTTTCCCTGACAGGATGCTTCAAAAAATGTGCTGCTTTCTTTAGCAGAAAGGCATCAATTTGCCATGGCGCATCAGCTTAACATCTACAGTATACCTAAATCGCCTTTACAAGTAACACATGGTTCATCAGTTCCCCTTGATGTTTTGAAAGAGCTCATTGTATCCGCCAGTTGGAGATACGCAGACTCTTAGATGCAGTGTTCTTGACTCAAAATGGATCTTACAACAGCCTCAACTACAGGAACGGGATGATTGTCCCACATGGCTCATTGGCAGGGATGCCTGAATTTGCTGAAATTATACAAATGGTTGTTGTCCAGGATACACTGTTTTTCATTGTCAAGAAGCTGGCTGCATGGCTCTGGGAACCCTATAGAGCTTATGAACTGAAGCGATGTCCCAAAAAGCAGATAAAACTCCTTCCAAATGAACTGAACGATCCATACCCATTGGTGGACTACACAGTTGCAGGAATGAGGCTCATTACATAAATGTTTAAAGGAGCTCTACATAGGTTCTGAAATTTTTTTAACAGTTACTGACACCAGTGGCTGTTAGAGAAACTGCAGCCAGTCTTATGCTCGTTCTCGGTGCGCATGCTCATACGAGCACGACCACAGCAACCAGCGTTGCTGTAGCAACCACAGATGGCTCATCGAGATTCACTGGCATGTTTACTGAGGTAAGAAAATTTACAGTACTGTAAGGTTATTGTTTGACAGACCATATTTTAGTAAAATGTTGCAACAGTACTTTATATTGTCAACTGAAGTCTACTTATTTTGACTACTGTAGAGTAACAATAAATTATATAGTTGAACATGTTGAAGATGAGTTGAAGACGTTATGCTTACTTTTAGATACAGTACAATTACTATTGTAGTTGTACTACCACACTATTTGTAGAATAGCAATAACACTATGGTAAGGTAAACTAGGGCTGGGTGATATATATCAGGAGATTCTCGTGTGTGTTTTATTGTCACGGTGTGTTATACACCGAAAAAGGAAAAACTTAAAGACGAACCCAAACGCAAGAGATGTGTAAAAATAAACTATGTATTTAATGAAACAGAACATAAACACCCACGTAGGGGTAAAACAGAGGATAAATACAATACTGTGATGAAACACAAAACACAGGAACAACAGGAACAGATCTCAACATGAACACAGAGTTTTCCAAAACGAACGCGCACACGACAGAGAACAAGAGAGGATTATAAAGACACCACATCAATGGGGAACAGGTGAACATAATTAATTACGTAAGACACGAGTACATAAGGGAGCAAGGTAAAAGTGACGAGACATTGGGAACACGTGACACAGATACATGATGTGAAAACACGTGTTCCCACACAGACCACAATGCTGCCATGACCTTGCCCTCAGAACATAGACCTGAACCTATACTAAGGTCTGGCAAGATCACGACAGCAACAAGACACTGGGAACATGTGGAAGCCACACACACAATGTGATTCCACATGTCCCCACACAGAACATAATACTGTCATGGTCCTGTCAGATGCACTCAGACCTAAATCTAGCACAGATGTCTGACAAGACCATGACATTTATCAGTAAAGCCGGTTCTTTGATTAGAAGTAAATCGCCATCAGCTGCTTTCAGGTGGTGCAGCATTTACTACACCGAGACTTACTTCCCTGACAATCGGGGCAATTTTGCATTAATTATCGAGGACGTATTGCCTGCGATAATTAATGTGATATGGCCCAGCTTGTCCGTCTGAAAGCAGCTGATGGCGATTTACTTCTAATCAAAGAACCGGCTTTACTGATGAAACACGCATGAGAATCCCCTGATATATATCACCCAGCCCTAAAAGGAACTCTAACCTTTATGTATGAAATTGTCATACTTTATTTTCATTCAGAATACCACATCAACTTTTTTACTTAAACACTTGTCATTGTAAATAATAAGTTGTTTTTTTCTGTTAGGACAGCTCTGAAGACTTTCAAGTTCCCGTGGAGGAGAGTTCTGAGAAGAGCAGTGACTCTGGAAGGGGGAGGGGAGAGCAAGAGTGAGAGGGAGGGGGCGAGGCAGAGGTGCAAGTAGAGAAAGAGGCAGGGGAAGAGGACGGGGGAGGGGCAGAAGAAGAGCAGGAGCTGTCAGTGAATAGGACAGACTCAGAGTGGAGGAGCTGACTGCTGCCAGGACAGCAGAGATACAGGTTTGTCATAATGGTCACATCTAGAAAACAGCACACACCCAAATAGACATATGTAAAATAAATAATGACTGCTGTTACACTTTCAGGCACAGTTACAGGAGCTATCCCTGGAGGAGAAGGATGAGGTACTTCAGAGGGTGGTCACTCATCTGCCACGTGTTTTTCTAGATGTAATGGAATACAGACAGGCCACACCAGGACCAGCCACACCAAACAGAGGTCAGCCAGCATGGTGCACCTGTCTTAACTGCAGAATAATGCCTACTGATCTGGAGAACAAATGCTGCAGACAGAATCCAGAAGATTGTCTCAGCAGGAGCGCCCACATGGAACTGTACTGTCTGGATGAAGACATCCTCCGCTTAGCTCGCCAGACATGGAACGACATCCTTGCACTCCATGACAGCCAAGACCCTGGGGCAGATAACCGAGAATATCGATATTCTGCTTATCGCCAAACTACGATTTGGCAGCATGGACGTCTGGACCCAGGGAATCGTTTAGTAATGCCAAGCTGCTGCATGTGGCGAATAAGAGACAAAATTCCCTGACCCATTCAGCTAGAAAAGAAATAAAGAACCTTGTAAACCTGCACCAAACTCTGACTGTTTTCAGTTTATTGTCTAAACTGAAGCTGAACATGTATTATCAAGGTTCAATTAGTTAAACAGTGTAGTAAATTACTTGACACTGTTGTTTCAAACATCTGACGCCTTGTTAATCAAATTAAGAGTTTAGTACTTACCAAGGGCAACAACAGTCTTTTGAGGCAAATTTTTCAATAATGGCCTTCCTCTTCTCCTCCCAAAACTCCTTTATTGGATCTCCACAGTAGGCATCTTGTATAGCGTAGAAAGTGGTGGATGACACCATTTTCATGTTCATAAACTGGAAGAGGAGGGCGATTTTGGAATAATTGTTGACAGAAGAATGTTTGTGGATAACATGAAGTCTCCCCCTTGCATATTATGCTTTAGTAATTGCTGGCTGTTCCACATCCACAGTTTATGTCCATGTGGGCAATGCTGTATAGAGAAGAGAACAGAAATATTTTATAAAAAACTCCAGCTTTTTTTACAGGTTCTTTTGACAGCTGTTCTCTGTTACAAATAATTTGATACTATGCTAGTTACAACTGATAATGTAAATTCACCCATTCCAGAACATCTGCAGTGCCTCGTGGTTGCAAGTTGACCTGAAAAGGTGGGAGCCCATCACATTCCACTCCCGTGGTTCGGTCAATGTAAAAACATTTGTTGATTGGCAGTTTCAGAAAAGAGACCAGTTGGATAAGGTTTTTGTGGTAAGCTATGCTTGCAGGCTGGTTAATGAGGTCAGTTTCTGCATCGACTCGAGCAAAGGTAGGGAAAGTGGGAATGTCTGTTGTTGGATGATAAAAATCTGCCGAAAGGTCTGGCTCTTGAACTGTCTCCTTGCGGTCATACATGTCCAGGACAGCCTCTTCAAGGCCAATGATTGGGAGGCTGTCAATGTTTTTCTGTAATGTCCCACTAGCACTGTGTAAAAATAAAACAATCATAAAAAACACATGTGAAAATATGAATATAGACTATTTTCCAGAGAACTATATAAAAAACTTGATTAACATTGATTGATAGTTCGCGAGCTTGTGACATTGCCACAATACATACCGCACATAAATAGGTGGGACATAGTCTGCATCAGATGGGTCTGAGGCCAGTTCGTCCAGCAATTCTATCCTGTGAAAGCAAAACCAGGGAAAAATAATTCATTACTACACACAAACTGTAATATTGACATGCTAGAAGTAAGCAATAGGGTACGAGAGGCTCTGCTGTTTTGGCTGAAGGTGGTTGTTAGGCAAGACGTGAAGCGGAGTCCGTTACTTATTCAGCAGTTACGTATTCACGATACAGCACTTGCCTCGAGTACCTTATTGCTTTTATAAAACAGTTCCCACACAATATCAAAGTTTAAAAAAAGTATTAGTGCAACTTTCATGATAGGTCACCTAAAAAATGAAAATTCTGTCATCATTTACTCACTCTCGTGTTGTTGTTACATAAATATCTTTGTTCTGATGAACACAAAAGAAGATATTTTGAGAAATGTTTGTAACCAAACCGTTCATGGACCCCCATTGACTTCCATAGTAGGGAGAAAAATAATACCATGGAAGCAGTGTTGTAGTCGAGTCACCAACTGTTGAGTCCGAGTCGAGTCTCGAGTCCCAGTGTTCGAGTCCAAGTCCGAGTCACCAAAGAAGAGTCAGAGTCGAGTCCAAGTCGAGTCACCATTACCCAAGTTCGAGTCCGAGTCGAGTCTCAAGTCCCGTATTCAAGTCTGAGAGTGCCTACATGTCTCCACTCTGGGACCTTCAAAAAACTGATAAAATGTATTAAAGAGGTTCTACATTAAACAAAAATGACACCACTGTCACAATTGCAAAGGGAGTTTATTTACTGATTTGACATATACACTTTGCAACACACTTTGCAACTTTACGACGCCATCAAAAGCATGTGTTTACTTCCATTGTTGTAAACTTGTGATTGAGAACTAGTGTAGAAAATTTACATAACTTAAAGCGTAACTAAACCCCTGGTCAGAGCCTGACTCCACCCACTGGCAATATTTGAAAAATGCAAGAAAAGTAGGCAGATCCCAACGGAGATAGAGGGGACAAACTAAGCTTGTAACAAGGGCGTGGTAAGCTTTAACCTGTACGTCACAAGTCATTTTTGGGACCCAACATCCAGTAGGAAAATAAGAAATTGTACACTATGTTGATCTAATATTATCCTCAAAAAACCAGAAAGCCTGTCAGATTTTTAAGGCATGTAATTATTTTCATATTTTTATATAATATTTTGTTTCCCCCCTAGCAACAATATCTTTATTTTCATTTTAAATTATATAATTTTGTGTTATTTTTGTTCATTTTCGAACAATTTATATTTGGATACATTGCTGTAATATTTATATTACTGTCAAATGCTTAACTCTGTTGACTTGCTTTTCATCTATGAGAACCGAGTTATCCAGCAACTCCAGTGATCTGATGCTACAGAAACACAGTATAAATACGTGGAACACAAAATTTCCAATGTCACAGTATAGAAAAATGAAAAGATATGCATTTTATTCATAATGACACAGATGTTTACCTTTCATTCAATAGCCCCAATGCTGGATCTTCTGTCAGCGGTTGTACTCCTGCTATTTGGAAGTCATCCCTGTTTAAATAGAAAGTTGGTATTACAAACTAACACATTGTGCCATAGCCAAACCACACATATTAACAGAATTGAACAGAATGTCATCAACAGTCAAATTACATTGTGACACTGCCATAATGCATAGTAGTAATTCTAATTTCTAAAGTGCATTCTCGATAGAGTAAGGGGAGGATAAAATAAAACATTCCTGTCTGATTCCCCTGTAGTTATGGAATTTGGAAGGTCTGGCAATGCTAACACCTTAATAGGTGTCGTGTCGATGTAGATGGGCCCTTTCCTCCTGACAGTGTTGTTTTCTCATAGCTGTAAACGAATAGTCATTTTTAGAAAGCTGGTAGTACATACGGCATTTACAAGTATTACTTTTGTTTGTTTTTATATATATAGTTTAGGGTTGTCAAAATTGACGCGCTAATAACGCGTTAACGCAAATTCATTTTAACGCCACTAATTTTACTAACGACGATTAACGCAACGCGCAATTTCTGTTTGACCCTTGGTCCAGCCCATAGTTGAATAAACAGATACACAGACAAATGTGACCCTGTCTAAATGAGTCAAAGGTTTTCATAGAAATAAGAACATTAAGCAAATCGTCTAGCAAATCCAATGCTCTTAAATGCTTGTTGGACATCTGAAAATGATCTTTATGTATACGTCTGAGAGGTGTAACGTTACCTACCTCCTAATGCTTAATCTAATACAAAGATGCGTCTCAATTCATTTTGGTTTCCCTTTTATGCATGACTTAGAAAATAGACTGCAGGACTTCCTTGATGTTAAAAGAGTCATTAAGAGAGATAAGGTTCGGTACCTGATTAATGTTAAAGAGTTATTAAGAGCGACAAGACTCAAAAGCAATCTTCCTCCCGCTAACAACTGACATCTGAAGCGCGTGCACACAGACGCGCGAGTGCGCGACCCGGAGACATCTACACAAAATTACAGTTTTAAAAATATCTGTTTTGATAAGAATTCACGCAGGTAGGATCTATAATCTGTTATGTCTTAAGTAAATGTTTGGTTAACTGTTGGGTAAAAATATCTGATGTGTAAGATTATATTAGATCACTTAGATTTTAAGCAGTCTCAATGTCAATCAAACAAAAGAAAAAAAGTTTATCATATATTGATGGTGTTTTTGCTTTGTGTGTGCTAAATTTATTCGTTTTACCAGTGATTTTAATGTATGGATGTGGTAATTTTGCTGACTCTTTCAACTTCAAACAGGTGTAGTTCTGTCTTATTTTGTTATATTCCAACAAATCATGCATTGTTCTATCTTTTAATAGAGAATGTCAAAATATGAACAACTATTTTTTGAACATTTGCTAATTCCGACATAACTTCCCAGCACAGGTCACAAATTATGCAGCAGCAAACAAAAATAGAGAAAGAAAATTATTCTGAAAGGAAAATTCATATACAAAACAATGGCTTGATGGTTCTGTTAAAAATGTAAACAGTCTGTTGTTAACATACATTTGCATAAAGCATCTATATATGTATATATGATTAGAGTATTAAAAACCTGAAAAGTGTTAAACTAGGGTAAATTTATAAAGGATAAAAATTTGCGATTAATCGCGAGTTAACTCATGAAATCATGCAATTAATCTAGATTAATTTTTTAAATCTATTGACAGCCCTAATATAGTTACAAAGTTTGTGTCATGCCTAGCCTTACTAGTTAATAAATACATTTAGCAAAAAAGCCAACATATATAACAATCCAACAAGTACTTCTTTGGCCGTTTTATTACTTCTATGGAGTATCTTAATGCACTCGTACTCTGAATAAAGATAATTCATATAATACAGTAACTTTTGAAACGGTCCTGTGGCTGGCTACCTAGCATCCACACTTGGTTAGCATGCTATCGTTAGCCTTACACCACAAAAACAATAAAAATAATATATTGCAAATGGCCTGTATGTAACTATGTCTTACCTTTGCAGTAAAAAGAAAGCCAGCTCGGGGTCCGTTTTCATACCCAGCGCTGACCGGAGCTCCCTCCAAGAATCAAACGCCAGTCCTAAATTTACTCTTGTCTTCGCCCGACGCCGGTCACTTTCTAATTTGGCCGCACTAGATAAAGATGTTTTTTTTTTTTTTACTTACGAGGAGTTCCCGTGGGTGTCTGGTTTTTGCTGGAGCCTGGTCGCTTTTTTTCCGTCCGTAAAGTCCATTTCAAATGTGCTATCGATTTCCGCTGCTTGCTAATCGCAGCCGCTGACGTACGCTTGTAAACCCAAGTAGACGAGAACGCGCATGACGTCACATTCTGTGAATTTTCGCGCCAATTCGGACCCGACTCCTCCACACACACATTGAGCCTACAGACTGATAGAGACAACTGTTTTGGACAGTCAAGGTGTCATTTTTTCTATTACATTATGGTTGGCTCATAAATGTACAAATGAAAACTCTATCTTAAAGTTTTTTTAAGTAATAACCTACATGTAGCCCCTTTAAGGTCAGAATTTATCGAATGGTACTGTATTATGTCTTTGCGTGTGTCCCTTAAAATGCAACACAAAATTCTTGAGTCCATACAAGTGTGCCGCACAAGCCCTGAAAAGTGAAGCCAAAACATCTCGATTGCCCCCCAGTGACTGGTCCCAGTATAGGTCATAAAGCCCGCCTCCCCATGTTATTCAATGGGACTTGAGACCAACTAAAAAAATGTATTACACTTCAATTATCTTTTTTCTGAAGCTGGTTTCTGTCATTTACTGTAGTTTTTATCACGCTGATGTAAATTCCAATGTTTGATTTTAAAATAAGTTTGTTTTTAGTTAGTTATTTAATGATATAAAAAAGGTGGTGTCACGTCATGATTGACAGCTGTGATATCATGTGATATGCGCATACTGCGAGAACGTGGGCGGGTCTTGATTTCGCGGCTTTACTTCCTGCTCACTACTGCGCAGGACTAGTCCCGAAATCGCTACTGCGCAGACTCAAGACCCAAGATGTCAGTGCCATATCGGGACACTGGTGGCTTCACTTTTCACCAATGGAAGAGAGCGAATGGGCGTCGTCCATCTATTTTTACAGTCTATGAGTCCAAAAGGTAATTAAATATTTAAGTTTCATGCATGTATGATATTAGTCTTGTACTGACGACAATAAGATTCATGTGTCTATCTGCCTAATTGGGAAATCACTGTCCTTGCATGTGCTCTAGTATTTCATCATTCTATTGTAGCATGTTGCCACGTTTTTTATTTGAATAGGCCTATAAGTTTAGGCTTTACATTGCTAACTGTCTAAAAATGTTATGGTCTTTCTCCCCCTATTTTCCTCTCTCTCTCTCTCTCTCTCTCTCTCCCATTCTGGTTTTCTGTCTCTACTCTGTCCATCTACTGTCATTACTAATTTCTCTCAGGACACCATGGCGAAACTAACACCTGTGCGCTTGCTGGTCAGCATCAGTGAAAATGATTGCATGAGAATTGAGCTGCACATTCCCGATGCTGTGGAAGACCTCATTGAGGATGTGAAGAATGCGTGTGGACTAGGAGGCCATATATGGCTACAGTTTATTTATTACAGTAACATCTGTATTTGACTAGGTGCACAAGATGGCGTGTATTAACTTCTGTGATTTGAGTGTACGCATCAGTATTTCCGGTCTAAGCGTTTACGCACTGCAAATGACAGCATCTAGCTAACCTTGGTAAGTAGAATGAGTGAAATTTGACTGGCTTTCGAACGGGAGAAAAAGTCAGCATTACATTGTTTTGTTCCCATTCGTCACATTATAATAACACAGAGATACGTTTTCAATCCTGTAGATACTGCGGTACGGGCTCAGTGTTAAATCAAGATCCGTGGGGACAGCTTCAACCCTACAAAAATCACTCGTGTATTAGGGGTGGCACGGTTCACAAAACCCTCGGTTCGGTTCGTATCACGGTTCTAGGGTCACGGTTTTCGGTTCTGTACGGTTCGTGTTATTTTTTAATTTTAATTTTTAACACTCCAGAAATGTACTTCAACATATGATATATACCTTAATTAATTATTCGCAATTTAGGATACAGTATTAAAAAAGTTATATCATGTAATCATGCACAAACTGAATTTGACTTTAACCTGTTAGCCAGCACTTCTATTTTTGAGCATTTTCTGAAAAACGCCAACTCCAAACTAAAACATCTGCAGCTCTTAAACCCTATGGTCTATATTCATAATTCTGGTCTTGTTTGAAACTAGACACTTGACATATTGTTGCGTAATAGTCATAACAACTCAGAGTAGTAAAGAAACAGAGTAAAACAAGGTAAAATATACATTAAATGACTTCCGTTTTTCTTTAATTAACATTCACTTAGCAAAAAAGGTATGAAATGGTCATGTAAGACACCTGGGGACACCATATAGGTGAACTGAATGTCTGACCATGCTGTGATTCAAATTTGAGAATGATACTCCAAAAAAATTTTGTTTCTGTGAGCTTTTATTTCAAAAAATTCCAGGCGTCCTTTCAGAAAAAGTGCACTTGGAAACTCCAAATATACACATGATAACAAAATTACATGATTATCAAAAGAAAATGAGTCAGGACTACATATTACATGATGTATATCAATTCAGAACTTCTCTGCCCACCAAAGCACATAGAAAAAACTATTTCAGAAAAAACCATTTGCACATTATAACAAAATACTTGTTATTTTGAATGTGGACGCTCATGAATGCACTCCAGATTCCAGTCATCCTCTGTGTCAGCTGAAGCCCTGTTACAACACACACACAAAGAGAGGATTTTAGTTTGAGTCAAAAGTTAGAGACATACAACTATTTGTATGAGAAACTATGATGTAATATACATGAACATAATACACACACACACACACACACACACTACATGAATATATTTATTTATAATTACAAATGTCTTATGTTTGCCAAATAACCTATATTTCTCAGCTGGTAATACTCATATTTTCCACCACATATCTTATTTTCTAGTTTTTAGTTTGTATATACTGTGCATTGGACTCATATAGCTATACATTTGATGCATTTATATAACATGTCATAGAAAAATGAAACCATGTAAAACTCGTATCTTAGTCATCTCCAATGTTACTTTATAAACAAAACAGCTAACAAGAAACAAGAAATATAACGTAAAATAAATAATGAACAAAAGAATCCAAACTTACTTTATCCAAGCGAGTGCAGCTGAGCTCATAGTCCGGTCCATCTCTCCTCGACGACGCGGTTTTGTTTATATCCGGTCTTGCATTTTTGCTCCGCGATCATGCTCTTTATCAACTTCTCCAAAACACTCTCAACACAAAAAAGTCGTTGTTATATCTAACCTTTGGAGAGGTTCCTCAGCGGCTCCAGAGAGCCTAGCCAGCTGCTATGCTACCCAAACAAACAAACGCGCACGGAGGGGGCGTGGGCATTTCTCTCCATGCACTTCTGTAGATTTGCGCAGAAGTACACTTTACTGACGTAAGTTGAATCCTTGTAATCGTTTCATGATTGGTTAGTACCCCTGCCCTTCAAACTTTGCTTGCTATGCATTGGCTGGCTTCGTTTTGGCGTAATCCAGTCAAAAGCCTATGGTGAGCTGAAGGACATCTGACTCAGCAAATCGGGTATCGCATGGCATTTTGAGTTGGTTAACCTTTTCTGATTGGACAAAACAGAAAAATAGGGCGGGATATTTATCGGAACAGTCTGACGAAGGAGGAAGAGATGGATTTTCACTGATAAAAATCGATATTTGATAGAAAATAAAC
Source organism: Misgurnus anguillicaudatus (assembly GCF_027580225.2). NCBI lineage: Eukaryota > Metazoa > Chordata > Actinopteri > Cypriniformes > Cobitidae > Misgurnus > Misgurnus anguillicaudatus. The sequence continues at coordinate 7,181,488 of NC_073351.2, forward strand.
ATGATCGATCATACTTAGCGGACGCGCGGATGTTAACAAAGGAGGATATTGCTGGATTTCTCACTATTTTTCATGGTTTTGCATTAAAACGTGGGATGCTTTTTGAAGAGTGGACCCTTACGTTGCAATGTACGTTGAAGTTTTTGGGAATTGTCAGAAATTATCAGAACCATATGGCAAGCCATGTGAGTACCCACAACCATTTTTATATGCATTCCGTCTGCATTTCATTTAACCCTTTCCACACCAGTGTATTGATTGCAAAAATAAGCTCAGAACATGAATTTGGAGTGTTTAAACTTTCAAATAATGCAAAGTTTATGATTGTTGATTGAATATTTGATGTTACACAAAGTACAAAAACACGTAAAAACGCCCCCTAGGGCCCGCCGCCGGGCCGGTGCGAGTTAAGAAGTTTAAGCACATTATTGTGACCATCTCTGAGGAATGCCAGGTAAGATTTTGATACAGAAAGAGGGAAGACATTGATAATTTCAACATGCTTTTCATTTATTTGGCAAAAAATCAAAATGTGCCATCATGAACTTATGTGCCTTTTTAGCACACAAAGTGTAAACTTCAGTGTAGCTCTTACAAAATGGTATAATTTAAGAAAAAGAATTTAACTCTTAAAGCTCAGACTTTTAAATAAGTCAGAATATATTAAACATAATTGCCTATAATGAGGCTATAACCATAGCAAATGCCATAAACATAAAGTGAAGCATAAGTTCAACCAGCTCAACACAAAAACAGTACAGTATCAACAATGCTTCTATTCCCTCATTTCCCTGAGAGTAAGGATACATTTTTTTTAAACTTGAAATTAAAGTGCAGTATTTGGAAACATAGCTGGAGTCCTTATGTAAACCTAAAGTGCCACTGTAATATTTTTAATATTTAAAACAAAAATGCAGGCTATCAGTATAAAATGTTGCATACAAATCAAACAACACTGTTCTGTTCACTTTATTTTCATATTTTTCTGCAAGAATATTAGTTTGTCTACATTTTCTGGCAAGAGACGAGACCTACTTGCAGTGACGATGTCCCCTGCCGTTGAAAAAACACGCTCACTTGGCACAGATGTACCTGGGACAGCCAGGTTACGTTGTGCCAACTTAGAAATGTGTGGGAACTTATGCTCATTGCACTTCCATCATGCTAGTGGGTCTTCATCCACAGAGATGCAGCCTGTGGCTTTGTATGAGGTGACCTCTTCACGAATTATGTCGGACAAAGACTTTGTGCTTCTTTCCTCTGTTGTAAAAAAATCTGCAAATACCATTGCCATGGCAGATTTTTTCTGAGGAGGAGAAGTCACTGATGGCCCTGGCTCCGCTGCCCAGGCCGCATGGGCTTCACTGTGTTGAACCTGACGAATATAAGACAAAATAGCAATTTTGGAAATGTTAATAATAATAAATAGCTCTCATGGCAGCAATCAATAATTCTCTACTGGGCAGTGGGAAATAGAAAAATATTACAAAAGGCACAAACAGATTAAATATGCTTGGCTTAGTCTAAAAAAAAGAAAACAATAGTTATAATTGGGATAATTGCTGATAAACTACATGTCAGCCTACTTTAGATAATAGATATACAAAAGAAAACCACAATACCTGCTTTTCAATGTCCATGGTGAGATCATCATATATTTTCAGGTACTTCCAGGTAAGGCAGAGACTTGAACCTTGGATCCAGTGCTGTGGCTCTGTGTAGATAATCCTGAACAATAGGGTCATTGTATCTGGCTTTAAGGTCTTAAGTGATGGCTACCTTAGCTTCTTTGATGGTGGTACTGTCCTCTGCACTTGATGTCATGGCTTTGAGTATCCTCATCTGCAGTGGGATAATCATTGAAACTGAGGGGGATGTTTCTGTGCTCATAACGGTGGTTACATGCTTCAGTGGTTTGAGAATATTAATGAGGTCCTCTGCGAGTTTTGTTTCACTGTCAGTTAACAGGGAAATGTCCTTGACTTTCTTTTTCATATCCTTGTCGATCAGGGCAGAATAGATGGCAGCCTGTTGCTCCACATAACGTTCTAACATGTCATATGTTGAGTTCCAACGAGTTGTTACATCGTGTATTATGCCTGGCTCACACTAAAGGATTTTTAAAATCCTGGCAGATTATGAAATCTGGTTGCAGCAGACACATAAGGAGAATCTTGTCATAAGGAGATATTCTTCTCTCAAATCCTAAACATACTCACACTATACAGGATTTTAAAATCCTAGTGCATCACACACTACAGGATATTATTAAGATTATCTTGCCAGAGAAAGCACTTCATGTCACGTCAGGAGAAGAGGTTACAAAGGAATGAAGATTATGACACATTTTTTATGATTTCTTTTTAAATATTTACATTTGCTAGCAGCTTTCTATTTGAAACCTAGGTGATTTCTCCTCCTCAGCTCTTGTTTATGATGCAACGATCATGATACGTTTTAAGAATGTGTTATGCAGGCAAGTCTAATCCTTATGCAAGATTTATTTAAATTTAAATACATCTATTCAAAAACATATTTTAAATATAATTGGCTAGCCTATATATCAGGGGCGTAGCCAGTAATGGGCCAGGGCGGCACTGGCCCGCCCACATAACTCCCTGGCCCGCCCAGGCAAGTTTAATCAAAATACATTTTTTGTTTATTTTTATTATTCAAATGTATTTAAGAAAATATATTAATATAATCTTGATTTATTGTTGACCGGTGTGTGTATAATTTGCTTTCTAAATAAAATTGAGTTGTTAAAGCAAGTTGTAGGAAGCCTCCGGAACGTAATTGGTTGCTAGGGGTTCTGACAGGTAGACTTTGTGGGGAGCGACGGGCTCTGGCAGCCAGCCAGCTAACGTTGCTAACTGCTTTTTTAGCTAATATTAAAATTGCCACAATAATGGCTTAAGTTTCTTTAATGTGTTATTTAAAAAAGCAAGAGTTGAGGAAGACGATACGCCACTGCCTCCATCTGCGGAGTCCTACCAGCCCAGTTCTTCAAACTCATCAACCCCCAAGGCGGCTAGTCAGGCGCGCTGGTGGCGCCGGTTGCCGCTTGCTCCCTGGCGGCAGTTCCAGTGCGCTCTCCGGTCAGACTGACACAGGTTGACCCGCCGATCTAACGGCAATTGATGAACCACGTAGGCTACAACCTAATTTGAATCCACGAGTACTACTCGCCTCAAAAACCTGTGCCTTTTGAAAAATAACTCTGTGACTATAATTTGGACTATAATGAGATCATTTCTGTTTTCAACATTAAACCCAGGCGTTTGCGTCTTGTTTTGTAGAATGAAAACAACAAAGGTAAGCCTGTTGTTTAACTCATTTCCTTAATTTTTGCTCGGGAAGTGATTTAACTAAGTGGTGTGTTGTGTATAGATGTATGCCTTATAGGTTAAGGTACATTGTTTAATATAAAACGAGTTGCTATTTTTTGGCACAAAAGCTTAATTTCCACCAGGCTGATTGCACTGTATATGGTTGATTTAATATAAATTAGGCAGTGTGTTGTTATTTATTTCAAACCGTGCTCTGCTGAGAGTTTTCATTATTTAAATTTCCTGTTACTTTTAGCCTACTTTATTTCAGGTGAACTGTTTTTGCACTACTGACTAGCCTAAGACTGCCTGGCCTGGTTTGTCCAGCCTTTATTGAGCTATGTGTTGGTTGAACATGTTTAGACAGTGTTTTATTATTTCCTTCGCCAAAAATTGCAAAGGAAAGATGTGCCTGTTTTTGCAGATTGTCTATTCTTTTTTCTACTCTAAGGTTTAATTATTATTTAAGTCATTTTATTCTAGGATAAACTATTGGCCCACTCACTTTTGCCCCGGCCCGCCCAAAATACAATTTCTGCCTACGCCCCTGCTATATATCACTATTTTTTGCACATTTAGGAGTTACTATTAAGTGATGTAGGCTATTTCTATTAATGCTCTGTTTTCCTGTTTCTTTAACAGGAATATTATTGTAGGTTTATAAGCGTTGCTGCTAAATGACTGATGCTTGGTTAAACTTGATTTTGCACTGTTGTTTGCATTATTTAATTCCACTGTATATATACTACTCTGCAGTGGTATTTTATTTGTTGCTATATACAGGGTGCGATTTGTGAAAAAAACCGAGGGGGGAATGTTTTCATAGGCGTCTTTCAGTGACATTTCGTCACGAGTCATTTTGTACCCACCACTTTTAACTTCCGTCCATAATAATTTTGACTGTTTTCAGTGGTTATGAGGAGCATGAGAGAGAATTTTGGTAATCATTGTCCGACCTAACAAAAATCCATTATAATTTAAAAAAAATTATATTTCTAATTAAAATATTTTTAATATTCAGACATGTGCTCTCAGCTCACGAGCTCTGATCGGAACAAACCCGAACATCACTGTCTGCTGAACTTGTGCAGAAACATCAAAATATAAACAGCTTTTTAAAATGGTTTTAAAACTAAACATTTTTTTTTATAATTCTTGACAAAATTAGAATATAGTAAAAGTTGTTTTTTGGGAAAAAAAGGTTTTAGGTGGGCCTGTGCCTGTGCCTGAGCTAGGACTTCTTCTTTCCAAACATAACCTGCACGAATGAATGCGTCTCTGTCCACAGCACATTTCAAAACATTTTAATTCATAAAAATAAATAATGAGAACATGAACTTCATCACTGCATTTGCAGGAATTGTAAAATCTGTTTTCTTATTAACTCATGAAGCAGCCTAATGCAATATTTTTACTCTAATAGCTTTTCTTTCCCCACACATATGAACTGTGATCATTCACAACGAAAAAACACGCAAGAATTAAATCTTGAATGGCAAAACTATATGGCACAACGTAGTGTCAATTTAAACATAAATATGAACAATGGATTGGTTGCAAAGTCAAACCATTACAGTAGAAACAGTTTTACTGCTGCTTTTAAAGTAATAACGTTAACTTTAAGTTACACTGCGATACTGTGCTACAGTGAAATGATAGAAAATACACGCATTGCGTTAGTCACGAACTGGATGCGCCCGCGCCTCGCTAAACGCCTCGTTGGGGTTTATCATAATGGGTAACCTCGGCCATTCTTGGTGTGACTGGGACACTAACTCTGCTTGTCATCATAAACAGATAATCAGATTGTGATGTTTATTCCTGCTTTATTAATATGCTGAATAATATGCTGCTGAATATGCTGCCTTCCTTCGTTTCGACACACAGCTCCAAAACCATCTCGCAAGTGTTGATAGGCCATTACTCGTGAGTTGTAACCGGGTGTGTAACCAGTCCCGGCGCCACGAGGGGGCAAAAGGGGGCATTGCCCCCTCAGATCTGATTTGTGCCCGCTCTGTTTCATTTTTGCATTCATGGTTAAAAAATAAAATGTTCAATCTTTTGAGTTAAATAATAATTTAACCTCACCCATATGGGATTTAGAATGTTCAGTGACGTGACATTACTGCCAAATTCAAACGTTTTTCGAGCTGATTGGCGGCTGGCGCTGAGCCAGATCGGACGAGCTCAGCGCTGTCATATATCAACAGTGTTTTCAGGCTCATAATGTTTGTTTTAGATTTCAGACGTTTAAATACACATAAGCACTGGTAAAACAATAGCCTAGCCCTACATTTAGTTTGTAAAATACACACTGATGTCTGTGGAAGCAGCAATAAAAATGTATTCAAATATAATTTGCCGACGTGTGTTATTCATATCAGACAAACAAGTAACTATAAAGTTTACTGTATTGTTATAAAGGTTTTTAAACGACCAAACACACTCACACATATTTTAGAATCGGAATATCAGATAGTTGATGACATGGTAGGTAAGTTTGTGAATTTTGAATAAAAAAGGAAAAACGAAATAAAAGAATAGCCTACATCTGATTCTGTCATACAGTTGTTATTATTGTGGCTGCGGTGTTTCACGTGAAAAATATGACGCATTGCCATGGAAACATTCAGGAGGAACGTTCTAAAATAACTATTGCCTTAAAATCTTTCTTTCGGGAGCAGGGGCGGAGTGGAACCAAAAAATCTACTGGGAAATTTCGTAGACCACCGACGATGGTAAAAAAAATACATAACCATGGTATTTGTAGTAAAACTAGGGTAATAAAAATCGTAATCAATCTGCCAAAAAAAATATATATTTTCACAATAATAAAATCACGACTAATTTTCCTAAGGGAGTAACTTTACAAAATGGTAACTGTTAAAGAGTAACTAAACCCTAAACCAACTTTTTTAAGTTAATGATCTGTAAGAATGATGCTTTATTAGTGCTGTTCATTGATTTTAGTAAGTTTTTTGACATTTGGATATAAAGTGTTTCAATACTGCAATATATGGTGTAAAAACGTCTGAGTGCTGGCCTCTTCAGGTTGAACGGTGGCTACTGCAGTTGAATTTTCCTATTGGATGTTGGGTCCAAAAAATGACTCGTGACGTAAGCAGGTTCAAGCTCACCATGTTACGATCTCACCACACACTTGGTACGAGCTTAGTTCGTCCCCTAAATCTCCGTTGGGATCTTCCCACTTTTCTTGCATTTTTCAAATATTGCCAGTGGGCGAGTCAGGCTCTGACCAGGGGTTTAGTTACTCTTTAATCAGCTATTACATAACAGAGCGAGGCCAGAGATGAACGTGCTCTTAAACAGGAATTAATATATGGAATAATTTGTGCATCTTTGAATAACTGTAAGAATACATTTCCTTTAAATATAATTTTTGTGATATAAAGTTTAAGAGATCATGTTTTTTCCACTTTTATTGCTTATTTAGTAAAACCATGGTTAATTTTTGTAAGGGCATGTTTGGCGCATTTACCTTTATTTCAGTTATATTGCTGTTTTTCCGGTAATAATAATACAATTTACATGTCAATCCTGCTTCCTTGTCTGTTTATTCATTTTATTAATTAATTAATTTCGTTATTCGTTTAATATTCGTGAAGTTATTTATTGCAAGACATTTACTGCCGTTAGCTATATGAATAGGCTATACTCTCGTCTAATATTCGAATCATATGCGGAATAATGTTTGCATCTTTGAATAACTGTAAGAATGCAGTTCCTCTGAAAATAATTTTTGTCAAAGTTTTGAGAAATAATAATGTTTGTGAAGAGGATATTATTGCCATATGAGACGTTTATTGCCGTTGAATAGCCTACTCTCGTCTATAATATGGAAATCACATCGTAGGAAATATATTATAATGTATATGGCTCCTGCAATGTTACCCTGCTAATTGTTTATTTATGATATATGTGGAGATAAATAATAATTTTGGTTTACAATAAGGTTCATTAGTAAACATTAGTTAACTACATTAATTAACATGAACTAATAATGAACTGCACTACAGCATTTATTCATCTTTGTTAATGTTAATTTCAACAATAACTAATACTTTTATTAAAATTTTGTTAATGTTAGTTAATGCACTGTGAACTAACATGAACAAGCAAATAAAGCTTTATTTATATTAACTAACGTTAACAAAGATTAATAAATACTGTAACAAATGTATTGCTCATGGTTTGTTCATGTTAGTTAATACATTAACTAATGTTAACTAGTGAACCTTATTGTAAAGTGTTACCGTAATTTTTAATATACTGTGTTGAGCAGAGAGGCTGCACAGTTTGACCAGCGGGAGCGGGGAGCGGCCGCACATCAGGCCGCCAGACGGGGTTGCTATAAGCCTGTAACTCGCAATATAAGAGCGGCCCTCGCTGCCTCAAAACACCACCGGCTTACCGGGAAAAGTCCAGACTCTCCCGATTGCCACCACGCCACTGCTCGGGAGTCAGTTAGAATATTTTTAGTTAGAATATTTTAGAAGTCAGTTACAGAAACTTAAGTGTGAAATGGGTTAATAATATATTCATAATAAATGACACTGGCTTATCTTTTGCCAACTATGTGCGTTCTGATTTCCTGTTGTGAGTGGGTACAAGTCACATGTAAAATACAGTTGGTTAAATTTAAAGCGAGGGACGTGGTTTTATCCAACCACGCGGCATTCGGCAAATTTTATGAACGTGTGATTTCAGCAATTCAGTTTCATTTAAAATGTGAATTATCATTAATATTCAACAATGGACTTAAGAAAGTATATGCAGCGTATTTCAGCACATAAAAAGGACACTGAAAATGTGATTGAGAGTACGCCTGACGAAGATGACAGCCATCAAAATGCAGCTGCATTTTTTGATGAGAACCAACAGTCAGAGCCAGCAGCACCCAGCACGAGCGTCGACCTGGACAGTCAGGCCCAAGTGGCAGTTCCATCTCAACCCCAACCTCCTACGCTACTGCTGCCTAATGACCTCGGAACAGAGAGCCCAGTCCAGGTCTGCCTGCAATCGTACCCAGGTCGTATGTTCAATGGCAGGAAACGTTCATTCTGCAGTGGTTGGTTTAAAGGAAGGGAATGGCTGGAATATTCATGTTCCACCGATTCAGCCTTTTGTTTTCCATGTAGAAAGTTCAGTGTGGGCCCTAATGCTGATAAGGCCTTCACGCTAAGTGGCTACTCTAACTGGAGACATGCAATGGATTCTTCCAAGGGATTTTCCAGGCACGCGCATGCAAAAGAGCACTTAAAATGCATGATGCTGTGGAAGGAAAAGGAATCACGCAGCACAACAGGAACAGAGGTGTCAACTCTGGTTAACTCGAGACAGCTAGATAGAAATCGCAAGTATTTTTCTGCAACTGTTGACATAATTGAGTTTCTTGTTTCAAAAGCGCTGCCTTTCAGGGGTTCGTTGGATGCTTTTGACACAATGGGGGAGGGGGGCAGTGGCCTTTTTTTGTCTATGATGGATAATACTATCCGAAAAGACAAAGAACTTGCTGAAGTGTATTGCACTATACCTGCCAATGCCAGATATACATCACATGACATTCAAAATGAAATTATTGGACTTATGAGTGAACTTTTAACTGAGGAAATTGTTAAAGAAGTAGGAAATTCATGGTACACGTTAAAGGCAGATGGGACCCAAGATGCCAAAGGCTGTGAAAACATCTCCATCGTCATTCGCTTCCTGAACGAAAAAAACGAAGTTCACGAACGACTGTTGTGTGTGGCAACAACTGAAAACTTTGATGCATTGTCGTTAACTAATGTTGTCTTAACAGAGATAACACGTGCTGGTCTGAGCACAGAAAAAATTCTAAGTCAATGCTATGATGGGGCCAACGTGATGTCGGGGAAGAAGGGGGGGGGTTGCAAAAAATTCTGCAGGATAAATTGAACAGAGAAGTGCCATACATTCACTGTTTCAACCATCAGTTACATTTGGTGGTGGTGCGTGCAATGTCAGTAGAGAATGCACTGGAGCATTTTTTTAATGTGTGTGACATCCTGTATAAATTTGTGAAGAAACCAACAGTAGCTGCCCAATACCATGGAGAAATGTTGAAAAGACTTCTTGATCAAAGGTGGACAGGTCACCTGGCAACAGCATCTGTCATAGTAAGAAGCTATGACAACATTGTGAATTTTTTGTCTGACATAGGTTTGCGATGTGGAAGTAGAGCGTACAGCACAGACATAAAGCTGGAGGCTGCAGGCTTGGTGAAGTCGGTATCTGAAGTGGATTTTAAGTTCATTACTTTGATGGTACACAAGATCCTCCTTCTCCTAGATCTAGCAAACAAGATACTTCAGGCCAAAGAAACCGATCTGTACACTGGCCTAAAACTTTTGCATAGTGTGTGCGAATGCATTAAGAATCTCCGGTGTGACAGTGAGTTTGAAGCATTGTGGACACAATGCAATGACGGGCAACAAGCAAGTTCCTCCAAACGGCGAAGATACATGACCAAGGGTGTCAGGTTTAAAATACTTAAGAACCTTAACAAAAATAAGACACACTCAGACCACGAATGGGGTGTATAATATTCTGCAGGGAGAACCCAGATTGAGACGTCTCATCAGGAAACATCTGTAAAACATAATGCTGACTCATCTCAACTGTCTCTCGATCTAAGCTTCTCTGCGGACTGTATTTATTTAGGTTCTAATCACAGGGTTGGTTCATTCCAACTCACAGACCTTCACAATGGTAACAACATCACACATTTTTCTAAGTCTAGAAGACTAGGATTTACTACATTCTACCAAAACAGAGATAGTAACTTGATGATACAACTTGAATATGCAGTAATCAAAGGTCGTATGATAACAAAAGAACATTCTACCCACTATTTCACCTTGGCAGTTTTTCTGAGTAGCTGGTAAATATGATTCTAAGCAAAGGATTATACATTCATAAATGGTAACATAATATTAAAAAATGTCATAAGAAATACATTTACTCCAACAAAGGGTCTCGAGCAGTTTGTAGTGGAAAGTTCCTTTGGACAGAGTGATGAAGCAGGTGAAACAGAATGCAAAAGACTTTTCTTCAGTACTTTGGATACTGTCATTGGAGAAATGTCAGCACGGTTCAGTGAGCGTAACAGCCAGTTGGTAAAAGCTAGGGATGTCCCGATCCGATCACGTGATCGGAAATCCGCCCCGATCACGTGGTTTCAGACTCGATCGGAATCGGACGTTACCTCCCGATCAGGACTCGGATACATATGCAGGGTTTAAAATCCATTAAGGTCTCGCTCTGCTCCGCGCCAGTGTACGCGCTGCGCTGGTGCGTGTGAACTGATGAGAAGAGAATAGGCTTTATCGACTTCATGCAGCGCTGCAACAACCGGCAGCCGGATGACGTCTAAATTCCGCGAGAGCGATTTAAAAGCAAACTCCTCCGTATGATTTCGCGGATCACTCGCGGTAGTTTGACGTCACCCGGCTGTCGATTGTTGCGGCACCGCATGAAGTCGAACAAGCCTATTGACGTGCTTTCAAATTCATTCATAGGCTTCACATTCACGCGTGCAAGGAACCCACGACAAAATCGGGGTTTTGCCGCTCATTTAAACGACGCGTTGATCGTTTTTGTCACCATGTGCTCAGACGCAGCTCCGCGTCTCACTCAGAACCTCAAGAACGCGCATTCGCGCAGGATAATGTAGAGATGAGAGATAGAGAGAGAGGTAAGAATGGTGCCCACGTCGAGAAAACTTAATAGAAGTCTAGAAACAAAGTATTAAAGTATGTCTAGCCATGTCACTCATCTCATTACAATATGTTAACTAGATAACTGGATACAACTGATTGTATAGTTTAATAAAATAATGTATTTTGATTATACAGATTAATTACGACCTAACCTAACTATAGGTATTTTATAACTAACTGCTGACCAGCTTAGGGAATCTCTATGGCTAATTTATGAGATATATTGCTGAATCAGTATGTTGTTTTTCTTGTTAATTGAGTCTTTTTGGGTAGCCTATCTTATGCCTAGAATTAGTCAAGGAGGTTGATTCTTATAACTTCCTTCAAAGTTTGATCAATTGTGCATAATGACATGTGCAACAAATGCATATAGGGTGTCAGACTCATAGATTTGCATAATAATTTAAAGTTCAGGTTTTAAAGTTTGGGTCAACATGTGGCACAGCTTTAAAACTGAAACTTATAAAATCCTATCAGAGGTCCAAAATGTCATTGAAACACACCAGTGGCTTTGCTGTCATTAGGATTAAACATGTTACCCCTCGAACCCTCCCTCCTAACAGAGCATCCCCACAAAACAAATCCCAATTTAACCCCTGTACATATACTATATATATTCTCATTATTTTTTAACACATCTGTAGTTATGCGCTGGCACAGAGCTAGACTCTTTTGACTCCACACAGAAACAGCAATGCGTGCAGCATGACATAAGGAACATCCTGGTTCTGTTTTTTTCGCTCTTATTTATTCTTTTTTTAATGTATTATAGAAGTATCGGATCGGGACTCTGTATTGGCAGATACTCAAAATCAAATGACTCGGACTCAGACTCGAGGGCAAAAAAACCTGATCGGGACATCCCTAGTAAAAGCCCTGTGTGCTCTTGACCCTGTAAGCAATGACTTTCTGGACAGTTCAACGGTTAAACCACTCATGGACCTAACCAAAACAGAAATTGTGGATGCTGAATTCACTGTAGCTCAACAGTTTATACGGACTGAAACTGCTCTTTCTAACAGGGACAAATGGACAACTCTGGATGTACTGCAAACGTTTTCTGGGGCTCTAGCTGCAATGCCAACGGTTTACATTGCGCTCAGACATGGAATAACTTTTGGTGCATCTACTGCCACCTGTGAAAACTCTTTTTCCACCCTCACTAATGTGTTCACTCAGCACAGACGGAGCATGTCACATCAGAGGAAAGCACAGCTTATCCAATTGGCATTTGAACGTGATCTAACTGCAAAATTCAAAGAGAAAGAATGGCATGAAAGGTTACTAAGAAGATTCAGTGCCAAATCAAGGAGACTGCAGCTATTCTAAAAAGGACACGATCTATCATCATTACGCTGTTTAAATTTTGCTAGTAGTTTCTGGTTACCTGTGCAGTTGCATATAGAGTGTTTTATGTAGTGTTGCATTTTAAAAATCTGCTGTTCCAAAGAAGATCTCGGTGTGTATTATTCATTGATGATGGTATAAAGTTAAGCCCCCTTAACAATTTCACATGCCCCCTCAGTCATTTCATCTTGCAGCCGGGCCTGTGTGTAACCAATCAGATAGGGCCGTGGGCGGGGCATTGAGCAAGTCTTCAGAGTGGTGAATACAGAGAGGCTGCGCGGCAGCTGTATCAGAGCCAGCCAAAGTAGCGCATTTTAAAATAAAATTGACTTTAATCAAACCACGGATCCGTGATAAGTTTTGTGATGTGTCTCGCCACTTCTGTAGTAGCACTGATCACTTTGAGAGGGGGATAAATTTATCCCCACGGGGGATGAAAATAATTAAGCAGAGGCAGGGATACATTAACCAGAAAGGGGGAAATCCCAGCCGATCAAGGTCCATTGCCCGATTTTCCCTCGGATTCTCGGGAGGGGAAAATCGGGGTAAATTCGGCCAGATTATCCTGTAGTGTGAGCCAGGCATTAGTTTGTGAACAGGCAATTCCAGCATATCCTGCTTGGTTTTTAGGACACGGTGTTGTGCTTCTGTGAAAGAAATTACCACCTTCCTAACCCTCCCTAGGAGTCTGGATACTTGGTTTAGTGCAATTGCACTCTTGGCTGCAAGGTTAACAGTGTGTGCAAAGCACCCAATGTGTGGCCCAAGTCCCGCTGCTAAATCGATAGCATTAACTATATTTTTAGCATTATCCGTAGTAACAGGAATTATGCTGTTGGCCCTCTCCAGTTTCCATTCCGCCACCGTGTCTGTCAGCATTTCCGAGAGATGCTCACTGGTATGGCTTTCGTAAATGGGGCGTGTCTGCAAAACACAGCTTCTTATTTCCATCTCCGAAGTAATGTAGTGAGCGGTCACCGTGAGGAAACTTTCAGTGGCCCTAGAGGTCCATCCATCCGTAGTGAGAGCTACGTGAGCTGTCACGGACAATTCTTTTACAATTTCGTCTCGTGTCTCGTCATACAGTTTTGGAATTACAGCGGTGCCGAAGTGTCGGCGGGAGGGAATATTGTACCGTGGCTCGAGTACTTTTATCAGCTGATGAAATCCTTCATCCTCAATCAATGCTGTATGGCTGCATATCTTTTGCTGTAAACATCCCTAACGCTTTATTAATGTCTGTTGCCCTGTCTGATTTATCGCCGAGAGGCTGCAGAGAGTAAAAGTTGTTTCCTAACTGGCTCTCTCCTCCTTACGCTGTCTACAGACACATTGGGATGATGTCTCCTCAGATGAACTGACATATTTGAAGTGTTTCCATTAGCATATTGAATGCGTGTTTTACAATACTTGCACACAGTCGCAGTTTTTTCTATTGTTTTTTTCCCGCTGTCATCATTGGTAACATTAAATCCAAAATGTTCCCACACACCAGACTTATACGACGCTGGCTCTCCCACTTGCCATTTTTGTAGGAAATTTAACCTGCAGCACTCACTCTCCACACCAGTCAACTCTTCTTTCGTGTGAAAGGGAAACACGCTATCTGAGGTCACGCACAGGGCACGAAACTACATTGCGCATGCCATGAAACGTCGAACCGGGCGGTGCACACACGCTCCGAACTGAGACAAGCGAACCGAACGGTTTGGATTTTTTTCATGAACCGTGCCACCCCTATTGTGTATGTGTGTGTTACTTTGTAGTGACTGCTAAGGGGTTGAGGAGATATATAAAAGAAGCTATACCGGTTCCCTTACACTGGACTTGACTATTATACTTTATAATGAATGTATTTCTTATATTTCCATCTAAATACTTAATACTGAATGTTTCTAATTGTAAACGTTTCTTGTTAATAACTTCCAATGAAAGTATTTCTAAAATGTTTTCATGTAAATACTTTATAATGAATGTTTCTATTTGCAATGGTTTCTTTTAAATACTTTACAATTAATGTTCTATCATTTTGTTAGACATTTACTTACAAGAATTGATTAATTTAACAGTATTTTGTTGACATCTTTTACATTATTAGAAAGGTAATTATTTTCAAACAACCGTGTACACTTATATAAACCCTTTTCACCACAACTTATGAGATGGACAGTTACACGTTACAACTAAGGAAAGTTTAGCATTGCTGTTGCTTTATACACCTGACTCACAGCATGATAGCATTAAGAGGAGGCCACACATAGGAGCACATTAAAAGTAATATATTTATTTTAATACTTAACTGTATCATTATTAACAATATTATTTATAAAGAACCAATGTTATATGTACAGTGGATTTTAAAGAAGAAAAAAATGTAGTGCATATTAATCAAATTAAATCCCATAAGTGATGCAAACCCTCTTTAAACATCCATGTAAAAGTAAAAATAATCTCCCTTCTGGTTTTAGCCATCTCACAGTTTCTGTAGATGCGTTGTATGGGACTATCCTCCTCTGTAAAAACATCCCAATAAGACGTAGCTGGCCTTGCACCTGCCAGTAGTAGCTGTGGGTCTGCTTTAATTTCAACATTGCACTCTACATTTGTAAGTAGCTACAGTCAATATAGCTCTTTGTGTTGGGACATTTAATTTCCAGCAGTCCGAAGGGTGGGCTCTCAGCTGGGTCAAACACAACATTGTGGTTGCAGAATGCTCTTTCAGCCACACAGGAACAGTCTGCCACTGAAATGTCAACTGGTGAGCAGTCGTCAAAGACAATCTATACATTAAAACAAAATACACAGTATATTATTTCACATTCAGAATCAGGACACAAATTCAAAACAACACAGAAAATGAAAAAGCTGAGAGCAGGCTGATCAGGTAAGTAATGAAAATAGGCTCAACCATGTCAGGTTATCAAATGCATAGCACTATTCACAATACTGTAATCTAAGGACATCCAAATAGATCACCTGTCTCAATTTACTCACTTTCATTTAGTGTTATAAAAACAGTGAAAGTTTAAAGCATTAGATAGGTACAGGGTACAAAATCAGTACTTGAATATCACTGGCCAATATGAACCTTAAAGATAACTGACCGTTCAAAGTTTATAATTAACATACAGTAAAAAAACACAAGCCGTCAGAACCAGGATCTGTGGTTTCCATGAAAGCTTGGTGTATGTTAAGATCCTTTATTCTTCATTTTGCAACACAGGCACATCAAAACCACAAATAATAAACCTGATTGAGGCTTTTTTTTATTCCCTCTCCGGGGTCGTGAGGGTTCTCTCCCTTTCTCATCTATAGAAGGTAGCCCTGACGTTCCCTCCCTGATAAATCTTTGGTTTGAAACTGTGAGGTTTGGACATCATTAATGTTATTCATACAGTTAATCGTACATCATCAAAACCCTTTACATTGTATCGAATAGCCTATCAAGTTGTCAAAGTTAGTAATCATTTACTAACTGTTACAGCTAGCTAGCCAGTCAGTTAGCTAATGTTATAGCTTACCTTCATAGTTGTCGATGTAACTTGATATATACATCTGAACCACTTTTCCCTTTTGCTCCTCGAGCCTGAGCATGCTGATTGTACTAGCCGATGGACATCGGTGATTGTTACTTTGATAGATCTTGCAGACATTGTGTGTAAAACAGCGCCATGATTCATATCATCCTCTCTTCATATCTCGAAACCGGAAGCTTACACGTGTACACTCAAGAAAACGGAAATAGAAAAACGTCATCCCGTGCAACTAGTCAATTAAGGACCTCACCATTCTTAAAGTGATCCAGCTTGACCCTGAAGCTACAACTGTTGTCCTGTACCCAGTTAATACCCCAGTGAGTAGCATCCTTTCTCTCGACATAGACAGTGAAGACTGCCCCAGCTTGTTGTCTGAATTGCTGATACTGTTTAAGAAAAGAGCAGTGGCCAAACGCCTTCCAAAGTGTCAATTGCAGAGGGCAAACATTGAGTTTGCAAACAGATAAACTACACTAACAGTTGGCACCAAAATGCTTTCAGACATTTTAGAAAAGCTAGCTGAGGCAATTTACAGCTAAAGCCTACCCAACAGGTTCTGACTGCAAAGATGTTGCGGATGCATTGATTAGAAAGCACCCCTGCTTAACTCAACAAGGGCCCTTTGGGGAGGCTTGTGGCTGGCGACAAAGAATCAGGTTTGACATGGCAAACTACCGTGCACTACTTAAGGCACATGGTACATCAGATGAGCTCTCCCTGAGTCCTTTTAAATCCAAATCTCTGGAGGATTCCTACTCTGCTCTTCTAGGTCTCTTTAAATTCTTTGCAGAGTTGAACTATTTCCCCACCCTTACCAAATGGTGAGACACCAGAAAGCCTGGAACTGAAAAGAGTTTCTCTTTTGTCTGAACTTCAGATAAGAAATAACAGGCAAACTTTTAAAAAAAAGATGGCCAAAACATTTGGGTACCAGAGGCAACAAATAGTGCATGAGCAGGCGAGAATGGCAATGTTGTGTAGAGGTGCACAATTTTAAATGGAAGAGGTCAGTTTTGGTGCAAAACTGTTGATTCTTGTTCATTTGATATTTATAACAGTAATTTGATTACAGCTTTTGGCACTAATTAAAATAGTTTTGTCAATTATTAATCCCAAACTCTGTATTTTCTGCTGTTTTAATTTTTTAGATCAGTGCCAGGTTCATGAGAATCATGACAGTGCCCTTGGAGACAAAATTCTTACAGCAGATGGACAGAAACTTGTACAGATAAAAATGAGGAAGGGTGACGTGACAAAGGACTGGCAGGATTTTACATAGTTTAGATGAGGTATGTACAATTACGACTGAGTCAGACTGAATCAAACATGTTTGATATTACCTTAACCAGTCCATCGCTATGACAGGGTTGTACGTTAACTTTTTTTGCACATAGCCACAGCGGTGCAGATTTGTAGCACCAGTAGCCTGAAAGTTGTCAGCACAGACTTATTTCTTTGTAACGTGTGCAATAAATATGTCATGATACCAATTATGTCATTAAAATCCTGACAACTCAATCGTTTGTGCTCAAAACTAACTCCCAGTCTAACAACAATGAGTGAGATTTGGCCTCATTTTGGGCTCAAACTCATTCTAATTGTAAAAGACTGAAAAAGTCGGGTGGACTCCCAGTATAAGCTAGAGTGCAATTGTATTAAAGACATTGTGAAATGGACCTTATGTATATTGACAGGTGTGAAATGGACTAAGAGTGTATTGCATACATACTTCCCCTACTGGAGAAGTCCAGGTACTGTCTGTTTAAACAGTCTTTTTAATAAACTATATGTTCACTTACAAAGTTGTCAATGCCTGTTTTCAAATGTTAGTTTGCTTCCTTATATTGATAGTCTACGTGTTTGTTCTAAAACTATAATAAAGCTATTATGTTTACATACAAATTAAATGCATAGGCCTGTTTTCATATTAACACTTTACATCGCGTGTGTGCTATATTTATGTCACGGAGTGACCAAATACAGGTGGAACGAAAAATGGCGGAAATAGTTCCGCCCGGACCGATTTCAGCAAACACCTGACCGGTTCCGGCCGACTCCGGGCAAGAGAAATCAAGAGTAATCTCGATCAGGTGTGCATGAAAAATGTGGCGTTGTGATTAGGCTTTCACGAGGAGAGGAGGCTCATAAAAAGGGCGTTTGAGAAGCAGGAAGGAGTTCGCTCTGGGAGCCACTGGGTTTGCTATGAAAGGGGGGCGGGTGAGGGAAAGCCCGAAAAACTGAAACCGAGAGCAAAGACGAGCGTCTGGAAAAGGAAGGCATTGGCGGATAAGGAATAGCCTTCAAGGAAGGAGTGGAAAAGCCACGTCTGTTCGGGCGTTCAAGGGGAGCGAAGCGGAAAGACTGCAGTGGCTGAGGAGATGCGTCTGTGAAGTTTTTGTTCCGGTGTGTTCTGGGAGTTTGGTGGAAGCGCTGGTGTGAAGGAGACGTTTGCTGTGGATTATAGGCTGGGCGAAGGAACTACGGATATTGGGCTGAACTCAATTCAGAGATAAGTGGAAGATCATACACGCTGCAGTGTTGTTGTGTTCCTGTTATGTGTATTGATAACTGGAGATGTCGAACGGATGTGACAAGTAAATCTAAAGAGAGGAAGCGGAGATGGAGGATTAAAACATCTGTTATGAGGTACTGTGCACAGAGAGAAACAGTGTGATCTATCAGAACCCCTTCTGTAGGGTACTGGCATCCTTATCTCTGCCCTACCATTGTCTGAGTTCGTCTGTGTGCAGTAGCATTAAGTGCTTATTCATCACCCAGTCTGTTTCAGTCACTGTGTGTGTGGGAATAGTGGAGGAGAAGGAGGAGTCCTGGGATTGTGGCATCTACGCCTTCACGTGCTGTTCTCCTGCCTCTGTCGTCTGTTCATCCAGGTCTCCAAACCCGGGCTGAAGCTGTGATACTGACCCTAGTTCACTGTGAGTGTGAAGATTGCGGTAGGTGATTGTATTGAAGTCAGTACACGTGGCGACTTGTCGTGCTGTGCTGTCCTCAGTGTTTGTCAGTAATCACATCCTAGGCCGAGAAACGTCCGTTTCCTACCTGTACACGATCAAAGGACCGGTTTCACCCTCCTATGCCTGTGTAAAGAGGTGTCGTATGTTCTGCTGTATATCTAGTGGAGTTGATAAACGTGAGTGAAGTGTGTGTTCTCTGCTACCAGCCTATAGGACCCTAGCCAAGGGCTCGTATTGACGTGGGACTCTTTCCACTGACTGTTGGAAAGTGAAAGCGTCTGTGCTTTAAAGAGCTAGAGCCCAGTGTATCCACCCGCCTGCTGTAAGTTAAGCTTACCTGAATACTCACCTGTAAAGCCTCCTTGCCCGCCAAAGCTAAAGCCCAGTGTATCCACCCGCCTGCTGTAAGTTAAGCTTACCTGAATACTTACCTGTAAAGCCTCACCTGGCTGCCCAAAGTTAAAGGCCCCATGTACTTACCTGTCTGTCCAAAGTTAAAGGCCCCGTGTACTCATCTGGCTGCCCAAAGTTAAAGGCCCCGTGTACTTACTTGTCTGCCCAACGTTAAAGGTCCCGTACTCACCTGTTTGCTTAAAGTTACAAGTCCAGAGTATTTACCTGTATGCCGCCTGCCCAACCATAAGAGCGGCAATACGTATCTGCATACTCACCTGGACCCTGCTGTACATCGAAGACGGAGCATTCAGTGTGTGGACCGTAAGCCCCCCTGAATATCCTGCAGTTAAGAGTTGTTGTGTCTGTCTACATACGTACCTTTGTACTCTCATCTGTTGTCTTCTCTTGTAAGTCCAGGAACCAAGGTCTGGAGTACCTACCTGTCGCTCACTGGTGAAGAGAGGAAAACAAATTGGAAACACTTACCTACTGTGCACAAGGCCTACCAAGAGGCATTTCCCTCCATGCTCCCTTGAGTCCAGGAGGACAAGTGCGGGCATCCACGCCAGTCCCCTAGCCCCCATCTGGAACCAGAAGTCACTTTTAGATCTTCCCTTTTTCCCCTCCCCTTCTTTTAATATTTAATAAAACTTGTTAACTTTTATTTCTCTCGTCTGTCTGGTCATTGGGGTGTTTTGGGACCTCCTCGGGGTGGAAACAGAAGGAGGAGCGTGACCCGCGATAGGGGCTGTGACATTCTAAAAATAAATGGTAGAGTGCTGTATAACAACTATGTATTACAACTATGTAACCACGGATACATAATTACAGCGCACAGCCGTCTGTCCGTGTCGTCTGCTGTATTTTCCTTCTTTTTGTTTACTTCCGGGATTCCGTTGGAATTTCACACACATTGATTCTGACCAATCGAGAAGCAGTTCAGGAAATGCATACAAATACATGTGGCCAATGAGTGATGTTGATCTTATCACATGACAGAATTTTGGTCCGTTTTAACTTGTGCGGATCAGAGCAATCAGTGTGGTGTGAAAAGGAACCAAAACTGCTTAAAAAGTTACAATGTATAATTTTTTGCTTTTGGTCAGGACCAAATGAACCAAACTACAGATGTGAAAACACCCTTAATCCGTGAGACAGACTACAATGTTCTTATTGAGGGCACAGAGGTCCTCATTCATTTTAAAATAACCAAACCTAGTTCACTTAAAGTAAACCAGAAAAGGAACTAGCCTTATGTGACCTCAGTCCTTTTGGTGTTCACAATATAGTGGACTCAATATAGGACCCAGTTTTTTTTTGGTCCTCTTCAGAACTGAAGTGATCTCAGACCCTTTCTTATTCACATCACAACTTCATAAGAACTCAGACCCCAGCTTTCTGTGCAGCAGTTGATTTTGATACAATGTCCAAACGACACGTGAAGCGGACCGGGACCTCATTGATTTCACATCTCAAAAAGAAATTGAACCACAAAAGAACCCAAAAGCGAACAGTACTCAGACCACCTGCAGGTGTGATCTGAGTTCGGTTCACTTTTGGGTCCTTTCAGGAGGGTCTGAGATCACTTGGTTTGTTCACATATACACCCTGAACTGCTTTGAGAGCGTTTGGAGGGCTCAAATGAACTAGGTGTGAAAACACCCTTAGTAACATGCCCTCAACCGCAGCTGCTGTATCAATGTTATTTGGACTGACATACAGTATGTGCTAAACCTCAAGTATCCAAAAGAACTGAAATTCACTTCTGAGTTTTTTCAGAAAGTCGTAATGGAACTTGACACAAGTGTTTATTCATGAGAGAAGCAGACCAATTGTTTTTAGGTATTTGTTCTTATACTGTACTTGTTAGGCCCCGAGCACCAAGTTTTTGCTCAGTATTTTTCTCCGAAATGTACATGTGTTTTTGAGTATGTTTAGAGCTTCACAAATGCAATTCATTTTCGCCACTTCTGACGTGTGTGCAAATTTTCATGTAGTATAGGCATCAGAAGTGGGCATGTATAAATGGTTCGATAGCACAAATTTTCAAGAGAACAGCCCCCACGCTATGAAAAAACGTACCAATAAGAACTTTGGTAAGATCATCTATCACCACAAGACCTACAAAAAAGTCTGGAACCTAGTTCTAAACCCCATAGGAAATCTGACATTTTGAATTTTTGCTGTTATTTCTGTGTAAATTTTGGCATTTCCAGGCTTCGTACAGTACTTTAACGAACTTCTCCTAGAGATTTTATCAGATCATGCTCATATTTGGTCAGTTTTATCTAAAGGCCTTTGCAATGTTAAATTGCGGAGATCTTGACTTTTCATTGGAGGGTGTGTCCGTGGCGGCCTGACAAATTTAGGCGTTTTCGCCATGAAACAGGAAGTTTTCTAACTCAGGCATACAATGTCCAATCTGCCCCATGCTTCACATGTTTGATAAGGGTCTTGGCCTGAACACATTGCTAATTTTCAGTTATAGAGCCACCTAGATGCAGCAAGAAATGCCATGTTCTTCGCTGTGATTTACTGCTCTTAAGATATTTAATCAAATCATCATCATATCTGGTCAGACTGATCTTAAGCCCTTTGCAATGATAAATTGTGAAGATCTTGGCTTTTCGTTGAAGGGCGTGTTTGTGGCGGCCTCTCAAAGTGTGATGTGTCACCATGAAACAGGAAGATGTTGTAATTCACTCATACATTGTCCTACCAGCCTCAGATGTCCCATGTTTGATAAGGGTCTTGGCCTGAACACATCAACATAGCAATATTTAGATACAGTCATAGCGCGACCTAGATGCAGCAGGAAATACCATGTTTTATTCTTACTATAAGACTTACTACTAGGGCTGAACTATTTGATCTAAAATCAAAACCTCGGTTAATTTAACATTTGATATCGGTTATGATTAATGAGCGATTATTATTATTTTTTGCCTCATAGTTCACTGGCAAGGTTTGTATTTTAAATATGCTCAGATATTAAAGGTGGGATATATTTTTCTATTGAAAGGGCATTGTTGTGTTCTCTTATATGTTGCTAAATGATAAATGTCCCCTAGAGGGAGCTATTGTGCTAGATATGAAAGTAGGCAGGCGAGGAGGAAGAAGATGTTGTACATGCTGAGGTTGAGAGTAAAAAGAAACCTGTTTGTTACTCGGTGTGCTCTTGTTTTTTTTTTAATGTGAATTCACAACAGGCATTTGATGTTATCTTTGTGATTTTAAAAGAATTAAGTGAAGAGGAAAGTATTAGTAGTTAATGTTATTTATTGAACATTTTGACTTCAACTGAAATCAAAGCACACATTACTTGAAATGAAAACAGTCACATTTTAGTTTACTGTATACTGCAAGTTTCCTAAAAAAAAGTAGAAAATATATTTTTTAAAATCTAGTAAGTCAGGGCTCCAGACTAACTTTTTTGTTATAAGGAGTACTGTACCCCATGACTGAAAATTTTAGGAGCACAACCAGAAAATTTAGGGCACACCTTAAATCAGCCTGCAATGCAATTATTCACATTTCCACCCAAAATAACTGCATTACTGAAAAATACTAAATAGACTCAATCATATGCAGTTGCTGCACATGTCATTATACACAATTGATGAAACTTTCAGAATAGGAACTTATGAACCAAAGAATTATACAACCCACATGACTAATTCTAGCCATAAGATACATACATATACAATACATTATATCCAGATAATGAGATGAGTGGCAGGGTAATACACATTGTATCCTTTACATGTTTCTTGTCTTCTATTCAGTTTTCCTTAACTGGGCACTGATGTCTAAGACCTTTATTCTCATCTATAATGTTTATGGTGTTAATGTAGACTAGAAGCAGAGGTGGAAAGAGTAATAAAATATTGTACTCAAGTAAAAGTAAAGTTACTTTAATAATATTTTACTTAAGTAAAAGTAAAGTTACTTGTCTAAAAATCTACTCAAGTAAAAGTAAAAAGTAAGTCATTTTAACTTTACTCAAAGTAAAAGTTACTTTTTTACAGCGGGGAGAGGTGGAGGATTCTAGTACAAAAATGACAAGGGAATATAAAACTTAAACTAGTTGTTTTTAATTGTAGGAACATCTTTACAATTAAAGTGCAATAACAAAAAGTTAATAAAATAAAAAGCTTTTTTAAACTAAGAAACCTTTATGGAAATGTTTAATGATTTTTACATGTGAGTTATGCACTTTTGAAGGTGGTCAGCAGCTAGTAAATACAATGCGCTTAGATCGTTAAAATAGGGCCCATATTCTTGCTATATTGTTTTTGACTTAGGGCCCTATTTTAACGATCTAAGCGCATTGTCTAAAGCGCACAGCGCAACGTCTAAATGGGCGTGTCCGAATCCACTTTTGCTAATTTAACGACGTGAAAAATGGTTTGTGCGCTGAGCGCATGGTCGAAAAGGGTTGGTCCTATTGTAATGGGAGTATTTTGGGCGTAACGTTCAATAAACCAATGAGAGTCTCAGCTCTCATCCCCTTTAAAAGCCTGTTGCGCTGGCGCTATGTCTAATCCCTATTTAGATGACGGACTTTGTAAACTGAAAAACTAAGCGGAGGAAAGAAGATCCCCAGTTTAAGATTAATGTTAAAAAAATTTGTTGTTTTTCACTTGTATTGAAATTGTTAATTTTTTTATTAAAACCTTTAAAACCCGTTTTCTTTTAGTCATGGAAGTAAAAAAGCAGGCTTTTAATTGCTTTAAATGTATGGCTATCCAATATCATCAAAAAATAATTTACAAGTATGTAAGATAAGGTTTGTACTCTAAAAATACTTTATTTGTAACAAACAGAAAATAAAGAATTTACAAACGGCTCTCCGCACGTTTCAGCACTTTGGACAGCGTTTTTTTTAGCAAAGAGTTCTTTTTAGCATTACTAAAAAATGTTTCTCATCTCACCATATCAACAGGTACAGAGTCATCATATACAATAAATCCGTGAGGTAGCATTAAAAAAAAAACATTTAAAAACAGATGTATTTGTTTAAAGCAAAGCATTTATTTACTTACCAGGCTGCAGGTAAAGCAGCTCTTTGCGCCTTCTAACGTCTCATAATTAGTCCTCATTTATGTCCAAGAGACTCAATAATAATCTTTTACATTCAATCCTTTAATCATTCATATTTAAAAGCATTTTTGTGCTGCTGCGCATTCATGTACTTTGTGATAAGCAAACCCGCGTTGTCCTCCCGTTTATAGGCGCATATTACTAATGCGCTCTTTAAATAACATAAAACATATTGCGCCATTGACTTTAGACTTTAGACCAGGTTTTTGTTGGTCAATGGCGTAGTCTATTTTAGTTGCCTCAAAATAGCAACGCGCCAACAATGCGCCTGAACACACCTCGTTTTTCAGACCAGAACGCCCATGGGCGCAAAGGGGGCGCAAATGCATTTGCTATTTAAACAACGCGGCGCTAAACGTGAAAATTAGGGTGGAAACTAGCGAAAGACACTTGCGTCGCGCATTGCGCTGCATTGCGCCGGGTGTAAGATAGAGCCCTTTGTGTGTGCTAAATATGTAAGTTTTACCAGTGATTTTAAGGTATGTATGCAGCGATTTTATTTTCGATTTTTCAAGAAGCTCTGTCATTTTTTGTCAGATTCCAACAAATTATACATAGAGAATGTCAAAATATAAATAGCTCATTTTTGAAAATTAGCTCATTCAGACTAATTTTGCCAGCATGGGTCACATATCTTCTGTTGGCTTTATGTTGGATTATTTATTATTTATTTTGTAAATGTTTATATAATAGTATTATATAACAGTTTATATCATGGGACTGTTAAATGCTTATTTGGTTGAGAAACATTTTACGGGTGTGCATTAGAGTAGTTCCAGGTCTGTGGGCAGCATTACATTCCATATCACTATACACCAAGTTTAACTGTAATAAGATTTATTTAATTTTTAATAAATAAAGCATATACAGTACAGGTATGTGTGATAGCAAAATAAATTAATTGGAAAGAATGAATAAAGCAGTAAATTAACAATGATTGCCTGCTTGCTCAGTTTTGTTTTTGCTTAACTTCTGATAATATAAAACTAGAACAAATTATACATAAATACCGAAAAAAAAGTATAGAAATATTAACTTGTTCCTATTGTTCCCATTACTCCAAACTCAAGTGTAAACAATTTGCAAGTCAATTCAACATACTATTTTAAGTTTTGGCTTTAAAAAGTTAACATAACTTAAAAAAATTAGTTAAACAATTTCAACCTGAATTTATTAGTTAATGTAACATAAAAATATGTTTTGGTTTGATAAACATACTGTGTATTTTTTACAGTGTACTCACCATTGGAAATAATGCACCTCTCATGGTGTATCGGCCACGTAGCACAAAGCAATACCAACTCCAGTGTGCATTATTTTTAAATGGCCCATCATCAATATTCATTAGTTACCTTTTCTGTTGCTATTATATTTGTATTTGACAATTATTTTTCCAAATTACCTTTTCTTTATTTTTACGATTTAGTCCCAACAGTCTGCATGATCACAAAGTTCTCTATGCCAGCCTATCATGCCCTAAATAATAATCATCTGCTATCCTTTCCATTTGTTCAGTACATTCCAGCACATTATATAAAAATTGTCTGATGTCATGATTATTGCAAATTTTTACCAAAAGTGTACTTTAAAAGAAAACAGGATGACTTTGAATAGCATCATGGTTAAGTTGTGAGGAAGAGCTGATCAAGTCTTGCACATGTATTTCCTGGTCTAAGAGTGACTTCCTGCTAAAAGAGGAAATAATGGATACCAACAGAAAAAACATGTGTAAGGAGAATGTATGTGTGTGAGAGTACAAATATATATGTATGTAAAAGAAGAATTTGTGTATGTGAGAGAGAGTAAAAATATATGTACATGAACAGAGAATGTATGTGTGTGAAAAAGTAGAAATGTATGTATGTATGTATGTAAATGGAGAATGTATGTGTGTAAGAGTAGAAATGTATGTATGTGAAAGGAGAATGTATATATGTGACAGAGAGTAAAATATATGTATGTGAAAGGAGAATGCATGTATGTAAGAGAGTAGAAATGTGTGTATGTGAAAGGAGAATGTATGTGTGTGAGAGAGTAGAAATATATGCATGCGAAAGAAGAATGTATGTGTGTGAGAGTAAAAATATATGTATGTGAAAGGAGAATGTACAGTCTTGTTCAAAATAATAGCAGTACAATGTGACTAACCAGAATAATCAAGGTTTTTAGTATATTTTTTATTGCTATGTGGTAAACAAGTTACCAGTAGGTTCAGTAGATTCTCAGAAAACAAACAAGACCCAGCATTCATGATATGCACGCTCTTAAGGCTGTGCAATTGGGCAATTAGTTGAAAGGGGTGTGTTCAAAAAAATAGCAGTGTCTACCTTTGACTGTACAAACTCAAAACTATTTTGTACAAAAAATAAATTTCTGGGATTTAGCAATCCTGTGAATCACTAAACTAATAAACAAGACTTTGCCCGTTTACTAGTGTGTTTTGGGTCATTGTCTTGTTGAAACAACCATTTCAAGGGCATGTCCTCTTCAGCATAGGGCAACATGACCTCTTCAAGTATTTTAACATATGCAAACTGATCCATGATCCCTGGAATGCGATTAATAGGCCCAACACCATAGTAGGAGAAACATGCCCATATCATGATGCTTGCACCTCCATGCTTCACTGTCTTCACTGTGTACTGTGGCTTGAATTCAGAGTTTGGGGGTCGTCTCACAAACTGCCTGTGGCCCTTGGACCCAAAAAGAACAATTTTACTCTCATCAGTCCACAAAATGTTTCTCCATTTCTCTTTAGGCCAGTTGATGTGTTCTTTGGCAAATTGTAACCTCTTCTGCACATGCCTTTTTTTTAACAGAGGGACTTTGCGGGGGATTCTTGAAAATAGATTAGCTTCACACAGACGTCTTCTAACTGTCACAGTACTTACAGGTAACTCCAGACTGTCTTTGATCATCCTGGAGGTGATCATTGGCTGAGCCTTTGCCATTCTGGTTATTCTTCTATCCATTTTGATGGTTGTCTTCCGTTTTCTTCCACGTCTCTCTGGTTTTGCTCTCCATTTTAAGGCATTGGAGATCATTTTAGCTGAACAGCCTATCATTTTTTGCACCTCTTTATAGGTTTTCCCCTCTCCAATCAACTTTTTAATCAAAGTACGCCGTTCTTCTGAACAATGTCTTGAACGACCCATTTTCCTCAGCTTTCAAATGCATGTTCAACAAGTGTTGGCTTCATCCTTAAATAGGGGCCACCTGATTCACACCTGTTTCTTCACAAAATTGATGACCTCAGTGATTGAATGCCACACTGCTGTTTTTTTGAACACACCCCTTTCAACTAATTCAACTAATTGCCCAATTGCACAGCCTTAAGAGCGTGCATATCATGAATGCTGGGTCTCATTTGTTTTCTGAGAATCTACTGAACCTACTGGTAACTTGTTTGCCACGTAGCAATAAAAAATATACTAAAAACCTTGATTATTCTGGTTAGTCACATTGTACTGCTATTATTTTGAACAAGACTGTATGTGTGTGAGAGAAAGAGAAATGTATGTATGTATGTATGTGAAAGGAGAATGTTTGTGTGTGAAAGGAGAATGTATGCGTATGAAAGCAGAATGTATGTGTGTGAGAGTGTAGAAATGTATGTATGTGAAAGGAGAATGTATGTGTGTGAAAGAAGAATGTATGTGTGTAAAAGGAGAATACATATGTGTGAGAGGGTAGAAATGTATGTATGTGAAAGGAGAATGTATGTAAGTGAAAGAAGGATGTATGTGTGTGAAAGGAGGATGTATGTGTGTGAAAGGAGAATGTATGTGAGTGAGAGTGCCAGAATGAATTTTGGCTTGTACGGCCCCTCATAGAGGCGGGTCTGCATTAGCGCGCACCTGTCTCGTCCGTCTCCATGGTTCTTTTTGCGCGTTCCCCCGCCCATCAATCATCCGTTGCATGTCTTTATCACCTTGCTTTTTTAAAATATTTTTTTACTCAGTAACGGATATAATTTAAAATGTAGCAAAGTACAATACTTCATACAAAACATACTAAAGTAAAAGTAAAAGTACAGATTGGAAAAACTACTCAAAAAAGTAAAAGTACACAAAAAAACTACTCAATTACAGTAACGTCAGTAAATGTAATTCGTTACTTTCCACCTCTGACTAGAAGTTCTCCCGTTCTTTCTCTCTCTCATCTCTGCCATGTCTTATTAAACCTGCTTGCCCGCATCTTCTTGCGGTTCTGAGGTATGTGTTGACTTTACCTGGGCTGCGTAGACTCATCGGTAGATTCAACTGAGTGCAAGGTGAAATAAAACTTTTACGCGTCATGCAAATTTGCGGTAAAAACCCGATCGCGCATTCCGTAGTTTTATCACGGGGGCCCACACATGCGCGACTACTTCATTTTTCTTTGGCACTAAATTATCTGCTCAGTTAACACAGTGTTTGAGTTCTCCTCCATGTGTCTCTATGGACCCGTAACCTCACATGCAGCAGTATGTTTTAAAGGGAAAGTATAAACAGGATTAAAAACCAAAAATAACCGACATGATAAAATAGGGTCGGTTAAAGTTTCTGAATTTCGGTTTCGATTATTTTTCAATTAATCGTGCAGCCCTACTTACTACTCTTAGAGATTTAACCATATCAACATAATTTAACCATATCAACATCAACATTCATCAGTCTAATCTCAAGACCTTTTGTGATTATAAATAGCGATGACATTGACTTTTCGTTAAAGGGTGTGTCCTTGGCGGCCTCGCAAAGTATCACTAAATTAATCGCATTTTTGACTGCCTAAAGTAGCTCAAAAAGTCAAGAAACATTGCACACTTGTCAAATGTGGCAAAAATTTTCATTTGATATAGGCTTCAGATCTAGGGGTGTAAAAATGGCTCTATAGCGCTACCTATAAAAATTCAAAAGAGCAGCCTAAGGTAGGCTAAACGATACGATATGTGGTCGGTTAAGTGCACTTTAGGCATACATAACAAATTTAAATAAAACTTTAATATTTTTTAAACTGGAGTATGCTTAGTAGGTATGAACATAAAGATTCAAATATATGGGATTAACAGAGCATGTGTTATTTTATTACATTTCAAGACATAGCAAAATCATATAATGCAACTTGCAGACATTTTTATTCATAAGTTGTCCCTTGCCATAAGCTTCAGAATCTTTATTCTTCACAGCCAAACCTTTCTGGGGAAATTTTATGAGGATAAGGGATTATCTTGGTCACAGCTAGTACCATTGGGCTGTCAAAGTCATAGTACTCTGGACCAATGAACACCTTTACCCCATGAGCATCACAGAGGGCAGCATCAACTTTAGGAAAGGGAATGGGCATCTCTCTAGTAATGGCTCTGGGGCTTGCTGTAAGATCGATGTCATACATCTTTTGACCTGAGGAAGAAAAGGCGTTGTACATGAGATTTGTAATAAAGGAAGAGTACCTCATCAACAAGTGCAGTTTACCTAAGGGTGTATTCCTGTTAATATGGGAAACACTAAGGCTTTGGTTCTTTTAAAAGTTATTTTAGTAAGGGAGAAATAAATAAGAATAAGATGACAGAATGATACATGATCACTATAAAGGTTTTTATAAGAATAGTTTACAAATATGCGAAAAAAGTTTTGCATAAGTTAAAAATACTTCATTTATAACAAACAGGAGATAAAGAATTTACAAATGTGTGGAGAGCCAAAAAATGTCAGCACTCGCACAGCGCTGTGTTTTGAAAAATATTACTTTAAAATGGTTCTCATTTCACCATATCCACAGGTACAAAGTCATCATATATAATAAATCCGTGGGGTAGCATTTAAAAAAAACATTAAAAAACCCATTTCAAAATAAATGCAATATTTGCACTTTTTAAAAGCAAAAAAACCCTGCTTATCAGGCTACAGGTGAAGCAGCTCTTCACATATTCTAAAAGTCAATAATAATCTTTTACATTGTAATCCTTTAATTTTTCATACTTAAAAATGTTTGTGTGCTGCTGCGCATCCATGTCTATGCATGTTGTTGTCCCATCTATAGGCGCATATTACTAAAGTGCTTTTTAACAAAAATATTGCGCCATTTAGACCAGATTTTAGTTGGTCAATGGCATTGACTATTTTACTTGCCTCAAAATAGGAACGTGCCAACAATGAGCTTGAACACACCTCATTTTCAGATCTGAATGCCCATGGCATAAATGGGCGCAAATGCATTTGCTATTTATTTAAGCAGCGTTGCGCTGTACGTGGAAATGGTAACTGCGTCGGGCTGAAATTAGCAAAAAACACTTACATCCCACCTTGCTCCACATTGTGCCGGGTGTATGATAGGCTCTCTTACTGTATGTTTGAGCCTGTATCAGATTAAGATACAGATTTTGAGGAATAAAATTTTTTTGGAGATTGTTAATGGACGTTTCTGAGAGGTAAGTTTGTGTTTTTTCAGTGTGGACCTGCAAAACGTAACTGTAAGGTAACATCAATAGTAGAACTAAAGCCTAAATGTATATAGCATTTAGGCTTTAGTTCTACAGGGGTTTACAGTCGGTTTACTGGTTGTGGCGCCTGTGTTTGGCTTTGCCGCTGCCCTTCCGGCTGTCTCTATTTTTCGGTCTCTGATAATTATTGTAATATGCCTTTTAATGCTACTATTCTTATCCACAAATGTATCAGCGGCGCTGGTTTTTGTTGCTGCTTATTAGATCTGAAATGTCCAGTTGCATGGGAATTAGTAATCCACCCCCTCTACCATTCTGTTTTCGTCTGTATTTACCAGGCCGCGGCTTCTCGCTGCACCATGACGGGAGAAGGAATTCTGCGCACCCGCCTAAGAAACGTGGTAAACGGAGGAGGCGAGGGGTTAGAGTGGGCCTTCAGGTAAAACATTGTAGCTTATGGAAATATTCCCGTGCTGGCAGCTGGATGGAGTATCTGCTCCTGGATCGTAACCCCATACCTCTCTACCTCTCAGGGGAGTTGCCTGGTCACAGAGCCCCGCCAGATCATCCTACCTGCGGGCAGTGTTTCTGGATGTGCCCGGTGGACTGCTGTGCAGGGGTCCACCTCCCCTGCGCTGTGGCCGGGATCATCGTGGCCGGTCTACACTCGGCACTATCAAGTGCACATCCTCTTTTAATGTTACCTCGGAAGATTCAGTTACTTCATCTGTGAAAATGTGTTCATTAAATGCCCGCTTTGTGGCGAATAAAACGCATGTTTTGAATGATCTGTTTGTAAGGCAAAACCTGGATTTTTTTATTTTTGACAGAAACCTGGGAACGTAATTCTGAGTTTATTCATCTAAATGAGATGTGTCCTGTTGACTGCTCGTTTTTTTGATCCCCGCGTCTGTCTGGCCGCGGTGGTGGACTTGCCATAGTATGGAGAAATATCTACCCCATCAGCTGGTGAGTGTGGAATCTTTCTCCTCTTTTGAATTGCAAAGTTGGTCGGATAAAGCCGTTATATTGCATTATCATTTATTGCCCCCCTGGTCCTGCTAGACAGTTCTTATCTGAGTTCACAAACTTTGTCATTTGTTATTAAATTTGAAAAGCTATTAATGGTTGGGGATTTTAACCTGCATACTGATGTTGCCAATAACCATGCTGCAAAAGATTTCCTTAGTATCACTGACTCACATAATCTAAAGCAGCATGTTCATGGGCCCACACATGCTGGTAGTCATACTTTGGACCTTGTTTTTACTTTGGGTCTGAAGGTTAATTCTATATGCTGTGAGGATATGTTGATTAGTGACCACAAGTGTATCTTTTTTAATCTATCTACCCCTGCTGACCCCCCTTGTCAGAAACGTCTGACATGTCGGTGCATTATTACTCAAACAACTGTTGAGCAATTTATTTCCTGTTTTAGCTGTGATTTTATCACTCTGGATAATAATGATGTTGAGCTCTTAATGCAATCTTTTAACAACCTCTGCTCCTCTGTGTTGGATGAGGTGGCTCCTTTAAAGTCAAAATCTAAGCCCATCTGTAACGCCTCGGCTTGGGTGATGGACGATGTGCACTGTCTAAGGAGGAGTTGTCGCAGAACAGAACGCCTGTGGAAATCCACTGGGCTTGAGGTACACCACCTGTATCTTAAGGCGCTTATGCAGGATTTTAATAATTTAGACATTCTACTGAGACTGCCCTGGTGAGAGTCCATAATGACCTGCAGATGGCCTCAGATACAGATCTATGCTCATTGTTAGTACTGTTAGACCTCAATTCTGCCTTTGATACAGTCGACCACCACATCATGATTAAGAGACTACATGAATGTGTGGGCATATCAGGTGTGGCCTTGGACTGGTTTGCAGCCTATCTCTAAGGAAGAACTTTTGATGTCTCTATTGGGAATTGCCACTCTGCATCAACACCTTTGTCTTCTGGTGTTCCTCAGGGTTCGGTGCTGGGTCCAATATTATTCATTTTATATATGTTGCCTCTGGGTCAGATTATTCGCAATTTTAATATTGCTTATCATTTTTATGCTGATGACATACAGCTTCATTTGACTTTTAGGCAAAATAAGACAGTCACCCTTACTAGGCTCCTAGATTGCATAAACGCCATAAATAACTGGATGGCTGAAAGTTTTTTGCAGCTAAATCCAGATCAGACCGAGGTTTTAATCATTGTGCATGACAGTGCTATTCCTCTAATCATGCAGAATATTGGGCCTTTGTCATCTGCGGTCCGGCCTAGTCTAAGAAATCTTGGGGTAACCTTTGACAAATCATTTTCTTTTGAAACCCACATCAAATCATTGTCTTTCAACTTCGAAATATTAGTAAAATAAGGGCTATGGTCTCTCAGTCAGAACTAGAGATGCTTATCCATGCATTTATTTCCTCCCATATTGACTATTGTAATGCATTTTTCTCCTCACTTAATAAATCTGCTCTTCACCGCCTGGAATCCATTCAAAATGCTGCTGATAGGCTTCTTACTAAATCAAATAAGTACACCCATATCACCCCTCTACTCTACTCTCTTCACTGGCTTCCTGTAACCTACAGGATCCAATTCAAAATTCTTACTATAAACTTTGGGCTCTACATGGTCAGGCCCCTGATTATCTTGAAAGTTTAATTCACGTACATATTCCCTCACGGTCTCTTAGGTCTGTCAATCAAAATCTGCTATCCACGCCACACACTTGTCTGAAAACATATGGAGATAGAGCTTTTGAGGCTATGGCACCCAGAATCTGGAATGCCCTACTCACTAGCCTTAGGTTTGCTGAGAATGTGAACGGTTTTAAGGGGCAACTGAAGACTCACTTGTTCAGGCTTGCTTTTGGGTAGCATAGGTCTTTTTTATAGATTTTTTATTTGTTGTACTTGTATTTTATTATATTGACTATTTTTTATTAAGTTTTATTGTCTATGCATTTTTATTGTAAAAGCACTTTGTGACTATGTCTGCAAAAAGCACTGTATAAATAAAATTTACTTACTTATATAACATAACTACATGGAGTCGGGGCAGTTATAGCCTAGAAGGGTTGTCAAAATAGCTTAAAGTATGCATTTGAATTTTGTACTTGAAAAATAATAACATTCGAATTATAAAGACCTACTTTATCTTGGAGAAAAATACTCCTGAGCCCACAAGAGGGGACAGCACAACGGCTCAATAATATAAACAAATCAAGCACCGTATATTTTTTTTATTTAAATGTAATTTAATTTAATGTCACTTTGTGCACAAACACTTTAAACACTCATAAATCGAACAGAATTTCTTCACATGCAAAGGAACAAAAGTGCACGTATAGATTTCTGGAAGTGCATATAAGCAAAACGACCCAACAGCCAGCGTGTGTATTTATATTAACACAAAAGTAGTAAAGAAACTATCCATCTATACATTTACAAATTATTTTACAAAAACACCAGACATTTAACTTTATCTGCAAGTGCTGAGCATTTTTTGTTGACAATTATTCCCAACTGATGAAAACACACACTCTGCTCTGACCGACGTGCCAGGTAAGGCTGTCGCGGTGAAGGAATTTCCCTTGTGGAGATTTTGCATAGCTCACAAACGGGTATGCGTTTTTCCGCATTTATTAAATAAAATTATTAAAAAATATGTTAATTTTTTAAAATCCAGAACAACGAGGTGCACTGATGTAGAACGCAGGGTGCTACATGTCTTTCCTTAACATGTCTTATATCGTTTTTGTTATTTAAAGAGCATGTTAGTATTATGCGGCTATAAACAGAATGACAATGCACATCCATAATCTTTTTTATTTTGATCCTTAAATTTTTATATTTTAAAATGTTTGTGTGCTGCTGCGCATTCCTGTGTGTTTGTAATAAGCAAACCTGCGTTGTCGTTCTGTTTATTTATGTAGATTGTTAAAATAGGGTCCTTAATGACAGAGCCTGTTTTTAGTAGATTGTTGTAAAACATCAACCATTATAGACAACTACATATTGTCACCTACCTTGTATAATGTGTACAATGGTCTTATCTCCACATACAAATGCAGCATCCACAGGACCCTCGATGCCCAGTTCTTCCTTTAGAGGTTTCGGGTAGCCTTCAATGAGAGTGTAATGGGCTGCAGACTTGTAGATATAAACCTGATCTCCCTGACAAAAATATACAGTATACAGTATAGGTCAATGATTCATTTAAAGGGGTTTATTAAAATACAGAATTGATCATAATCTGACCCTGTTTGTGAAATCCAGACTAAATCTTAATTTTACCTGAATGAAATACATATTATCACCATAGGAAAAAACTGCATCCACTTCACCAGAGATTTCCTTCCATTGTCTGGTAATAGGGAAAGGATGATTGCCATCACGGTGTTCGTCTAAACGCATGTACATTGAACCTGTACAGTATGTGTAAAGTTAAATTATAAGCAGAAAGGAAACGAAAAAGCTTTATTAGTCAAACTTTACATGGCCAAGCCACCATAGGGCATATGGCATATTTTTGGACATGATTGATGATGGTTTTAGAAGAGTAGCTAGTCATATCCAATTACTAAAAACGTTTGACTTATAAGCTGCATTATCATCAAGTTCACATGAGGGGGACTGTCTGGATGTGGCAACAAAAGCACATACTATATTTTGCCAGTAGATGGAGATGTGACACAAATCATGCTCATGATGCTGTGGTGTCTATAGTATGTTTGCGCTCCTAATAAGAGCATTAACAGATTAACAGACAGGTTCCTCTGAAGAGTTGATACTTGGCCTCTAATGAAAATTATACTGTATACAGAAAAATAATAATTCGGGCAACTTTAATTACCCTGAAATGCATATTCTCTTCCTTTATCATCTATGGTGGTCGCATTCATCTTGATCTCACTGCATTTCATCTTTCTTGTGCCAGCTCCATGACCTAAGAAAGAAGAATTAATTCTGAATAAAGTACATAAATATACAATACAAATAAATGTATAGATACGGTACACTCTACTAGATATACATAAAAACTCACCAAAGCCTTCACCGCACCTCATGAAGTATTTTCGAGCATCTTTAGGATAATCTCCTGTCACCTCTCCAGAAACAGGATGGAATTTGGTGAAGCTGTGTCCATGAAAACAGTAATAGTGCTCTAGCCATCGAAAGGCAGATGTGCAGTTTGGCAAGTGGCTCCACACTTTCTTCTTAGTCAGTTTTGTCTCAATGTCAAAATGATGAACTTCATTTCCTGTAAAGATTTGTGGTAAACCATTGGTAAAATGCTGGCAAATTCCTGGTTTGCTAATAACTTCCATATTGCATATTAAAGACAAACAGTGTAAGGTTGTGTATGAGGTTATAATGCTGTGGAAAAAAATAAAGATGAGCTTTTCCATACCAATATCATAACTGAATTTTGGTGCTGATTTGTACACTAAATAGCAATACAGATAAAAGATAGAAAGCTGTTGCATGTGTGTATAGCAGATGTGCCATAATGGTAGTTTGTTAAAATTGAAACTCGATGTGCTTTTAATTGTTTTCTTTCTCTTTCACTCTCTCTCTCAGTAATACATTTAAAGGGGACATATTACAATGTAGGAAAATCTGACATTTTCCATGTATAAGTGCTATAATTGGGTCCCCTGGGTCCCCAGTTCTTCCAACTACCTAGTTATTGTGAAAAAGATCAACCTAGTAACTTAGTTTTAGTAAACCATTTTCTGCAAGCATGTTAAAAATAGGTTATTGAAATTTGGCTCCCCTTGTGATGTCAGAAGGGTACATTATTATTATAATAATACCACCCCTTGAACTGCACTATCCAACCATGGCACTGCTATTTAGTGCAGAAAGAGAGAAAATAATTGAAAGCACAATTGAGTTTGAATTATAACAAACCACCATGATTGCATCAGTGTTTGCATTTCCTCAGCTCATTTGCATTTTAAAGGGCACACCCAAAAAAGCACTTTTTTGCTCATATAATAAATTATCTACATGGAATTTTGAGCTAAAACCTCACATACTTTGGGGAAACCAAAGCTTTATTTTACATCTTAAAAAAGTCTTGTGAAATGTCCCCTTAAAAAGAAAAGGAAACCATGCCTTACCTTTGAAAAACAACACTGAATCTGTGACGCATTCTCCTTTGGGACACTCAACGGCAGCATCTAGGTGGTTGGGGATACCAGGAAACTCCTGCTGGATTTCCTTCGGGTATCCCTTTTCAAGAGTGTGGTCGTAATAGCTAAACACTTTGTCATCCTTAGTAGAAAATCAAAACTTTTATCAGCATTAAATTGCATGTCTGACTATAGGGATGTTGATGATTTATTAAATGTAGTTAATGAAAAGCACCAGAAAGAAAAATATATGGTCATGAGCAGTGGGGTCATCCTTATGGTGCATGCGGAAAGCTGCATCAATGTGACCCAGGTGATGATATTCGTCCATTTCCTTGAATGTGCCATTGGAGAGTTCAGCTGGGCCAGAAAAACCGTTCCAGAGATGGTCGCCTACATTAAAAGAGCAAAAAAAAGAACAAATTAAATCTTCTCCTTATGAAAAGGGATATAAACATTTATTGTGGGTGTTAATAATATGAGGACTGTTTGTAGACCTTTGAAAAAGAAAGTGTTTCCTTTTTCATCTGGGGTGATGGCATCAAACTCAATGCCTTTACAGCGGTCAAGTTGTGCATCATGGTGGTCCTCCCCTTTAGGATGTGAATGGTCCTTAGGGGCATCTGTTCAAATATGATTACATACTTATTTAAAACACACTACTTAAATTATTATTACATAAATAGAAAACACACTCGCAACATTTGGTTGATCAAGAGGGAATACTTTGCTGTTACACATCCAGTTGACAGTTACAACTTGACATACTTAACAGTAACACATAACATTTAGGCTTGGCAGCCTAAGTCCCAGACTAAAATGCATGTTGCAGCTGTCTTGTCTAAAAAGAACTTGCTCTGACTTATCTTAAAATAAATCAATGCCATTGTTTTATTTCAAGATGCACATCAGTAATGTTTATAAGTCACATATATAAAGCTACGTAAGGCCCGGTTTTCACAGACAAGACTTGAACTGTCAGATAATTTTTCTGACAGTATGGTGTAAGTTCATACTACACGTGATAGAAGCGGACAGTCAGTTCAAAACAGATCGCTTATAAAACTCAGAGGTGGAAAGAGTAATAAAATATTGTACTCAAGTAAAAGTAAAGTTCCCTTTCAATACGGTTCACATCGCATTGCATCAGTTGCTGACGCTATGGGGGAAACTCCTGTTTACTCCGCGATTGAAGCCTATTGGTAAACGTCTGTAAAAAATACAGACCGATGACGTTTGAGCCCGCGCGCGGCAAAGCGTCAAGAGCTCATTAATTTTCTCCTTCAGCGCGAGTGCGTCACCGGTCTGGCACCTCCCACGCCGAGACCGCTCTAATATGCACGGTTATCCTATCTATGTTTCGTGCTCCCCCTGCTGTTCCTCTCTCGTGGAGACGAACAAACGGCGAGCCGTGAGACTAAGATGGATGCATAGACTAGCGCACACGGGCTACCCCCCGTGTTCTGTCACAACGCAACCGTTCATGCTTTACACTCACAGAGTCCCTCGCTCCTCACACAGTCAGCCGCGAGGTCTCTGGCACCCTCATATGAATTCCCTGAGTGCATCGCCGGTTGAAGACCGCTCATACGATGCATGGCTGTTCTATCCGTGTTACATGCCCCCCTCTGCTGTTCCTCTCTTGCTGAGATGAACAAGGGGCGGAGCTGTAGAACTAAGATAGATGCATAGGACAAGCAAACACGGGCCGGTCTGACCCCTGTTTTTCTGTCATAACACAGCCATTCGTGCTCTACGCTTGCGGAGTCCCTCGCTCCTATCCCCGCAGTAGCGAGGTCTCTTAGCGGCTTCTTAGCGCGCGCGGTCTTACGGCTCCTTGCCTCTAAGTGCAGCTGTCTAGTGTTCAACGATTACAGAGCTTCATGCCCCTCCCCTTCTGGAGCGGCGCAATCTCATTCGTCTGCTCGATAGGGCAAACACGCTGCTATTGGAGCACCAAGAACACTTATTATAAGAGCCTAACAACTGGCCTGAGTCTGTCTCACTTTGGTAGAGCTCACTATGTTTGTCTGCCCTGTCATTTCTCTTTGTCTTAGATAGGGATGGGTATTGTTTGGGTTTTTTTCGATACCGGTGCCAAATCGATACTTTTAAAACGGTTCCGGTGCCTAAAGCGGTACTTTGAAAAAAAGAGTCACAGAAAGATGGTAGATGAAAGTACAGCATAAAACACTATGAAAATTCTTCTCTGTTTGTCATTTGTTTATTAATGATTTGCCTAAAGCACCATCATCTTTTAAGACCTGCATTCTTGATTTCTTTTTCATGAAATTTTTGATTTGTGAATTAAATAAAATCTTCTCAACACTCCACTTTGAGCTCAGAAAAATGTTCTATGATTGGTTGTTAATAATCTGTTCAATGATTGGTTAAAGCCTACGCGGCTGCCGCTCACAAAAAGATCTAATCGGAAGTGATCCTCCCTATGTCCTATTCCCTTCGAAGATCAGATCTCTTGAACTCTAGAGAAAGTTGCGCAATTGTGTCTCATAGTGTGGCTAATTAAACACACTTGGCAAATAAAGCAATAAAATACAGCGTCTTTTTCTCTTTATTTGGATCGACTGTTCATGCGAAATCCTCTTCGTGAAGTGCCCTTCAATGGCGCAAAACAGCATTTGGTATTCATCCAAAATATTTTCTTATCGGCTTGTAAAACCATTCACGTTTTGACGCTTTCTGCTTGTCTCCGATGAACTTGACACTCGTGATGGCCGCTGGCCATCTCAGGCCAATAGCGGCCGAAGTACTAATAAAAACATTAGTGAGGTAATACGTTTTAGCAAATTCTCTGAAGGAATGTTACCATATAAAATATAAAATAAGCTGCCATCAGATCAATTGCGGCATTCACACGCTCCTCTGAGGATCTCATTTATATTCTCATTTTATCAGAATATAAAAATAACCTGGACATATATTCTTACAAAATTTGTTCGATTTGTATTATTAGGGATGTGCAGATGAGGATTTTTTCACATTTTAAACTTATTAAACACAGCGCATATTTTAAATGAAAATATATTTGGCAAAGAAGTTTAAAAGTTGGCTATTTAATCTTTAACATTAGATTATTTAATATTTCTATTTATTAATAAAATTAATTTTTAAAATGTTTGTTCATTATTACTCTTAACGAAAAACTCAACTTCAATAAAATAGTAGCTCCAATGACAAACTTGCTTATATTGCTTGTCTACTCAAGTAAAAGTAAAAAGTAAGTCATTTTAACTTTACTCAGAGTAAAAGTTACTTTTTTACAGCGGGAAAGGTGGAGGATTCTAGTTTAGTTCAAAAACGACAATGTTAGGATTCTGCCTGTATCTTGTCTTGTTGTACATCTAGTTCTAGTATGGCAGAATCCTGACAGTACAATGTTTTATGTGGGAGATACGTGGTTTTGGGATTGTTTTATAAGACCATGTATTTCCTGTGTCTCGTCACTTTTTACACGATCCCTTACCTGTTATATTTTCAGCTGTTCCCCTCATTAGTTTTCTCTATTTAATGTCCCTGTGCTCTTTGTTCTGTGCTCGTTTGTCTCTTTCACTGTGAGTATCGTGTCTTGAAATATATCCTGTCTAGTTTATTGTCATTTAGTGGAATCTGTTTGTAGTATTGTTTAAGTTTAGTCAGTGTTTGTTATCTAGTGTTTGTAATGTTTTACCCCCTCGTGGGTTTTTGTTTTATTGTTTTTCTTGTTAATTAAAGTCTTCAGTGTTTTTGTATACATCTGTCTGCGCCTGGGTTGTTGCCTTGCCATTTCCTGACAGACAAGGGAATATAAATCTCAAACTAGTTGTTTTTAATTGTAGGAACATCTTTACAATTAAAGTGCAATAACAAAAAGTTAATAAAATAAAAAGCTTTTTTAAACTAAGAAACATTTATGGAATTGTTTAAAATTCCAAAAACTGGGCCTGGGTATTACAACAATAGCAAAAAGACTTGGGGGCCAGAGGAATTTCATGAAACATTTGTCTAATATAAATAATAATCAGGAGGTTTAGAAAATGTTGAACACATGTGATATTAGATTTTCATGAGTACCTGCCATCATGTCATCAAGGTGCCTGTATTAAAAGAAAAAAATCCTTAATCATTAAAAATATTGAGACTAAAAGTAAACAAATCACACTGTAAGCATTTACGAGCAAACATAAAGTAAGTCCAGACAATATTTATTTTAATAAATATTTTATGTGATGCATAACCTGCTGGTCAAACAATAAACTCTTTGGGCATTTGCATAAAAGTAGTGATGTGGACTTTGATCAGTCTATATTTGATCAGTGTTATTGATTTTAATCTGAAACATTGCAAACATAACAGGACTAGACCAAAATTAAACTAAAAAGCAAATAAAGGACGTCAAGGATATCTGTTTACTCTGCACTAACACAAATGTTTAACACATTTTTTATAATAGCGTTTATGCAAACAACTAACTAAAGAAGTAGTGAATGTGAAAGCAAAACAAACACCAATTTAAAAACGTAATATATAAGCATTTATAATTTAAAAAAACATTACAGTCTTGCATTCCAACAAGCAATGCAGATGCAGAAAATTAGATACTCACGCTGGAGCTGCATAGCTAAGAGGAAGAGCCAAACACACACACAGACACAGAAAGAAAACTTTCATGATGAGCTGTAGTTGGGAAGTCAGCTGAGACAGGGGCTTCACAAGGCTTTTATACAGCTCAGTGGGTGGAAGCAATGTTTGTTCAGATATTATTTGGTAAACATGACACAATGTACTGACCAGAGGTTAGAAATGCCAGTATTACAACATTTGGGTTTGCCTCGGATTGTATTTATTGTGTTCATTTTGTCAGATACCTACAGATTTTTGGTAGCAAATACATAACATGTAGCCAAAACTAGATAACAATGCAATTGCCACCACTAAATAGTTGTATTAAAAAAGATACAGATTCAGTTTTATTGTGAAAATGCAGCAACATATTACATTCAGACTTAGGACAATGTCTTATGGTCCATTTAGCATACATCTTCATTTATGTGGTCACCACATGCAACTATTACACAGCAGAAACAAGGCAAAATTTAGGCTGTCAGTGAGAATTTATAAGACGTCTAATCCATAGACTGTAAAAAACACCCGTTCGCTCTCTTCCATTGGTGAAAAGAAGCCGCCAGTGTCCCGATAAGGCGCAGACATCTTGGGTCTTTTTCAGGATTTCAGGACCAGTTCTGCGCAGTAGTGAGCATGAAGTAAAACCGCGGAATCAAGACACCGCCCTCGCTCTCGCAGAATGCGCGTATCACAGCTGTCAATCATGACGTAACACCACAGTTTTTATAGCATTAAATAACTAACTAAAAACAAACTTATTGTAAAAACAGTGATGGCAGTATTTTAATTTTTGGGTAAACAATCCCTTTAAAAAAGCTTAAAAATTAATTAATTTGGCTGTAATATACAAGATAGTTCAACATCAGTGCACCAATAAGCAAATTTAGTGAGAAAAAACAATTCATTAATATTACGCAGCACCCGAAAATAGTCCCCTTAACTTTCAATAGCAGGGGACTATTTTTGGGCACTCGGTAATACCATTGCACCTGCTGCAGCCATGGTATGGCAGCAAAGTCCTTGATTATTACACCAGAATGAGAGTATAGTTCCTAGCCATATCTGCCTAGAAAATCGCAACTTTTAAGTTCCCTCCTTCTTAGTACACGATGTACCTACAGAAGGGTCCAGTTTCAAATAGGAAAATATCAAAACTCTTAGGTCATTTTGGGTGCGATGTTAAATGTTCTAATCAGTTTCCATGGATTATGCTAAGCTATGCTAAAAGTCGTAACGCCAGACCCGGAGATCGGCTGAATGGTTTTCACAATGGTAAAAATCAAGTGTGTTACTCTAGGGGAGCTGGAAAATTCATATTTTTATTTTTAAAAAAAAGTCGAGTGTCCCTTTAAGACTTCCCAACCCCAGTCCTCTGGCCCCTCTCCCAGAATGTTTGAAACGTTTCCTTAATTAAAAAAGCTGCTGATAAAGTTTTTGGACTTTCCATTGTATGACACTGTATCGTCATCTTTTTAAACATTTACTTAGCTGATAAATGAACCCTATTTTAATTGTAAAGCTTCCTTACAGTCCTTAGATTTTCAATCATTTTGTGTAATACTTTTGTACACTACACTAAAAATTATAATTCATTTGCATTGGACGATAAGGATCTGCTGTGACAGAAGTGGAGAATAGAAATGTTACATTAGTGTCAATAGTAACATGTTGTAATATGTCCTGTATCATCTAATATAACCAAATATCTTAATTTCCCTTTGGATATATTCGCGACTGTAAATGTAATAAAATAAATGCTTTAACATTGTAATATTATGCTAAATTTATGCTTGCACGCCCGCTGCACGCTCATCATAAATACACGCATGCGCAGACATCCTCCGGAGCCTCGTTTTAGTAACTAAAATGAACTTACCCTGCTTTCTCCGGAGCAGGTTATCTTCAGAGAGTCAGTTGCTATGGTTACTTACATAACCCGAAAGTT
The DNA here is from genome assembly GCF_027580225.2 of Misgurnus anguillicaudatus. Taxonomy (NCBI): domain Eukaryota; kingdom Metazoa; phylum Chordata; class Actinopteri; order Cypriniformes; family Cobitidae; genus Misgurnus; species Misgurnus anguillicaudatus. The sequence continues at coordinate 7,225,062 of NC_073351.2, forward strand.
ACCTCTGTTTTTGGAACCGAAAGCAGAGGTTATCCATTACTTACTCCTAAACTTACCCGGGTAAGTCACATAACCTGCTTTCTGGAATACACCCCAGGAACAGAGTTGAGAACCACTGGTGTAACTCATGCTTACCTGACTTCTGGCCCGGTGTTTGGTTCCCCCTTTCTCTGGCTTTTGTCTCCATCATCATTACACTCTTTAACAGCCTGTCAGTGTAACTGTGCATTCAGACCGCCACCGGCGAGAGCGTCAAAGTGGCCGGAAGTCATTCATTTTCAATGAGAGCCGGTGGCGAGCTCCGGCGAGCAGGGGCGCGGTGCGTCATGTACAGCGTGAGCGTCGAGGAGAGTTGAAATCAGCTCAACTTTATGGTAATGAGATATGACGCGGTACGGCGGCAACAAATCGGAAGGCGGAAATGTTCGGCGGCAACCAATCGGAAGGCAAAAACCTCCGCCTGAGAGGAGTTCAGAGAATGCGTTCGAGCGTCAGAGCGTCCACTACGCCTTTTCTTAAGCGTCGTTGGCAGGGCAGCCAGAGCTTTTATTGACGCTCTCGCCGGTGGCGTTCTGAATGCACAGTAATAGTATGAGGGCCAGGCCACCATGAGTCAATATCTGTGCTCGGATTAAATGAAAATCATCATTGGGTAGCTGATTGTGTCAGCGTTCTGTGATAGGCTAGTAGTAACAGCGCCCCTCCCCTACACACATACAGATGTATTGTGTTGCTGTGTCCCGCTCTGCTCATTCACACACAGAAAAGCTCTCTGTCTCTCTCCCTCAGTCATTCGGGGTCGCGGTTCTTTTCCATTAACATTTAGGGTTTCTTCAGCTTTTTACTTCGGGTTGTAACGTTAATACGTACTAACCAGCAGAGTTCTGGTAAACGTGGGTTAGTTCAGATGTGAATGTGACTCGCATTGCGTCTCTGGCTGTCAGAGAATTTTTTTCTTTTTTAAACCTTCAGCTGTCTCTAACCAGTAACCAGACACTGGGTGTCTCTGACACGTTTTTGCTGTATTTCATAAAAAAATAAAGGTATTAAGCTAGTGTTATAAATATTACAAATTATTTATTAAAGGGACACCATGAAACTTTTTGGCCACTAGGGGGTGCTAGACACGTATTTTTCACTTCTAGCGCCCCTAGAGCCCACAAGCGCCACAGCACTGTCGCAAAGGAAAGGAACTGGCCAACCTTAAAACTAAACTAAAAACTAAACATTTAAAATGCTAAACGATCAACATTTTGAGACAACAGGGAGAAACGCAGTCAGGTTACAACTTTCTGATGAGGAACTCGTCGTGGCAGAAGCCATTTCTCAATCTGAAGGTTGCAGCCTCCGGATGTCGTATTTCTAAGCTGTATACGTCATCAAGACTGTCTTATTTCACAATATTAACAATTACAAAGTTGACTATTATACTTAGTTAATCGTAAATTGTTGCAGTATGCTTATGACTTGCGAATGTAATGCTCAGTTTACCTTAATAACCCAGGCTTGATGACGTGTGTAGCCTGCATATTTGACCTCCGGAGGCTGCTGCCTTCCAATTCAGAAATGACCAGAAGTATTTCCTTGCCTTTTTCCAAACAAATATTGTTGCATCCTCTCTCTCTCCCTCGCCACCAGGATTTTCCGCAATGGCGCTCGTTATTCCTCTTTTTTGTGTGAAAATCGCTCCAAATCCAAGTAAACCGATGCGTTTAGGTCTGCCGCTTTGTAATACGTCACGCGAGTGACCGCGGAACGCAGCAAATGAGGAAGAGAGAAGAGAGAAACGCTCGGATCTGATTGGTGAATGAATAGCGTTTGGTTTTACACTGTGAGCAAGTTTGACTGCTGTAGCATCCTGGATTGTAATGTAAATATCATAGACACAGTAAAAGAAATGTAAATACGTGAAGACAGCATCTGAATACAGGGAACTATATGCAATATAATCGCCGTAATTTATAAAGAAGATAGCATTTATGTATGAATCAACAGTTTATATAAAAAATTGCCTTAAAGGGGAATCGAACCCGGGTCGCCCGTGTCATAAGTCCATGACACTAAAGACTGTGCCACAGAGTCACATAATAGAAACTGCTCTCTACACTCCTTAAGTAGCCTCCAGCAAAATTCACGTTAAAAACAAATTGTGTGGAGAAAGTGACGTATGCCGTAAAGCAGTCGAATTTTGTAGTTTTTTTTTGTGCTCTGGTTACTACCAGAAACCCTAAGTTTTAAAATACGAGTAAAAGTGATACAGACCCCGTCAGGCTATGGTAGACATGTCATTCAACCTATTTAAAGTCGATGTACTATCACAAGGGTCTTGAAAATTTATTATGAAGGTTGAAAAATTACATGGTGTCACTTTAAGCTACACACACACACAAACACACACACACACACACACACACACACACACACACACACTCACCTGGTGTGGAAATAAAAAATAAAAAATAACCAAAAAAACAATAAAAATAAAATAACACTGATCATAAAAAAATTAAAAGTTAAAAAAGAAAGTTATGTTGTTCATTACATTTTACTTTATAATTGCATACTGCAGCACTGCATTGTTTTGATTTCATTGCTGCAAAACTTGTTCTGTAATATAGTTCATTTGCTATCGTGATCAACATACCTGTCAAGTATCCCGTTTTGGCCGGGAAAGTCCCGTATTTTACCCTTCTTTCCCGCCGTCCTCCCGTATTAGTATTTTCCCGTAAATCTCCCGTATTTTAACCTGTGTTATTACAAAAATTATAATGCCCGGGCGGAGTAATAAAAAACATTCCCAATCCCAGATCGCTAAAGATCCACTGATCCCGCTAATCCACTTCGTGTTTTCCCACCCGCTCCGCAGCATCTCTGTGTGCACTCTCTGCCTGGAGAGTGAAGACGACAGTTTCTGTCTGAAGTTTGTTGCATTAACAGGTAGATTTATTACATTATATCAGTTGTTAAACCGAATTACTAATTTGGAAGTTTGTTTACGTATTTCTTCGGTAAATGATTTACTGTCGGTGTTCTAAAAGTGCTAACAAGTTAGCAAGCAAACAGCAACAAAATATCCACATTATTATCGTTTCAATGCTTGTCTAATGAATTAAATGTTCCCGGTCAGATCTAAGCTAACATAAACACTAAATTTGCTGTTGTTGGCACACTTTGTAGACAAAAAATACAAAAAACACCAATGCCTTCACAAAATAAAGACAGAGAACAGAAAGGGAGGCTGGTAAAGGCAGTTCAACATTGCAAACATTGATTCAAAGCTCCATCAAGCCAGCAGATAAATCATATTGAATATCTACTGTACACTTTAATTCTTGTTATTATATTTTCCCATTATAATCACTTGTCTAAGTGCCCTTTTTGGTTTGGGCCACTGCCCCATCTAGCATTTTCATTTTCTAAATGACTGTTCTCATTACAAAGAAAAGTGAATGGTTTATAAATAATTTTGGCATTAATGTATAATGCAAAAGAAGTTAAAATAAGGCTTTTCAAACTAAGGCCATTGGGTTTTGTACAGATGCAAATTTGTGTGTATAGTATGTACAGTATGAGTGTGACTTATGCCATGTAGTTTTTACAGAGCTGTGTGTTTCACTAGTTTTCTTGCTAATGAATTAGTTTGTTTAGTTAATTTTAACACAATTATCAGCACTTAGGTTTAAAAAATATTATCCGGCCCTCACCAGTCTTAAAATGTAAGGGATACTGGAGCTTGTTTGGGTTGGTGGTGGGACTGTTCGCGTGGGCGCCGGAAAATTTCCCTTATTTTCAAATCCAAAACTTGACAGGTATGGATCAAAACCATTGATCTGAAGCTCAATCCTGATGCTGTTCTGTAAATATTTTTCTAATCCGCAATAAATATAACAATTTCTGATCAACCCATATATTAATTGCATGCTTAAAATATCATACCGGTTAAAGCCCCGCCCGTTTCAAGACAAACCCCGCCTACTTCCGGGTTAGGCCACACCCACTCCGAGTACAGATACCGATAATTCATATGGTTAACAGATACAGATACAGATAATGCTGTACTCGCTCATCCCTATTGTGTACCATGTTACATCATGTATAATTGTTGCTGTATGTTAGGGGGCTAATAACGTACTTATAATGTTTACGATTAAATAATAACGTGTTAACAGGAGTCTATTGAATAATATAAAACGAATGTTGTTTGACTGGATTTATAGAAGACACATGTGCAACACTGTTCATACTTGTTTAATTTTTCAAGTGATTGTGTGGTATCCATCAACTTATTGATTTTTGTTTTACTAAAACAATTGACAAAACGTTTTTTTTTTTTAACAACTACTCTTCCATGTCTGCCTTCACCTTTTGTGTACCTGACCACTTATGACCGGTAAAAGCCATTACATTTCCAAAATCTTACTAACTTAAGTGAATTAATTTTTGTTTTGTTTGTTTGTTTGTTATTATTTTTAGGAAGAAGCAGTGTACATCAACCATGTTGGAAGCATTCAAGGAGGAGACAAAACGGCAGGAGAAAAAAAGTGCAGAACATCGGAGTACATCTTGAACATCTTGATGGTAGTAGCACATTCAATAAGACAGAAGCAGAGACTGAAAGTCTTTATCCTCACTAACTATTATAGTATTATAGTACCTGCTCCCATACGATGCACTTCTGTTATTAGGGAGGTTAGGCTGTGATGTTTGGAAATTGCAGTAATTTTTCGGTTTGTTTATAATACCCAATTGTTGCCAGATGCTGTCCTGTCAGAAATTCTTCTTTATGTGGTCCTGGAGGAGGGTGATGCTGCATTGTTAAATCTCTCTTTGGTTTGTTCCAAATTCAGAAGCTGGTGGACAGGCACACTTCTGCTGGCATGATGGTATTCATTTTCTTTTACATATTTGATTTAAAGATGTTTAAAATGGTGCCATATCATTAAATTCACTCTGACATGTCTGAATGTTTATATTTGTAATGGTCATTTATTATTTTTATCATTTCAATATACAGGTGTACAACTAAATGGAGAACAAAGTCTGAGCCATCCCAGGAATTTTAGAAAATATATACACTGCAGCCGACACCGCAATGAAGTGTACAATAACTGCTTACCAGGTGTGCAAATTAAGCATGAAATTGTGATCACTGCTAGGTTCATGGCAAAGTGCAATGGGAATATGTCTGTGCATGCTTGTCTACTGTTAAGGTAATTTATGTATTAATGTCTCCATTTTCTTATGAATCTCTAGGCTATGTTGGAAGAGGAAAACGAGGAGAGATGCAAGGCTTTTACTCTGAAAACACCCATCCAGGGTTTTGCAGTTAGTGGTGCATGATGCTACAGGAGGAATAACTCTGTATAACACATCTTCTAAAAGTTCTGTTCTGAAAGTCTTGTAAATACCTCCAGGATTGTTGTTCATGATTCTGATTTCTGACAACAACTAGGGAGCGCCCCTAATATTATGTTTATATATGTATATATAAGATATATAAGATCTCTTCTGCAAATCATGCACCAAAGGGTACTGTATTTCTTATGTTTTATATCTTAAGGACCACAATGGAAATAAGCCTATTGTCACGGTAGGAAAATCCATTGTTTTCCTCCGTGTCATGTTTGTGTGTGTGTGTTGTTCACTTACCCCTGCCATGTGCTCGTTAGAGCAATCCCATTCACCTGTGTGTTGATTGTCTCGCTCCAGCTGTTCATCATTACATCATCTCCATATATACTCACCAGACTTTCTGTTCCCTGCCAGATTCTTATGTTTGCTCAGTCCACGTGTTGCTTGGTTGTTTCATGTGCTTTGGATTACGTGTTTCAGTTGGATGTGTATTGTCGTCGTCGTCTTCGTGTGGATGTTCCGTGTCAGCCTGGATTTCACCACTGCTCACCACTCCACCAACGTCGCACTCAAAACACCAACTTCCACCGTAGTCATCGTCACCATTGCCCACCACAACACCGGACTGGATTACTTCCGCATTGACTCTAAATACTCTCTCTTTGTTTACATTTAATAAACATTGTTTATATTTCACCTGCATTTGCTTCCGCTTCATACGTATCATTACAGAAGAATCTGGCCAACATGGAAGCAGCAGGTGGTCAACCGATCTTCGCGTTGGAGGAGTTTCTCCAGCGATCTCTGGCTCGTATGGATCATCAGGATTTGGTCATCGAAGATATGCGGAAGGCCGTCCAGGCAATGGTGGCGAAAGTTTCCGAGCTCTCTCAGCGATCTCCGGACATCACGCCTCCCACTGCGCCACCCATGCCGCCCGCACCATCTTCACCTCCAGGGGGTAGCTTCATCCCGGAACCGAGACTTCCCATTCCGGAGAAGTACTCTGGTGAGCCCAACTATTGCCGTACTTTTCTCTCTCATTGTTCCTTACATTTCGCCCAACAGCCCCGGTCATTCCTTCTCGAGGAAACGAAGGTGGCATTCACACTCTCACTACTGACAGGCAAGGCTGCCCTCTGGGGGACGGCGGTATGGGAGAACAAAGTCAGCTGCTGTTCCTCGTTCGCCTCGCTTGCTGAAGAAATGAAGAGGGTGTTCGATCGCTCCGTCGCCGGGAAGGAGGCCGCCCGTCTCCTCACGGAACTCCAGCAGGGGGAGCGGTCGGTCTCGGACTATGCCATCGAGTTCCGTACCCTGGCGGCGGAGTGCAGGTGGAACGAGGAAGCGCAGTGGGATCATTTCCTGCATGGGTTGGCGGATCGGATCCAGCGAGAGATCATCACGGCGGAGTTACCGACATCTCTTAACGGTCTGGTGGATTTGGCGATCCGGGTTGACGCACGCCTTTCCATCGCAGCCAGGAGGAAGACGCCAGACACGTCCCAACGTCGAGGGGAGTCTACGGATCCGTCCAACGAGGTCTCCGCCGGTGGTCTCTCAGATCCGGAACCCATGCAGGTGGGTCGAGCTCGGTTACCCCGGGAGGAGAGGAAGCGGCGGAGATCCCTGGGACTTTGTATGTACTGTGGCGAGCCGGGTCACGAATGTCAGAGGTGCCCGGTAAAAGACCAAGCCCGATAGTAAGACAGAGACTACTATCGGGCGGGATCTCCGCACAGAAGACCTCTACAACATCCACTCTCCTTCCGGTGAGACTACGGTGGTCCACTATGTCGCACTCAGGGCACACACTTCTGGATTCGGGGGCGGAGGGCAACTTCATCGACAGCTCACTAGCACGTAAGCTCAAGTTACCTTTCATTCCACTCACCCACCAGATTTCGCCCTTCGCCCTCAATTGACATCAGTTACCCACGATCAAGTACACCACAGCACCCATCACACTCATCACCTCTGGAAACCACACTGAGACTATTTCATTTTTTATTACTGACACTGCTCTCTCCCCCATAGTTCTTGGACACCCTTGGCTTCATTCCCATAACCCAAGAATTGACTGGAAACTGGGTTCTGTTACCAGCTGGAGCGAGGAGTGTCATAAGTCCTGTCTTGTCTCTGCTTGTGTTTCTGTGTCTGAGTCTGTGTTTCAGGGGAAAGCAGTGGATTTGTCTAACGTGCATGCGGAGTACCACGACCTGAAGGAGGTGTTCAGTAAGTCGCGGGCTGATTCTCTTCCTCCTCATCGTCCCTATGACTGTGCGATAGATTTATTGCCAGGTACGTTTCCGCCTAAGGGCAAGTTATACTCTCTGTCCGTTCCGGAGATGGAGGCCATGGAGAAATATATTTCTGATTCTCTGGCAACGGGGTTCATTCGGCCTTCCTCTTCTCCAGCAGGGGCGGGGTTATTTTTTGTGGGGAAGAAGGACGGATCCTTGCGACCTTGTATTGACTACCGAGGGTTGAACAACATCACGGTAAAGAATACCTATCCTTTACCGTTGATGTCTTCAGCCTTCGAGAGGTTGCAGGGAGCGTCCGTCTTCACTAAATTGGACTTACGTAATGCATATCATTTGGTTCGCATCAGGAAGGGGGATGAATGGAAGACTGCGTTTAACACCCCTCGTGGCCATTTTGAGAATTGCGTGATGCCTTTCGGTCTCACGAACTCGCCGGCAGTCTTCCAAGCACTCGTTAATGACGTGTTGCGAGACATGGTAGATCAGTTCATATATGTTTACCTGGATGACATATTGATTTTTTCTTCATCTCTCCAGGAACATTTGCAACACGTACGACGAGTGCTTCTGCGGTTGCTAGAGAATGGGCTTTTTGTCAAGGCGGAGAAATGCGTTTTTCATGCACAGTCTGTTTCTTTTTTAGGACACATCATTTCGACTGAGGGTCTTCGCATGGATCCTGAGAAGGTTAAGGCTGTGGTAGATTGGCCATCCCCAGAGTCTCGCAAGGCCCTGCAGAGATTTCTGGGGTTCGCCAATTTTTACCGGCATTTCATTCGCAATTTCAGCCAACTAGCCGCACCTCTGACCGCTTTGACCTCCCCTGGTTTGACGTTCAGGTGGTCAGACGCAGCTGAGGCTGCGTTTGCCAAACTGAAAAGCTGCTTTGTTTCAGCTCCCATTCTCGTTACCCCTGATCGTTCACGTCAATTCATATTGGAGGTCGACGCGTCAGAGGTGGGGGTAGGAGCAGTGTTGTCCCAGCGCACATCCTCAGACGGAAAGGTTCATCCTTGCGCGTATTATTCTCATCGTTTATCTCCTGCGGAAGTTAACTATGACATTGGCAATCGAGAGTTGTTGGCGGTCAAGCTAGCACTGGAGGAATGGCGTCACTGGCTTGAAGGGTCGGGTGTACCTTTCATTGTATGGACGGACCATAAGAATCTCGAATACATTAGAACCGCCAAGAGACTTAACTCCAGGCAGGCTCGATGGGCATTGTTTTTCAGTCGTTTCGATTTTACACTTTCTTACCGGCCGGGTTCCAAAAACATCAAACCCGATGCTTTATCCCGTCTTTTTGAGCGTTCCGATCGTACTGCTACTCCCGAGCCCATTTTACCGGAGAAAATCATTATCTCCGCGCTCAGATGGGAGGTCGAATCGAAGGTTTTGACAGCCTTAGAAGGGGTAACGCCCCCGGCTCGCTGCCCACCGAACCGTTTATTTGTGCCGGAAGGGTTACGGTCAGACGTCCTCCAGTGGGGTCATGGTTCCAGTGTTGCTTGTCACCCAGGGGTTAGTAGAACTAGGTTTCTAGTCAAGCAACGATTTTGGTGGCCTGGTATGGCTCGTGACGTCCACGACTTCGTCTTGGCTTGTTCGGTTTGTGCCGTTGGTAAGACTTCCAATCGTCCTCCAGATGGGTTACTTTTACCGCTGTCTGTCCCTTCGAGACCCTGGTCCCACATATTGCTAGATTTCATTACCGCCCTCCCACCCTCTAAGGGTAATACGGTGATTTTGACCGTAGTGGACCGGTTCTCGAAGGCGACTCATTTCATTCCCTTGCCCAAATTACCATCAGCCAAGGAAACAGCGGAAGCTGTCATTGACCACGTCTTCCGTATACATGGCCTCCCGACAGACGTGGTCTCTGACAGGGGTCCCCAGTTTGTGTCCAAATTTTGGCAAGAGTTCTGCAAATTGCTAGGGGCGACTGTTAGCCTTTCGTCCGGGTTTCATCCACAGAGCAACGGTCAAACCGAGCGAGCCAATCAGGACGTCGAAAGGGTGTTGCGATGTCTGGTTTCCAAGAATCCTTCGTCCTGGTGTCAGCAACTCTCAATTGTGGAGTACGCACACAATTCTCTGCCGGTGTCATCTACGGGCATGTCTCCATTTAAGTGTAGTTTAGGGTACCAACCACCTAATTTTGTCAGTACTGAATCCGAGGTGTCGGTCCCCTCCGCAAACGCACTAGTCCAGAGGTGTCACCGCACCTGGACCAGAGCTCGCAGAGCTCTGCTCCAGGCAAGGTCGCGCACCAAGGCTAAGGCCGATCGCCACCGGTCGAAGCCTCCCCTATACGTCGTCGGTCAAAGAGTGTGGCTTTCAACCCAGAATATTCCGATGCGTTGTAACACCTATTCCATTAAAATTAGTTTAACCCTCTGGGGTCTAAGGGGTTTTAAGGGCCCTGGAGAAGTTTTGACATGCACTGACATTTGTGCTTTTTTCAGTTGCTTAAAAACATAATAATGGCAAAAGTCTTATAACACTGTGTTCAGCACAAACTGGGCTACTATATTATATGATCAACATGTATGTACATGTTTGTATTTTTGAGAGAAAAATGTTTATGCGTGGTTTTTGAAAAAGCTAAATTTTTAAGTGACTGATATAAGTCAAAAAAACTCATACTAAACATGTTTTCCCAAGACTTTTCAAAACAGGATCTAGTAGTCTAGAGTTTTTTCTTTAAAATGATGTGAAAATCATTCTGCTTACTCATTTACATAAGACAATAATATTGATTTACAATTTCAAAGTCACTTTTTGGTTAGGAAGGCAATATGCAAGGAGGCTGGAAGCTCTTGAATAGTCTGTGATTGACAGCTGAAGAACAAAACACTTGCATAATGAGCTGCATAGGTTAATGAGCCTTTAGGCAGTAAGACAACGTCTTGTTGCGGGTTTGTTTGTGAAAGCAACACAAAAGAAATGCCTTCCCATGCGTGATCCTGCGTTAAATAAACTTACCGTGCAGAGATATACGCGAACAAACAGGGTTTTAGATGTGTTTAGATCCGTCTTAATACAAAAGTGCGTCAAATATGAGGCATTGTGTGTTTGTGTGTGCGTTTGGCCGTCAACCGCGTCTGACGGAAGCACAAAGAATACATAAGCGCCTGGAGATGACTTGTATTTACAGGCGAGAGAGCATACTTTATAATTTTACCACAAAAGCGCGTCAAATATGAGGCATCTTGTGTTTTTGTGTGCGTTTGGACCTCGATCCCGTCACACTGACGAAGCACACACTCGCGTCTTTTTGGAGATAACTTTATGCGCGAGTAAACAAGTAGATGTGATGTTTGCAATGGCACCTTTTATAAGAATACCACAAAGCGCGTCAAATATGAGGCATCGTGTTTGTGTGTGCGTTTGGACATCGCCTCACTGACGAAGCACACGCACTCGCGTCTGTTTGGAGATAACTTTAGGCGCGAGTAAACATGTATTGAGGTATTTGTGTGAGCGTTTGGACGTCGATCGCGTCTGTTTGATGAAGCACACACACTCGCGTCTGGAGATAACTTAAGTTACAGTCTGAGTAAACAAGTAGATGTCATGTAACCAACACTTGGATTAAAACTCAACACAGCACTGAATGGCTGCAGAGGAGTCTCCATTGACTGGGGTTGACTAATGAATATGGATGATCTCTGTTCTTCTCTTCAATGGAGCGGGGCGTGGCTCATTATAGATAATGCAGGAACACGAGAAAGACGGTACATCTCCCTCTTCTAACACAGTTAACAACGAATTACAATATTTGATTTCGATTTCACTTACATCTTCCAAAAGCAGACATTCCAAGCATTATGTAGATATGTATCTTTTGTTTATATGACAAATATTCCTTAAGTTACAGTTAATTTTTCTGACGTGTTTCTGAAAGGACTTCACTGAGGGAGAGAGAACAAAACACGCATCATGTTTATTTTCTTAATTTTGCGAAAAGCACAACATTCTGTTTTTATTGGGAGTGGACAGAAAAAAACTAGACACTTAAACGTTTTAAATGATGTATAAATCATATCTGTATGACCAAAATCAGCAGAGTTATTTAACTCTCTTTGCGGAGTGATTGAAAAATAAAGAGTTTGCGGCGCCCGCGCCACCGTCGACCCCAGAGTGTTAAGTATTACAATGAAGGAAGGACTCAGCAGACCAATTTTACTCATGAGCCAAGTGTATTAAAAAGTTAAACAGCAAATGCAAATCCTATCCTAAACCAACAATCACAACACCAACAATCCCACAGTTTACAATAAAGCAATATTTCCCCCCCCCCCCAATGTACAGTCTTTGGTTTGCCTTATCTATAAAGTTCTTCTTTGCATAGTCTTGGTAAAGCAATCAACCATCCATGTTTGTCAAATGTAGAATAAAAAACAGTACTTGTTTTCTTGATGTTCATGACAAACATTCCATCATAAAGAGTTTTGTGTCAAACATTAAAGTCCAATGTTGTGGTCCTTTAGAGGATGCTGTAAGTCAACTCCACACTTCTCAGATGTTTACGCTAGCATTAAATCCACCATGCTTAGAACACAAACCCTCTGCAAACAAAACATTTACATAAATAAACAATAACCATGTGCTACAAACACTCAATATTTACATATTAAACACCATGGTCAGCTACTTACAATTGAGTTTAGAACTATTAAGTTCCTCAACCAGGGTACAAAGGCCCAAACTACCATGAGGTAAGCTGCTCCAAAGGAGATAGAGACTTCCTGCCTGACTTCTTTGTTACCTTAAATATGGTTCACCTGGACAGATCGCCCCCTACTGCTCAGGTAAATAATTACATAACTGCATTGAGAGCACTCCTTGGTACACAAGTAACAGGGAACTGTTACATACCCCTCCCCTTAAGAAAATTGTTTAAGCAGCTCCATAGAACCTCTTCATTTTCTCTACATGAAAAGTCTCAACCTGTTTTGACTCATCCAACATTAAAATCTGATAATTAACATTGTTTAACTTTTTCAAAACCTTAGCTGGACCTTTCCACTTTGGTGCCAGTTTGGCCATATAGGAATCTGAAGCCCGAGACAGAGGGTGAGTACGTAACCAGACTAAATCTCCCTCTTCAAACAACTCAAGTTTCCTCCTTCTGTTATAGTACCTTGCTTGCCGTTGTTGAGCTTGACTAGTCTTTTCTTTAACCCGTTCAAACAGTTCCTTCTGCCTCTCCACAGTACTATAGGCCATCTGATCAGGATTAGGTGGATTTCGTATGAGCCCTTCCAAAGGTCCTTTTAGCTTGCGGCCTTACGCAATCTCTGCAGGAGTTAGTCCAGTGCTTTCTTGCCATGCTGTGTTAATGGCATACCGGAATTCAGCCATCCATCTATCCCAGTGCCGTTGATTGTCCTTAACAAATGAAGATATCATAGCCTTCAGAGTTCGGTTGGTCCTTTCTGTGATATTAGTTTGAGGATGATATGCAGTGGTTAACTTCTGAACAACTCCCCAACGCTTGCATGTTTCATTCAGAAGTTGGGCTGTAAACTGTGGTCCCCGGTCTGATACCAAGTAAGTAGGTGTTCCCCAACGAGTAAATATCTCTTTTACCAGGATGTTAACAATCAGGGGGGTCTTGGCAGATCTCAGAGGAAACAACTCCACCCACTTACTACAGTAATCCACCACCACCATCAGGTATTCGTTGGCCTGTGTACTCTTTGGGAAGGGACCCATGAGATCAACACCTAACATGTGGCCAGGTTCTACTACTGGTGTTGATTGTAGGTGTCCAGACAGTTTGGAGATTCTTGGTTTATAAATTTGACAGGTTTGACATGCTGTACAAAAGCTCCAAACATCCTTGCGTATCTCTGGCCAATAAACCACATTAAGTAAATGCCTCAAAGTTTTCATTCGGCCCAGATGTCCACTCAAAGGATTAGAGTGGGCGAACTGCAAGAATTTCTCCCTCAATGACATTGGTATAATTACTTGCATAGTCTCACCTTGAGATTTATCCGGCACACAACGAAATAGATAGTCATTCTGGATGACATAGTGAATTCGGGTAGGGTCTGTTACAGGTACCTTAGCTGCTTCCCATAGAGGCTGGAGTGCTGGATCTTGTTTCTGGGCAACCCCAATCTCATCCAAACTAACAGGTAAGTCAGATCCACTGACAATCGCCTGACACACAGCAATCTGACCTTTTACCTCATGAAATGGCACACCCCTTGATAGTGTGTCAGGAACCACATTACATTGTCCCTTCCTATTTTTAACTGTGAAGTCAAAGCTCTGCAATCTCAAAGCCCACCTGGTTAGTCGAGAAGTTGGGCGGGGATGATTGAAAACCCATGTGAGAGCAGCATGATCTGTTAGCACCTCAAAATGCCTCCCTTCCAGATACTGTTTCCATTTCTAAATGGCCCAAATCACTGCCAGACACTCCTTCTCAGCTGTGGAATAGGATTTTTCAGCTCCACGAAGAAGTCTTGATGCATATGCTATAACATGTTCAGCTCCATCTTGGTCTTGTGTCAATACGGCCCCTAGGCCTACATCACTGGCATCTGTTTGGACTTTAAAACTTTTTGTAAAGTCTGGGGGTATCAACACAGGTGCTTTTTGTAGTGCATTTTTCAGTTCATCAAAAGCCTGCTGGCATTTTATTGTCCAGTTCCAGGTTACATTTGTGCTTTTCAGTGCATGTAATGGTGCAGCAATCTCTGAAAAATGTGAAATAAACCTATGGTACCACCCTGCAAGACCTAAAAAACGTTGTACCTCTTTAAGAGTTGTTGGGACAGGAAAATTTTGGACAGCTTCCACTCTGGCCATTTCGGTACTCACTCCCTCAGCAGATACAACATGTCCTAAGAAAGTAATAGACCTTTGAAGCATGTTACATTTTGCCAGGTTCAGGGTCAAACCAGCTGCTTCCAACATGTCAAAGAGCAGTCTGAGATGTTCAAGATGTTCTTGGATGTTTTTGGAATAAATCACAATATCGTCTATATAGACAAAACAGAATTTTCCAAGGTAGTCTCTTAACACTGTATTCATCAGGTGCTGAAAAGTTGCAGCGGAGTTCCTTAGGCCGAATGGTAAACACAGAAATTCATATTGTGCATTTTTGGTCACAAAAGCAGTCTTTGGAATACTAGCCTCATCCATAAGCACCTGCCAATAGCCACTCTTAAGATCCAATGTGCTGAAAATTGATGCACCATACATTGATTCTAGGATGTCTTGGATTTGTGGCATGGGAAATCCATCTAAAGGCGTCTTGGCATTTAAAGCCCTATAATCAATGCAGAACCGCAAGGTACCATCTTTCTTAGGAACAAGAACTATGGGAGCTGCCCATGGAGAAGTTGATGGTCTGATTATGCCTCTTTCCAACATGCTGGAAACTTCCTGATCAATGAATTGCTGTTTGGACACAGAAACTGGGTAGGCCCGTTTACGTACTGGAATCTCATCAATGGTGTTAACCTGATGGCAGATCACGGCAGTTCGTCCCAAAGAGTCAGTGCAGACTGTTGGCCGACCAAGCATAAGTGCTTCGAGCTGCTTTTTCTGAGTATTGGAAACATCAGCTCGGCTGGTCAAATCTTTAATAGTTGCTAAGGTGGTAGGAGACACTTGTATTAAAGGTAATGCCAGATGTAGACTAATTGCTGCAGAAGATGTAAATGACATGAATGAATGCTTTACTTCAGTCTCTTCAGGTAGAATGTAAGTCTTGTCCTTAAAATCAATCTGGATCCCTGAGTCCATCATAAACTCCAATCCAAGTATAATGGGTAAAGTCAAATCCTGATCTTTCATCACAAAGGCTTTGAATGGGTATTGATGTCCATTAAGTGTACACTTCCACACTACCTTTACTAGGGCTGTCTGCACATGACCACTTGCTAATGAAAAGGTCTGTCCCTTACTGGACTGCAACATCTCAGAGCTTGTCTTCAATCTTTTCCAGCACGACTCTTGTAATAAAGAGTAAGTACTTCCTGAATCTAAAATTGCTTGACATCTATAGTTATTGACTGTAATCAACAAGGTTAGTGGGTCAAGTGGTTTCCCCATATCTCCTGACATTACAGCTATGTGATGGTTTAACTGTCTGCCTTTTGCTCCTTTATTATTAGCATTTGACTTTGCCTGATGCTCTGCTTGTCTCTGTCTCCAATATGCTCTTTCCTCACTAATATCCCTTTCAACTAAAGTACCAACACGGACTAACTCATCAACTGTAGAGACAGTACCTCTAAGTCTGCTGGCAACACGAGGATTACAGTTCCTGAGTATGGCTTGGAGCATTTCACGTTCTGACATAGATGGCTTCAACCGTAGGCATAAAGCACGATACTGGTAAGCAAAGGTCCTGATATCTTCATCAACAGCCTGTTTTCGTTCCCGAATTCTTCTCTCAACCTCAACCTCATGGTCATCAGCTAGGAAAGATTGCATAAAGACCTTCTTGAATTGACTCCAAGTTCGTACTCTCTTTCTCTCTGCAATCCACCAATCTTTGGCTGTATGAGTTAGAACAGAAGGCAACATTGACAATATCTCAGTATCACCTAGTGGTTGAACTGCAAGGTATTCATCACATTTTTCAATATAGGAAAGAGGGTCTTCTCCCTCTAAACTACCAAACTTGGGAAATTCCAACTTAATTGGAGGTTTAAAATGTATGGGGTGAGTTGGACTCTCTGGTAGAATAGGTGGATTAAAATGTGGAGTAGACGTTGCAGTATGGTAAGATTGAATTAATGACTTAAGCTGACTATCCCTCCTTGCCATACAATCCATTGTTGCTTGTCCTACTTGATGTAGGCTCCTTTCTAAGGTTTCTTTTACCTGTTGACATTCAGCTTTAAGCTCAGTGGGTAGGGTTTTCTCCAACTGCTGTATCATTTGATGGTGATGCCGTTGCTGAGTTAAAAGGTTCTGCACCTGCTCTTCCAACCCACTCAAACGCTGATCTTGCTTAGTCACACTATGCTGTAAATCCATAGAGAATACTCCAAATGATTGTTCCAACTCTTCCATTCTATGTTCCAACTTACTCACCCTTAACTCAAAACTGGTAGGGGTTATATCTTCCTCTTGAGGAGGAGGTGGAGGCGGCAAGGGTAAGTACTGAGAACTCTCTTCATGCTCTTCCACATCTACCTCACTCTCCAAATACAAATGTCTGAGAGATTGGATAAGTTCTCGCATCGGCTCTCGTCGGTTTCTGAAAGGTGAAGTGGAATAATCTGGCTCTATAGGATTCTCACCCTCTGTCTCATCACCTGGGCTAGCCATTATATATAAATTTACAACTCAGGTTTTTGTAGTAGTAGTTCAGCATCAGTATTCTTGCTCAACCATAAAATTCATTTAAACTTCTACACATTCAAAATAATGACTCATAAGCAAAATTGACCCATCCAAAACCATTACAAATTCATTCAAATTCTATTATTTGGTTTTAGATTTTTCGTCAGAGCCCCACGTTGGGCGCCAAATGCTGTAACACCTATTCCATTAAAATTAGTTTAAGTATTACAATGAAGGAAGGACTCAGCAGACCAATTTTACTCATGAGCCAAGTGTATTAAAAAGTTAAACAGCAAATGCAAATCCTATCCTAAACCAACAATCACAACACCAACAATCCCACAGTTTACAATAAAGCAATATTCCCCCCCCCCCAATGTACAGTCTTTGGTTTGCCTTATCTATAAAGTTCTTCTTTGCATAGTCTTGGTAAAGCAATCAACCATCCATGTTTGTCAAATGTAGAATAAAAAACAGTACTTGTTTTCTTGATGTTCATGACAAACATTCCATCATAAAGAGTTTTGTGTCAAACATTAAAGTCCAATGTTGTGGTCCTTTAGAGGATGCTGTAAGTCAACTCCACACTTCTCAGATGTTTACGCTAGCATTAAATCCGCCATGCTTAGAACACAAACCCTCTGCAAACAAAACATTTACATAAATAAACAATAACCATGTGCTACAAACACTCAATATTTACATATTAAACACCATGGTCAGCTACTTACAATTGAGTTTAGAACTATTAAGTTCCTCAACCAGGGTACAAAGGCCCAAACTACCATGAGGTAAGCTGCTCCAAAGGAGATAGAGACTTCCTGCCTGACTTCTTTGTTACCTTAACTCAGAGTCGATTTAACTAACTCAGATCAGCTGTCCTGTAACCAAAAACTCTGAGTTTCCTATTTCAGATTAAGTCAACTCAGAGTTCAAGTTTTAACTCAGAATCGGTTGAAGCTCTTTACTGAAATGGGCCCCCGCTATTAACAAGCTGAATCACTGAAGAAACACAAACAGAGGAGAAGAGACTCACAGAGAACACAATTACAACACATCTACATGAACTGCAAATATAAGAAAATATTTCAAAATCTCATGAGATAAACAGCATTGCCATGTTGACTTATTATAAGTCTGGTATTTCTATTATGTTTATTGTGGAAATTGTTACTTGTTAAATTGGAAATTGTTAAATTATATTACATTTAAAACAAACTGTGCCTGTTTCATCTGAACTTCAAGTTGCCATAATTGTGGGTACCTTCTGATTGAGGAATTAATTACACTGAGCTCTATTTTTTTTTAAACATATTGGTGAAAAGATAATTGATGAAAAGACATAAAATATATAATATATTATACAAATGTTATGTTATTAAAGGGATAGTTCAACCAAAAATTATGTCAACATTTCCTCACCCTCATCTTGTTCAAAGCTTAAACTTGTGAGTTTCTTTCTTCTGTTCAACACAAGCAAAGATATTTTGATAAATGATGGTAACCACACAGTTGATGCCATCCACCCCCACAAAATACTATGGCACAACATGAGGGTGAGTTAATGCCCCAGCAAGCAAGTTTGTAAACCACATCTAATAGCTGTCACAGGCCAGACATCTAGGCTGAAACAAGGCAACATTTGGGCTGTCAGTAAGAATTTATTAGACGTCTAACCATAGCCCAAAAATAAATTACATTAAATAAATGAAAGCAAACCCCTTGTAATCACTGGTTACATCTCGTTTTTGCCAAAATAACTTGTGAGATCAAAGTCAACAAATTCAATTTTATTTCGGCTAGAAGTGGGTTACACATAATATCAGGTCTTAACGTAGAGGGACAAATGTCGGCTATTGCTTGCTAGCTGATGGCAGTATTTTCATTTTTGGCTAAACAATCCCTTTAAAGAAGTAGCTGTAATATACAAGATAGTTCAACATCAGTGCACCAATAAGCTGATTTAGTAAAAAAAAACAATTGATTAATATTATCGCAGCGCCTGAAAATAGGAGCTGGAAAATTAGCATATTTTCAAAAAAATTGGAGTGTCCCTTTGAGACAGTGGTTCCAAACTCCAGTCCTCGGGCCCCTCTCCCAGAATGTTTGTCAGGCTGCTTCCAGAATGTTTGAAATGTTTCCTTAATTGAAAAAGCTGCTGATGACTTGAATCAGGTGATTTATATATGGAAACATCCAAAATGTATTCCGCAATTATTTTTTGTCATGTGCATGCACTCTCAAGTGATATTTGGACGCAACCTGTCAGATTAGACAAAAAATGCACAGAGCAGTGGGACTCCAGGAACAGAGTTGAGAACCACTGGTGTAACTCAATATGCTTACCTGACTCATGCAGAATTCTGGCCTGGTGTTTGGTTCACCCTTTCTCTGGCTTGTGTCTCCATCATCATTACACTCTTTAACAGCTTGTCAGTGTAATAGTATGAGGGCCAGGCCACATGAGTTGTCGTCTGCGTACCAGGACTTTGTTACTCAGCTGTCCCTTCTCCTTCAAATTCTACATTTTTGTCAAGCTGCAACAAGTTGGAATACATAATTATTACTTTAAGATTCTAATGCATGAACTATGTAACAAAAGCAAAAAATGTAAAGCCATTCTATAAGACATTAGCTTTTTGTTGTTTTTTTACTGACAATTCCATCCTAGTGCATTTTCATAACTGATCATCATACCTTAAGCCTGGCATTTAAAAATCTCCAGCTTAACCTTACGCAGACAGAACTGCTTATAATATCATCTGAACTGAAGATTCGCCACAACCTTTCAGCCTAAAAACCTGGGAGTGGCCATTAGAGGTCTACACGGGTCCAAAAATTCCCCGAAGAGACCCGTAAATGTGCTATTGTAGACTGAACCGACCCAGACCCATCTGTTATATTGAAAGATGGACCCGGAACTGTCTATTATTTTAAAGCTGGACCCGAACCCGTCCGGGAAGACACAGACCCGGCCAGCAAATATTCTTTGGCTAAATTTTATTAATAAGTTAATAAACAAGTAGCGAAAATTAAACTTTTTGTCTTACCCATAGAAGTTAGCAATCTCCCTCGTATCCTTGTACCCAGGGGCGTAGCACAAGGTCCTGGGCCCTATGCATAGGCAGTCCTGATGGGCCCCCCATTTTTCCATTTTAGTTTTCTAATCACTACATGAACAAACTGTATGATAACCAAACAAGATTTGATTAAGTCGTATTTTATTTTGCTGAATGAACAAGACATTACATTTTTACATTACTTAGAACATTTATTTTTATTATGCTTTTTTTAAATTTTAAACATGCCATGTTAGTTTTGTACATTAACAAAAAGCTCCATTCAAAATAAAAGACAAACAAAACTTTACTGTCACAAGTCATTTTCATTTGGAGAAAAAAGGCAAAACGAAACAAATGCTATTGCTTACATGCTACAGGTATAGCTTCCTCAAACGTTCATTTCCCAGTAAATGCCCACTGGCGTTTATAATATAATGTTGACATGATATGTACTACCAAGCTACCTATGACACTTATTAGCCTATTATTGCTAATTTTATATATTATAGCCTATTCATTTAAAAATAAATATGTTTCAAATTAGGCTATTATAACAAAGTTTTATATGCAAACAGCATTGCTAGTATAGCCTGACGTTGTCATACTCAATTCTAGTCAGAATTTGAGTCTGATACCGCTCCATTGAGCTTTAATTATGAGGCGTGTCTCAACCGAAAAATGCCTCTGCACTCAATTGGATAGACCTACGACCAATCAGAGCAACGGAGTGTGTGACGTATGTTGAAATGACGTCTTTGCAGCCTGACCGAACTGCTAGTTATTTTCGCTACAATGACACACACTACAAGTCTGAGTTAGCGAACGTACATCAACACCTACTATGTTTACAACATTTCATTTATATCACATTAAGTCATACAGTAAGACTATATCTTACCATTTGTACATTAGTTGAACTTCATCCACGACGATACCCATTACGTTTGCTTGAAAAATATCGGAGCCTAACATGTCCCTCCACGATTCCGGGCTTCCGAAAAGAAGCTGGCAACGACCGCTAATTATATCCATCTCGTCGTGCACACCGAGTTGCATCGCCGTGATACCCATTTCAGTTGCTTCTTTAACTTGATCCTTCATAAGTGCGACAACTTTTGTCGAATCCCGTAGGAAGGATGGCAAAAACATCAACAAATGCCTTGCTCGCGTTTCTCTGTTCCTCTTTTAAAATCAATGCTCTGTCGATATCTTTTAGAACAGACTCAATGTCAGAATCCACACATCTGATTTCTACCGCGGCAGCCATTTCGTTGTAAACAACAGATTCAAAACACGCATTCTTTGGTGACGTGGTTGATTTACGTTACTGATCATCTGTCCATCATCGTATAAAGCCCGCCCTGACAATTTGATTGGTCGACCAGCTTTGGGTCGAGCATAGTAGCTCCTCAACGGTGAAACCCCAGACCGATCTTCCCGTTTCTCAAAATGTTATGGGAGGGGCTAAGATCGGCTGGCACCCAGGCTACATCAGCACTGCATCACTCCAATAAAAATGTTGATTCCCTGGCAACAGTAGATTCTCACACTCGCACAACATTTTTGTAAGGTTGGCTCATTTTTCTGTGCATCAATCAGTGCTTCGCGTAATTTTACGCATCAGAAACCAAATCAAAACAAATGTGTGAACTCTGCATAATTTCCTAGAATAGAAAAGACAGAGTCACAAAGGTTAATATTCCCCTAAACGTCACGTTTTGTTTGTGCTCGTGTCGTAACAGCACTTATTAAAAACCCATCAGCGGTATCATTTCCCATTATAAAATAAATACCTTTTATCACAGAAATTCTAATGGTTTTATAGGGAATTTTATTGGTTCTAATGGAATATGGCCCAAAACACTCTACAGTGTATTAGTCTTTGTTGGTCTCTAATGGTATGTATTGGTTCTATGTATTGGTTCTAATGGAATATGGCCCAAACACACTACAGTGGTAAAAGCTAATGGTTCCTATCTGATTTTAATGGAAACCATTAGAATTTTCTGTAATGGTTTTATTGTTTTTTCAGCAGGGCTTGCAATATTTAAAAGCTTGAAATATTGCAATATTTTTAGCCAGGTCAAAATGTGGAGATGACTCACATACATTAGATGATGGAACAAAGTTATTGGAGACATCATTCAGATATGATGGACCAGCAGCTACTTCAGAGCTACCCATCAACTTATAGATGTTTTAGGAATCATTTGCTTAGGAAGATCTTGGGCAGCCTGCAACTCCACCTGCCGAAGTCGCACTTTTGTATCAGCATCAATTCAATACATTCAATCTGCTGTTTTAAATCACCTTGTCTCACCTGAGCTCGATCCTGAGTCTCTAATTGTAGACGAGCTAAACAAACTTTTAAATGCAAATCCGAACTAACTTTAGGCGAAGCCTCGGTAAAAAGAGAAATCGGTTTGAATTTAGGCATTGAAAAACGATAGAGCTATCTCTATACCAGCAGTCTCTGGAAAAGATTAATTACTGATCGGTACTAATCAAGAAGGACTTCCTGCAGCAGTTATCGCGAGACCAGCTGTTTCATCAAAAAAAAAACTTTACCAACCAAAGCAGACATAATACTAGATTTTATCTTCACTTTCTGCTGTGTTTTAAAAACAGAAATCTCATAGTGCTGAGCAATCAGAAACAGATCATTTTTTCGACATGCCTCTAACCCCTTAACACTAGGCTGATCAACACAAACAAATCACAGTAATTACTGACAGGTGAACTCTCGTGATACAATACTTACAAAGGATACCGGACAAGCCCCCATTTATGCTACGAACCCTACTTTCAAAATGCTTGTAGGGGAAGGGGTCCACTAACATAAAAGGACACATGAGTCAAAAAACAATTTTAACTGTTTTTTAATTCCACTGCACTTACATGTCACAGGTAACTATTTGTAACATTAGAGCAGAAGACGCTTCCTGACACAAACCATTAACAAACAAACACACAGAACAAACAGAGGAAAAAAACAATTAAACAAAAACACACAGCTTATCAGTGACGGCTGGATTTCAGGACGCACACGGAACTCAGTTGCGGATCGAAAAAAAAAATTGCTGGTACATATATCACATACATTTAAGAAGAGCTGCCTAGCTCACAGTTTTCTTGACTTTATAATTATTAACTTTTTACATTTGCCGGTTCAGAAAAAAAAAAGAGAGAAAAGTCCAGTGTACAAACATAAGTATTTCCTCATTTGATCTCTTATCTAACATCATGTCCTCAGCATGTTTGACTCTCAACAACACCAAGGAAGGAATTGTTAAGAGGAGAGATGTTGATGGATTGAAGGTTGGCGTTTGTAGCGATCGTTTTCCTGATCTGAACATCTGTCAGTCACGAGATTCATCGCTCTTTGAAGATGGAAAGATTGTGAAAGAGAGTTTTATAGACACTGTGGACGACAGCCCAAAAGGTGAGATGAACTGAATAAACTACATTTATATTAGATAGAAGATCTTTCCTTTTAATAGATTAACACACTAAAGAGAACAACGTCTGTTTAACATTCATTCAGATCTGCTTATCTGTGTCTCAAATATATTAAAAGTATTTAAATATCAAACTATTTCTGTGTCATTTTAAAATGGACTGTCCACATGAAGACAAATGTAAAGTAATGTCTTCATCTAATGTAGATTAATGGGCTTCATTATTTCTATCTCGATCTTTTATTCTGAAGAAAGTTTTTTTGTGTCATTGTATTTTCTGAAAAGACTGAATCAGTTGTGGAATTAAAAACTAACATTATGTATATATGTATATTTTTACTATTGCAGATCAAATAAAATTTCATTGAGATTATTACACTTAATCAGTAATGCGAGATTTAACCGTTTACTGTCTGGTTTTTCTTGTTTCAGTAGGCAGTGAGGGGAAGGGGGCAGGGATCCGTGGGCTCTTCAATAGAGCTTGCAAGGCTGTAGCGCGCCCCTTCCTCAGCTGCCGGAGTAACAGGGTTAAACCTATTGTTCCTCCACTGAAGCCGGACAAATCTTCTTCAGGGCTGTCTGTCCAGTATGCATCCTGTCCCCAGGACAGTTTGGACTCAGGTTCTTACTGGGTCGGGGATACATCAGATGCATGTCCGGCTCAGGCGAAAAGTTCAGCCAAAGGTTCAGCCAAAGTTTGGTCTATGGCTGATCAAACTTCTTACATGGATTCATTTGAGGAAACGCATGTATTGAATACATCGGACATTGCGTCCGCTTCCTTAGATGACAGTGCCGATCACAGGAAAGGCGTTCAAGGCCTGATGAATGCCCAATCAGGTTCCATATAGACCTTAAGTCTCAATGCTCACAGTGGCGTGAAGGCATCTAGTAGAGCTGTGAAGAGAAGATCTTTATCAGCTGACAGCAGGTCCAGTGAGATGACAGACGAGTCATCAGAAGCCACAAACCTGGACGTTGAATATGGCATGAATAATATGGCAGAGATCGGCCCAGAAGGTAATGCAGTAATCGACTGCATTGACCACGGTGTCGTTCATACCGACATGCATATCGTCGCTGTCCGATGAAACTCACGTATGTTCATTTTGCCGATTTTGAGATTTTTCGACAGATTGAATGTCCAGGTTCATTTCCATATACAGTATGCGTCACATAACTAAATAGCCAATGAAAACTTGTGAAATCATGTCATCTGATTTTCACGTGCCCGTTTGGTGTCAAAGCTGTCAATCACGCCGCATATCTTCCGCCTGTGAAGCATCTCGCCGGTCTCGTAAAGTTTCATCGAACCTCAGCACTGGATATAGCCGAATAAACATGACAATGACTTTCCTTCGATGTAAACGTTTCCCCCGGACGCCAGACTAACATCTAAGAGTGACTTAATTACGGTAGGACTGTGCAAACAAAGTATCTGTCTAGCATTGGTGATATTTACGCTGGGGATTTCCCCACCACTTTTTGAAAGCATTTGGTTAAAATGTTCTGAAAAATCAATCAATTAAGCGATGCTTAAGACTGGTTTTGTGTTCTAGTATCACATATGTTGCGTTATATGCTTATGGTGTGTTTTCTTGTACATATGTAATGAAATTCATTGTAATCATTTATTAAACGCGCTGCTGTTTTCTACGGTATGGTGCTTTGGCACTGTTCGGTTGAGCTGGTGTTGCAGGGACTGTTATGTGTGATGTGTGCATTCGACATTGTTGAGGGTTTATAAATTTATGCTGAGTATTTTCTTGTTGTTGACTGGCCTACGCTATGCCCATTTTTTAAGGCGCGTTATTCAATATTTTTCCCGTCCTGCAGTAATGTTTTTATAAGATATTTTGTCCCCACCACTTTTCAACACAAACTGATGCCCCTGCTGTGTAGCATTACCATGTCAGTGTATTGATTCATTGTCCCTTAATGGTTTGCAAGAGACATTTAATACACTTATAATTAATATTAAATAAAGTAAGCGTATTTAACCAAGACGTAGGCTATTTAATAAACTGAGCGTATTCATCTGTCAATACGAAACGCGACTTTGGCCATTCTAATTAATGATCGGAAGAATGCGTATCGATCAAAGTTACTGTAAAATATGCACGCATGTAGCCTGGTTAGCCAGACCTACATCAAGATGTAAGGTCTGGCAACTCTTCACACAAACGGCTCAATGCAAGGGGCGGGATATAAGGTTGTCCCTCAAAATGCCTCTGTACGCAATAGGATAGCGCTATGACCAATCAGAGCAACGAAGAAGGTGACGTATGAGTCCCATGCGTTTCCCCACCAGTGGAGCTAATTGGTATATCAAACTTTTACCGTAACCAGTCGGCAAAACTCCAAACACATCTTTCTTGCTTAAAAAGGACTTCAGTAGGGTTATTTGCTCTTCACTCAAAGAAAAACATAAGTCTAAGTCCTCCAGAGTCGCGGCCAAAGCCGCTTCAAAAGAAAGCTGTTCGCCAGCAGTAGGGCTGTCAACGAATATTCTAAATTCGAATATATATTCGAATAGGTAAAAAAAAAAACGAATTTCGAATATGAAAATTAATATTCGAATAAACTATTATTATTTTTTAAAGCCCGCGGTAGTAGAGGCGTTGCTGTCTGCTTTGTGAGTGGGCGCACTAGTGCGTCTGGTTCAGGGACAGGTCACAGTAGTCACACTGTCTGTCACTGTTAAAAGTTGACGCGTCTTGCATGGAAGATGGCAGAAAGTCGACCGCAGCAGAGAAAGCGATTTTAACCCCCAAAAATCTAAAAAGCTATGTACTTTGGATTTTGGTCGGTAGGAGGTAAAATTGTTGAGCCGCGAGATAAAGTTGTTAGCATAGCATTCAACCACTAGCAACGTCACATCTCGAAAATGTGCACCCAAATGAGCATGGCATCTTGTACACACTGCATATTAATTCGTTTGTCACTTCAACTTTTAATGCTTAATCCTGTTCTGTAAACACACACTTCAGTAATTTATGGGACTGACAATCGCATTCTTCAACCGCATTAACTCCCACAAACTGCAGTGACAACCGCGTTTACAGAAACTTTGCATAGTGTGTAGCCTACATAACCAAACTGAACAACTGGTAGTTAATAAAGTGTTTAAACGTGCATCATGGACATGACAGGTCTCTCTTCTGAAGAAATAAATTATTACAAGGGGGAAAAGTCTTCTGTATGTGCGGTACAGAGAATGACAGAGGCACATGCAAGCGTTTGCTGCTCAGTGTTGCCAGATCTTGCACAAAAAAAACAGCGAACAAGAAAAATCCAATAATAAACCAAAATAAATTCAAACACTTTACCTCAAAGATCAAAATATTGGGACTGGCACGTTCACATTTTAACAACACCAAAAACTTGATCGCTTCATGAGCCAAAAAAAGCCATAAACGGTTAAGCGTCGTTAACGTCGTTGAAAAAATGGGCAACCAGATATTCGAATAGTTCGAATATTCGTGGGTTTTTTAGGGAGAATATTCGAACGTCATTTTTGAGCAATTTTGACAGCCCTAGCCAGCAGCAGCAGCCATTCTTTGTTTTCAAGTAGGAACCGTCGCAGGCAGCTCTGTCGTCATAATGTTAAGCCCGCCCCACAGACGCTACACACGATGTGATTGGCCTGACCAAATTTTGGTTTTTGGAGCTGTTAAGTGTATTGTGAGTGCCTAGACTAAACCCTGGCAGCAAATATATTTTGCGGCCGCTAGGGTGCGTCTAGATTTCTAGGCTGGCACGCATGTCCATTAAAACTCAATTTTGGTCAAATGTGGATTATATCATGACACTGGCAAGAATATGGTTACATGTAAATATGCCGTACCAAGTATGACAACGCTACATTCAACTGCTTTTGATATACGGTGTTTTTTTCACTTTCTGAAAAGTTACCGTTTTGGACATACGTGAGTTTCATCAGGCAGCGACGATATATACATTCACCACGAGAAATGTTGCAAACTAGATTGAAGCAGTTATCAGGAAATGATAAATGAGATGCATAAACAATGACGCACGTGCCGTAGTGAGGACGCGCGTGACATGGAAACATGAAGTAGGTTCAACTCTTTAAAATAAGGAATTAACCACATTCACGATGAGAAATGTCAGCAAACTGGACTAAAGCAGAATCAGGTAAGTTAGCTTGTCATTTACTGTGTTGAAACGGAAATCATTCAGCAGCATAAAAGAATTTTGCCTCACGTGCTCATTTGAGCTATAATAAACGAAAATACCCGCGCGTCATCCCAACAAGATATATCGTTCAGTTCCTCAAAATGCGGGTTTTCAATGCATATAAACAATCACAATGAGAAATGTCTTAAAACTGTATTAAAGCAGAGATCAGGAAGCTCGTCAAATATCCAATCTGAAGCAGAGATCATTCACCAGCGTAGAACTGTGCGTTCACACGCTCCTTTGTAGTCTTATGATAAACAAAAATGCAAGCGAGATGTTTCAGGAGAGAGAAATAATAAATACTTTGCAAACTTCAGACGCTGCGTAGAAGAGAGGGCGGGACTTTCAACAGGTCACGTGTCTTTTCCGGGACCATCAGATGCCGTGTAATCTTGGCAGTGTGAATGAACAAAAACTCTAACTATTCCAAAAAATCCAGGATGCCTGTCCCCTGTATTTTACGGAATGTCTGTGTGAAAAGGGCTTATGATATTGACCGAATGCTCTCAGCACATATAATTCGTTCATCAAATACCTTCGCTTAATCTCGGCCTTAGGCCATTTAGAAACACCAGTTTGTTGGTTGAAACCGCTAATAACACACTGACTTTTCAGCAAACTCCTTTAAGTGCACGGAAGATGAATTGGATGAACTACAGCTGGCAAAATAAAACTTGGGTCCTTGTGAATACTGGGACCTGAATACAACCCGACTGTGCCAATGGCATTGATCACACGCCGTCTAATTTGCAATGTTTCTAGTTCCACCATGCAACTGTTTACTACTGTACTGGGGGATCCGCTGGACCGAAGTGCTTTTGAAGATGAATGTAATTGGAGAACCAATGGTGCTGTGTTAAAAGGCAATCTCATCGAGCCCTGCTGGACCCTTGAGCTCTTTGATTACCAGGTGGACAAGACGAAATGTCTCCTGGGCACCGAGGGTGACACGACGGACATAATGTTTGAGCCGGTCCCGGGAGATATAACGCCGGACCACATCCTCGTCACTCACCACCTCCATTACGGCAGGGTCTCTGGCCCTGACAGCCTTGATGAGGAGCTGGAGGTCCTCGCGGTTATAGGCCAGCACTGCCCCGACCAACGCAGACTTGAAGGCGCCGTAATTCGAGTGGGCTTCGGTCCGCAGAGCAGCATCAAAGCGATGGAGCCAGTGGAAAATGTCCAGCCTCACCACGATCCCGTCATCCACCCAAGGCTGGAAGAGCCTCTCCACGGCCGTCGGACCCTGTGCCTTGCAGCATCCCCGGTCGATGTAAAGGATCTTGGATACAGGTTGATTGGTGAGCCGAAACCACTTCATCACGCCACGGCACATGGGCCCCAGCTTTTCCACAGACTCCTCACAGGTGAGAACAAAGGACACGATCTGGGAGTACTCGTTCCTGATGCTGGTGAACCACTCGGCCGAGCCCTTGCCCTCCCCAAACAATTTCTTTACCACCTACAACAAAACAAACAAATACAAAACAGTTTAGTTTTACATAATGTGGTGTTTCGTGCATAATGTGGTGTTCAATGTGGTGCTTATGCTTGTATGTCAACACACTTGCCTTCTTTGTTGAGTCCATTTTCAGGACTGCCTGTGGCCAAACGGAGAGACGATACCTCCGGGTTTCACCAAGGCCATGAGGAGTGTGGTGTAGATGTCCTTCCTCTGATAGTAGTCCTCCATATGATTCTCCTGCACCTGCCGCCACACCTTAATCATGGTGTTCCCCTCTGTGCGGTCACGCAGGAGGCGAATCACAGTTTTGTCCACCCCACACTTTACGGTCAGCACAGCCGGAAACCTGGCCCGATGAGCCTCGCTCAGCTGCTCCAGGATGGCATCGTTCCATGCCAGCCACCGACCCATGAGACCACTTGCCCCAACCCTGTCGGCCTTGAGGCACGGTCCACAGGTAACCACCTCTGTCGCCATGGTGTACCAACCGGACACATCGCAGATGTGACGTACCTAAAACACACATCGGAGTGAGAGAGATCAAACATCAATCACAGATCAGCATTCATGTGTGTTAAAGGGAAAGTTCACTAAAAAAAGAAAATTTTGTCATTGTTTACTCACTCTCATGTTGTTACAAACCCGTATAAATGTTTTTGTTCTGATAATTACAAAGGAAGATATTTTGAGGAATGTTTGTTACCAAACCGTTTGTGGAACCCACTGACTTCCATAGTAGGAAAAAAGAATATTATGGAAGTGAATGGGGTGCACAAACGGTTTGGTTACAAACATTTCTCAAAATATTTTCCTTTGTGTTCATCAGAATAAAGAAATGTATACAGGTTTGTAACAACATGAGAGTACGTGAATGATAACACAATTTTCATTTTTGGGTGAACTATCCCTTTAAGTAATCAATACTGATGTATGTATTACTAATCACAGGTGTGAAGAGACTAAGCCTTACACGTATGTGGTAACCAGACTTGGAGAGGTATGTGTTGCCTCCGGCCCCAGCGCACTTATCACCCCGGGACACTTCAGGGAGCACCGCCACACTCCGATGGGGTGCCAGAAGAAAAAACGGCGGCGGAAAAAGGCCTCTGGATTGGGGATGCCACCACTAACGAAGCCGGGTGGCTCAGGGGGGTAAAACCACATCCGGTCTGACTTTAGGACGCGGCGCCTTTGAATGACACCCTTGGTGTCCTTGTAAATTTGGACGGGCGTAAAGAGGCCTCTCTCGCTGTCCTCCTTTAGCCAAGGGATGTCTGCAGATGGGATGCCATTGGAGTCTTCCCACAGCCGCACCCAGCCTTCCAGCTCCACCTGCAACACACCACGTTCACTTATTTATTTTCCATAATGTGGTGGGGGTTAGTAACCAATGGGATTTTGTGAAATGCATTAACATTGCTTGTGTATGTTGTGATTTTACACTTACAGAAGAGTCACTCTGCGGCAAGGTGGTGGCAGACGCAGTCTGGCTGTTGGAGGTCGATGGCAGCTCCTCGGAGCGAGCATCAGGCGAAGACTCACCAGGTGCTGAGGACGGCAGTGGCATCTTTCTTTCTTCTTTCTTTCTTTCCTTTATTTATATAGCACAAGTAAACACAACAAACGTTGACCACTGTGCTTCACAAAGCATGAGGCAAAAAGATAGATACAATACAATACATAAAACATTCAGAGTGTTAAAAAAGACGTAGATAAAATGAAATTTAAGTAAATGCTCGCTCCAAAAGATACAGCCTCAATTTATGTTTAAACTGACATACAGAGGATAGAGATCTCAGGGAGAGAGGTAGGCTATTCCAAAGCCTAGGACCAACAACTGCAAAGGCACGGGCCCCTTTTGACTTTAGGCGTGAGCTAGGCTGGACCAGATTAAAATTACTCGTAGACCTTAGAGACCTTCCAGGTAAATAGATGTTTATGAGTTCGGATAGATATGTAGGTGCCAGACCGTTTACAGATTTAAAAACAAACAGCAGTATT
This sequence comes from Misgurnus anguillicaudatus, assembly GCF_027580225.2. NCBI lineage: Eukaryota > Metazoa > Chordata > Actinopteri > Cypriniformes > Cobitidae > Misgurnus > Misgurnus anguillicaudatus. The sequence goes on from NC_073351.2 coordinate 7,256,194, forward strand.
TTCATCTCGATTCTGAACGACACTGGCAGCCAGTAAAGGCACCTTAGAATTGGTGTGATATGTTCATGCATGCGCGTCCCAGTCAGGAATCTGGCAGCTGCATTTTGGACTATTTGTAGCCTTTTAATAGAAAACTGGGGGAGAGCTACATATAAGGAATTACAGTAATCAAGACGGGATAGAACGAAAGCATGTAAAACTTTTTCGAGCTCGATTGGTGAAAGGAAGTGCTTTACTCTAGATCAGGGGTCTCAAACTCAAACTGGCTTGGGGCCATTTTTAAGACAGACAGTTCATCGGGGGGCCGTAGAGCTATTTTAACGTTCAAAAAAGTACAATGTTTCTGTAAATGTCATGTTTAATTTCTATTATTTAAAGGGGGGGTTTAATGGTATTTCAAGCATTCTGACTTATTAACACAGTTATAGAGTTGTTTCCTCATGCTAAACGTAGGCAAAGTGTCAAAACCGCAGTTGGGCGTGTTTCAGAGTATTTCTGTGCCGAATGCACTTCGCCAGGGTTCATACAAGTTTCGGCTAGTTTTTTTCGATTACAGTTCTAACTGACGTTTCAGGGGTTTTCGATACGTATCACTTCTTTATATGGGCTTCCGCCGGAAAACTTCCCCCGGAAAACACCACCCAGCCATCAGTCAGCGGGAGACGCTAGAGCTTGCTAACAGCTTATCACGCCACTCAGCTTTGTTTAATTTCAAAAGTCAACAATGGCACGAAAGAAGAAGTGTGTTTTTGGATGTAAGGAGAAGACATCCAGCCTTATGGAAACAATGGATATAGTTTATTATCCGGATTAGCAGCGGAGTTTTGCGTGTGTGTTTGATGCTGTGGATTTTCAGAACCGGGTCATGACGAGTTACACGTGGTAAGTAAGACTTCTGTCTTATGTTGGAAATAGGCGCGTGTATATTATATATGACACGAACATGTAGTGAATTATAGGTTAAAACAGTGTTGTATAGTGTTGCATGACTCGTACTCGCTCCTCCTGCGGTAGTAACTCCTCCTTCTTCATTTTTTCGTACGTTATCGGAAAGATTCGGTAAAGCTAATCTTTCTTTTATAAATCTGATTAAACTAAAGACTCTTCAAAGATATAAAGGATGTCATACTACTCTATAGGTACTCCAGATTAACATCAGAAATGCACAAACAGCGTGTGTTACGTGAGCTTTAATGTATAATAATACTTGAAAATATATAAGCAATGGTTTTATCTTTTTAATATACATTATTTTATAAAAGTAGCCTAAGTAAATCTTTTCTTAATCTTATCTTAACTAAGACCTATTAAAACCTTTCACTAAACTAACACATTTAATTCCTGTATACATTTATAAACTATTATAAAAATTACCACCAGTAAGTGTTTCTTTTTTGATTTATTTTGGATTGTTTTCAGTCATAGTATTGACTTCATTATGTTCTTTATTATTTCAGTTTTCATACATTTTCTATTATATGTGGGAAAATATTAATAATTGAAAGTGATCCCATAACTTTTGAATTAGTCCATGTTACATAAGATATATTGGACAGAAAAATTAATAGAACTGCTCTATGTGTAATTGAATAGTAAGCTACATAATAATATATTATACTTCATTATACATAGCAGTATACATACTTTTATCTTCTTTACATTTCTCCTCATCTTTTCTCTTTTCTTAACCTGGGCACTTTGATGGCTCTTTTCTGTAGTTTAAAATGTGTTGCATTACATCTACCGCTCTGCCTCCATATGCGGTGTTTCCATTAGATGCTGTGACGTGAGGTGAACTAAGCCCACCGCAGCTCGATCTTCTCTGACCGTGTGTCTCAATCAGCTCCCTTGTTCAGTAGTCAGGGCACTGATCAGGGAGTCAGCCATTTTAAGGGCTGTCTCAATCGCAAAATCCGTTCAGTGCAGTGGAACGTTCGTTCCCTAAAAATTCCTCCAATAGCATCCAGCTGCAGCCCCGCAGACTCACCTCCGACTAGACACCAGTGGCTGGACACCAGTGGATAGACAGCCTACGTCACTTCCTTTTTCGCCGCTGAATGAACAGCAATTTTATTTCATATTTTCATATCTGGATAGACAGCATATTTATTTTCGGTTTTTACCTCTGGATAGACAGCATATTTATTTTCGGTTTTCACCTCTGGATAGACATTTTTTGCAGGCTTAATTGCACACGTCTTTTCCGTATTGTCATTTTACTTTAATGACTTAAAATATATAATATAAAATCTGTGTGCAAATTGAAATATGATCTTTATAATATCTCTTTACATAAAACAATTCTCAATAATATGCTTAATATTATAACATCATAATTCATGCAAACTGCATTCACAAGAACCACCTTGAAAATATATATTGTTAAGATCATTACACTAACGTTATTTTTTTGTAACTTAAATTCAGCCTAGATCAATGAACTATAACGTTTTGTCAATACAACAGACTTGTACAGTAACTTTACATGTTAATTGACCACAGGTTTTTTTATGTAACCACTTTAAAATATACGTAGATTCACATGATCAGACAATTTACCAAACAATGCAAATCAAATTAACACTTCGTGGTTTTGCAATATTTATTGGAAATTACACACATCTTAGTTAAATTAGACAAATATGATCACCAGAATGAAGATGCAACAGCCAGGCCCGTAAGGGTATCGTTGTGGGGGAAGTCCCGATTTCAAGAGAAAACAAAACATGAAAAGCTCCAAACAAACTACTGCACACTGTGCACACCACACATCACTCCCGCCCCCCAAAACTGTCTAGCTATTTTGTGCATTTGAATTCTGACATGACCGATAAATCATCGACAGTTTATTATTTTTTCTTACCGCTGACATGTGCATGGCGCGTCAAATTTGAAAAGTGAATGATGATACGGAAATGACGTCAGCTGTCCATCCACTGGTGTCCAGCCACTGGTGTCCAGCAAGAAGTGAGTCTGCGGGGCTGCAGCTGGATGCCTCTCCGCGGGCCGGGAGTTTGAGACCACTGCTCTAGATAATATCTTCAGGTGAAAGAAACATGATTTTACCACTATATTTATGTGTTTCTCTAGTTTTAAGGAGGGATCCAGAACCACTCCCAGACTCCTAACCGTAGGTTTAAAATCACAGTACATGTCTGCCACATTAATAGTATTTTTCCCATCAACAAAGGAGGGGCCGAACACAATAGCCTCAGTTTTACTTGAGTTAAGATGTAAAAAATGTAAGGACATCCAGGATTTTATATCATTTAGGCATGCGTAAAGGGTTTCAAGACCCTTTGTGTCATTGTGCTTAAAAGGCAGATAAATTTGAGTATCATCTGCATATAGATGAAACGAAATCCCATGTTTCCTAAAAATTGATCCCAATGGCAGCATATACAATGCAAACAAAGTAGGAGCCAGGATTGATCCTTGTGGAACGCCATAAGTAAGAGAAGCTACAGACGAAACAGAATCTCCAATACCAACTGAGAAAGTTCTATTTGTGAGATAAGACTTAAACCAACTAAGAGCATTTCCCCAGATGCCCACAGACTTTTCAAGGCGGGACAGTAAAATTCTATGGTCGACCGTGTCAAATGCTGCACTCAGATCCAACAGAATTAAAATAACAGAGTCCCCGGAGTCAAGAGACAGCAAAATATCATTTAGAACTCTCAATAACGCAGATTCAGTACTATGGTTGGACCTAAAACCCCACCGAAACTTCTTCATGATACTGTTCTCGTCGAGAAAGCTCTGTAATTGCAATGACACAGTCTTCTCAAGGATCTTAGATATAAATGGTAAATTTGAGATGGGTCTAAAATTTGAGAAATCAGTTACGTCCGCATTTGGCTTTTTTAATATGGGTTTTACCAAAGCATGTTTACAAAAAGCAGAAACTGAACCAGAAATAAGGCTTCGATTTATGATAGATAAAATCCAATGCCCCACACTCTCAAAAATCTGTTGAAAGAACCATGTGGGAACAGTATCAAGAGTTGAGACAGTAGGCTTCAGCTTAGCGACTATATCTGTTAGACAAGCAATGGAAATTGGGTCAAAGGAATTTAACAACCTGGTGGACATGGGATTGTCTACTAGATCAATAGTCGAGGGCATTATGGACTGTCTGATTGTTGCCAATTTCTCAACAAAAAATGTAGAAATAGATTCGGTAAGATGGTTATTTCTTACAGGATTAAAAACAGAGTTTAGCACAGTAAACAAGGACTTTGGATTATTAGAGTTTTTGGTTAGTAAATTTGAAAAATATTGAGCCTTAGCTGTTTTAACAGCTTTTTGGTATGCCTTTAAAGAATCACGTAAAATTTCATAGGAAACCTGTAACCTGTCCTTTTTCCATCTTCGCTCCGCTCTTCTGCAAAGTTGTCTTAATTGGCGAGTGTTGCTATTCAGCCAAGGTTCAGGATTATGTTTCTGAGATTTAAGTCTCAAAGGCGCTACAATATCCAGAGCATTAGTACATAGAGAATTAAATGAACTCAATAGTTTGTCAATATCTACCGTATTTAGATGTTCAATAGGAAATGCCTGCTCAGCATCCGAAAAGACTGCAGAAAAGGCCTCGACAGCTGATGGAGAGGACAGGCTCACACGTGACCATTTACTAGGTTTAACAAATGTACTAGTGTAACAGGGAAGCTCAATATTAAAGGTAACTGGCATATGGTCAGAAAAGCTTAAGTCACCAATTTGAAGATCTAAAACAGAAAAGCCATGCGATAAAACTAAATCGAGCGTATGTCCATGTACATGAGTTGGCTGATTTACCCATTGCACAAAGTCACAGGCTTCAATAAGACTCAAAAAATCTTATGTTAGTGCTGCAGAGTTAGAACATACGTGAATATTAAAATCACCAACAATTAAAAGTCTATCATATTTCGGGATAATACCCCCTAAAAAGTCTGAAAACTCATTTAAAATTTTTTTGTTCGTTTTCGGTGGACGATAAATCACCACAATAATCAATGAGTTTGCCTGATCTAATGATAGAAGTTGTACCTCAAACGACGAATAAAAGTCTGTTTCTAATGCTCTGCAGCAAAACCTGTTTTTATAGACAGTTGCGAGTCCTCCACCCCGGCCGGAACGGCGGGGGTATTAAAGAAATTATAGTTGGTAGGGGTGAGTTCCGAAAAAGGGCTAATATCACCAACAGGAAGCCAGGTCTCAGTCACGAATAAAAAGTCAATATCGCCGGTAGTTATAATATCATTAAAAATAAATGTCTTATTTCCCAACGATCTGGAATTAACTAAAAGCATCTTAATAAGTACAGAGTCACTAACCGGTTGTGCTGCTTGATAAGGTGCTCGTTCCAATGAGCGAAGGTGACACTGATTCACTCCACCACGCCGCAAAAACGGGACACGATGGCGCTGTGGTTTTACTGGTGAGGTCCCGACCAGATGACGAATCCATTGATACGGCGTCTCGCACGAACGCGGCGCAATGTAAAATCCGTGGTCTCTCTCCCGGACCCGAGCATTCCAATAAGGCCAGCCAGCCGATCGAGACGCCAATTCCAGCTTCAGCCTGACGGCCGCACCGCCCCGCTTTTCGCGCCTCCTGCGGCGCTTCCTCCAAGGAAGTGCTGGTGGCACCCGGTGCACGCAAAGCGGCAGAGATCCCAGAAAAGGTGGTGGCAGATAGCCGAAGCCATCGGCCGACAGGTCGTTGTTATAGCCGAACTCCATGGTTGTTCTAATATTGAGTAATGACTGGCGGTCATATATAAGTGATTTGGTGCCATAGTAAGCCACATTTAGGTTAATGAAGGAGAACAGTTGTACAAGTACAGACAAACAGAACGAATTCCAGAGAGATAGACGGCCAGCCAGCAACACCGGCGCCATCTTGCTTTAATGTTTGTCTTGTGCATCGGCTGCTCTGGATGCACACTAGACGTTGGCTGCTCTGGACGCTCATCAGACGCAGCCTTGCTTGTGGAAGACAGCAGGGCCTTCTTGTGCTTGCTGCGCTTTGCCTTCTTGCTGGTACGCAAAGGAGACTGCTCAGGATGCTTTGCAGTTGCTGGCATGTTGGTGGAGAGCGGCAGCTGTTCGGGACTCCCGGCGGACACAGGCTGGCCGGTGGAGATGGCCAAGAGCTCTCTCTGGCTCTCAAAAGTGACGAGGGCATCCACCAAGACGTCCATGTCGTCCAGAGCGTCATCGGACCATGCTGCAGGAAAGCTTGATTTATTTAACAACACCACACTTCTTACCTACTTTATTTACATTTCATTGCCTTTGTACATACATACCTGTACATAACATCTTGTATATTGTCTTTTAAAAATATTTATTTTCTTTTTTTTATCTCTTTTTGCATATTGTATATTTTACTAATTCTAATTTTATTATTTTTATTGTCTGTGTCCTGTCACTTTTATTTTGTGCTGTAGAAGCTTCTTTCACCAAAACTTATTCCTTGTGTGTGCAAACATACCTGGCAATAAAGCTCTGTCTGATCCTGGTTCTCTTCTTAAAGATCTGGAAGTGGCGGCAGGAGGAGTGGCGGCAGGAGGAGTGGCGGCAGGAGGAGTGGCTGCAGGAGGAGTGGCATCCGGTGGAGGCTTCTGTGAAGTACAGGGAAGTTTCAGCTTTGAGGTTTGTCTTAAAGGAATAGTCTACTCATTTTCAATATTAAAATATGTTATTACCTTAACTAAGAACTGTTGATACATCCCTCTATCATCTGTGTGCGTGCACGCAAGCGCCGGAGCGCGCCGCGACGCTTCGATAGCATTTAGCTTAGCCCCATTTATTCAATTGTACCATTTAGAGATAAAGTTAGAAGTGACCAAACACATCAACGTTTTTCCTATTTAAGACGAGTAGTTATACGAGCAAGTTTGGTGGTACAAAATAAAACGTAGCGATTTTCTAAGCGGATTTAAAAGAGGAACTATATTTTATGGCGTAATAGCACTTTTGGGAGCACTTCGACTCGCCTGAAAAGTCCGCTCCCCCTCTCACTCTCATAATGGGAGAGGGAGGGTGTTACTGCGCCGAGTCCAAGTACTCCCAAAAGTGCTATTATGCCATAAAATATAGTTCCGCTTTTAAATCCGCATAGAAAAGCGTTACGTTTTATTTTGTACCACCAAACTTGCTCGTATAACTACTCGTCTTAAATAGGAAAAACGTTGATGTGTTTGGTCACTTCTAACTTTATCTCTAAATGGTACCATTGAATGAATGGGGCTAAGCTAAATGCTATCGAAGCGTCGCAGCGCGCTCCAGCCCTTACGTGCACGCACACAGATGATAGAGGGATGTATCAACAATTCTTAGTTAAGGTAATAACATATTTTAATATTGAAAATGAGTAGACTATTCCTTTAACATAGCATGTGTGTAGTAACAATCACGGCTGTTTAAAGTCACCGTAACCTACCTCTCTATCGAGAATGTAGCGCCTGAAGCGCTTCAGGGACTTTGTGGTGATATTATCCTCCTTCATCACCAGCCACTGCTTCGTAGAAGTGTACGCCTCCTGAGCCATTTTCCTCTCATGGCTGGTTCCAGCTTGCGGGTCAGCCTGAAGTGTCTTGTGCAGGCTGTACCACTGCCACATCTCGAGGAACGTGAACGACCTTAAGCGGCCCTGCCCATAAATGGCCCTGTCCACGTTGACCTCGAGGTGGCAGGAGACCGGAGGAAACAGCTGCACATGCCTCAGGAGGAGGTCCTTCACCCACCGGTCATTAAATTTTCCGGATGCCGGCACTCTTTCACATGCAGATCAATGATACTGAAATGTCACATAATATAATTAATTTATGGAAAAAAGGAATTATGAAAAATTTTATTCTGTCTTGTGCAACAAACTCACTACTTAATGTAGCCAACATCATTTTCGACCAGCCATTTAAAGCTTTGACCATTGTATTTTCCAAACGTCAAATGAAGCTGACCGAGATACTGCTCCTCTGATGGATTTGAGGTGAAGTGCCGACATCTCTTTTTAGCTGAAGACACAGACATTTTAATGACAAGCACAAAAACATTATATGCTGCAGTGTAAACATAAGGTGAAAACACATCAACTGCCCTAGTGCCAAGATATATGTAGATATACCTTCCTCACAAGCCGTCTTTTGGTCCTCGATGGTTGTGTTTTGGAAGCACGTGTTTCAATGTGCCAGTGCCCTTGCCTCCTTTGTTGCCCTAAGCAGGCACTGCTGTCTATTTTTTGGCACACTTGCGTCAAAAAAGCTTAGCTTTGGCAGCAATGGATCCATCTTTTCCTGTAGGAAACAGTCTGTTATAATCATCATAATGCTAAATTATTCTTACCATGACAAATACAGGAGGTCATGATTTAGGTTAGCTGTTTTATAGTGAGGGAATTTGAACATGTCCACAAAGAAAGGCTTATTTTTATCTTTTACAGGTTTGTTTTTTTCTTTAATGACAGACAGACATTTGTGTCCTCTATGGAGCCCAGAGTAACTTTTTATATGATGCACAAGGGTTAAATACATTTCAGTTAATGTGGAAAATACTTTTTCCTGTTTCATTTCTACTTTATTACACACAACTTCATTTATGCACTTTAATGTTTTGATTTCTTTATATGTGTACATATGTGTGTACACATTATAAATGCACAAAGTCAGGTGAAAATTAACCAAATGTTATTATTAGTAAAAGTGTAATAACCATGTTTTTGGTGAAATTATTGCCATTTGTTACTACAAATACCACGATTAAACTATGTCGGTGTAGCAACCCTTACAAACATTAACCATGGTTTTATTACAGTTAAAACCAAAAAACCATGGTTACTGTAGTAAAACTATGGATACCACAAAATAACCCTAGTTTTGACAACCACCTTTTTCAAAAACAATAGTTACACCACTGCTACTGTAGTAAAACCATGGTTTTGCTAATAGTAATCAATACACCTAAATAACATGGTTACTACACTTTTACCACAATAAAATCATGGCTACCACAAAATAACCAGTTTTGACAACCATGTTTTTCAAAAACCATAGTTACACCATGGTTACTGTAGTAAAACCATGGTTTTGCTGATAGTAATCAATACACCTAAATAACATGGTTACTACACTTTTACCACAATTAAACCATGGATAATTTTTGTGGGGTGAAAAGCATGGTTAATATGCGGTTACCATGGTTTAACTATATCCACCATGTTTTATTTTATTTAATATATTTAGTAAAACCATGGTTAAGTTTCATAAGGACCGTCAGTGAAGCGATCTTGATACCGGACGGTTCGTTGTGACGCATCATCGAATAAATAGTTAAATCACGTAACGTTAAGCTTGTCCTTTGACATAATATCATCGTATTTCTCTGTTTTTATATAATAGTATGTCATTTATTACTTGCATTCAAATGATCAATTTGCTTATTTCCAACCAGTTATAGTCGGCAAGTGACAACGAAGCGTAACGATCTTGATACCGGACGCTTCGTTGTCACGCATCATCGAATAAATAGTTAAATCACGTAACGTTAAGCTTGTACTTTGACATAATATCATCGTATTTCTCTGTTTTTACATATTAGTATATCATTTATTACTTACCTTCAAATGATCAACCCGCGTATTTCCAACAAGTTCATAGCCAGGTGAACGTATATGGTTCAGCTCTCTGATTGGCCTAGAGTCTACGGTGAACGTAGACTCTGGGCCAATCAGAGAGCCGAACTGTCTACGTTCAACGTAGAATTTTGTACTTCGCTAGAGAGAACGTCTATGTTTAGTTTAAATAAGTGGATTTATGCATAAGCTTACTCTCTCTCAAATCTTTCTAAAATGTCAGGCAGATGACAAGCTCAACCGCTCAACAGCTAGATGGTTATCTGTCTAAAGTCCCCATCCTCAGAAGTGATAAACCTCTTGCCTACTGGAGAAGTAATCACGGCCGCTTTCCTGACCTGGCAAAGATGGCACACGCAAGTACTTGTCTGCACCATACACAAGCACTGATAGCGAGAGACTGTTGAGTGCAGCAGCTCATGTTCTCCATGAGAAGAGGAACAGACTTCACTGAGATAAAACAGAGAAGCTACTCTTCATCAAGAAAAACCTGCCACTTTACCTCAAGAAGTAGAATGGGCTTAATTGTCTAGTGTTTAAATATTTATTATCCACTTTGCACATTCTTGGTGCATTTCTTGTTGTTAAAGTTCTACAGTTAACATATGGGCTAGCAGTCTTTGTTTTAATACACTATTATGTTGAAGGCTTACAGAGAAAATTTTGTTTCTTTAAAGGGATAGTTCGGCCAAAAACGATATTAAACCCATGATTTACTCACCCCCAAGCTGTCCGAGTTGCATATGTCCATCGTTTTTCAGACAAACACATTTTCGGATATTTTAGAAAATATTTTAGATCTTTCTGTTCATTAAATGTAATGTTACGGGGTCCAGCAATAGTCCACGACCTTCAAGTCCAAAAAAGTGCGTCCATCCTTCACAAATTAAATCCAAACGGCTCCAGGATGATAAACAAAGGTCTTCTGTGGGTAATCCGTGCGGTGTTGTTGCGCCGCCATTTTGGAGTGATGCGCATTCAGGATGAGAGCTTACGCAGCGTACAGAGTTTCTCTGCTGCTTCTCTGTGCCCCCGCCCTCCGAATTTGTCATACGTCACTAAGAAAAGTGCGTACACTACGCTAATACTCTCTCCTGAGTCTAAGATGGCGGCGCTACCGGAAGGTAGTTTATAACGTTAATAACATTTTAAATATGGATATTTCTACAACAACACCGCACGGATTACCCACAGAAGACCTTTGTTTATCATCCTGAAGCCGTTTGGATTTAATTTGTGAAGGATGGACGCACTTTTTTGGACTTGAAGGTCGTGGACTATTGCTGGACCCCGTAACATTACATTTAATGAACAGAAAGATCTAAAATATTTTCTAAAATATCCGAAAATGTGTTTGTCTGAAAAACGATGGACATATGCAACTCGGACAGCTTGGGGGTGAGTAAATCATGGGTTTAATATCGTTTTTGGCCGAACTATCCCTTTAAGCAGTTGCACTTGTTCTGAATGCACTTTCTTGTAGTAGTCCTACAGAGAAAGATTTAAAATGCACTTGACCTAAATGCACTTTGTTTTTTTTATAAGAGAACATTTAATAAAGCAATAAACCCCAAGAAGCAGTGGGTTACCAGTGCATTTTATAACAGCTAAGGGGCGTTGTTAGGCACGACGCGGAGCGGAGTGCCTAAAACCCCCTTGGCTGTTGTAAAATGCACTGGTAACCCAAGGCTTCGAGGGTTTATTGCGTTTATAAAACGGTTACTTCATATGCATAACGTTAGCGGGATTTTATAAAATAAAACACAAATAAGTTGTAATTATATTAGCACAAATATTACTCTTCCGCCAAACAAAGTAGTTCCTCAGAATCAAGTGTGGCTGCAACAGAGCGCAGTTCACAAACAACACAGACGCAGCAAAGGCGCAATGAAAATATGATTAAAGACTGTGGTGTTTATTTTTATATATCAACATTCATCTAAAATATACATTAACATTTATATCGTGCAACTGTTGAAATGATGATCAAATATGCTTGGAAGCATGATTAACTCTTTCCCCATCAGCGTTTTTTTTTTTTAAGTTGCCACCCAGTTTTAGTTGAATGCCTTACAGAAAAATTATCTGCTTTAAATAAACATAAAATATCAAATGAAAGAACAGACCATCCGCTTTCCAACAACATCAAAAAACGTTTCATCCTACCTTAATTTGTTCTCTTATCAGTTATCACCTCTCAAATTTTCAGCTAAATGCAGAGATAATTCCATTTTTGTGAAGAACTTTGTAAGAGATCAGATTCAGAGCCTGATCAAAACACACGCCACGCTAAATCCACCACAACGCTGTTGTGTCGAGTGAATGCCTCAGTGTTTAAGTTGGGTAAGATTGCCCTCTTGTGGATAATAGCGGAAATATCAATAAGACAACAAACCTCAGAGAACGTTTTCTCTTTATTGACGAAATGTTTTATTTATTGACATTTATCTGGATATCGCCATAATTGTGCAAAGGTAGAAAAATAAAAAAATGATTAAAGACTGAGGTGTTTATTTTCATAAATCAGTACGCAGCAACAGTGGCGCAGTGAAACTTGTGATGCGGTCTGAACCGTGGGTTTACTGGGGTATTTTATCACGGCTTGGAACGCGTTTCAACCAATCAGAATAAAGAACCAGAATGAGCCGTTTTATAATATTATTTTAAGCAACACTAAAGAGTTTTTGCTCTTTGCTCCCCCTACAGGTTTAAAGCGGAATTGTCATTACCACTGTCGTAAATAATTTAGCCTACTGCAGCAAAGCTGGCTCTGACTGGATTGTAGGTGTGCTGTAAAGCAAGTTTTTGTAGTTTTCACTTGAACTACAGGACCGCTACCCAATGGTTGGAAACTTCTTTAGTGCGGTTTTGGCCGATAGAGCAGTGTTGCCAACTTGGCGACTTTGTCGCTAGATTTAGCGACTTTTCAGACCCCTTTAGCGACTTATTTTCAAAAAAGCGACTAGCGACAAATCTAGCGGCTTTTTCTGGCGTTGTTGGAGACTTTTGGAGACTTTTTACGTGACATTCACTCTTCTCAATGAGCAGCTACCGCTGCTTCTGTGGGCTCCACCCCTGTCCCAAAGCATTCACAGGCAGTCTAGTCCTCGCGCAGCAGAGCAGAGTCTCTCCCAGCTGCAGTCAGTGCAGGAGAAGTGGTTCTATCCGCATCCAGACGGCATAATCGTGAATGCGGGAAGCCGGAGCAGGCGGATCCCGCGATGGCTTACATTAATGGCGAGAGTTAAATGTAAAATGGTCTTTGAATAAAATTATTCACTGTACATAAAATAACTGTACTTGAGGGAGCTGAGCAGCAGCACATTTAGAACAGACAAACTGTACGGAGCTAACGAGTTAATGGGCTATTTACCTACAAAACAACGTTTCCCATCATTTATCAGTGTATGTTTTGAAACTGGACTGTTTGGCCATATAAACATGAACATACACACATTTCGTTTTATGAGAACATAAGCAGATAAACAAACGAGAAAACATTTTCAAGCATTCATGTCTATTAAAATAACATTTTTGACAGATAGGAGAGAAAGGGAAACGTGAAATAATGTAGTAAGCCAATGTAGTAAAAATGCAAATGCAACGTGATGACGTCACGGTTATGCAAATGACGAAATGACGTAATCTAGCGACATTTAGCGACTCTCCAAGCAAGCTTTAGCTACTTTCCATTGAAAATAGTTGGCAACACTGCGATAGAGGGCTGCAAAGCAAATGTTTACCCTGTTTCGAGTGGATGAACGACTGGAACTTTATTGGAAACGTTATTATAAGAAAAAAAAACTCTTTAGTGTTGCTTTAATGTACACATGAGTGGGGTCAAGTTAAAAAAATTTGTTTGAATTGTATTTTATACTGTGCATTGTTGCAATGTGCTAAATAAATATTTGCATCATTTGTAATTGATTTATTCTTTAAAACTTTTTAATATTATTTCATGCAATTGCAATGCCTTGATTTTAGTAAAGTTAGTACACAATCATAGCTATAAATGCAATTGTACTATTAATTGGCATCATTTCTTTCTGTGTTTCGGTTTTCGGCCTTGGTTTCCTCTTTTTCGGTTTTCGGACAAGAATTTTCATTTCGGTGCCTCCCTAGAGGATACCCTTGAGACAGCATTGCGGCATTTTTCTTTTTCTGCATTTACCCTCTTTTTGAACCCCCCTAAAAAAGTCATAGCCAAACTAAAATGCTCTAAAAACATAAGTTTCATTTGAAAGCAGACAGTTTGAAGTTTGTTGTAAAGACAGAATTATTGTTTTGTAATACTAAAATAAATACTTCTTTGACCTTGTGTCAAATGCCTTTATTACAAAAATAAACATTTCAATGAGCTTTACTATTCAAAATCATTCCTAAAACCTATTTTTCATATCTCCAGATCAGTGCTATTGACTGGAGGTGCACGTTAGATTAGATAGCATGCTATCTTGCCACCATACTTAATCGTGTAACTACTCATGTAACAGTCTTTAAATAAGAAAAACATGGAAGTGTTGGTGGCTTCCAAATTCATCACTGTTTGGATCCTAAGGAATAAATAGGGCTAGGCTAAATGCTAACACATTAACGGCGCGCTGTACAAAGATTAAGTGTGGATCAGCTAACTAGAAATTTTATTCATAATTAGCAATGTGTGTAGCCAGTTAGATATTTCATGCACGTGTCTGTGGTTCATGTTGATCATTGATTTAAAGGCAGAGTAGGTAGGTTTAAGTCTAAAAAAAGTCTAAAACACTTTTTTCCAAATTTGTTTAAACTGTCTTTATATACCAATACATAAGTAAAATGTAAGTACTCTGAAAAAGAGAGTATAAAAATCGTATATAATATTTTTATTCACTCCACCCCCTCCCTTCTGGGTTTCTTCTAAAGCCAGGCCCCCAAAACACATGAACGCGCGACGCAGAAGCATTTACCTGAGACGAGTGGAGAGGAAGGAGCGTGGTGCATGTAGTAACATCATGTCAGAATCACATGTAATAATACACCTAACTTTATCACTATGAATATAAACAAATAGGATAGCTTTTAGTACTCACTTATTAAGCTAGCATATCGATACTGGTAAAGTTTAAAATATATTTTGTTTGATTCGGTAACGAACGAGCTAGTTATATTTATAAGACAAAGCTAAAAACAGGTTGCATTGATCCACGTTTTTTCATTACTATCAGTTACACTGTGATAAAGGTGAATTTCGTGGAAGATTCTTAACATATACAGTGTTTTGCATGTAAGAGTTTCCGTGATGAAAGCATTAGCTACGTTTACATGGACACATTTTGCCTCCATCGGATTAAAATCCTTCCGATTAATAAATCCTATCATAGCGTTTACATGAACACTTAATAATGTGATCGGATTGATGTGCGTGTTTATATGACACAAGATTTATATCAGATTTGACATGCGCACATTGCACAAATATAGTTTCACGCTGTTTCAAGATTTGCTTTGTGTCTCAGCTGATTATAAAGCAGCAGCAAAAACACCCATTCACGTGTGCCCAAAAAGCGTATTTTACTTTACGCAGTGCTGCAGAGACCGTTCGCGAGAGCAGGTCCAAACACACGCGTTTGTGGATCAGAGAATAAATCATGGACTGACCGGACAACGCTGTCTTGTATCACTTTATGGGGAATTGAAGGATAATAGGAACAAGATTAACAAGACAATCACTTCTTGTGACTTCCTTCAACAAAACAAACTCGAGTTATTTGCGTCACATGTCATTACAGCAATTCTACGTCATTGCACGTGTGAATATGCTCCACACTCCCGTCCTGTAGGTGGCAGAAATGCGCCTTTCAGTGGGTTTACCAACCGCCATTAAAAAAAGAAAAGATTGCACATGCGCAGAGCCTCCCAGTTTCAGTTATCCATCCGATCAAGTGTATACATGTCCTTTTGAGCGGATTACAAACGGTATAAACCACCCCTAACAAGCGGATTAGATTTTTAATCAGATTGGCACTTTTTAGTCCGATTGAGGTGTTTACATGAAGCATTTTTATTCAGATTGATAATTAAAACGGATTACAAATGTCCATGTAAACGCAGCTATTGTTGACTCTGATGAGGACTACACTCCGGAGACAATACCGCTACCGCATCGTCGACTCAGGGAAAAACCATGCGATATTTACTAGGTATGCTCCGATCGATCGGCCGATAATGCATTTTCCAGTAATTTACTATTCGAATATTTAAGCTCATAAAGAACGAATATTCGAATATTCGTTTATTTAAATTATGTTAATTAAGACATGCGTGTTTTGTATTTTTCATTTTGTCATAATTTCACAGAAGGCTTATGATTAGGAAATATCCACAACAAGCTAAACTTATATTCTGTATGTATATATATGTATGTATTTTTAAGTTGAAAACATTGAAAAAAAAATATATATATATTTTTTAATTCTTCTTAAAAAATATCCTACAGAAAAAAAGGCGTTAAACCCCCATGCGGAGCGAAGTCTGAGTCAAACCCTTAGTTTCAAGTCGGTCGTTAGTATGAATTCATTACTGTTTGATCTTACATACATTATATTATACCCAATTTTATACACTAACCCCAAATCTAAGCGAAGTTTGAGGACTTGCAAAGTTTAAAGTTTGAGGACTTGACAAAGTAGGCTATCATCATTTAAAAAGACTCAAAATACCAAATAAGAGCCCGGAGCAAACGAAAAAACACATCTACATAACCGACTGCTCAGTCGCCATATACATATCTTCTCAGTTTAGTTTGACATGTATTTGTGAATAAAGAAAACCATATTTATCCTACCTGCTTCGGTGAAAGACCGTTCTTCTGACTAGATACAATAATGACGGTGCTGCGGAGAAAACTCTTCCTCGTGATGATGGTTATCCGATAAAAACAACAGACGAATTGAACAAGATTGAATATCTGTATTAACATTATTTTACAAATGTAAGATACATTATTGTTGACTGTGCAAAGTTACTAACGTTAGCTTAATTTAACAACATTTCACAAAGAAGGAGCTTTGCTTTTAAATTGCCATGTGCAGTTATCCGGTTCATTTTCGAAAGAGCAACGTATATAATAAATGTTCTCCGTTTCTGTCTCGTTATTAACAAAATAAAGTAGACTTTATAACAGAAAGCTTACAAATCTCTCATGATGTGTTGATGCGGGCGGCGAAGAAGCACGTTTAATACCACGTGAGCCCTCACTGAACCAGTGGCCAAATACAGCGTGGCGCACTAACCCGGAGATTTTACATTTTACATTTAGGTCTGTAAAAGACAGTATAGATGAAGTGAAAAAGCATTAAATAAGTCGTAACCCTTCGGTGGCACATTAAAAACAAACAAACATTCGAATAGCATTTTTTAAATTCGAATTATTATTGCCGATCGAATATTCGAATATCGGAATATCCGTGCCCATCCCTAATTGGTAAATAAAGACAGTTTAAACAAATTTGTAAAAAAGTTTTTTAGATAATTCCTGCCTATCCTGCCTTTAACTGATGATTTGAGTCTTGAGTAAATTAAAAAAAAAAAAAGTGTAATTACTTTATTAAAAATATTATGCTTGATGTCAGTATGACTGATATTTATGAACGTTGATAAACTTAACCTACTCAGTTGTACTTGACTAATGCAATAATGACAGGTCCACCAGGTTAGTTTATGTATATTGTACGACATTTGAACATACCTATAACATACACACATTGAACACACATACCTCGCTTGTGTGTCCTCCTGCATCAATTTAGTTGTTTAAAGGCGGAGTCCACAATGTTTGAAAAACGCTTTGGAAAAGGAGACGGGCCGACTACCAAAACACACTTATAGCCAATCAGCAGTAAGAAGCGTGTCTCTTAACCGACATCCTTGCCGGGTTGCATATGTGTGGGGTGGGTCTATCAACAGAAGGTCCAGATTCTATTGGGGTAGGGGCGTGTTTGTTTAGGTGATTTCAAATATCAACATTGGCTTTCAAACATCGTGGACTCCGCCTTTAACTGTGCTGCTGGTGAACACCTCTGAGCAGATTCTCCATCTTCTTCTTGTCATCTTCTTTTTATCATGTCCATCTTGTCATGCTTTTCTTGTATGTCTAGCTGCTCACCTTAAACAGATTTACAACATTTAGAACATTTACAAAGAAGCACACTCTAAGGTTTACGTTACCCTGACTGTGGCAAAAACACTAGACAAAAGTATTGGGACGCTTAAGTCATATCAAAGGTGTTCAGATGAGTTCAGTTTTGGGCTTTATTCAGACCAATCAAAGTTCTTCCACACCAGACTGAATCACTCATTTTCTGTTTGAACCTTACTTTGTTTGTTGGGTTATTGTTAAGTTAGTATTAAAAGTGGCCCTGACAAAACTCTTGCTATAAATTTTGCAACAAACTTTTTTCTAGAATATTATATGCTGTAGCATTTAGATTTGTGCTCATGGTAAGAAAAGTATTTAAACCTGTTTACTAGGAGGCGTTGCAATAGTCATGTCTACTTTATATATATAGTTACCTTATTCAATATATATATATTATATATATAGTACCTTATTCAAATCATTAGTTCATTAGTAGAGATCTTCATGAACTGAGGTAAGGCTGTGTCCAAATACCCACACTTGCGCTCTAAGCACTAAACTACTTATATGACGTGTTTTCTGTATTTGACCTAAGTATTCTATTGGGAGTGAAGATCCCACGCATGCATGTAGAATTATTAAAGTTTAAGGATTTATGAACTACAAAAGCAAAAAATGTATAGGCATTCTATTAAGACATTACCTTTTTGTTGTTTGTTTACTGACCTTTCAATCCTAGTGCATTTTCATAATTGATCATCATACCTTCAGTCCACTGAACAAATTCAAACAAATTATTAATCAAAATTAATAAATGCTGAATGTGTCTTATCTCAATTACATTGTTGTTTTTCCATTGATTTTTTTATGTTAGGCAGTTCATCGTTTAAGGGAAATTTATGCAACATATATTGATGTTTTAAATTTATGTTTTTAAGTTTGTTAATGACACCTAATAATAATATAAAAGGTTTATTATAATATTAAATGGTAATATTCATTTAAAAATCTTGTTTTGTTACACCCTAAATCACTGAGCGCACAAACGCTACTAAAGCTATGAGCCTTTGTTTGACTTCATGCAGACATGCGCAGACCAAGTATAATATGACATCAAGTACCGCGTGATTAAACTGTTTTCTAAGTTTCTGAATCACTCTCGCGGTACTTTGATGTCACATTATACTTGGTCTGCGCATGACTGCATGAAGTCAAACACTCATATATTTTAGCTTTAGTAGCGTGTAACAAAATATACTGTTGGTTTGCGCAGCGCAGTAACGTTACCACATGAAGCCGCGGGCACATCTTTAAGGGCTGCACTAGTGTGTCGTCGTGTCAAACGATCACAAAACGATTTATTCCTCTTTTTCACCTCTTGTGATTTACCAAAACCAACAGGTGAAGCAACAACGCTGACGAGGGAGTTTCATCAGTATTAAGGTAACTAAGCATGTTTGTTTGTTTTTGAACGTTTATCAATGCAAGTCAATACAACCTGAAAAATCCTGAAGGCAAGGCACGTTGAACATGTAACGCGTTGGTGGGGTTAGCTAGATCAGCCCCTGTTTAACTTAACCTTAAAGGAACGCGCCCACATTTTGGGAGTTTGGCTTGTTCACCGTGTCCCCCAGAGTTGGATGGGTCCATGCATGCCTCTCTCATCTCCGTGCGTGCTGTGGCTCTGTCTGGCGCGGCCCCCGCTAGCTTAGCTTAGCACAAAGACTGGAAATGCATGGCTCCAGCTAGTATACTGCTCCCAATAAGTGACAAAATAACGCGATCATTTTCCTATTTGTGTGTTGTGATTTGTGTAGTCAAACCGTGTACAAATAACAAGGTGATATGAGACACAGCGATCTTTTAACAGTATACATACTGAGAACTATATTCTCTGAAGACGAAGCACTGCCGCATGGGCGGAGTGATCTGCTCGCAGCACACGAGAAGCCCCTGGTGAGGAGCAGAGAGTTCGGTCAGAGTTGTGCAAATCACTCCGCCCATGCGGAAAATGATCGCGTTGTTTTGTCGCTTGTTGGGAGCGGTATACTAGCTGGAGCCATGCATTTCCGGTCTTTGTGCTAAGCTAAGCTAGCGGGGGCTGCGTCAGACAGAGTTACAGCACGCACGGAGATGAGAGAGGTATGTATGGACTTATCTAACTCTGGGGGATACGGTGAATAAGCTAAATTCCCAAAATGTGGGCGTGTTCCTTTAAGTTACTTGAGTTATAACATTTATCTTCCGACGTGCTTAGAGTATTATGTAAACGATGCTGTGTCAGTCTATTTTCACAAGAAGCTATAAAGTTTTATAGTGGAAGGGTTTGATCATTTTAATAATTTATTTTATCAGTTGTATTAGCTGTAAAGTTATTTATATCTGTGAATTAATTCATATTTCTAACAGTTTCATCTAACGTTAATAACGCCAACGTTACTTACCAACATCGTGAAGAACAAACTGACAGATACACCAACTTAAAGCCGAAAATTAACAAAAAATAAACATTATAAATGAACAGAAACGTATGTTTGCAAATTATGTTATTTACATGTTAATAATGATGTTAAATGCTAAGAAAATGTTGAAGGGTGTTGTGCTTGAGGAAATAACGGTCATGTGGTGAAATGGAGGTCACGTGACCAGTAGGGCCAAGCTCAAATCGCGGCAGCGGCAGCTAGTAGTGGCACTTCCGGCATCAGTAGTGGCACTTCCGAAATCAGCCTCATTTTGAGGCAGCTAGTAGTGGCACTTGAGGCATCTGACTTATCTTTTTTGTGGCACCTCCGGCATCTTAAGGCAGCTAATCGTGGCACTTCCGGCATCGGACTCATCTTGAGGCAGCTAGTGGTGGCACCGTGACTTTTTGAGGCAGCTGACAGTTTTTGTGTCATTTAGGGGTGGCACTTCAGCGTCGTATATTTGTACCAGCTGTTTTACGCGGTTTTTGTGCTGTCATAATGTTTGCGTGCTGGCTGTCAGTCGGGCATTTCGAGATGCCTCGGGTGCCACCACTCTTAGCAGCACTATAAGGCATTCTTGGCCGTTCATTTAATTCACGCGGGGTGGGAATGAATGTGTGCGCAGTGCCGCGCACGCTGGCTGACAGTCCTTTGTAGATGTGGGCATTTCGTGATGCCACCACTCTGCCCCCCGGAATAGAAATAATAGAATTCTACTTTTTCACTTTGTTCATCTAATCTTATTATTTTAGCGGGGCTGAGAAACGCGTGGTTAAAATATTTCTCATTTATTTAAACAGTGTTTTAAAACCAGGAAGCTCCCCTAATATTACAGTAATGCAATTCTCTTGTCTACCGGTAGGTGCCCCCAAGCACAAACCTACCGCTTTTACTTATTGTGCCCCCTGCGAGTTGTTGGTTGTCAATGTTTTATATATATCTTTTTTGTTCTGCAGATTAAACTGTAATACAGATTTGTAAAGACATGAAAGTAGATAAATGATGAAATAATTTTCAGTTTTGGTTTAACCCTTTGAGTTTAGTTTTTACACATAATTTTAATCATTTTAATTCATAATTTTTGTTACAATAGAAATTCAACTTTCGTTCATTTTGTGTCCAAGAAAAACGGCATGAGAAACAATATTACTTTACAGTAAATTAAATCAAGACAATAAAATATGTATTCGCTATATGCAGTAAAATACATACAAACAAACACAAAATAGAAAATTTTATAAATTGTACAGTTGCTCAATAAACAGTATGAACGAGGAAAACAGTGCACAATCAAGAGTAGCCTATAGGTAATAAGAAATTCGAAAATAACAGGAATGTCACAGCAATAACTAATTGTTATATGATTCTGTGCCGGTATAATTACATATAGTTTTGTTACATTATCTTAATATTTTATATATTCTCTTAATTCACATGATACAAACCTGCACATTGTGGTGGTGAGGAGAATGAGAATGTTTCACTTACAGTACATAAAGTGACACAACTACCAATCATTAGTACACATAATGCTCTTTTTGCAACATCAATTGTGGATATGAAACATATCTTGGTTGTTTGGTCTGATAAACAAACTGTGACGTAAATTTTTAATTTACAACACAATAACTAAAAAGAGTCATTCAAAATTTATATTGAACGTTTATTCACTCTAAAATCACAGGTGTTAATGTACACTGCTGCACTGCTGGGCCTGGGGTACATGTGAATCTCCACCCTGTGTGGTCAAAGACAAGTTATAGCAGTATGGTATTTTTTATTTTAGAAAAACAGTTTAAACATAAAACACCTTATATTAGAACTTGATATAGCCTTGGCACCAGCGTTTCCCGTTTGGGCACCTACCGGTAGACAAAAGAATTACAATACTGTAAGATTAATAAAAGAGGGGTGTTTCCTGGTTTTAGGCAAGGCAAGGCAAGGCAAGTTTATTTGTATAGCACATTTCATACACAGAGGTCATTCAAAGTGCTTTACATAGAAATGAGAAAACAATATATAAAAGAGAAAAAAGAAAATGTAAAAATAATAGATACACAATAAAATCACAATAAAAACAAAGATACATGAGAATTTAGAATAACAATTAAATAAAATAAATGTGATTTTAATAAAAACACTTTAAAATGTTAAAAAGAATAAAACAGAAGTAAAAGTGACTTGAGTTAAAAGTGCAGTCAGTGTGAAGCAGCACAGTGCTCATTCATTAAATGCAGAGTTAAACAGATGTGTTTTTAATCTAGATTTAAAAGTGTTTACTGTTGAAGCACATCTGATTTCTTCTGGAAGCTGATTCCAGCTAGAGGTGGCATAATAACTAAATGCTGACGCACCTTGTTTTGAGTGAACCCTTGGGATTTCTAACTGACCTGATCCTAATGATCTGAGTAATCTTTTAGGTTTATATACAGTTAGCATATCTGTCATGTATTTGGGTCCTAAGCCATGAAGTGATTTATAAACGAGTAACAATACTTTAAAATCTATTCTAAATGTAACAGGAAGCCAGTGTAAGGACCTGAGGACTGGAGTAATGTGCTCAGATTTTTTGGTTCTTGTCAGAATTCTGGCAGCAGTGTTTTGTATGAGCTGCAGCTGTCTAATGGTCTTTTTGGGGATCCCCGTAAGAAGTCCATTGCAGTAATCCACCCTGCTGGTGATGAAAGCATGAACAAGTTTCTCTAATTCCCGTCTTGATACAAAACAGCTAATTCTGGCAATATTTCTGAGATGGTAGTAAGCTGATTTGCTTATTGCTTTCACATGACTACTGAAATTAAGGTCAGACTCTAAAATTACACCAAGATTTCTGACTTTATTTTGTGTCTTTAGACCCCTAGAGTCAAGGTATGTGTTAACTTTGAGAGTTTCATCTTTATTTCCAAATACAATGACTTCAGTTTTGTCTTTGTTTAACTGGAGGAAGTTTTGACGCATCCAACAGTTAATTTCATCAATGCATTTACATAGAGAGTCAATGTGGCTGTAGTCATTGGGTGACAGGGCTAAGTATATCTGGGTGTCATCTGCATAGCTGTGGTAAGCAATTTGGTTCTTTTTTATTATTTGACCAAGTGGGAGCATATACAAATTAAACAGAAGCGGTGCAAGAAATGAACCCTGTGGGACTCCACATGTCATGGATGTCCACTCAGATTTATGGTTACCTATGTTCACATAGTAACCTCTTCCTTGTAGGTATGTTTTAAACCATTTGAGGACCATCCCAGAGAGCCCTACCCAGTTTTCCAGTCTATGTAAGAGTATGGTGTGATCTACTGTGTCAAAGGCAGCACTAAGATCTAGTACTGTAGCACCAGCACTGATATTTTACCTGAATCAGAGTTTAAGTGAATATAATTTATTATCTTTATGAGCACTGTCTCTGTGCTGTGATGCTGACGGAAACCAGATTGAAAATTGTCCAGATAGCCATTTGAGTTTAAGAATTTGTTCAGCTGATTAAAAACCACCTTTTCAATGATCTTGCCTATAAACGGAAGATTTGAGATTGGTCTGTAGTTGCTAAGTATGGTTTTGTCTAGGTTACTCTTTTTTAGGAGAGGCTTAACAACTGCTGTTTTTAATGACTCTGGAAAGGTGCCTGTGATCAGAGAGGTATTTACTTTTTTTAAGAGGTCAGTTTCTAAGCAGTTAAGTACCTTTTTGAGAAAAGATGTGGGGAGCGTGTCAAGGCTGCTAGTTGATGCTTTAAGATGTTGTACTGTTTCTTCCAAGGTTTTTATATTAATTATGTCAAATTCTGAGAGAATGGCTAATTTCTGAGGTTGTTGCAATGATATCTGACTGATCACAGTACAATATGAGGCCGTATTGATCGCCATTCTGATATTACTGATCTTCTCAGAGAAAAAGGTTGCAAACTCATTGCATTTGTTGTCAGAAGGCATTTCACTAGGAACTTGATTTGGGGGGTTTGTTAGTCTCTCTACAGTAGCAAAAAGAGTGCGAGTGTTGTTTATGTTTTTGTTTATAATGCTTGAAAAGAAGGTCTGTCTAGCTGTGCCTAGTTCTACATTGAAAGCACGAAGACTGTCTTTATAGATGCTATAATGTACTTCAAGTTTTGTTTTCCGCCACATACGTTCAGCTTTTCTGCATGTTCTTTTCATGTGCTGTACTGCTGTTGTGTTTCTCCAGGGTGCTTTACGTCTGCCAGTGATCACCTTGACCTTTACTGGAGCTATACCATCAATGGCATCTTTAACTTTTATGTTAAAGTTTTCAAGGAGAACATCAACAGAGTCTGCCGATATGTTTGGCAACATTGATATAGCATTCATAAATACCTCACTGGTGTTCTCATTCATGAACCTTTTTTTAACATAGACAGATCTAGCATCAGTGGCAGGACAGATCAATAAATCAAAGTAAACACAGAAATGGTCAGATAGGGCTTCATCCTTGATTACAGTGGATGAAATGTTTAGACCCTTGCTAATGAGCAGGGCTGCGTTTCCCGACAACGTTCTCTTTTTTTTACCTTTTCTAGGCGTGTTTCCCGAACTGTACCTTAGCGGGTTTCTTAAGGTATACTTTCTTATGTACGACGTTACCAGGTGCTGTCCATGGCGATGGTGCTGAATAGGTTGATATCGATTGCTCGACAATCAATTGTTCACTTTATGTAATAGGTACTTCGCTGCGTTATCAGAGAGCGGTGTTATTTATTAAAGAAACGTTTTAGAAATAGTTCAAGTTACATTTATTAGGAATATCTGGTAAAAATATTTCAAATGGCAAACAACTAAATATAAACCTTGTATATTTTATTTTATATCAAACCCATGCAAAACTCGCAACTTCATGTCCAAACGTATAATGCATAAACTGCTCCAATGCATCCATTATTCCTTCACTTTAAAGGATAATTTCCCAATAAATGCGTTGCACAGGGGAATAAGGTGGGTCGTGCAAGTCACCTGGCTTGGCATTACACTTAAAAATATATAAAAACAAATAGTTGTTAATTAGTTCACGCGTTTATGTGCTTGGACAGTGGATGCGCAACAGCGCGTTTACAATGCGGATAATGCTTAATGGACGCATTTCTGGAGCCGCGCCTGTCTGTTTACCTTAAATATAACATAAAATATGTAATATATAAATATATATTATGATTGCTTTAGATTTTAGCTTTTATTAGTTTTAATGTTGAAATTTGTTGACCTTATACAAGCAATAATCAAGTGGAGTTTCTTTTGAATGTTTATAAAGAATATGGCATGCAACTGCCTAACATTAAAAACTTCGATGCAAAGTCGACCTAACATCAATAATAATATTTAGGAAAATCAACAATTATGATTTTGTGATGAATGTGCTCCCGTGGCATGCGATTTTACTTGATTTGTTTTATTGCAGCTAAAATAGCCGGTAAACTAAAGATTTAACGGATTTGAAATGCACTAAGTAAGATTCGCTGTATCTGTACCTGCCATAGTTTCACCAACTCCTTCACCCAAAATGTTTTTTTAGTAGTTTCTTTAGCCTGTAATAATAGTTTGAAGCTGATGTTCCTTTGGAAAAATATAAAAAATCTAACAACCATCAGTGTAATAATGTCTAATTATGTGAATGTTTTATTCTTTAAATAAAAAATGCCTAATTTAACACGGAGTGTACTTCAACTTTTTTTAACAGATATTTAGTTATATAGACTGCAATATACACAAGCTTTTATCACAGTCATGGCCCCTAGCGGAGTCAAGTGGCTCCAGACCAACCTTCCGAACGAACGACTTACAGAAGTGATACGTAACTAAGAACGTTTCGGGAAACACGTATTAACGATAAGGTACAGCTTAAGGTACAACTTAAGAACGACGTAGAGCTAAGAAGGTTTCGGGGAACGCAGCCCAGATCAAGAGTGTGTCCCCGATTGTGTGTAGGACCTTGCACGTGCTGGGTCAGATCAAAGGTGTTTAAAACATTTAACAGTTCAATTGCAGCATTGTTTTCTGCATTGTCTATATGAATATTAAAATCTCCAGCAATAACAAAATAATCAAATTCAGAGGAAATTGTTGATAAAAGTTCTGTGAATTCATCAACAAATGCTGAGGTGTATTTGGGAGGTCTATAAATAATTGTAAACAGAATGCGTGGTGTACCTTTTAAAGCAATACACAAATATTCAAAAGACTGGTAATCACCAAGTAACACTTGCTTGCATTGAAAGGCATATTTGAATAAAGCAGCTATTCCTCCACCTCTTCTAACAGCTCTACAGACATTTATAAAGGTAAAGTTGGGTGGGGCTGATTCATTGAGGACTGTAGCACTGCAGCTGTCATCTAACCAAGTTTCATTTAGAAACATAAAGTCCAGGTTGTTAGTTTTAAAATACTGTTTAAATAAATTAGAAATATTTTAGCCACGTGTTTCTCAGTCTGCCCGCTAAAATAATAAGATAAGATGAACAAAGTGAGAAAAGTAGAATTCTATTATTTCTATTCCGGGGGGCAGAGTGCTGGCATCTCAAGAGTAACCATGGCATCTCGAAATGCCCGCACCTACAAAGGACTGTCAGCCAGCGTACGCGCACATTCATTCCCACAACCCGCGTGAATTAAATGAACGGCCGCAAATGCCTCATAGTGCCAAGAGTGGTGTCACCCGAGGCATCTCGAAATGCCCGCACCTACACACGACTGACAGCCAGCGCGCAAACATTACGACAGCACAAAAACCGCGTAATTTAACAGCAAACTACACAGAGAGCGCAAAGAACAAGTACAAATGATGACAGCAAGCGCACACAATCAGTGTTAGTATCCACAAACAGCGGCACCTGGTACAAATATGGGACGCTGAAGTGCCCTAAATGACACAAAAACTGTAAGCTGCCTCAAAAAGTCACGGTGCCACCACTAGCAGCCTCAAGATGAGTCCGATGCCGGAAGTGCCACGGTTGGCTGCCTTGGGATGCCGGAGGTGCCACAAAAAATGCCTCAAGTGCCACTAATAGCTGCCTCAAAATGAGCCAGATGCCGGAAGTGCCACTACTGATGCCGGAGGTGCCGCTG
This sequence comes from Misgurnus anguillicaudatus, assembly GCF_027580225.2. Lineage (NCBI taxonomy): Eukaryota > Metazoa > Chordata > Actinopteri > Cypriniformes > Cobitidae > Misgurnus > Misgurnus anguillicaudatus. The sequence goes on from NC_073351.2 coordinate 7,283,463, forward strand.
CTGATGCCGGAGGTGCCGCTGCTGGCTGCCACTGCCGCGATTTGAGCTTGCTGTCTCTCCACGTGACGATGGCCTCGCGAACAGCTCGCGCTGGCTAAAAGGGTCAACTTCCCGCTCCAGCATGCATTTTGAATGCAGAAATTATAAGCAGTAAGTTTATAATATTTATATAATGCTTAATAATATGGGTGCACCGTGGCGTAAATCGGCCGATGACGCTTGCTATGGTGAAATGCCGCTACATCCAAAAGCCAGAGGGCGCTCAAGTGCAGAAACTCAATATGCGCTGCAGACGAACAACATTAAACACACAGCTCCAGAAAATGCCAAAAATATATTTTTATATCACTGTTCAAACCTTTTCATGTATTTTCATGATAATAAAGAATATGTGTAATGATTATGTTTGAGGAGTGTTGCTTTTTAAATGCATGTTGATTTCATATTAATAAGGACTTATTGATCTTAATAAATGATGCCTGTAAATTTACACACATACGTCAATGAGATCGTTATTTATAGCATTTATTCTTTTTATATAGGTTGAAAATTAAAACTTTAACGTTATTTAATCTGACTGAAATTTGTTTGTGTTTAACACTGATTTGTTTTTCTGTTTAATATTGGTCTGTCCTGTTAAACGTGCTCAGAAACATGAAGATTACAGTTTCTACAGAGCCTAAAACTGATGGATAATCTGCTCACCTAAACAGGTAATGTATAAACATTACAAACACAATTAATTAATTTATAAATATTAATTTCATGAATATTTAATATTTTTAACAATTATTATGAATAATATACATAATATTAAATTGTATACGTTCAGTTGTTCTGTTAAGTTCTTTGAAGGATATGAATGGTAGATCACATAGATTATCTTTCTCACTATCTATAAGCAGCATGCTATATAAATGTTCAACATAATATTTAATACTCTTTTACCTTGATTGTTAGGGTTGTGTTAATATCAAGCATTTTATTGTTCATTTGCTTGAAAGTTACTGCTGGGGCTTTCCTGCTGAGATTAGCTGAAAGGTTTTAATTCTGAAAGAATTCAAGTCTTTAATCTGAATATGAAAGCAGTAAGTCATAGGAAATCTGTTTAAATAATGTTTATTAACAATGTATTTTATACCGCTTGAATTGTGCAGAATTCTGCTTGATGTTTAGTCCAGTGGTTCCCAAACTTTTTCAGCCTGCGGCCCCCCTTGTGTACGGTGCATCCTTCGCGGCCCCCCAAAGAAAATTTGTGACAAAAAACTCAACATTTTAATAAAAAAACATTAAATTATACAAAACATAGTGCTTTTGGTTAGTAGCCTTATTTTTTTTAGGTTTAATTACAAAGAAGTCATGATAAATTAATGTATTTCATAAAATGTCATAAAACTGGGGCCCCCCTGGCTCCATCTCACGGCCCCCCTGGGGGGCCCGGCCCCCAGTTTGAAAACCACTGGTTTAGTCCACCTGTTGGCTGGCTCTGGTGCCTGACAGTTTTCTCCATCCTCTGAATGAAGGCCACCACGAGTGGTCATGTTAACCAAATATTTTTAATCTAAATGCACAGTAAATGCGCAATCTAAACGCTTAATAAACTGATAACGTGTAAGGTCATTAAAACTGATCGGCCTGTTTTTTGCTCTTTACCCAGATTTTTTTTTACCCGATTTTACTTTGTATGTAAACGCCTTAACCAGCTTTTTTGCTGTTATGTTTATGTGCACATGTCTCCGCCTGTAAAAGATAAACGTCACAAATGAAAGTAAATGAAAACAAGTTCAAGTTCCTTTATTTTGTACCCTTAAATTAGGTTTCAGTGGCAAGTTCACAGTTCCTCACACAGACAAATAAAAAACAACATTAAAACAATACTAAAGGGACATCATCAGAACAGTAACATAAAGTAACAGCATAAAATATATCAATAAATAACAATTAAAAAGTAAATAAAAAATAAAATAAAAACCCTTATTACGCCTTCAAATTATTCATGTGGTTAATCACAGCTGGGGGCAAGCTGTTCTTAAATCGTTTTGTTGAGCAATGTTGTACTCTATACCGTCGATTTGATGGGAGAAATTGAAACTCATTATACAGGGGGTGATGCCTATCTCCTGTAATTGAAACACCCATTCGCTGTACCTGCCTGGTATACAGTAAAGCAGGGGTAACGTTAAGTGAAGGCTCCCCAACCAACTTACTAGCCCATTTCACAATCTGATTCATCGAGTTGCAATTTTTCACTGATAGATTTCCATACCAGGACACCAAAGTAAATGACAATAGTGACTCAATGTAGGCACGATAAAACAAAATCAACAATGTTTTATCAACATGAAATTTACATAATTTCCTCAAAAAGAACATTCGTTGGTGCCCTTTTTCACACACAGCTTCACAGTTTCCTTCAAAACTTAACTTTGAATCAATAATTGTCCCCAGGTATTTATTTATATGATTGCACACACTCCACAGCTTGACCCTTAATGGTTGTGACTACATGCGTGTTAACATTCCTTCTAAAATCAATAACCATATCCTTAGTCTTCAACACATTCAAACAAAGCTGAGACTCTTCACACCACTCTACAAAGTCTATAATAACTGGTCCATGTCCCGTCTCACCATTCCTAAGCAGACTGACAATAACAGTGTCATCTGCATATTTTAAAATACACGATTCTCCCAATTGCTTTGACACATATTTGTTTAAAGAATAAACAGTAAGTGGGAGAGTACACAACCTTGTGGTGAACCGGTAGAGGATGTAACTTGTATTTTTTATCCTCACTCTTTGTGTCCTGTTAGTTAAAGGAAAATTCCATTTTCTTAAAAGAAAAATCCAGATAATTTACTCACCACCATGTCATCCAAAATGTTGAAGTCCAGAAGAAATTATGTTTTTTAAAGGAAAACATTGCAGGATTTTTCTCATTTTAATGGACTTTAATAGACACCAACAATTAATACTTCACTCAACACGATTGTCATTTTTGACAAGAAAAATTAAAAATATGTACTTTAAAACCACAACTTTTCGTCTAGATCCGGTCCAGCGCGACCTAACGTAAATGCGTCGTGACGTAGGGAGGTCACGTGTTACATATATAAAAAGCCCATTTGCGGACCATTGTAAACAATAAACTGACACAAAGACATTAATTAGTATCAGTTGATATACAACAATGACCACGTTTACATGCACACCAATAATGCGATTATTTCCAGTAATGCGAGTAAGGTCTTAATCGCAGTAAGATGTTTACATGACTGGAGCTAACCTCTTCACTCCGGTTTACATGCAGTTTTTATTTTCTGATTATTCACACATAGCCCAATGCAGAGCACAAATGACGAACTCACATATATGGTCCACTGTTTTAATTTACTTACGTTAAATGACAAACACGTTGTTATAGATGTATTTCATTATCCGGTGCCGTGATATAAATATGACAGTGCCTGTAAAGGGCATTCACATTAAAACGATATAAAAATATAGTTTTAAAAATCGTTTTATATTAAAGATAATAGCAGAGTTCACACAACAACTATAACGATAGCGATTTTGGCACATGATGAACGATAAACCATTAACAGCCAATCAAATCTATTTGAACTTGAAGTGCACGCGCACTTAAAATGCAGTAGAAAGCTCATTCGTTGCCAGCGCTGATGCAGTTGCTGTGAACTTTTTCTATCACACTGACTACGCCAAAAGGTAAGATATTATTAAACTATTCATTGTTTAGTTACACGAAACGCAGCGAGTTGAGGACATCTGCTGGTTTCCCGCTGTGTAAATGCAGCAAGAACAGCATATGTACATATTCAGTGACATGTAAACAATTGCAAAAAAGTTTTTATTACAAGAAATATCCAATATTAGGTAATGCCGCGCTCGTTGAGTGAATTAGCATTATCATTATGATGTGGTCACTAATAGATTTATCGTTATAATTATTGTTATAATGTCCCTTAAAGGTTTTATACACTGATGCCGTGTTATTTGAGCTGTTTCTGAATGAAGGCAGACTGCTGACAGCGAGTCGTGTTGGCAGAGTTCATGTAAAACTTCCTAATGTCAAGTTTAAAACTAATTTGTGGTTAAGGTGCGTGACTAAAACACACGCGCACTTCAGTTAGTGCGGTATAAATGCGATTAAAGCGTTTACATGGACGCATACTGCAATTATAAACGGCGTACGCCACCTCTTTTAATGCGATTATACTTACTGCGATCATGAGCTTAATCGCATTATTTTTTATCGAATTATTGTGTTTACATGAGGTAAAGTATAATCGCAGTATTGCCAAAATCCCATTATAATCGCATTATTAGGGTGCATGTAAACGTGGTCAATGTAGGAACGGTCCTCTTTCTCCACACTTGTAAACACTGGGGCGGAGTTTCGCATTCGTCCTCTGTGACTTCTTGACGTCATGACGTATTGCGTGGGGTCACATCACGCATCACGACCGGATCTAGACGAAAAGTTTTGGTTTAAAAGTGTATATTTGTTATTTTTATTGTCAAAAATGACAATCGTTTTGCTAGATAAGACCTTTATGCCTCGTTTGGGATCGTTTATAGTCCTTTGAAACTCCGTTGAAAAAAGTGTTAAGTATTAAATGTTGGGCTCTATTAAAGTCCATTAAAATGAGAAAAATCCTGCAATGTTTTCCTCAAAATACATATTTTCTTCTGGTCTGAACAAAGAAAGACATCAACATTTTGGATGACATGGTGGTGAGTAAATTTTCTGGATTTTTCTTTTAAGAAAATGGACTATACCTTTAAGAAAGTTTAATGCAATCTTTGGTTATAAGTCAGATTTTAAACTGATGATCTACATTCTGTCACTAGCCCACCACAATCCACGTGCACCAGCTCTGAAAAGTGCAGGACAAACGTCTTCCTCCACCTGTGAGTCTCTTGCCACATATACATAAGGTAATGAATTATTTGAAAATATGCTGAAATTAAAAGTTTGTTTTATTGTGGTGCATTATTTTAATTATTAAATAATTTCTCAGATTAATAAAAGTCACATTTAATTTTCCATATATATAAAAAAAAAACTTGTGCCACATCCAATGTTTATCAAACAACGTGAATTGAAGACTATGAGAACAAACACATGTTTGAATGTAGGCTATGCAACAAATGAAAGAGGATTTAAAACGAATGCTAAATACCCTATTACCCATTGATAATATCTACCTTATACTATGGTCACTTGCATTTGTTTATATGCACCATAAAATAAGACTGGGATGATACGCTAACCATTATTTGCATTATTATTTTATCTACAGTTTTAGAACTGTGCTTGATATGTTTTTATGGCAGGGGTTTTAAATTATGACGCAAGGACCCTGAAATATGATAAAACTTTGAAGAATTCCCATTCCAAAATAATAATATATCCCGCTCTTTATATTTCTATTTATAAAGAAACATTTAAACTGTGGTGCATAACTATTCTTATGGAAATAAGTTTGCAAATGTTAATGAAAGCCAGTTACGCACATTCTTGACAAATAATAGTACATATGAAAAGTTCCAGTCAGGATTCAGGCCCCACCATAGCACAGAGACAGCGTTGCTTAGAGTTACAAATGACCTCCTATTAACATCCGATCGTGGTGAAATCTCAATTCTTATATTATTAGACCTTAGTGCAGCCTTTGACACAATAGATCATACAATCTTACTCAATAGACTAGAAAACTATGTTGGTATCAGTGGTCAGGCGCTAGCCTGGTTTAGGTCGTATCTAACCAATCGCTATCACTTTGTTTATGTAAACGAGGAAGAGTCATATCACTCCCTGGTTAAATACGGTGTACCGCAGGGATCGGTTTTAGGTCCTATCCTGTTCTCGTTATACATGTTACCTCTAGGAGACATTATCAGGAAACATAACATAAGTTTTCACTGCTATGCGGATGATACCCAGCTTTACATCTCCTCACATCCCAGCGAAACACACACGTTTTCTAAGCTAACAGACTGCCTTAGCGATGTTAGTGACTGGATGGCACATAACTTTCTTAAACTGAACTCCAATAAGACAGAGATACTTATTATTGAACCGAATCGCTACAAACATAATATGTCAGATTACAAGTTGCACATAGACGGCTGCGCTGTGGTGCCATCTTCCACGGTTAGGAACTTAGGTGTGATGTTCGACAGCAACTTATCCTTCGATAGTCATATCGCCAACGTCTGCCGCACAGCATTCTTCCATCTTAGAAATATCTCGAAAATACGCCATATACTGTCTACATCTGACGCAGAGAAGCTTATCCACGCTTTTATGACCTCTAGAATAGACTATTGTAACTCGCTACTCGGGGGATGCCATGCAAATCAAGTAAACAAGCTTCAGCTAGTTCAAAACGCTTCCGCAAGGGTACTTACTCGATCTAAAAAGTATGACCACATAAGCCCAATTCTGGCATCTTTACACTGGCTACCAGTTAAATATCGCATACAATTTAAAATATCACTAATCACCTACAAAGCTTTAAATGGCCTAGCACCCTCATATCTTAGAGAATTACTATCAGAATACAATCCATCACGCACACTACGGTCGCAAAATTCTAGTCTCTTGATTATCCCTAGACTATCAAAAGTGTCTAAAAGTGGAAGGTCATTTTCCTACTTAGCCCCTAAGCTCTGGAATGATTTACCAACCGATGTCCGAGAATCAGACACAGTTGATAATTTTAAATCTAGACTTAAAACTTTTCTCTTCAACAAGGCATTCACATAATTGTTTTATTAATGGTACTCATCTCACAATAGATATCTTGAACAACCTAATAAATAAATAAACTAAATATTCTTACGAAAATGTTTAATCTCTCCTTACTCGTTTACATATGTGCAGCAAACCATGAGCCGGGCATAAACTTTTAAAAACAAAGGTCACGTATAAAATAGAAAAGGCTACATACAAGGAAAAGAAACGCTACTCTGTGCACATACAAACCACAATACAAGGCCAAAACTTCAAAACTACACCAATAAATCCCCGAATCGGGCCATTAATTGCCAAGCGCAGAGGAGTGATTGAAAGTTATGTATGGAATTATGTTATCACTTGCTCGGCCCATCTCCTGAGGTTTCTGAGTCGAGTAGGGGAGTACTGTGAAGCCCAGACAGGCATCAGGGAGATGGCTGGCGCAGTCACGTCCCCGTCTCCCCTTTACTCCCTTGCTCGTCCGGACTTCAATAAAGCACGATGGGTATAGATTTGTGGTGTTAAGCCCACTAGTCGGGGGCGGGACTTCAGTCCTTAAAAGGGTGTCACTGCACCCATTTCCAAAACATTCGCCGTCCCGTGGATTTTTCTCATTCTCCCTAAACCAAACTGTGCAGAGTCTTTCACTAGGATGACGTTGTATCTTCAATACGTATATGTACATGTGTGTGTATGTATGTGTACATGTGTGTATGTGTGTATATATCTGTATGTATATGTGTATATGTGTGTGTATGTGTGTGTATGTGTATGTATATATATATGTGTATATGCGTATATATAGATATGTGTGTATATATATGGATAGATGTTTGTGTATATGTACAGGTGTATACATATGAATGGCCCCTACGCTAATTGGGTTTTGTTTTTCTTTCTTTATGTCTCGTCCTCCTCTCCGAGGACAATGAGACAAACAGACCCAGTTCCGGTAAATGTGAAAGTCGGCACACCTCTGACCCACCGGCAGACCTTCAACGTGATGCCCAGCTGATGCATGACCAACGACCACCAGCAGAACCCGCTTAACCTCCGCCTAATCTCCTTAATCGTTTCAATATAAATATATCTCCCAAGGGTTTTTCCCTCCTATGACTTTTTTTTACTTCCCCGGCTGAACCTGGGGTTTTTTTTTTATCCTAGGGGGTTTTTAAACCCGGGGAGGCAGCCCTCTTGGGCTTAACTTAGCACCATCTTCTTTACGTTACAATAGCAATACGCACGCTTATAATGTTGATTCATAGCCGCATCAAATTTAGCTGCTTGTGCTATCGTGTATTATGTTGTGCTATCTGTCGTTTTTCTGTGCTTTTCACTTCTTCTATTAATGTAAAGCTGCTTTGAAACAATCACCAATTGTGAAAAGCGCTATATAAATAAAATTGAATTGAATTGAATTGAAAAGTTCATCTCTGTCACTGGCAGTGTTGGGCAAGTTACTTCCAAAGTGTAATACATTATATATTACAAATTACTGTCATTTGAAAGTAATTAGTTACATTACAATATTACTGTCTCTGAACTGTAATGAGTTACACTACTTTTGCATTACTTTTGAGTTACTTTCATCAAAAGAACAGAAGTATGACTAGTAGGCATTATAAAATGTTAAAATGTAGTTTGTTGCTGCTTATAAATCTAGAAGTTATGTGTTGGCCCTCGAGCTTTGAATAGGCAAAGTGAAGACTTATGGCAAAATACAGTAACAATCACTGTCAGAATCATAAACATAGACACATGATCTGGTAAAAGTCTGGTAAATTATGGTACACATACCAAACACAATAGAGCCCACTATAATGCAACCTAATAACATGGCAAGACACGCAACCTCATTTCATTTCTATTCTTAAGTGATCACTTTTAATTGAGATTCACAGCACAAACCTGGCATGCACTGGGTTGACACAACTTATCAAAAAGTGCTATTGGAGGATCAGGCCTCAAGGAATACAGCTCATTTCAGTACAATATAAGGATTACATGTAGGCTAACATATAATTGCTTAATAAAACACAGACAAACAGAGGAACACTGCTTTTTGCCAAACAATGAATAGGCTCCCATACAAAGGCTGCTAAAACTTTAAACAGTGATGTTTAAATGTACTAAATTGTACTAAATTGTTATGTTATGTTATGTTGTAGTTTAGGTTGCTGTTTGTAATAAAACTGTAGATAGCATAGGAATAGCCTAGCACTGTAATCATAGCAAAGCTTACCTTGCCATTGCTGGTGTGATATGGATTTTACTGGCAACATGTAAAAGTCTCTTTACTTCTGAGGTTCAAGCAGCACAGGAGACCGATAGAAACGTTCTGTTGCTTTTACTTAGTGCTCTTATTCGCAAAATTATGCGTGTGCGGCGCTACCGGACCTGATTGCGACCACTTTAGTCAATGCTTACGGCCGCGGACTTCCACATGTCTATAATTGACGCGCACCGCGTCCAAATCGCATTTCAAATACAAAGTTAAAGTAAAAATTAACATGTTGCATACAGCACGTGGAAACAGACATACGCTGCGTCCCAAACCGCCTACTTCCATACTATATAGTAGGCAAAGAGTACGAGAAGTAGTGCTTTTCGCCCACTATATAGTATAGAAGTATGCGGTTTGGGACGCAGCCATAACTATTACACGCAGCTTTTTCATGTGTGGATGCTGGTCGCGCGCATTGGTCAAAAATAAAAAAATTAAAATAACACAGTCTAATTTTGAAATGCATTGTTGTAACGCGCTCGTTACTAAGACTGTAACGAGTAAAATATTACCAAAATTTTATTAGTAATGCGTTATATTACTGCGTTACAGCAAAAACAACTGTAATATATTATATTTTGTAATGCGTTACTCCCAACACTGGTCACTGGTGCAAAATAACTACCATACAGAACATGAAGAATAGCCAAAACTGTGGTATTGAACCAGACATAAAACATTGTGAGAATCTTGATGTATCATGAATGTAGTATCTATTATTTAGGTGGTTAACAGGTCTGTTTGCATTTAATTGCATTGTTAATAACTTGGGGTTCATAGTCCAATATTGATTGTGAGGATTATTATAATTTTCCTTAATGTTCTAACTTCTTTCTTTCTTTCTTTTCTTCATGCAGCACTTCAGGATGAACCAGCCTGTGATCGGTTAAGATGCACAGATTCAACTCTGGCCCAACCGTCATCCCAACACCTCATCTGCTCATCAGTTTCGTTTAGTTTCTGTGTATTTCAAAAGGTCTTATAAACTTTAAATGAGACTTTGTGTAAAGCAGGGGTTTCCAAACTTTTAATTCCCTAACATTTTAAGCCCGAGATACACTGCAGGATTTTTGCAATCCTATGAGATTATTACCTAATCACACTGTGCGCCATGGATCGTTTACACTTGGATATTGACAAGCATGTTGAAGACTGTACGATGAAGACACCCATTGATTGGGAGGCTGTGACACCTGTGACACATGTTAGCATAACGCCATCAGCATGTGCTAGTGGTAAACAAATACTGGTCTGCAGGTTGTAGCAGCAAACACATTGATGTGCGTTGATCATGCTGAATTTCTGACACTGTCAGAAATGACACACCCCGTGTAAGAGTATGTTGTGTTGTAATTCAAGTCACATCTAAGTCTTGTGGTTTCTCATTATATTCACAGTGTAACACGGTTCTTTCAGGAGTTACTACATTACAGTGCTCTTAAAGTCTCATGATCAGCTCTGGGTCTTGTAAAGTAATATAATGAGATTGTGATCAATAGCTTTGCAGTATTTTTGTTACACATCAAATTTAATTTGGTAAACAAACTAGTCAATATAATTCATGCTGCGACTCTGGATTACACCTGGTCAAATTAATATGTGTATAAGGTTTCTTCATTTATTGTATATAAACGTCACCTTTGGTTTGCTTATTACAGTTTGTTGCTTTTTAATCAAATGTTGTGAAAATGCAAGGTATGTTACACAATTTCAATGGCTGGTGTGGGGTCAAAAATTATCAGACAAAAAAGTAAAAGTCTCAACTTTAGATACTGTGATATAAATGATGACAGACTCACTTAATGTGAGTCACACCCAGTAATGATAATAAGCAAGAATTGCAGCCAGCATTAAAGCAGGGTCACCTAAAATATTCAGCTTGTTAGCAATTGTTTTATTTATTTAAATGTATAAATGCAGTTTTTCATTAAAGATTGATGAAACAGTCAGAGGTTCAGTGGCTGCTGGTTATAAATGGGAATGCTTCCCAATGGGAAATTACATAATTTCCTATAATGTTTGTGCATACCATCAGTGAGTTTGCTTTAATATTATGATGTAATGCTTAATCAAGCGTTTATTAAAGTGATGTAATAGGCGATGATGTTGGGCGACGGGTATTGTGACATCATAATGCTCGCGTTCCATTAGACGCGTATATAAAGAGCCGCGCGCAGATCTGCAGTCACTCACTCATTTTCTGGTTATCTGAGCGGAAGCAAAGAAAATCATCGAAAGAGACGAGACGATTGCAAAGCGATCAAAAGCATTGAGAGTGTGAAAGTTACGAATTACACAAGTCTACAACCACTTCTACTGGAGAGTATTGGTGTTTGTTCACAAGTGTTTTTTGACTGCTTGTCCACTCAAATATCATGGCCTCATCCAGGTTGTCCCTCCGTAACACCGAGGGCGGAACTGATGAGAAGAGAGGCGACCATGCGCTTGAAGTCGGCGATTGTAGCGATCGTTTCCCGAGTCTGACCATCCATCAGTCACGGGATTCATTGCTCTTCGCTGATGGAAAGTTTGTCAAGGCGTCTCTTATACAAAACCTGGACGAAAGTCCAGAAGGTAAGATGAACTCAACGTGTAAACTACATTTATGATAATATTAGATTAAATCTCAGACTAAATTAACTACGACAGGGTTTATCCTAGACTAAAATGCATATCTAAATGTAAAAATGACATGACTAATCTTAATATAATAGTGCCAGTGTTTTGTCTCAAGATGCACACCATTGTTTTTTGTAAGTTATGTTTGTAAAAGCTACTTCAATGTCTTATTTTTACTAAGGCCTAGTCCTGGATTATCTACCCTGCTAAAAAACAATAGACACCATCACAGAAATTCAATTGGTTTTATTGGGACACTACAGTGTAGTGGTTTTAATGGTAAAAGCTAATGGTTCCTATTGGTATTTTAATGGAAACCATTAGAATTTTCTGTAATGGTTTTATTGTTTTTTTTCAGCAGGGTAAACTCTGTCCAGGAAACTGCTTTTGTGTTATTTTGATGACATAAATTATGTGTAAATGCACTATATTGCAGGAAATGTACAAACATAAGTGTTTACTCATTTAATCTCATATTTAACTTCATGTCTTCAGGATGTTTGACCCTCAACAACACCATGGGTGGAATTGTTGATGGATTGAAGGTCGGCGTTTGTAGCGATCGTTTCCCTGATCTGAACACCTGTCAGTCACGGGATTCATCGCTCTTCGCTGAAGGAAAGATTGTAAGAGAGAGTTTTATTGACACTATGGACGACAGCCCAAAAGGTGAGATGAACTGAATAAAATACATTTATATTAGATAGAAGATCTTTACTATTAATAGATTAACACACTAAAGAGAACAACGTCTGTTTAACATCCATTCAGATCTGCTTATTTGTGTCTCAAATATATTAAAAGTATTTAAATATCAAACTATTTCTGTGCCATTTTAAAATGGACTGTCCACATGAAGACAAATGTAAAATAATTTCTTCATCTAATGTAGATTAACGGGCTTCATTATTTCTATCTTGATGTTTAATTCTGAAGAAAGTTTTTTTGTGTCATTGTATTTTCTCAAGAGACTGAATCAGTTGTGGAATTAGAAACTAACATTATGTATATATGTATATTTTAGTGTTGCAGATAAAATAAAATTTCATTGAGATTATTACAGTGATGATCATTAGTGATGAGAGATTTAACCGTTTACTGTCTGGTTTTTCTTGTTTCAGTAGGCAGTGAGGGGAAGGGGGCAGGGATCCGTGGGCTCTTCAATAGAGCTTGCAAGGCTGTAGCGCGCCCCTTCCTCAGCTGCCGGAGGAACAAAGTAAAAGCTATTGTTCCTCCACTGAAGCCGGACAAGTCATCTTCAGGGCTGTCTGTCCAGTATGCATCCCGTCCCCAGGACAGTTTGGACTCAGGTTCTTACTGGGTCGGGGATACATCAGATGCATGTCCGGCTCAAGCGAAAAGTTCAGCCAAAGTTTGGTCTATGGCTGACCAGACTTCTTACACGGGTTCATTTCTCGAAGAAACGCATGTATTGGATACATCGGACATTGCGTCCGCTTCCTTAGATGACAGTGCCGATCACAGGAAAGGCGTTCAAGGCCTGATGAATGCCCAATCAGGTTCCATAGAGACCTTAAGTCTCGATGCTCACAGTGGCGTGAAGGCATCTAGTACAGCTGTGAAGAGCAGATCTTTATCAGCTGACAGCTGGTCCAGTGAGATGACAGACGAGTCATCAGTACTCACACACCTGGACTTTGAATATGGCATGAATATGGCAGAGATCTGCCCAGAAGGTAAGATGAAATGATAGATATATGATGTCATTATTAACACCTGTAATAAATCATTCAGTGATGTTTTAATGCTTTACTGTTTGTGTTTAGAACAATGTGCCAAAGAGAAGGCGGGAAAGTGGGGGTTCTTAAAGAGAACCTGGAAGGCTATAGAGCGAACCTTCCTCTCCTCCTGCTGTACCAAAGTGGAGCCTTTTATGCCTCCATCAGACACTTCCCCATCTTATAAAGAATGTGTTGATGGTGAGTCTGTGATCATTATTACTGCTTATTGTCTAAATATTATTGCTTTAGTTTTCATTTTGATGTCACCTCACTTAAAGTAACTGCAGACATTAACCGCATCAGTTGTGGTTCATACAAGACAAGCAAAGGTACAGTACTGTATGTATTGAATGTATTGTCATGTGTTATGTTATGTTATGTTTCAGATGATGTGGAGATTAACTATAACGTCGGGGATGTTTTGGGTGAAGGTTTCTTTGGAAGTGTCTCTGAGGCAACACGTATTTCTGATGGCAAAGAGGTAGCAGACTTTTACCAAATTTAACATTGTACCCTTTATGCACTTGGAAATCTGTCTATGTACAGACTGTGGATGGTTATGTGTTTAAAGTTTAAAGGTCATGTTTTTAATAGTTTTTTTATTCTTTGCAGGTCGCCATCAAATTCATGCACAAGCATGACGATGACCGTACTCTTGTTATTGTAAGTCACAAAACATATTTAGTTATTTTATAGCTTATGATACAATATAATGAATAAACCTGTAGCTAACATGAGACTTGACTGAAATACTGCAGAGAATAAAGAGATCTGAATATATTAAAGTGATAACATTTTTCCTGTTTTTTCCAGCCTGGCTATCCTGAACCTCTGATTACAGAAGTGGCACTCATGATTAAGATGAGTGAACCTCCCTTAAGCCCAAATGTAATCCAGATGTTCGAATATTTTGAAGACGAATACAAAATAGCAATAGTTATGGAGTACCCCAAGCCCTGCATAGCTTTAGATGATTACATAGCAGACAATGAGATGTTATGTGAAGAAATGGCGCGTAAATTAATGCGTCAAGCGGTGAAGGCAGTAATCGACTGCATTGATCACGGTGTCGTTCATACTGACATACATCCTGGTAACTTCCTGATCAACACCGACACTTTAGACCTGAAGTTAATTGACTTCGGCTGTGGTCAGCTGTTTACCAGTGATGTCTATGACAGTAATCAGTATGTAGGTGAGCTGGTTTTTTGTGTTCCTGTAGCACCAGAATGGAAATTTATTTATTATGTGACACTTGTACAGTTTGGCTAAACTCTCAATCGGTCTCGCTTACAGGAAATCCTGTTTACTGCCCACCCGAGGTCACAGAGATGAACAGATTTCATGCCATCTCTGCCAACGTCTGGTCTCTTGGTTTGCTCCTCTATGAAATGGTCAAAGGATGTTTGTCTGATTCAGAGTCGGGGGAATTCCTGTTTGTGAATCCTGACTTATCGGACTTATCGGACTTATCGGAAGGTGAGTAAATGAGAAATGTTGGTAAAAATGGACATAAATAATCTGGAAGAGTGTCACATGCAGGAACAGACAAACAAGACGAGCCCAAAATGTTTACCTCTTTGAACTTAGAGGTCATGTCGCTTATGTCATCTGATGCTATGATGATGACATAAGAATGATTAGTTATGCTTGAGTTATGTGTCATGACTAACCAGCTCTCCTCTTTAAACCTCTTCAGCATGTCAAGATATTATTATATGGTGTCTAGCAGTTTATCCAGATGATCGACCCACATTACATCAGATCTTACAGCACAGCTGGTTTGATGAATGAAGTCAGTCAGGGTCTTCTGTTCATCACTGCTGTCAGACGTCAGGTAGTGTTACAGACAGAGTAGTCAGAGGTTCAGATGAAGTTTGAAAACAGTTGTTAAAGTGAACGGAGCTCATTCAGAGTTTCTGTTTGATCATATCATTCATATAATGACTGACTAAATGAAGATTTTTCTGCTTTTTCTTTCTTAAGGTTGGATCTAAAAGTGCTGGACACTACACAGGACTGAGCAAACCAAACCAGACCTCATTGACCTTATAAAATACTGTAGATATATAAAATACTGTAGATATATATTTTAGTATTTTTCTGATAGTAACCATGTTGTCTGTCTTGTTGTCAATTTTTTTGTTTTGCATTGTACATTTTTTTATTCATAAATCCAAATTTCTCAATATGTTACCTAGATTTGATGTCTTCCTTGCAGAGATTTTGCTTATTGTTAAATCTCTTAAACACACTGATAATAATAATAACTGTGTAATGTATTTTGTATTTCTTTTGTCTTGCTATATTAATAAATACAATAAAAACATTTTACCTTTCTTATCTTTTTCAATAATTGTTTATTTTTATTCAATTTCTTGTTCTGATGACATTGAATATGCTTGATACAAAGTAAGGTGAAATGGGCCAAATAAGGTTGTAGCGTCGTCTTAAACTTTTTACTGCCAATCACAATGACTGATCTATCTTGCATGAGTTTTTTTTTCAAACGGCCAGGTCAGAGTTTCACATGTTGCTTGTCAGAGAAATTAGACTTAACTTTTTTTTTTTTTATTCAAGGTTTGAAAGAAGATACACAAAGGCATTTATAACTATGAGAATTATAAAACAAGACTGAGATTTACACACAAAGACTAAATTTACATTCGAAATTAGACTTAACTTCATGCGGTGCGGTAAGGACATGCGGGTGACGTCAACGTACCGCGAGAGCGAATCAAAATAAGACTTCTCCGTATGATTTCTCTACCGCTCTCGCGTTACTTTGACGTCATTCGCCTGTTGCTTCTAGCGGCACTGCATTAAGCCTGTTGTAAGGTAAGAGTTAGCCTGACATAGTCATTTTAATTCATCACTAATAATAAGGGCACTAAAGCCATTATACATAAGCTTACAAACAAAGCAAAGCTTTTTGAACAATATTTTGACAAATAAAAAAAGTTACATTTAAAAAAAGAAACGTCTTTTTTTTTTTTTTTTTTAAAAAGGTCACTTTACTTTAGTTTTATATACGATAGATTGACAACAATAAAGTAATAAAGACTCTTCAGAGATATGAAGGATGCAATATTACTCTATAGGTACTCAAGATTAATATGAGATTAGAGTGTTATATTAATGGATTTGTCTTCATCTTTAATCTATATACAGTATTGTGCCATACTGAGATTTTACTTTTGATAAAGCTACGACTTTTACTTATAGCTACACATTTGACCATACAAAAGAGCAATCTGTGTTTTCTTCATTTCTTTTTCATGTTAAGCTGCTTTGGAATATTAAACAATTGTGAAAGTGCTATATAAATTAAACTGTGTTGAATACACTAGCTCACAATATCAGACGATGTGCAATATTTTTCAGGAGCAGGCAACAAGAAAGAATTTTAATAGCCTATTATTTTCAAGAAATCTGCAATATATTACTGGAAAATTGTCTTTTAATCACAGAATGCAAATCAATGCAGGGGCCTTATTTATAAAAGTGCGACGTAGGAACTATCCTGCATTTCATCTAAGACCATTTCTGAAATGATCGTAAGTGTGATTCAGAGAAAAGGAGCTTACGCACAAAAAACCGTGCGTACGCCTCTTTTCCAGATGTTTGAAACAGCAGGCTACCAGCTTGTATGAATAACAACTTAAATGAAGTGTCACTATGTAGCCACAATTAGGCTACATGACACACACAAAAAAAAAACGATTCAGAACAGGCACAAACAATAATGTGACAACTTAAACAGCTGCAATATTGCCACAAGGAAACGTGCGTACGTCAAGTAGGCACCTGGGGCCTCATTTATAAAGCGTTTTTACGCACAGATTTGATCTAAGACCGTGCGTACGCTCAAATCCACTCAAACGCTCAGATTTATAAAACTTGTCTTTGACGTGGAAAAGTACTTACCTCCACGTCAGGTTCCGACTTGACGTACGCACGTTTCCTTGTGGCAATATTTTAGTATTGCAGGTATAGGCATAGTCGAAACTTTTTGTTTTGTACCTTTTGTGGTCAACATGCAGAACATTTTTTTCATTTGTTTTGGAGTTGTCCTTATTCACAAAAAGAAAAAAAATGGTTAGATTTGTGCTCTTTTGTTAGAATTCATATATTTTTCTTAAGACTTTGGAAAATATTTAATTAGTTTTTTTCTCTTATGATATCTTATTACATATGAAATATTATTTGATTAATGTGTTACTTTTGTTTGCAACGTTTATCATAAATAAATGTAAATATGGTGATTATAAACCATTATTCCGTATTTTTCTATTAAAAGTTAAGCAATAGGCTACCTAAAATCTATTAATAATCTGATAAACAAGAAAGCTGCTTAATGTATTAATGTATGTCAGCATTTCCATGTTTTTATTTAATTATTTTTCTCTTTAATCCCCTGGCTAATGTAAAAAAAGTGTTGAATCTGGTTGATAAAAAAGAAATAAATATTCGAAACTTTTACAGCGTCAACATCATCTGTATTAGAGCTTAGATCGGGCACAAAAAACGATAACCGAAGCCCCTGCACGTTGTGTCCGAGCCCAGCCCGACCGACACATTACCGACAATGTTTTAACAGTGCGCCGTGACGTTCTCAACTACAATTCAGAGTTGTTTGAATTACAGAAATCTGTTTAGAATTATCTTAATGAACTAATGCAACAAGGACGAAGCATGTAAACTGCGCTGTTTGTTTATTCAGAATAGAAACGTAAAAACATGGAACAATTGTGCACACAGAAAATGAACAAACTGTGGAGAAGGCCTACTACTCCAAAATAATTTAACCAGGTTTTAGAATATATTTTAAAACAAAATATGTTGGCCTGTTTTGATATTTTAAAATGTAGGCCTATTCTAATGCAAAAAGGTTCAGAAAACGATTTTCTAGTTCGTCATCTTTTCCAAAAAATATTTAAAAATATAGCAAAATTGTTTCGCAGTGATTAACACATGTTAATATTACAGAACATGTGCTTTATTGAATGAGAGTAAAACCGATCGAATTTAATGATTAAAACGACGTGAAAGGAACTAAATTGTGAAGCCTCGATGTATCCAAGGGACATGCGACATTTAAGAGTGATGGGTATTTCAAAAATTAATACAAATTATTCCCATGCATCGATTTTAATGTTAAACATCTGTAAATCGAAATGAATCCATATGGAATATATTCCGACGGTTTAAGATACGATCTTTGAATTTTGAAGTCGAAAATATCTTATTTTAACACCGCCGCGTAGGAGGCATGGCAAACTGAAACAAAACTTTAAAGACACAAATATAATATATAATATATGTTTGGCCTACGTGTAAAACTATATTTAAATGAAACCCGTGAATTGAAAGATCCACTAATAATCGCCTTAACTTGAGTGATCATCAGTGATGTCAATAAAGTTTCCATGTTAGAATTTAGAAATATTAAAAACTTAAGCAAACGACAACAAATATGTTTTCTTACCACTCGCCATTGTAGCAGTCAGAGAATTTGGCCTTTGAAAATTTAATATTTATATGTTAATGAATTAAATTAGGGGCGTTTACAAGGCGGAATTCTAAAAGCATTCAGCTGCGCACAATTTTAAGTTCATTTGTGATTTATAAACCGCACATCTGGAAAAGAGGCGTACGCACGTTTTTTTTGTGCGTAAGCTCCTTTTCTCTGAATCACACTTACGATCATTTCAGAAATGGTCTTAGATGAAATGTAGGACAGTTCCTACGTCGCACTTTTATAAATAAGGCCCCTGACGTGGAAGTAAGCACTTTTCCACGTCAAAGACGAGTTTTATTAACTTGAGCGTTTGAGTGGATTTGAGCGTACGCACGGTCTAAGATCAAATCTGTGCGTAAAAACGCTTTATAAATGAGGCCCCAGGTGCATTTTCAAATGTTTTATCTAGAGCTGTTAGTAATGGTTATTTTCTTATCTACTGAAGATTTTATTTATTTATAGATTTGGAAATAAAGATAGGTCTCAATGAACAACGAGACAATAATTATTGGTTTAAATAAAGTATCAAAAGTAAGCAATCATACTGTTTTAGTGAACCTATTAAAATACATTAAGAAACGTATCAGCAATAAACTTCGTCTTCTGTATACCGTATTATGTATTATAACAAATACCAGCAGAGGGCGCCAGCGGCCTGATGATTGTTGTTAAACTTTACATCAAGAGCAAAACATTGTTTATGTAATGTAATGTAATGTTTGGCCACATTCAAGAATGTAAGCATCAGAACATGCAAACTCATAGCGAGTGTTTAAAGTTTTATTTTGAAACCTCAAACATCAAGTAGCATATTTAGAAACATATGAATGCAGTGTTGTCGTGTCTGTTTTTAACCAAAAATTATACACCACAAACTCAGAACAGAGCAATGACAGGGATCTTTATGTTGCCCAAACATGTATTTCTTTTATCTTCTTTGAAACATAAACATTACATGGAGAACTATTGAAGACTTGTCCATGCCTCTCAAAAATATGATTTTGGTGATTTCTGAAGATAAACAAAAGAGGATAAACACTTTCACAAGGTGTTTGGACATAAATGTGTGTTGATAGTGTGTAAACACAACAACCCTACAATAAAAAGGGTTAGCATTTTAATCCTCATTAAACCAAAGAAGTCTCGTTAGACATGCTGTCTTGATTCTCTTGTTAATGTGACGTCACACTGATGAAGTCCCACCCACAGCCACCCGCATGCGCTTCTTGGTGGTTAGTGGATCTGGCTTATGTGAAACGTGGGGCTCTGACTGTGACTTTGCAAAAGACAAACCTCTTGACTTCCTTTCGAGGTACCAAGCCATTGTAAAGCCAGTAACTTTGTTACAGTATCCACTTCAAATTCAAGGAGCAAAGGTTGCTGTGGAGTTTAGTAATCAATAATAAATCTTATTAAACGCTCCCAATTATTCTACAACTTATACAACCAAAGCATTTCCTAATAAATCACAACATTATTTACAAGAACATAAAATTATTAATTATTACTAATTAACCTAATTATTTTTACTCCCAAAATGCACCCCATTGATGTATTAACCTTAAAATGCACAGTGTGAATGAATTTGTTCAGTCTGATGGTTTACTTTGTGGCATATAGTATGTGAAGTATATAACTTATGTAAAATACATTTTCATTTAATCTTAACTAAAGTAGTTTTAACATTTAAGTACAGTAGAGTTTGGGGTGCATTTAAATGTAATCTTATTTAATTACTTCACCCACGTCCCACCTCTTTACCCATTTTCGGTTATCCATGAGTATCCATGCCTGGCCCGATGGCAATACTGGCTCCAAAAAAGCTCTTCCTAAACCTACGGGTGACTTTATGAGCACTACGTCCGAATTTGTTATGCTTTTTAACCTATTGATTACATGCTAATGTGAACTCGTGTAACTGTGTAAGAGTCAGGCATCCTACACTACTGTGTTTTAATGTTGGTCATTATGGTGGTACGTGGGAAGCAGAATATTTTCCGAGAGATAAAAAGTTTGAAAAACACCGTCCTAAATAATTTTAAAATGTGACTTGCATTCAGCACCCCAACACACGCAAAACATCTGGGTCAGTAAGAGGACAGAGTGAGTCAAACAATTACTTTATTTATGTTCAGGTAAAAACATGAACCTGATGCAGTAAATTATTGCAGATCTTAGAAACCAGCACATGAACAATGAGGGCAGGAGAGCAAACAGTGGCGCCTCCTCCTGGCCACAGACTGCAGTGCACACCACGGTTTGTTCCAAGCCAGCAGTGCAAAAATAAACTACAGCAAGAGGAAAAAAACAGAAACGGAAAATAAAAAAATCATTTCAAAACAAAAAAGGCAGCCACCTCAAACCGGGTGTGAAAACTGCATATAAACTTTATATCATTTAATGATTTTTTTCTCTTTTTTTTTGAAATGCAATCTGGCCACGAAACCATAAAATAAGACCAGCCAATTCTTTTAAACTGAATTTCTTGTGCTCGGCTATATAATGGGATTAAAGCCCGGCTTTACCAGCCAAGCAACTTCAGCAGGCCCATCATTAAGTCCCCAGAAGTCCAGCAGAGGCACAAACTACTATAACCATATAAGAGTCTATTTTATCCAACACAATGGATAGATCTTTTCAACAACGAGCAGATGCTCGATGTGAAATATTGGCCAGAAAACTATTTC
The DNA here is from genome assembly GCF_027580225.2 of Misgurnus anguillicaudatus. Classification (NCBI taxonomy): domain Eukaryota; kingdom Metazoa; phylum Chordata; class Actinopteri; order Cypriniformes; family Cobitidae; genus Misgurnus; species Misgurnus anguillicaudatus. Next base: position 7,305,080 of record NC_073351.2, read on the forward strand.
AACTCGGGTTAAAAAAACAACAATAATAATAATAATTATAATATTATTATAATAATAAAGATACTACGCTTCCAACACTACCCGCATTCAACCAACTGGAACTCTCTCTCTCTTACACGTTCAAAAACTCTCTCAAATAAAAGAAAAACGACACACGAGAGGAAAGAGAGAAATTAAACAAAGTGAAACCAAAATGCGACAAGACCAGAGGGGTATAATACAGAACAGGGGGCAGCTAGTCTATCAAATGTGTCTGCAAATGTTTCTCTGTACAAATGATCTTTGGAGCTATAGGAACCCTTGCCTGCTTGATGGACGCCCCCTCCCCAACAGGAACACACAGTGAAGATGTCATCCACCAGGAGAGAAAAACATCCCTTATATGTGACACACAATAAATTTTAAAACATCACCCCAACCATAAGCTTGAACATCTCTCAACTACTGATATATTTTTAGAATCTGCTCTCCTTTGTGTTTCCTTTACTTTGTTTCTTTAAAAAAAACGTCACGTAACACCCCTTCCTCCGGATTCAAAATGAAGTCTCTTACGCTCTATGGTTTCTGCAAGCTGCTTTTTTTTTAAACAAGTAGGCTGTACATATTTTGCCTCAATGTGGGTGTGTTTACAAAAAAAGAAAAGGTGGGAAAACAAAAGAGGAAGAAGTCAGGATTTCTGTGGTTCTGCAGTGAGTCGATTGAAGGCCATTTCTGAGTGAGTGAGAGGGTGCAGGACGTGAGATCAGGACAGGTGGAAAGACTGCTGACCCTCACGGGCGGCAATCAACAGTTTCTCGCGCATGATCTCGATGCTGGAGTAATCCGGCAGTTTCAGGTAGTTCACGCACGTCATCACCGAAGGAAGAAAGTCGTCCGGGTTCTCCGTCGACTCGAACGTCTTCCGAACGATGGTGAGAGGAGGGTTTAAACTCCGGAATCCTGGAAGGAAAAGACGGGTTAGCGGGGAACACATCGCGGTGTTAAAATCTGCAAGATGGAGGCGATCTCTCACCTCCGACTGGAAGTCTGGGGCTCCCTGTGACAAACTGCAGGAAAAGCCTCTGCTGCTCCGCGTCGAAACTGCTCAGCACCTCGAACAGGAACCGCACAGCACGACTACACATGAGGAAAATAGCAAAATCGTATTTAATCTGTGTTCGTGTGAATAAAATGCATACGTTTGATTAACATGTCGTACCTGTCGTGCGTGTAGCCGTGGTCCGGTCTGCAGCACTCCATCAGTGTCTTTACATCCCAGGACTCTGATTTGCTACCACAGAGTAACTGATCCAGCTGTGCGAAATAAAAGTTGAGTAAATACTAAAACTACATTGAAATGAAAAGATCAGTGGCGAATCTCAAAGCGCTCACCTCTTCAGGATAAAAGTACTGCAGGTGATGCAGAGGGAACACGGACTCGAATCCTTCCCTAAAAGACTCGAACTGTCGGGACACGCCCTCATTGAGGGTCCAGTAGACCACCAACTAGTCAAATGAAAGGGGTATACGGTTAGAAAGGTGCATTGGGAGTACACAGACATGCAGAGTTATTTAGCTGCGTACTCTGAGGTATTCCTCCAGATTGTGAATGGTGACTGGCACATCTTTGCCTCCCTTCTTCAGCTCGATGTTGGGGAATCCGGGCAGGGTGAAGTCGAGCCCCAGGTCCTCTACCGAGCAGCCGTTCATGTTAAGACTCTCCAAGGCCTGCTGCAGGGTCTCCCGCGTCTGAACAACACAGAGATGGTAATTCAAGAAGGGTTTAATAGCAGATTGATTCAATTTTGATGTGTATTAGACAAAGTCCGGTTACGGGTTTCATGGTATACAGAGGTTTTAAAGAGTCAATGTTTTTTAAACCAATAAAATACTGTGATGTCATTTTATTGAACTGATGCTTTTTTCTTATTTATGTTTATGTGAACTGACAAAATGATTATGAGAGTTTATGCTGCAAAAACACTTTCCCTGCAGGTATAAATAAAAATACTACTGCTACTAAAGCACGTAATTCATTTGATGTAAAATAAATAAAATAAATAAATAATATATTACATAAAAAATAATAATTTAAAAAGTAGGCCTGTCAAAAGATTAATCACAATTAATCACATACAAAATAAAAGTGTGTTTTGTATAATATGTGCATGTAAATTTTGTATATATAAATACACACACACACACACACACACACACTTACTTAGATTTTGATATATTTTATATTGTATACATTTTAGAAAAATGTTATTTATGTTTATATTATATATATGTATGTGTGTATTTATTAGGGCTGTCAATCAATGAAAATATTTAATCTAGATTAATTGCATAATTGTCATGAGTTAACAAGTGATTAATCGCAGCTTTATCACATTTTTTATCTCTTCTATATTTACCTTAATTTAACCCATCAAGTTTTTAATACTTTAATCAACATGGACAAATAGGGATGCTTTATGCAAATATATCTTTATTTTTTTGTGATAGAGTCAGAAAAATTTATTTTAAAAAAATCCAGTTTAAGATTTAAGGTTCAAAAACAAAATGACTGGATCCATAGCACCTTAAAATAGGATTTGGCATTAAAAAATATTTTATTGTTTGATTGACATTGAGACAGACAGTTTTAATATTTACTGTAATGCAAGGATCTAATGGCGCTTTTCCATTTCATAGTAACCCCCGATTTAGTTTAGTTTGGGTCGGGTCAGCTCACCTCACTTTGGCGTGGTTAGCTTTTCCATCGAGTTAAGTATCACTTCACTTCGCAGTGGGAGGGATTATAGGCGTGTTGTTATATTTGTGCTGCCTGCTGCTGTGACATCATACAAGTGAGAGGAGAGCGTCCTTGTACATTCACATACATTTATTTATTTCTCAGTCCGCCACAAAATTTAAATTGACCACCACAAATAGATTGCGTTTATCACTACCTCTGTCTCACGTGAAAGTTTCTGTTCAAACACCTGTGGCATACGTCGACACGAGCCTCATTGAAGTTGCATTTAAGCATATATAATGCTGACGTGCTCGTCGCGAATGTGCCGCCACGTCTGCAAGTCTGGAAAAAAATGTATGGTGTCCCTGATTCTCAACCTGTGGATATTTTTCATTGTTAAAAGGGAGTTTGGGAACTTATAGCAGAGCACAGATGACAACATGTTTGCTCGAGCGCAAGCTAGCATGAAGGTAAAGCTAATATTTTACATTATAGCAATGATGCTGGTAGTGACGATTCTCTCAGACCAATCAGTGATCTACTGTGTTTTCGTGTCACGTTTTGGTATCAGCTCACGTCGCTTGGAACTCCAACCGAGGTGGTATGAAAAAAACGTATTTGGTACTACGTACTGCACTTAATGGAAAAGCTCCCAAAAGAAAGCTAACCCGACCCAAACCAAACCAAACCGAGGGGTACTATGCAACGGAAAAGCCCCATAAGATAAATGTTATCAGATATTTTCCCAACAGTTAACCAAACATTTACTTAAGACATAACAGATTATATTCTGCCTGAATTCTTGTGAAAACAAATATTTTTTAAGCTGTAATTCAGTCAGTATGTGCATATATCGGGATCGCACACCTGTGTGCATGCTTCAGATCTGTCAAGTCAGTGCGAGGAAGATTGTTTTTATGTCTCGTCCCTTTTAATAACATTTTAAACACCAAGAAAGTCCTGAAGTTAATTTTATAGATCCATTTAGGTGTTTACTGACTATTTACTGTCTAAGGCAACAACGTGCTAGGCCAAGAGTCAAACAGAAATTGTGCACTGCGTTAGTCACACGTTAATAAAATTAGTGTCGTTAAAATGAATTTACATGAATGCATTATTAACACGTGTTAACTTTGACAGCTCTAGTATTTATATATACATAATAATTATACACAATACACACAAATAAATTATGCAAACACAAACTTTTATTTTGTATGCAATTAATCTTTTGACAACCCTAACTTAAAGGCTTTATTTTTACCAGACATACATTTTGTATGTTGCTTAAAAATAAAATGTATTGTGTCCATTTGAAAAGTTGTTTGTATACGAAGACATTTGTAAATAAGACATATAATGTTGCAGTGGCAATACCGTGAAACTGTAGTATTTTTGTTTATGGTTATCATACCTGAATTGAATTGAATATCTAATGTGCATAAATTGAGTTTCTGTGTGTCATGATGGGTTTGTTTGGTGAATGTTTCACAATGGTTGAACACTTGTATGCTTGTGGAGGTCTAGTACTCACATGTGATCTGTCCTGCTCTATTCTCTTCTTCTGTCGGATGATGTCCTCCAGATGCTGGATAGATTTGGCCACACCAGGATCGATGTTGACCAGGTCATGAGAGCTGATTGATGACTCGTGTCTCAACATCCACTTATAGAAGGGCAAACCTAACGGCAAATCCAACTGAAAACAGAAATATAATGCAATGTTTACATAACCAGCAAACAACTACTGTGACACTGATATTGACTGTGTGTGACCAACATATAAAAACTATTTTAAAACTTTGGTTAAAAAACTAAATGTGTTAAAAGTTAACATTGGTGATGCGTTTTAAACATCCTTACACCTGATTGAAAATGATTTAACTGCACATTTATATTCGATAACGTACCAATCTGAAGTCCATGACTGCTTTAGCCATGAGCTTGCCAAGAAAACGAAACTTCATTTTGATCTTGGCGATATGAGCTGGTTTGGTAGTTCGTCCGAAAGGTACTGCGAACAAACCCCTGGAGCTGAACATATACTTGGTAGCCTCGTGACTCCCTACAAAGAGACAAAACAGACACAGTGAGAGAAATCAAAGAGTGTGACTGACCAAAATCTAACCTTTAGGCAAGTTACCTTTTGGGTTGGACAGAGTCACTTCCTCTCCTCTCCAAAGCCCCAAATCTGCCCTTTGCAACTCCTGAGACACCAAAGCGTAAAACTCTTGTGTAGGGCCGAGACCCGTTCCCACCTGAGACACGACAGTCATAAAGTTTAAAAAGAGACTAATAGGAAGAGAGAAACATGCACTTGTTTGTTTTATTTGTGTAGATAAGGTTTTCTAGTGATTGTGCATCTCCATCAGATAGTGTTTGTTTGGATACCTCATTCTCATACTGTATCTCCAGCATTGCTCTGGAGCTCCCGAGATCCTGCATTACAGACTCTGCTTGCTTCAGGAGCTCATCGCGGTTTATCGTTCTCTAAACACAAAAATACAGGAAACTCATTTAGACAATCGTTCACTTGGGATTTCCTGTCTTGACCATTACATCATGCAAAAAACTTTCACAGCAACCTTCTTCCTGTCGAGACGAGGAGCGACACGGCTGTCCTGCGAGTCAGACTGGTTGATCTCAGGGTTGGTGTCAAGGAGCCGTTGCATGGCACGGTCCCGGTCGAATGCGGTTACGTAGAAGAGCATCTGCCGTGTGTCGAATGGGAAGAAGAACGGGCTGAAGAAGAGAGAGAAGGACGTGTTAAAGGTAAAAATAACAGAATACAGCATAAAAGTCATGAACATGTGTGAAAAGTTTGCGTTACCAGGTCTTGCCGAGCTCGGTGAGCCAGGTGGGGATGTTTCCAGTCATTATAACCAGCGGATCTTGTAACTGTCTGTTGGCCTTTGCTGTCAGTTTACTGTTAATAAACTCACTAGTGGGAATGATCTCCTTACATGCAGCATTCTGACAGAATAGAGACACGGTTATGAAGATAAAACCTGCTTCAGGTATAATGGCACAACCCTAGTTTTAGATGATAGATCATGTGCAGATGTTGGTGTGTGTTAATACTTACATCGTACAGGTAAAACCAATATCTGCTGATGGAGTGCAGGACCCTCAGCAGCAAAATCACCTCCATTGAAGGATCATCAAATGTGATGCCCTCCGGAGGCTCAGAGATGAGGTATGACTCTAATGGGTTTGCCACACTGGGACACACACCCTCTAAAAAGGAGCAAAAGCACACATGTACAAAAACAAAAGACAGGGGACTCTGAATTCAGACTATTTGACAGTAGATACATTTCTCAAGGGGTTTCTTCCTACCGTGCCACAGTTCGTCCTGTTTCTTGGCATTTCGAGGGGATGTTTTAGTGGGTGCCGTCTGTGCACGGCCTCTCTTTCCTCCAACAGTGTCTTTAGAGCCCTCTTCGTCCTCTCGGACCGGCTTATACCTGCAACATACGCACATTAAACATTAACACAGCATCTGTGAATAGCACAAATTTTCTTCTTTCATGAATAAATAAATACATTTCAACTTTTCAGAAAACATTTATGTAATTGGATGTTATTTAAATTGAGCATGTTGTGTACCATATAGTGTGTGTTTTGGTCCAGATGCCGGCGCGTCCCAGAGGGTTTGCTTCATCATCTGTGCTCTCTCTCTCTTCTTCGGCCTGTAAACTGAACTGCCTGACGGCCTGGTACACGGTCATGTTGTACGGCAGCAGGTGCTCGCCTATGTAAAACTGTAGCCTGTGACGCACGCTTCCTGAATTCAGGAACTGAGCAGCCTGTGGGAAATAGTATAAACAGTTAAGTAATCTTCAACGATACTGTAAATAGTGTAAACCAGTGTTCATCATTGCGCGGCTTGGCGAGGTTTAATTAAATTTTTGGTTCACATGACAGTAAATAATAACGTGATATGATCATGCAGGCATGCGCTTTTTCTGTCTTTTCTGCTCCGGATGCTAACTTTGTTAGAAAACCATATCCATTATGTCAAGACGCACGTCTATAAGTGTGTTCAGTCGCATGTAGCGCTTGCATAGAGTGATTGTCATATGACATTAAAGTACCATGAGACCTCTTATTATGCATTTGAATTACTCTTGCGGTAAAGTAATATCACTCACCAATTGTTCTGTACAGCGCTGCATGAAATTACGAGAAAGGTGGCCCCCTAGTGGTTCGGTGGACACTGCATACGCATATTATAAGAATGCTTCGCATTAAAATCCTGTTTTTTATCATTAAAGGTAATCATCTTGTCTCAGTTACAGACCAAGCAATTAGTGACCTTAGGGTCATCCTGAATCGACAAAGCATGGCGCAAAAATGGATGTTAAAATGCCGTATTAAGGGTGGTTCACATTTCGCGTCTAAACCTGCTTTTCTCTTTCTTTCCAATGCGGTATCGCCACGCCTGAAAAAAAGGGAATGCCGCACCGCTTCGCTCTCTATTTGAGCGTGCTTGCCGCGCAGTTACATTCAAAATAAAATATTGACACATGCAAATGATGCAAACTGATGTGAACTGCCCGTTAGAAGAACCCATGAAGAAAAACGTATGGATCAAGAAATAGCTATAAGCAGAGTTTATGCGTTTTAGAATTGTTTAGTTGTGGCATTGGAGAGCGCTTTGAAGGGAGGATAGGATCTTTTGCTTTTAAAGCTAGCTTGCAATGGCTAGCTTCTAGGAAAATACTTATCATACCTTTAACTATTCAAGACAGTATTTTGCTATTATTATATGACCTCAACATTGCAAAACAAAATATGAAAGTTAAGTCAAAACACACTGCATTGTGTGTAACAGTACACAAACTACATAAATCAGAAACCGAAAAGGTAGCATGACATTATGCTAGTCCAAATCTAAAAAGATCAGAAAAAAATGCTCTTCATACCAGAGACTCGTCGATCTCATCATCTGAACCATCGTCATCACTGTCTTCGTCTTCCTCTCTTATCCTCCCGTACCCTGAGCAGACGACACAAAATCAAATCACCTCATCTGAAAAGTCAAGCATAGAAATGACCAAAGAGCTCTTGTGTGTGTACCCTCTGACAACAAGGTATCTCTCGATGGCCTGTACTAAGGCCAGGGGGTCGATTTTAACCGGGCCGCCCTTCCACTGCTTCACATTGGTGCAGTCCGGATGTCTCTGCAGCTGACACTTCAGCTGATGGGTGTTAAAGAACTTAAGTGCTTGTGAACCTCTGCAAACATAAACAAAGAACATATAAAACAGATAAGCAACACATGACAGGATCTGAAATTAAAGGTCACGTTCTTCCTGATACCATTTTTTAAACCCTAGTTAGTGTGTAATGTTGCTATAATAGCATAAATAATACCTGTAAAATGATAAAGCTCAAAAGACGGCCAGGTGATATATTTTCTTCAATAGAATTCCTCTTTAAAAGCCTACAACGAATGGTCGGTTTGGACTACAGCCTTCTATTTCCTGCTTTAATGACGTCAGTAAAACAGTTCGTTGACTAAACTCCACCCACATGAATACGTCAGTCACCAGCTTTGGCTCAAACGGCTCTGCTAAGCTAAGCTGCTATCGAATCACAACACATTAAACAAACTACACAATCAGAACTTGTTACATATTTCACATAACAAGGAAGACATCAGCCCGTTTTGAGGACAGTGAAAACAGCGCTATACAGATAAGTAAATTGTGTGAAAAATACTGCGTTTTTTTTACATGTGAAACATGAACTCATGTTATATTGCCCACTATAAACTAGTGCTGTGTTCAAAATATCGATACGACGATACATCGTCATGGACGCCTGACGATGCGCGCATCGATACAGCACCTTCCGTATCGATTCGGATGCACTTTTGAAAGTTACGTGGCGAATCGCTGTTGATCCGTGATCCATATGGAAAGGACGCATGTGTCTCGTGGAGTACGTAGAGTTAAAGGTAGCGGGGTCTCGCTGGCGCACGTGTCTGCATAGCGAGCCGCGTACTCGCGCGCTCTCTCTCTCTCTCGCGCTCTCTCTCTCTCTCGCGCGGGCGCGTGTATTTAAAATCAATGAGTTCAGTATAAAAGCGCAGATATCTTAGCCTATACTACTGCAAAGGGCTTTTATAAGCCACTCTCTTATAAAACAGTACTAACGCATTTGAGAAGAAACACAACAAAGATTTGCATGTGAAAAGTGTATGTCTAGAGAAGAGATACAGAGCTACTTCAAACTATAGCTGTCACATTAATAATCTGATTTCTACTAAATAGTCTTGACTCTGACTGCATGTTTATAGATATATTCATAGAATCATAGAATAATTAAGTGAGAGACAAATATAATGAAAAGAGTAAGGCACTATTTTTGTAAAACTGCTTTTAAAAAAGCATAAGTACTAACTCTGGGATTTTAAGCATTTCTATGTTACCCCAAAAGCTAATAAATGAATGGCAAAAACACAACGGTTACAACACTGCTTATTCAATGTACAATAAACAGATAATAATAATAATAATGTTACTTAATTCTGAAAAAAAAATAAGCTTGTATCGTGATGCGCATCGTATCGGGCCCCTTGTATCGGGATACGTATCGTATCGGGAAATTGTTGGCGATACACAGCCCTACTATAAACACAATCAAAGCTTCAAAATCACAGACAGAACGGGAGCTTTAAAAGTCTTCAGCTTTCTAATGCTGCGTTCATACCAGATGCAAATGAGAGGTTAAGTGCGAGTGATTTACATGTTAACGCAAAGATGCGATAGATAATGCGCAACATTCGAGTTGAAAAATGTAATGTAAACTTTGGCAGATATTCGCACCACGTTAACCAATCAGGAGCTTGCTCTAGTAGTGACGTGATTACAACGTAGTGAGCAGATGCAGAAATACAAAACAACGAGGACAAAATCATTGTCGCTGTATATGGACACCCGGAGCTGTACAAGAGATATAGACCGATAGACACACGGATAGACCGATAGACACACGGATAGACCGAGAGACACACGGATAGACCGAGAGACACACGGATAGACCGAGAGACACACGGATAGACCGAGAGACACACGGATAGACCGAGAGACACACGGATAGACAGAGAGACACACGGATAGACCGAGAGACACACGGATAGACCGAGAGACACACGGATAGACCGAGGCCCAATCCCATTTCTCTGTCTTACCCCTTTCCCTTAGTTTTGCATGTTCACGTGAGAGTAAGGACCAATCGGGAAAGCCCTTTCGCTCTCGTGAACGTGCAAAACTAAGGGGTAGGGGTAAGGGTAAGGGGTAAGACAGAGAAATGGATTGGGCCCGAGAGACACAAGGATAGACCGAGAGACACACGGATAGACCGAGAGACACACGGGTAGACCGAGAGACACACGGGTAGACCGAGAGACACACGGGTAGACCGAGAGACACACGGGTAGACCGAGAGACACACGGGTAGACCGAGAGACACACGGGTAGACCGAGAGACACACGGGTAGACCGAGAGACACACGGGTAGACCGAGAGACACACGGATAGACCGATAGACACACGGATAGACCGTTAGACACACGGATAGACACACAGATAGACAGATGATAGATATACAAACAAACAAACAGACAGACAGATAGATAGGGCTCTCCTGATTTTGCCAAGTGGTTGATGTCCTCAGGGCAACATTATGTTGATCCTGGAACAAAATTTCAATCAGCCAATCAGATTTCAGAAATAAGATTATAGTTTGTTTTAAGTTTAAGCTTACAACCAAGATTAGCTGTTTCTAGACCATTGTTTTTTACTTCTTATGTCCCTCTGACTTTAGAGTTTGGTTATGGTTAGGGTAGGTTTAGGTTTTAATTAGAAAAATGTTGTCCTTGGGTCAACACAATATGTTGCCCTGAGGACATCAACCACTTGGCAAAATCAGTTTGAGCCGACAGACAGACAGACAGACACACACAGACAGACAGACAGACAGACAGGCAGGCAGATAGATAAGACAGATAGACAGATAGACAGACAGACAGACAGACACATACATAGACAGATAGCTCAAAATGTTTAAGCTTCCAACTACATCTAATATCGGGATTAATTTGCGTCTGGTATGAACGCATAGTCAGGCATACCTGTGGTTCTGCTTGAGTCCTATCAATTTTTTTGTGTGTTTGGGCATGTTGCTTTGTAGGGTTCTAGTTAGTGTGTGATGTTATAGTACTCAGATAGTGCTCAAGGCTGATCATTAACAATAGCAATAAAAGCAAATATTTCATCCACAAGCCGATTTCATTTATGTCTGCAGCATAAACAATGTATTCCTTGAAACCAAGCCCTCTCCTACAGTACATTTCTGCCTGAAAATTGTGCCTTACAAACATATTACCTGCTGCCATTGCCGTTCCCACTGGGAAAGTCATGCACTTTAACAGGAAACTGCTCCATCTGACTGAGGCAGTTATTCATCTTGTGCACCAACGACAGGAGAGGAGCGTTTTCGGTTGGCTCCAAACGTCCAAGAGTTTCCTGCCCTGTAATCTGAATCCCATAACATAAACAATAAACAACAAAAAACGAACAAAAAAAGAACAATCTAATGACATATATTGCCGTGCTAAGGAAAACGTCTACTGTAAAAGAAACATAACAGCTTGTTTGAGTAAAGAATCTGCATCAGTCTTTGAAACCGGTTCAACCATCACACTAACTCACCGGGCAGCCGAAGAACACATTGAGGAACCTCTTGATCCTCACATCTCTGCTGACAGCGTCCCGCTCGCTGTGTGATGTCAGATACAACAACATCTGCTTCACGAGACCACTGTGCTGGATCTCAAAGGATGAGACGTCTGATTCGGACACAATACTGCTGATCTCCTCTAGACACTCCACACCACGGTCCACCTGAAACACACACGTGCAATAGTTTAACACAAGCATGGTGTGCACATAAAGAAAACAAAAGACTTTCAAACTGAACTTTGGTTATAAAGGCTTCTTTTATTAATGAGAGAAATCAAAAGTTACCTGCAGGTTGAGCTGTTCTGTAGCAGTGCAGAGTCTTTGCAGGACATTCAGTGCTGGGTTGCTTCCATCTACGCTCTCCGAGTTAAAGTAACGCTCTACAAACTTACTGGCTTGCTCTTTTATCCAAGCCTTTATCTTATCCCTGTAAAAAAAGGAAAACATTGTAATCATCATCAGTAGCTGGAAAATGCAGGGTGTTAAGACAAAAAAAAGATGTAAAGTGGTGGGCTCTAATGCTCACACAGGTGCGAGTATGAGTCCTGCAACGGGTCGGGTTGTGACATTCCTAAAATTCAAGGGGGGGGGGGGGGGTGCGGGCGAATAATTAACTCCCCCTTGGGGACAGTAGCGCGAATGAAAATATGTGCAAAATTTGTATGTGGGTTGTGCACACCAAAACTTTTATACGTGGCTGAAAACGCCTGGAGGACACCAAATGGCAGATGTTTGATGAGCGAAGCTTTTCACCCAAAGGTGAATCTTTCAACTCTCGACGCTCAGTGCCGAGCACGAAAAAAAAGCAGAGTGCCGGATTATTTGAAAAACGTCGAGTTTCCATTGGAATCAATTGAAAACATGCGCCGGCCGCAGGCATAAAAGCTTTGGTGTGCACGCCTCAAAGTACCATTACACGCGCAAACATATAACATTTGACCCATCACGTCAACTGTCACCACCACTGGGACGGTGCGCAACCTTTGTTGATTCTTTTCGTAGCCTAGTTGGAGCGAGTGTTGCAGGAGTTCCATAAAGTTTTGCCGTTGATAGCCGGAAGCTGAACGTCTTCTCTTAGAAAGCATTTCGAGACGAGACACGGGTCGGGTAACAGGCCAAATATTAACGGGTCTGAGCGGGTGCGGATTTAATTTTGATATTAACATGGGTGACGGGTTGGATCTGACGCTGAACTTTGCGGGTACGGGCGGGAGCGGGTCTCCAAAAATGGACCCGTGCAGGACTCTGGCACACACACACACACTTACATTTAGTCAAATTTTTGTAAAACTACAAAAAATATATATAAAAAAATATTTATTTTTAATGTCCTTTTTTAATGTTTATATATACATAAATTCACAAAACGTATCACTAAAGTAGTGATGTGAGCAGTTGGCTGCATCCAGTGAAATGAATGGGTCTCTATAAGCCTCTGCTGGTTCAAAATGATTTATTTTCTAAACTGAATAAATCAAATGTTTTTCTAACCAGCAGATGCCCAAATTCAACACATAACATCTAGATCAATATCTAAAAACAATTTACATTAAAATTAGATCATAATTTATGTGACTTTTTCATAAAAATCTGATATTTTACATGCAAGCCAACAGTGTAGTTGAGGAATTCAGTGTTAAACAGGTACACAAGTATTAATATCTCCCGAAAACACAGCATTAATGTATAGATGGGAAGTAAACAAATATTTTTTATTTTTTTGTATATATTTTTTGTAATTACTTTCAATTTCTGGGGTCATTTTGACCCCCACAGAACTCTAATGTAAACTTGAAAATCTTGGCTTATGAGGGTTAAGTAACTACATTTGCATAAATGAGAAATACTGTGAGGATAAATGCATAAATAAATTTGCTTTGGTATGGTATAAAAATTGTGCAAAAACAGTGAAACTACTGATCAAAGTGTTTTTGTGACATTCCCATTAAAAAGTACAATACAGATTGTAACTGTGTATTTATTATATGCCATCAAACAACACAGACCAATACAAGGTCTAACAGACATATAAGCGTACCTGTTATTTGAGACTGAGTCTTTGGGAGGCACACGTGCCAGACCGCTGACCCCTGCGGTGCGTGAGGGCTCCGAGTTAGCGCTGTTTGTCTGGGTCCCCAGCTTACCCCAGGTCTTTGGATTCAGACTGGCCAGGAAAGAGGACTTAGGTGACTGTGTGCTGGTTGGGCTCTTAGCTGTGGCGGAGAAACACATAGTAGATTAAGATCATTTAAATGGCCACATCAAAGCTGTGGAAAAATGACAAGTGTACTGCTCATTAAATGATACAATGCAAACTAAAGGTAAAACTCAATTCTGTAGAAATTAATGTTTACAACCCATTAATTTCCTTTTTTATACTCCCATTTCAATATATACATAATTTATGATTTAACAACACTGCATGGTTTTCTGAAACACTGTCCCACGTCCAGTGACCAGAAATTCTCTGAAAACGCTGCTTTGTAAGGCACAATCCTTTTTAAAACTGCTTTGAAACAATATGTATTGCAAAACAAGATCCTAAAGTTTATAAACAACTCAATATGATTATTTTAAAGAGGATTACCTCATTTTAGGAAACATTTCAGAATTTTTTTCAAAAGCATAATTTATTGCAGATTTGAATGGATTGCTGCGTAGCCTGATTATCCCCTTTGTCTTCGTCTCTGGGAGGGGAATACTTGGGTCGCCTTGGTCCTCTTTTAGGGAGCCGCTTTCTTTTAAGCACATCACTCAACCTACTAAAGAAGAGACAGATTTGTTTTTCAATCATTCTTGGATGCCGCCGGGCCGACAAACTTTCGATGCGTATGTGTGGTTGTATTCCCTTGTGGGCTGAGGTCCAGCGAGTCATCCATGCTGTGCTGGAAGCTCGGGGAACCCAGGTCGGGCGTCACGTTGGAGGCGGCTGTACTGGTGGCTGTGGTGATGGTGGTGGTGCAAAGACTAGTGGTGCCGCTGGTGCATGCTTTTGGAGGGCTGGTAAGAAACGCTTCCGATTCGGCAAGGTTCTTTACTTGGTGCATCACACCTGTACAACAAACACACATAAACAAGTCTCAAACATTCTGCGTTGAACTGTGGCTCAAGCTAGAAATACTTGGAGTTTTAAGAAAGCATACATCTAAATAACATGCATCTAAATGACTGTTTGGTCTTTCCCATTAACCAGAAGAATACATAAAAAGTCACCATGCCTTTAGCTGACAGATATAAAAAATTTAAACAAAGAGCAGTGTTGTTCAAGTACCAAATAGTCAAGGATATAAATTGAAAAGGTATGAGGAAATAATAAGCACATGACAGGAAAGGTACACATCTGCTATATATACATAAATGTCAACAGAAAGTGTAATACACAAGCAGTGATATCCTAAAGTTTTACTTCCCTAGAGGCATTTACTAAAACCAGATCCAATACCTTCACGTCTGAAATAAACACTGAATACATCCGGAAGCTTCTGCATGAGAATCTCAGCCATCTGTAGAGAGCCCACTACAATCTTCAGATCCTGACTGGACAGCATTGAAGCTATGTGACTGCAGATATAAGACACGTTCACATATTAGGACATAAATGCAATCTATGTACAAGGAGAAAAACGCCTTTAAAATCACACATAAATGAGATGCACCGATCAACCAGCCATAGACCGCAATTGCTCGATTTTATGCATGATCTGCCTGACCAGTTACCGGATGGTCAGTCTTACAACATTCCGAGCCGGTCATTTTGTTGCCAGGGTTAGGTTTAAAAAAAAATTGTGGCTCAAACCGCCTCACACATGGTTTTCGGCTTCACTTTGAAAAGACGAAAATACATTCGATCAGGTGCCATATGTACAGCACCATAACAAGCTCAATGCATTATCATCTCATATTTAAACATCAAATGTCAAGAGATACCAGAGAGCCATACAAACATTACATCTAGAGAAGGGGTGAGAGCGCGACACAACTAATCACTAAAATGAAAGCAAAAAACGGATTAAATGTTATGAATCCTTTTGCTTTGAATGGCATGATGTTATGATGTTGCACATCTACAACAGGAGTTTGTGTTGAGGACATCTGCTGGTTAGCCGCTGTGTAAATGCAACAAGAACAGCATATTTACATATAAATTGACAGGTAAACAATAGCAAAAGTTTTTTTGTTACAAGAAATATCCAATATTAGTTTGATTTGCCTTTTGGTGATGTGGACGCTAATATAGTTATCGTTAAGGTTATAGTTATCGTTACAATGTGAACGGCCCTTAAGTCTTGCATTGTTGTATAATATATTTATGTTGTATCAACATTGATATGTGAGGTGTGTTGTGCAGGCCTGTTCGAGGTGCTATGAGTGCTGTTTGGGACCTCTCAGTTTGCTTTTGAATTATGGTACTGATGTCTTCCGCAACACGACGTCAAACACACACCCAGTCTTTACTGTGGACCACAGACGTTTGTAACGCTAACCAGTCAGACCTCCAAATGGTGCCATAAACACACACAAAAAAATTCACGATCGAGCATCAATGCCACATTCAGGTACTCGAGTGACTTACTCGTACCCATTCCTACTTATTCACACACACAGCCACGAGGCATTCCTGAAGCAGCAATCAGTTTCATAACTGATATTTGGACATATAACAATGTCAGTGAGCCTTATTAAGTGTAAGAGCATTTTTTTTTTAGATCTAATTAAATTAATGAAGATCCTTTAATTTAATGCAGTAAAAAGTGCAATGTTTCATTTTTTATGATGAAAAAGTTTTTTATTTGTAGCCCATATGCTGTCAATTATATTCTTAGAAAGAACAACCGATAAAGGCAGGTCACACCTACACAAAAATCGGTCAAGAAAACTGCAATCGGTGCATATCTACCCATAAACACGTGTTCCATGCATTAGTCAACATTAGGCATGGCCCTAACAATGCCGGGGGTCATGGGTTTGATGCCCACCAAATACAAATACTAAATAAAATGTATACTTTAAAGTCAGTCTGGATAAGACATTCATGTCCATTAATTTCCAGAGATGAGCGCAGACTAGCAAATAATACTTTGCTCTTAACTGACCTGGAAACAGCATGGTTGCGTAGCACATCTTTAAGCAGCTCTGCATCTGCAAAATAGATGATCCGTAGGATGGCTCTAAGGCACTTGTGTCTGACCGCAGGCCCGGCGGAGGAGCTGTACACCTCATACAGAACCCCAAACAGAGTCTTTATGAAACACTTAGCAAGCTCAGGGTCCTCTTTCATCAGCTGAGCACGTGCATCTTCTCTCCGCACCTCCAGGTGTCCTCCTCCTGTGGGGAACCAGTGAACTTTTCAAAAACTCATGCATCACATTTATGGCAGACGACAAAAAAAAACTGTCTGTGGTATTTGAAAATGCACAGACATGTAGTTGAAATGATCTCGAATGATCTGTTAGGCGTGTATGTACCAATGTTAGGGTTGGCCAGAGGGTTGGGTTTTCTCTGAATGGCTCGGGCGGTGCCAGTATCTTCATTAATCTGCTGCATAGAATTGAAGTCGATGGTGTAGACTCGACCGAGAGTAGACAGACTTATCTCATCTTCTCCATTCTGATGAGCGGTCTAAGAAATCAAGTCGTTTAGGAAAAAGCAGATATACTGAAAGCCAGATCTAAGACATATACACAGCGCTGAGTGTACCTCAATAATGCGGCTGTCGATTCGGTTGTACGGGTGCCACAGGCCTCTATCATCTCTCCACTGCCAGATGGCACCCTCTGTGGTCTGGGCACTGCCCTTTTTTAACATGGCATCCACTGCAAAGATGCCTTCTCTGGGCAGACACGGCATCAATTCACTACAATAGAGAGATACAAAATACATGGTGCTCAAACATACACATTCTATTACATTTTTTAAAGTTTGGAGTCCTTCCTGTATTCCTTTATTACATGGGTTAAAAGCAGGGTGAGCATTCAGATCAGAGATCATGCCAGCTATAAAGATAACTCAAAATCAAACATGAATTACCAGATAAGCGAGGTGAGTTCATAAAGCTCCTGAGGGCTTCTGGGCACAAGGTCGATCTGCTCTTGACAGCTCCCATTAGATGCTCCACAGAGCAAGAAGCGCAGAGTCTCTGCTATATTCTGCAAAACACGTTATTTTATCGATCTAAAACAGTAGCATATCAATAATCACAAAGCGCTATAAATATGATATGCATGTGACTCACTCTGTTTCATGAGCTGTACGGCCAGACAGGGGCAGTTGGAGCACATGAGGGAGAACATGCGGACCACCATGATGAACATGCCCGAGCTGAGCACAGGTGGAGTGAGCACCAGCAGCTGCTGAATATTGGTCAGCAGGTCCCGGGACGCCACTTGTTGTAACAGGTTCTGTGACAGAATGACACACATGGCACTCTTAAAGACCTCATGATAAAAATGTATTAATGATGACACTTCAATTTGTCTGATAATATTTGCTATAGGCGTGTGATCAACTCACCTCCTCGTGCTGAAAGTTGTCCACCAGCCTGGCAAAACAGAGACAAGTGCTTTCGACGGATTTCTTATCCTGTAAAACATGTTTCAAGGTGATGATTCAGCAAACGCTGCTGTAGTTTACACCCAAAGCCAATGTGCAGCCATGGCTGAATTTTAGAAAACGCGTCAGAGCTAGGGCTGTCACAATGATTAAATAATCGCCTCATTGCGATTGTTTGACCACATCGCAATGATTTCAGATCACCGCAATGATTGCACATCTCTCTAAAAAACACAAGGGGGAGCTGTAGCGCCTGTATAAATGAGACGTATTAGATGGCGTTCCTTAACTGACAGTGTAATGCGATACATTGCAAAATCATTTAATACAGTGGGAAAACAGCATATAAAAAAATAAGCCCTATAC
Source organism: Misgurnus anguillicaudatus (assembly GCF_027580225.2). Taxonomy (NCBI): domain Eukaryota; kingdom Metazoa; phylum Chordata; class Actinopteri; order Cypriniformes; family Cobitidae; genus Misgurnus; species Misgurnus anguillicaudatus. The sequence goes on from NC_073351.2 coordinate 7,323,467, forward strand.
ACCTAACTTTATCACTATGAATATAAACAAATACGATAGCTTTAAGTACTCACTATTAAGCTAGCATATCGATACTGGTAAAGTTTAAAATATATTTTGTTTGATTCGGTAACAAACGAGCTAGTTATATTTATAAGACAAAGCTAAAAACAGGTTGCATTGATACAAGTTTTTAATTACCATCAGTTACACTGTGATGAAGGTGAATTTTGTGGAAAATTCATAACATATACGGTGTTTTGCATGTAAGAGTTTCCGTGATGAAAGCATTGTTGACTCTGATGAGGACTACACTTCGGAGACAATACCGCTACCGCATCGTTGACTCGAGGAAAAGCCACGCGATATTTACTCTCGTTTGATTTCTTTGTTAATTCATTTTTTTGCCTTGTTTGCCTTCGCTGACTGGATTTGCAGGTACTGTTGGATCTGCCGTACTTTTGCTCTTTCTAGAGTGCCTTGTGCACATTTAAATCAATCGGGTGTGCGCATGTCTGGGCAGATCCTGTAGCAACAGGGGTGGTGCCATGGTCGCGAGAGAGAGTAATAGTCGCGTAAGCCAATCATTTGTTTCGTCCCGAATAGAAATAATTAGCTGCGTTTAAAACAGTCGTGAGAGATCTACAGACACTCGAGTTTTATACTCTTTTTCAGAGTACTTACATTTTAATTATGTATTGGTATATAAAGACAGTTTAAACAAATTTGTAAAAAGGTTTTTTTTAGATAACCAATCCTGCCTTTAATCGTCATAACTGGCAAAGCAAAAAAATATAAAAATTAATCGTCATAATCATCACAATTTAGTAAGCAATTAACCGTCAGACAAATGTCATAATCGTGACAGCCTTAGTCAGAGCAAGTGCTATACTCTGTTTTTAAAGTGACAAAAAAGGCAGTGCAGCGCGCCTTGTGTTTTTCAAGCATTTAAAACGCGTTTGGTGTGATCGGCCCCCCAAGTCTCCTAACTTGGGAGGCATACTATGTGCATTTTAAAGGCGGGGTGTGAGATTTTTGAAAAACATTTCGGAAAAGGGAGTCGGGCCGAGTACCAAAGCACACTTGTAGCCAATCAGCAGTAAGGGGCGTGTCTACTAACCGACATCATTGCCTGGGTTACTAACAAAAGAAGGTTAGATTCTATTGGGGTAGGGGCGTGTTTGTTTAGGTGATTTTGAATGTCAATATTGGCTTTCAGAGATCACACACCCTGCCTTTAATGAGATATTTTCAAGATGTCTGTGTGTGTGTGTGTGTGTGTGTGTGTGTGTGTGTATATTTCAGGTCATTACCTGGTGTGTGAGTCTCTGAGTAAGCAGGGGCAGAGAGTCAGCGACGAAATGAAACTCGTCCGGCGTGATGCTCTGACAGCAGTTAGCAGCGATGGCTAATGCGTTCCTCTGAGCATTGATGCTAAAGAATTCCAAGTACAGCAAACAATCAGCCAGACCTCCCTGTAGAGAAACACTTTTAATGTTACATCAGGATAAAAGCAGCAAACAATAATAGCACTGACACAGCATTCTAATTAAATAAAAAAAGGAAAATAATTTATGCACTTTTATGCAATTATATGGTGTGTTTGGTAGCCCTTATACAAAACATATTAAGATTAGCTTTCTTCGCATGCACACTAGAGGTCTTCACCAGAGCTCATTGCGTGTAATAATACTCGAGTCAATCGGAGAACACCAGACATTCGCAGTCTAAAGCATGCCTTTTGGTTTCTATGGCGACAGACAACTCTTGTTTCGAAAGTCGCAACCACACGCTGCACCTTCTTTCTCCGAACCATCTTGTTATATCTAAAATGTTATGAAATGGTAGCAAATAAACAGTGGTAATGTCTAGCCCATTGCACTGAGTGAGCAATCATTATTATAGTTCAAACAGGCAAACAGTCCTTATTATGCAAGCTGTAATTTAAAGTCACCCATCAGCGGGATAGTAATCTGGAATAATGAGTGGATTAAGCTCTTTAATCAGTAAGAGAGGAATAATATGGATATGCATCAACGTCAGGTATAAAAGAGAACGCCGCAAAGGTACGACAAAGTTGTATAACTTGTTTATTGACTTAATACTGTAGCAATGTGCTTTGAAACTTGCTGATGGTCTGTGTGTTTCTGGCCGGGTTCGGATCCAGCACAAGTCTGTGTCAGGTTCGGGTATAACATTTTTGGCAAGCCTCGATTCTGCACAGGTTTGAGTCCACATGTCCGGGTCGGTTCTGGGTAGCACATTCACAGGTCTCAAATATTTGGACCTGTGAAGACCTCTAATGGACACTTATTGCTCAAGATGGCATTGGTGAACGCGAGTGTGAGCATCTTAACTTACAATCTTATTAAACGCATGAAAAAAGGAAAAATATTGGCTAGTAAAAAAACAACATGGCAGAAAACTCTCTTTATATTAGATAAAGTGTGTAAATATTTAAAAAGCTTATGTTATTCTATAATTGTTAATAAGCCATGTTTTAACCCGTCAGACTAATGGCTTTTTTGACTAATGACATTACAAAGGCAAGACAACCACAATTTCTAACCAGACCACATTAGGCAGAAACGTTTGTACTTACAGCCTGCAAGATGGCTTTACTGTGCCTCCGTGACAACATCTCCAGTGCGGTCAAGGCTTGTTCTGCAACATCTATAAACTGAATGACCTGAAGCTGTGGACATAATGAGACGCACAGATTTAAGAGGATGATCTGTGTTGTGTGGAGTTAGCGTAAAATACGCAACTTACCATTTCTTACAGTTTAATTATGTTTTGTTCTCTTATAGTATTGGCTAGACAGGTTTTCCAAAGAACAGTAAAATGTAATTTACCTTTTCCAGGAAGACAGGGATGGCGTCCACCACCACAGCCGAGGAGCGCGGCAGAGCCTCCATCATGTAGGTGAGGGCGCGAGACGCATGATTCATCTGCAGAAAGGACAGACGAAGTGGGAACTTATTACATTATTCTCCAATTCCAAGTGTGATAGATTTGATCTTTTTTGGCCTCCACATTGTTCAGACTCTGTAGTGGTGAAAACACACCGCCCACTGTAGCTCCTAATACTTACAATATCGAAATTATGCTCCATCTGTAACAGTGTGATCTGCAAAAAGAGAGAACACAAGGGTGAGCGCCATTAACTTTACACATCTCTTTGTAAAAATAAGTACAATTCAGTTTTAACATAATTTCTCTGACAATCTTATGTAAGTGGTATATAAAACTGAATAGCACCATCTCGACCTGAAAAGCTCTATGACAACTTCCAACAATACAGGCATTCATGCACACTAATGTAAACACAAATCAGAGGATCACTTAAAGTTTTACGTTCAGAAAGTCTCTTTCCGTCTCGCTGAGCTTATTCTTGTTTCTGACAAGAATAAGCTGCTCACTTCATGTCAACCTCCATGACCAGCTTTGAGGCAAGAGACAATTTCCTGTCCCATTTCAAAGAGGGCTGCACTCACCAGGGCCGGTACGACGCTCTTGACAGGAAAACCCCCCAGTGTCTCCTCGTTGCCCATCACTAACAGCTGGCACATCTCTATAGCAGCTTGGAGCTGCTGGGATTCATCTCCAGTAGCCTGCAGGCCCTGTAGCAACTGTTGTGCCTTTGAGCCTAAAGTTTGGAAGGAGACACAGGGTTAAGAAAGCCAATAACATACAGAAAACACCAAAACAATGGCACAATTACAGTCGAGGTCACTTACTAGCTCCACTTCCTATGGTCCTGTGAAATAGCTGAGACATACGGGGCCCAAAGGGTCCGAACAGGTGTGGAGGAAGGCCCCTGGCCTCGAGTAGAGCTGTAAAGAGTAGATTTTTAACACATTAGACACAATGATCGTTTCATTTACAATCATGAGAGGTGCCTGCACATGCAAATGTTATTGCCACAATGCTAGGGTGTCGAGTGTGGCTCCCAGTGCAATGGCATGCAGTTGCAAGGGCATTCTGTCTGGTTGTTAGGTGATTTCTGGGGTGCTGTTAGGCAATGAAGTGATCCTTAGGTATGGTTTGGGTCAAGAGTCTGACCACTAACAAAAATAAACAACCTTTCCTAAAAAAAAAGCATAATTTATGGCGCTCTTCCATTGCAAAGTACCCCACAGGTTGGGTCGGCTCACTTTTGGGGGTTCAGAATGTAGTACCTGATAATTTTTTAGTACCACCACTGTTGGGGTTCCAAGCGAGCTGAGCTGATACATAAACGTGACGTGAAAACATTGTAGATCACCGATTGGTTGAGAGAATAGTTAATGCAAGCGTCATCGCTTAAAGGAATAGTCTACTCATTTTCAACATCAAAATATGTTACCACCCCAACCAAGAATTGTCGATACATCCCTCCATCATCTGTGTGCGTGCAAGTAAGCGCTGGAGCGCGCTGCGACGCTTCAATAGCATTTAGCTTAGCCCCATTCATTCAATGGTATCAAACAGAGACAAAGTTAGAAGTGACCAAACACATCAACGCCCCTCCCACCCAAGACGTGTAGCCATACGAGCAAGTTTGGTGGTACAAAATAAAACGTAGCGCTTTTCTAAGCGGATTTAAAAGAGGAACTATATTTAATGGCGTAATAGCACTTATGCGAGTACTTCGACTCGGCGCAGTAACACCCTCCCTCTCCCATTATGAGAGGGAGAAGGGGAGCGGACTTTTCAGGCGAGTCGAAGTACTCCCAAAAGTGCTATTACGCCATACAATATAGTTCCTCTTTAAAAACCGCTTAGAAAAGCGCTACGTTTTATTTTGTACCACCAAACTTGCTCGTATAACTACTCGTCTTAAATAGGAAAAACGTTGATGTGTTTGGTCACTTCTAACTTTATCTCTAAATGATACCATTGAATGAATGGGGCTAAGCTAAATGCTATCGAAGCGTCGCAGCGCGTTCCAGTGCTTACGTGCACGCACACAGATGATAGAGGGATGTATCAACAATTCTTAGTTAAGGTAATAACATATTTTAATATTGAAAATGAGTAGACTATTCCTTTAACGCAAGATTAGCTTTACCTTCGTGCTTGCGCTGCCTCAAGCAAACCTCTTGTGATCTGTGCTTTGTTGTAAGTTCCCAAACTCCCTTTTAGCGGTGAAAAACATCAACAGCTTGAGAATCAGGGATGCCACACCATTTTTTTCCTTGCAGTTTGTGGCGGCACATCCGCGGCACGCACGTCCGCATGTATCCACAGTATTTTTGCAACTTGTGTATGAGCAAAGTGTATCGACTGACGCCACGGGTGTTTGTACAGAAACTGTCATGTGAGGCAGATGTATAGTGATAAACGTGATGTGCAAACATTTATTTGTGGTGGTCAATTATGATTTTGTGGCGGACTGACCAAATAAAATGAATGTATTGGAAACACTGCATTCCAACGATGCTCGCTCCTACTTTTTGTATGATGTCACAGCAGTAGGCAGCACAAATATAACGACACGCCTATAATCCCTCCAACTTAATGGAAAGCTAACCAAGCAAAAGTAAGGTTAGCTGACAGAACTTGACCCGTGGGGTGCTAGGCAATGGAAAAGCACAATTGTAAAAACTTATATCACGGGGCTGTTGAATGCTTTATTCTGATTGGTTGAGAAATGTTCCATGAATGTTGATTATTTTTCTGTAAACTGCACACCTAACCTTTTAAATGTCTTAAAAATAGGCAACAGAGCAATGTTTGTGGTAACCATGGTATAAGAGAAATAATTGACTAGTTTGAAAATAATGCACACGCGCGGTGTCCACTTTGAATCGTGCCACATTAATGCCTTGGGTGTGCATTATTTTCGAATTATTAAATGGCCAGTCGTCAATTATTCCTCACTTGGTGTATTACCATAAAATCTGGCTTATCTGCATCATACAGTACATTACCTTATCCTTACGAAACCAACCCCCCCCCCAATTTTCTAGCAAGAACTCTAAATCTGTGATGAAATCAAAGCAAAAGCAAACATGCCTTGCAGCCTTCCCATTTCTGAGTCATCTGATTCGCTCTCTCCAGAGGTGGTCATGCCCACCGCTCCAGCCACTGAGCTAGAAGCTGCACAGCAAAAGACAAAAAGGGAAAATGAAGCGTGTAAAAGAGCAAGTTTCCATAGGCATGAATGTATTGGGGAATAGTCATGGTGTTTATAGTTGTACGTGCATATATGCAATATCAGGCAACAGCTCTCTTACCTGACGCTCCTTGCGGCGTCTCCTCTGTGCGCGCGGCTGACGAATTGGCCCCGTCCTGGTTGTTGTCGGAGTCGGCCATTTTCTCCTGTCGGCGAGCTTCGGCTGCTCCGCGCTTGCCCAGGCCTGAGCCTCGCCGACTAGACAATCAAAAAGGACAGTGTTATGCTTATAGATTAGGGTTGGCCCGATACCAACATTTTGGCTTTCCAATGATACCAGAATATGATATCATTGGATTGAATATGTACCATTAGCACAGCAACCCTGTAATAGACGGCATGTCCATATGCATATATAATTCATTAAGACATGAGCCAAAAATCATTTATGATGCCAAACGTAATTATTTTTTATATTGTGGTCTTAAAAAAAGCTGTTTTCTAAAGCTATTTGGGTTGCTATTTTCAGATAATTTTTCTCTTAATCTGATCAGTAAATGGTGAAGTTTCTATATATGTTTCTCGATTCCAATCACGAGCGGCCCAGTACCTGGTGCTGGCGCAAGAGCCCGTGGTCTTCTGCCGTGTGCTCCTCCTAAAGCTGGGGAGCTCTGCTGGGGGAGACTCACTACGCTTCTTAGTGGACTTCCTCAAACCTAGGGAAAGAATGACAGCGAAAGTAAAAAGAGTGAGTTTAAAAGGATGCTTTCGCACTGAGCTTAATCAGTCATCATAGGACATAGATCAGTTCTTTATTAAAAACTTTTAAGTAGGATGTTAAAAGCTTAGAATATAACTAATCTGCCAAACTGACAGGATGATGATGATGTGCAAGAAAGTTATACACTTTAAATGACGTTTATTTCATTTTCCGTATTGATGTTAAATCAATGGATCTTGCAAAATGAAGTCTCTGCAGTATATTATGGGGTGCATGTAATTGTGAAGAGTTTACTGTGACCATAGTAAATTCATTTAGGCAATAGAAGGCACTTCAATAGGTTTTTATAGCTTTTATGTCAAGCTCACAAATTATCCCCTGTAACAACTACTATAGCAAACAAAACTACGTATGGGCTATTATGTATTTGTGCAGTAATTTAGATCAGCCTTTAAACAGACTAAAGCAGTGCATTACTGCTCACTTACATTAAGAAAGTCGACTACAGCATTAAATCAGGGTAGTAATGCTGGCCAACTTATGTACAATCAATGACATTGAAAAAAAACACTAGTTTTACTATTGAATTACTCCTAATGTCAGTATTGTTGATATGAAAACCACCATTAATTTCAGGGATGAATCATCAAACAAGCGAATTTTCTTAAGTGACTGACTGCTAAAATCATTTTAGACTCAATTTTGTCTCATAACACAAACAAATATACATTTTTGCTGGATGTCTAAGGGAATTCGGCATAATCCAAAGGATTTAACAGAAATGTATTTAGTACGAGACTGGTTCTTGGGTCAATGACAAAAAATATATGCATGTAATGCATATTTTTAAATCAGGAACAACTTGTTTAGAAAGTTTTGTTTATTGAACACAGTTTCAGTATATTTAAAAATTTTTTTTTACAATATTACGGATATCCCTGTTAAAAAATGTCTATTTGCCAGATCAGTTTTACTGCACTTTCTGTGTCATGGAGCTGTTTGTTATTTTATTAGTGCCATCTAAAATTATAACCCTGAAAAATGTTTGAAAGTGTAAAAAAACTGTACAATAAAACAAACATTTCAGAACAATAATTAAAAAATGTATAATGACAATTATAAACAACCTTAGCTTTTATATATTAAACTAAAATGATTAAATTATTACAATTATTTCATTTCTTAGGGCCATTCATAGCAGTTGAACCCTTTGACTTTCTGGTTGCACCACCTGACATCTGCAATGAATTTACTTGGATGCCGGTCTAAGCGTTTTCCTGTTATATTAACTTCATAAATATATTTTTAAATACAATTTAAATGTGCATGATAAAATTAGAGTAACTTTCTAGTTTTACATTGGTTGTACCACCTGACATACCCATTAGAAATGGGCACAAGTACTCGACTGTGGCATCGATGATCGATCATGAAAACAATAATCATGTGGGTTTATTTATTTATTGTGGTTAAGGCTGCATTTGGATGTCTGGTTAGCATTACAAGCGCCTGTGGAGGTAAAGACTGGGTGTGTCACGTGTTTGATGTTGTGTTGAGATACGCAGACCAGCGTATGACATCAGTAACGTTAACATGGACGATTCAAAAACAAACAGATAAAGTCCGCACACCCGCACTGCAGCAACCACCGATCCACGCAATTCTGTGGAGCCAAACACACTTAACACCACTAAGGCACCATGGTTTAAAAAGATGCCGTGATTTTGGGATTCACTTCGTAGGACGAAAATACAGTCCGTCAAATGCAAAATGTACAGCGCCGTCACAAGTTCCCTTATATCATCTCATATTTAAACATCAAACTTCAAGAGATACCAGAGAGCCATATGAGCATATCTTGACTCTGAACAGGTGAGAGGACAACACGACACAGCTATTCGCTAAAATGATAGCAAACGATTCAATTCAGGAAAGAAGGGCATCAGTTTGTGTTTATTAATGCTTTGGTTTCACTTCATCACGCAGCTTTTGTTGTTAGAGGTTTCTGTTAAAAACATTTCATTCATAAATAATCTAGTATGTGTTTCTGTCATAGTTTCTTCAAAATTAAGTTTTATTTGAGTGTTTTTAATAAAAATAGACTAGTTTTCACCATGACGTATACCACTGTCCATAACGAGAACATTTACTTGAGCACGATCTTTGAGGACCCATTGACCTCCCGTACACATATGGAGTCTGTTCCCATAGAAACCAGCATATACTGCACATCATCCCACTAGCATATTGTGTGTACAGTAAATCACATCATACATCTTGCATTAAACAACATCAGTTTCTTATCAACTAAAGGCAGAACAAAGACCTGAAACACCAGGGTCAGAAATTAACTATTCCATTAGAGGGAAATATTAGCATATTTTAGCGTTTTATGTGTTTTAATGTTTTTTATAATTACCTTACTAAATGTTAATGGGTTGTTTCATGTCAAATATCGAAATTAAATCAATTAAATTAACAAGATCTATTGTAAAAGCACATGTTTATGATGCACTCCATTCAAAGATGCATATGTCTTTGTAGACACTTCTGGCCATTACATGCTCAACAAACACGTCTGCGATTGGTGGTAAGGTACAGCAATGCAAAAACATGTAAAAAGAAATCTTTGATGGACTGTGAGATGATCCAAATGTGTAATGCTATAATTAACAATTGTCATTTATTTTCACATTTTATTTGCTACATGTAAGGGCTATGACCAAAAATCCATTTCACGAAATGAGTCTTTTATCACAGTAACAGTATATTTCACGGTAACAGTATATATAAAAAGTTGCAGAAATTTGCCACTCACTGTAGCTTTTAACTAAACGCTCAGCACAATTTTAAAATATTGGCTAGTTAAAGTAAGTGTTACAGTGAAAATATCCATAAGTTAACAACAGATTAAGCCATAATAGACATAATCTTGTTTTAAATCCTTTATTCATTTTATAGATTACTGAAGCTGTAATATGCACTGTATTTCGTATTCATGCATACAGTACATTAAAAATAGTCAATATGTAAAATTAACGAGTATGAATATATGCACAAACCTGTATATGAGAGACGGATGTCTAGATATAGATATTATAAATATGACAGGTGCTATGAGGCGATGACCATGGAGTCTGTTTTAAGGTCTTGACGCTCTTTCATTTCTATTAGACCTTAACTGTTTTCTGATTAAAGACGTTTGTACTATGAGCAAATGGTGCGTCAAACTGCATCGCTCCAGCAGCGCATGTAGGTGATTCTCACGAAATTAGACTTATGAGGTGTCATGAAAAATTTTGTTAAAAAAAAGTAAAATGCAAAGTAAGAGTATCAAAATAATAAGCATAAAGTTACAAACATCTCTTCACGTACTATTTTGCACATGATTTCAAATGACATCATACAAACCAATTTTTTTTGTTTTTTCCACATTTAAGGGGAAAATTTTCATTACCGCAAAGTGTCCATGACTGGATTTGGGTTCTTTGACATGGAAATATTTATAAAGAAAAAATCTAAAAAAATAAAAAGCTTCAGTGCATGTTATAATATAAACATTTACAGTCAAGAAACATGTGGTATTTGGTGATCATTGGTAAATGTAGAGAAAATAATAAGGAATATAAATGTGTCCAAGAAAAATTCTCTCATCCTCCACAACAATTTTTAATAATTGTTTAAGCCCTCAAGATGGCTACCAGGTAAACAGTTCTCATATTTTTTCTCTCCAGATAAAAGTTGAAATTTTGTTTGTCATTGTACCTAGACAACTTTTTAGTTCTCATTACCGAAACATGAGTTTTAAAAAAGCCTATATTTAATGTAATATCATGTTGCTGTAATGATAATTTTTTATAATGATAATCTAAAAAATTTAAATAATTATATAGGAAATATTTTATAAATCCTCTAAAAATAATGGTTATACTAAGTTCAGACCTTAATCTTATATGTGCAAAAAAATTTGCTTCAAGGGATTTAAAAAAAAAATCTGATCCTGGACACCTTCTAAGTCTGGATTTTGTGAGAATCACCCATATGTCACTGGTATAAATGCAAGTTTTGTCTTAGCTTGCTTAAAGTTCAAAAAACATTACAACTATTAGCATTATGTGCGAGAAGTGGTTTCTTTATTTGGCTATTCGACACATGCTGCATGAGTACAGAGAAAGCGAGCGAGAGAGACCCGCAGTGGATTCACTGGTGCTTATTATGAAAATACTTGTTCATTTGTTATTTCTCCGTCACACTCAATATAACATGCAGGAGTGACGTGCTAGCCACACCTACTTATTAACATTTTGCGGAACGTTTTGTTTGACATTTTATTTCACGGTAACAGAATATACCTTCATACCATCGAGCCCTAGCTACACACATTCTTGGCCACTTTATCTTGAGCGTTTATGTTAATATAAGTGGGACTTTTGCTCCATGCCTCTGTTCATTTCTGACCCTGGTGTCTACAATATTCAAGCTTATATAATGCAACATAAAATTTCAAAATCATGGTATTTTGATACAGATTTTGTATAAAACTCTAATTAAAGAAATATACTATTTTATGGGAGTCGAAATGCATTAAAACTGAATAGCTTACTTTTTGGTCTCTAAACCAGCTCAGCCTGCTCTGAATAACTGTACCAGACTGCCAAGTTTTCTGCATGGTGCCACAGATATACATACAGTATGGCAAAGCTTTACTAGTTGACAAGTTTCTTCGTTCATGTACATTTACGCATTCAGCAGATGCTGTTATACAAAGTGACTTACAGTGCATTCAAGCTATAGTATATCCCTGGGATTTGAACCCATGACCTTTGGCTGCTTAAGCACTGCTTTACCAAATGAGCTACATGAACAGAATTGTGCACATTGCTCAGCTGTACTAACCATATAAAGCAAGAAAAGACAAAACATTTAAAAGACCTCTGACAGCACTTTCCCTGTAAAGACAGATGAATCACAACACCTCCAGTCTGGTGGTCAAACCTTAACAGCGAGGGTCTATTCTGGGCAATGCACTGCCCCCTGCCTCTGTCCATTTGCCCTACCGTGACTCTTCACATTAGAGGTCTTTCTTCCATAACTAACACAGTCTGACCATTCTTAACCAAATGTAAACACTTCCAGCTAGCTCGGTCAGAATGCTTAGCAGCAAACCTGAATCGATCAAAATCAAATCATTCAATCGGTGTCAATCATAAACATCTAACCAACTCGATTCCACATATGCCACCGTTCTAACCCAACTTTGGGCATTCTCAAACCCCTAAACTCTGCCAGGCTCACCCACATAGCAAACAAACTACACCAAAAGCCCTTCCTACCTTCACATACATCCACCAGCCAGGACTCTTGTCCATACAATACTGTAAGGCAGAGGCGGGCTGGTATTTTTAGCCTTGGACACTGGCACTGTACTAGTCTGAAACCTGAGCCCGCTCCCCCTGCCTTGACCAGAGCATAAACCCCGTCCACTATTACTGAGGCCAGAAACAGACTGAAGATGGGTCAGAAAATGATCAATGTGCCATTACAGAAGAGACCCTCTCAAACCGCTGAAGTTATTAACCTTTAGGTTCAAGGACAGCTGAAATGACCGTAGTGAAAATACCACAAAATAACATCTATGAAGGTTTAATCTTATGAATCTATCATAATAAACCTAAATGTTTATTATTAAGCATTACATTTTGCATAAGGGTTGGGTATTGAGAACCGGTTCCAAACATCAAAGAACCGGGGATTGGATAGAATGCATGAATTTTTGAATTCGTATATCGATTGCGCACTTCTTTCAGTCACACTTGCACGGGAAACGGCAGTAAGCATTTTACAGTTGTACCTATCTGCCAGGACCTGCGACAAGGACCTTATCTTATTAGGTTTACTTATCTCGCAGTTTATAACAATCTGCACTAGGAACGCAGCAAAAGTTTAAAATTTTGGTTAAACTTTGTGAAGAAAGATGATAACATTGCCAAAAGCAATACATACTCTAAAATGATGAAACATCTGCTTCAACACCAGCTGCGAGTCCTGCTACATCACATCAGATACAGCCAATATTAGCAAATGATTAGTCTTGCATAGCCCTACTGAAGGTTTGGGAACCATGGCTAAGGACCACGCAAGAGGCCACATGACTGACACGTCAAGCAACCAATCACGTTTCGCTTTGTAACTCGTCATGTTTAGGGGCTTGGAGAAGTTGCCACAGTAACAGACCGTGTGCAACCTTCATAAACGAACATTTCTACAGTTTATCAAACCAATAGCAAACACGCAGGGTTTATTCGCTCCTAATGAAGTATATTGTCGCTGATGTAAACAAGACAACTTTCTTCTTCGATCAAGACGGTTTTGTGTTGTAAAGATCGCAACTCTCACACCTCCCAGAAATCCTGTATAATTTAACCAATCAGAGGACGAGTGTTTCCAGAAAAGTATTTGCTCTATTTTTTCTCCTAAAATATATTGGACTTGGAACCAAGAACTGATTTGAACCAGATTCGATAAGAGGTGACGTGATAGAGATATCTACCGAGTGGCATGCTAGACTCTACAACTACTTGTTGCAGCGTATGACATCAAAGTATCGTCAGAGCAACTAAATATTACTGCTATAAAGATAGTAGTACTGGCTTTGTCTTATAAAAGAAAATTTTGATGTAAATGAGAAACGAATACATAAATGATGGCATGACACTCACTTGCTAGTTTGGCCTGCAGTCCGGAGGGCCCAGGCTTGGAGGAGGTCTCAGCCTTGGCCGATCCTGGCAGGGACAGTTTGGGCTTTGGCAGGTTGACTTTGGAGTTAAAGCGGGACGTCCAGTCGAACTTGGAGGAGCCTGCCGCCTTGTTTTGCTCTTTATCTCGGCTGCTTCTGCGAGGAGAAGGGGAGGACGCAGAGCGCGATCGTCGCGCTTTGCTCTGGTCCTTGCCCTGTTTTAGCCGGGCGCCCTGTGGGGCACAGCTGTTGGTGCCTGTGACGGCTGAGGAGGAGGAAGAAGAAGAGGACGAGGAAGAGGCAGAGGAAGAGGAGGAGTCAGTTACAGTGCTACACCCAGCTTTGGCTGAGGCGGCCGATTTGGACGCCAGCTTGGTGGGTTTGGCTGCCCGGCTGGCCTCGATGCGGGGTGGCAGGGGGCCTGCCGCGCTGGTTGAACTGGGGAGGGAGGAAGAGGATGATGACAACGAGGAGGCGTCTGCCTTCTTGCGCTTCTGAGAAGGGCTGCTGCTGCTGGGGCCCCCACTGGGGCCAGAGTACGACACGCTTTTCTTGCTCAAGGCTCTGCTGGATGTGCTGGGGGTCGGTTCAGTTGCTAACCTTCTCTTTTTAGACTTAGTGCCAACAGATGCTGGAGCCTTCTTTTGCTCTATAAGTTCGAGTGAGGCCGTGGGGGGCGGTGGCCCGCTGGATGGACTCTCCGAGGGGTGATTGGACAACGCTTTGGGCCGCTTGGCCGCGCTGATGATGGGGTCTGAAGCGGAGCTGCGTTTAAGAGCTCGGGTGCTGCTGCCCTCCCGTCTCCCTTGCTGGCCTGAAGTCCCTGCTGCTTCTAAGTCTGGATCTGGAATCGTGTGTGAACTGGCGGATATAGAGAGACTGTTTCTGTAAAAAACAAGAGATACGAGAAGAAAGACTTCTGAGATTCAAAGACATATCAAATCATACAATGTTGTGCTTTTCCGATAGAAACTTAAGAACACACATCGTTCATTTGCGCACGTTCACCAAGACCCACACGCAATAGACGAGAAAAATGGATACCTTCGAGAGGCGTGGCCGCGGGCGGAGCCGGCGGCTGAGCTGGGTGGGGCTTTGGAAGCCTTAGAATTAGATCTTCTACTTTCAGGTGGGGAATTTGCTTTTTGGTTTACTTGCTCTGACTGCAACCTGGAGAGGTTGAAAATTCAACAGCAGAGAGCAGTGTGGGATGGGGGGGTCAAAGAGGAACACCTCAAATTCAATTTCACTAGATGACTACACCAGCAGACCTACACTCGATGTTTCCCACCCATCAATCTTCCCAACAGAACAGGCTAGACATTTGTGCAGGTTAAGCGCATGATCCTGCGCTGGACAACTAAACTATTACTTTGGAGGAATTCGTTATGCATTGATAAGAAAATATAGCAAAGAGGACCAGACTTAAGATGAGAAAACATGGCACATACAATCCCAAATATCTGTGTATAATGGCACCAAGTAGATTTTTGAGATTCCCCTCTTTATTCTTATGGGATGCTTCTTGTAATGAATCATACTAGTTCATAAGCTACTGGTCTGAGTCAGTCTAATGAATCACTTGCTGAATCTATCAGATCTGTTACTGAATTAACATCTGACTCATTTACTAACTGAATGTTTATATGACATCACACAGTTACAGATCCATAAATGTGTTACATTTGATAAATACATGTGTTAACCATGTGGCAAATATAGCTCCTTGTGTCTGCGTAACACAACCAACCAAACAAATACAGAGCCAGGCTTTGAGCGACACTACTATAAATTGTTTTAAGGTTTGACATTGCAAACTCACCTTCCAGCGAGTGCGTGGTCTAGTGGCTGGGCCGCGGCTGTGTTCCTCTGTGAACGGCGCAGTGACCCCCCTGGATTGGAATTAGGCCGGTTGGACATTGGCACCTCTCTCCTGAAGGGACATACCCTTTCTAGATACTACCATTCACTGGTAACAAGAGAAAAAATAAAGGAAGATTAGTTAAGTTGTTGGGTTCTACTCTGTGTTTACATGTTTTTGTGAACTGTGAAGGACCCATTATCACTCGATGCACTGCCATCGCCGAAATATGATTGACATGCTACTCATTCTTATAAGCACATTTTTTAACCATACACTTTTTCCAAAAGCACAGTGCAAAATATGCATTTTGTGTTGGTAACTAATGAAGAACGAGGTGAGGGAGAATGAGACCGCAAGCGAAGGGAGGTGCTCTATATTGATTTGTAAAACGCTTTGAGCTTGTCCAATTTCTAGGTAGAACAATTCATGCACAAGGTCTACAGTGGTTCAGTTGTGCCACAGCCCAACACGGCTCCACAGTCCAACAGATCAATGACCTTACATATATCGCAGCACCAGTGCACAAATGACGCATGAAGACACCCAGACGGTGATGTAGAAAGTGAGGGAGACAAAGATAATTGATACAATTTAAGCTTTCTAAAGACACAGTAAAAAAGAAAAGGACATATACAGAAAAAAAAACAAAGACTTCTACGCTAACCTAATCTGCATTGTGTGCCCATTTTCAGTTTAATGTATGATGCCATCAAGCTTGAGGCGATACTGGCAGTGTTTTTGGTCTGCATTATAACACACGTTGAGATAAGACACATCCTGAGCATACACAGAGAATGGCCGCGGGGATGTCTTTGTGTCCTCCACAGTTCATTGCTAAAGAACAACACGAAGCATCAATCACCAAGACACCACACAGATACACACTCCCAATGCACCTCCATCCTGCTGTTTGTGTCTGATTAGATCATTATAAACTAAATGAAAGACTATGACAAAAGGTGCCAAATCTGCCAATGCATTTTAACAGGGTCTGATGAAAACTGAGGATCAAGCTTCTGAGCTTGGTCTAAACTAGGGATGCACCGATCCGATACTTGCGATCTAGGACAATCGGAACTTTTGCTGGATCGGGAATTGCATTAACGGGGCCAATACCAAATGTAACGTATTGTCAACTTTTTAGGCTAATGCTAGGGATGCTCTGATCCACCATTTTATTTTTTGCCACCAATACCTGGGATTGCATGATATTGCATTTTATTTAATCGCGTACAGCCCTAGTGTTAACATTCTTATTTGCTTTTTATTCTTAAAGTCTTGAAAAACAAACAAGGCATTAAGTCAACAACACAAGGCTTTGCAAGGCTAACACAAGTCAATAATTGAAACATACCTCCCCTTATAATAAAAAATACTGAATCTTATTTGCAAATATAAGAGATAAATACAATTCAAGTACAGGATAAATGCGGGA
Organism: Misgurnus anguillicaudatus; assembly: GCF_027580225.2. NCBI lineage: Eukaryota > Metazoa > Chordata > Actinopteri > Cypriniformes > Cobitidae > Misgurnus > Misgurnus anguillicaudatus. The sequence continues at coordinate 7,340,302 of NC_073351.2, forward strand.
AATATCAAATCTAGATGATACTGGTTGGCAGCTGTATTGTATCTCTGGTAAAGGAAACATTGCATGTATATAATCGCAATCCTATAGCGCATCAGGCTCAGTGGCTTAATTTTGGGATGCATGAGTGTGAGAAAACATGAGAATTTTCACTTTTGGTCATCCATGGACATTTCATAAACGGCAGCTTGACAGGAAAGCAGAGATGGGAAAGGTATAGAAGCTGACAAGTAAATCGGATTCACACGAATCTAGACACACAGCCTAAACTAATGAGTATCCTACTTTTAATGTGAGAATAGCAGAAATGTCGCCATTTTAGATTAACAACAACATTAACTAACAGACTGTCAAATAGTATAAGCATTACTTTATAATCTCACAACACATTTTCACTCGTCAATTTCTGTCAAATAAAATGCAACGTTTGTCCAGTGTCAGGGAAGGAGAAAAAGACTTGTAACCTAGATTTATGGACTCTTATTAGATATTTTTCTCTGAGGTCAATAATGTCAGGTTAAATATGGAAGCTCTTGCCTCTAAAGCCCTCTTCATTAGCGTTGTACGACATGCCTATGGCCCTGTGAAATTTTTATCATATGGGCTGGTTTTAATTTTTTCTCAAATTCCGTTTTTTCTCTTTTCATTTCTTTGGATTCCATTTTGTCCGGTTTTAATTTTTCTGGCTTCTGTAAATTGAAAAATTTAATTTACAAAATTAGAATGATTTAACTTATTTTACAAGTCAAAATGTTTATTGATGGTTTGCATTCCAAAGTACATTTTGGAAGAGATTTAATATTTAGATAATGCTTAAAGATTTTCATAATAAAATTCAACATTGAAAATCTGCCAAATTCCGTAAATTCCCGCACTATAGAGTAAAATTACTCTATATTTTAGTTTTTTGCTTGTTTTTAAACTCATTTATCACAAGCATTTAGTATCGTCGATCGGCATAACCCTAATCCTCTAGTGTATTCATGACTTCCAAGACAGCTAATGACTAGTAACTAGTAAACAAACTACAAATTTAGATTAATGCATACCAGGGCAGCAAGATTTATCGAAATTACCAAAATACTATAAACAGTTTATATTACAATATGTAAATTGCAATGGTATGCAATAAGTGTAAGTTTAAGTAGTCTAAGTCTTAAGTGGATACAGATAGCAGAGACTGGTGAGACAGTGTTTTTAAATATATTCTAATATCATTTGTACAAATTTTGCACTACCCTATCGCATACCGTATACTGCATAACATAGTAAATTATATCAAATCTCAATATCCAGTATTCTGTAGTCATATAAATGCCTGTTTTAATCACTTATCTTGTTAAATGGCTGGCACTGATTGCATGTGCTGCAAAGAAAAACTAACTGATTTAATTACTTTACCCCTCTCATAACCGATAGAATAAAAAAGGCGAGCCGACACCAATTACAAACAACTAAAACTGATCATGAAGGCTGTTGAGAAACTATATAAAGGAGAAGTAAAAGTAACCCTTACAAGTAAGAGAAATCTACTGTACTGGCTAGTAGGGTCACAGCACCAAATTTCAGTGTTCATTACCAATACCAGTACAATTTACAGTTCTCTGTACCAAAGTAAAGCACAAAAACATGCGAATTAAACAACACACTATTTTATTATTAAGGTTAAATATTAATATAAGAATTATATAAAAGCATTGCCATTCTGTATTTATTTTAGATGTATACATTAAGTACAAAATATATTTGTTGCTGAAGGTTTAAGCAGCTGTTGTCTGTGTGTGTTAGCTGGGGTCCTTCATGCTGATAAACATCATCCTTAGTCTGCTTCTTTAAAAGACAAATACAATAAACTTCAGTAAGACAACTGGTTGAACATAAATACAACATGAAATGATAGACCGAGCTGAATTAGTTTTTTTTAATAACAAAACTGAGCTATTACATTAAATTTAGAAAAGACTTAATTGATGTAAGTACCTGCATTAAAGATAAAATGACAAACATTGCTAACCATTGTAGTAAACATTTCACAAACAGGGTTTATTTGATCAAACACTAAAATTATAATATGCTTTAACAATCATAAATGCAAACGCAAGCAAAATTGAAGCTCACCTGCCTGAACTCCAATAAATCCAAGTGTCCCCTTTTAATTGCGTTTCCTCCTTTCATCACAAAACTTTGCTCGTTCTATCTGTGATCTGCCTTAATTCTGATGTATTTCTGTATGGAACTGAACTCCACAAACGTGTGAAAAGATGTGCAAAGACCCTGCATTAACACTTGTCGCGTAGGGTGTTTACACAAAATTCACGGTTCGATACGTACCTTAGTTTTTAAGTCACAGTTCGGTTAAATTTCGCTAAAGTTAGGAGGAAGAAACGCGAAACATAAAAATACTCGTTGTTTATTAGTAACATTGTAAACATCTACAATTAAACAACAGCGTGCGTAACAACAAACTTCGGTCTAGCATGTGTTTAAATAGAAAAGTAAGCCTGGTTAAAACCAGACCATTCTCAGTAGTAACCGAGTTATGGTCTGGCAAAGCTTCATAGACCAATCATTTCCAAAGGTGCGTCACCAACGGGCGTCTCTCAAATGCCTCTGTGTCCAATTGGATAGACCTAAAAACCAATCAGGGGTGCGTTTCCCGAACAACAACGTAACTTGCTGCTGAACAAACATAGTACGATGCATAGTTGGAGAAACAAACTACCAGGTCTTAAAGCTTGTAGTTCTGCGCACATGCGCAGTTTCAAATGCAGCGCTTTAATTCTGTTTACAAACCTAAAGACGTAAAATAAAATTTTAATATATTTAGAATGATGGATATACATTGTACTACATGTTTTTTGCTTAATTTGTTCAAAAGCATGATCAACTTAAGTCTACATATTATAATAACAAGGAACTATGCTTCTAACGACAGGTAAAGAGCTGTCGTTCAAACCACACAAGTTTGCGTTGCAACTTGCGAATGTTTGTTTGAACTATTGTTACAAGAAACACAAAATCGTGGAACTTTGCCAGTAACGACAAAACTTACGACAATGGTTGGCTAATGATGCTTTCGAGAAACGCACCCCAGAGTGATGAAGGAGATGACGTATGCAGAGCTATATCAGACGTTTGCTGGACCCAGTCGGTAAGACAGCGATAACATCTTTTTATAGATATGAAGGCTTCGAGTGTGATTCTTTGTTCAGGTTTTAATGAAAAGGAAAAGTTTAAATCACTTAAAACAGACACGATAGCTGATTTGAACGAGTGATGTTCCATGGCGGCATCCATCTTTGTAATGTACAAAATCTGCTTCACCGTCGCTGCGCTGTCGTCATCGTGTAAAGCTCGCTCCAACGTTTCTGATTGGTGCCGCGATTTCTCTGCATTAGAAATGGGCTTGAATGGATTCTTTGCCAGACTACTTGCAGATCAAATCTAAATTTGCCGGAAGTTGTCTGGGTTTTCCCAGGCTATAGAAAAGTAGTAAAAAAGTAGAAATAAAAATAATAAAAACGTAACTAAAGAAACTTGCGGTCCGCCACGCAATACGTCCATGTGAGAACTTGGATTTGAAGTACTACTGTTCTACTACTGATGAAGATTGCATCCGGTACACATGTGCACCTAACCGGAAGTCCTTTACCAAATTAGTTTGGTACAAATGCATGTACCGTTAGACCCCATACCCATTTAAAACATTCTATTTATTAAAGTCACAAAAAGTGGTTTGACTTCTGTTACGTTTCATATCATTATTTTTCTTCATGAATATTCTTAATGTGAGAATGAGAAAGCTCTTTTAAATGGAAAATTGGATGTCCTTTCCAATTACCCACAAATAACAATCAATTAGCTATTTACTGCTGTGCATTCTTTAGGCAATAGGAAAGACATGAACACAACAGGGTAAAAGACAAAATCAGGAACATCCTACTTTAAAGTGTTTTATTATCTTTGTTCTGAAACTTTATGGTTCTACCAACCGTTTACACATTTGTCTGAAATTGCTTCCCTTACACAACCTTCATATCAACTATATACTCCATATACATCTAACAGTCAGCTCAATATTATATTGGGACTTGGGGGTTAAATAGGACAATGTGGGTCCATCAACTGTGTCTCACACTGGACCCATGTCCAGCATATGCAGATGACAGTATATGCCAAACACACTTACCAGCCATGTGCAAATACCCAAACAACAGCCTAGGGTCGCAAGAAAGTGGGCAAACATGGTAAGAGGAGTGGGAGATAAGTATGAAGAGGTTCATTGGGGTCTCTTTATAAAATGTGCCATATCATAAATGATAAAAATAAAATTCAATATTATTGAGGAATTCAATTACAACTGCAGACTAAGGAGGCAGCCATTTTGTTCAAAAATACAGGTAAAACAACTGGCAACCGGCATTATTTGGTATGCAAGGCCTGTTCAGGAAAAAACAGGAATATAATCTCAACTAAAGAGATGAGAAACATTATAAGAGGACTTAAAATAAACAGTCTGTTGTATGAGCCCTACATCTCTTACCTTACCAGTATTATCAAACACAGATCGAAACAAATTTACCTACACAGACATTTTTTTAGCATAAAAACAAACTTACATGCTGTTCTAACTTTGCCACTGTAAGTCACTTTAAATATATATATATTTAGGTCATGTGTAGAAAAGCCTTTCTTATATTAGCTGTAAAAAGAGTAGAGATATTTTATCTGATTTTATGTCATAGCTTTAGATGAAACAATAATAATATACATATAGTTTCCCTTGTTATTTAATATATATAAATCATATATTCATGCAATACGTCACATTATACACATACAGACGAACCGAACCTGTGACGCGCAATCTGCTGTCTGGAGAGACATAATCCTTGATTTCGAAACACAGTAACTTACATCAAAACATATTTTTTAATAACATACTTTAATGTTAAGATCTAGACACAACGTGGAGTGTGTTTTAAGTTTAGACGTGCTTAAAGGCCTTCCTCTTTATAACGACACCACAAGCTACTCCTGCAAGCCAAGTCACGTACATGACATTCAAACTATCAGACAACAAAAACGCCCAACATTAACAGAAAGGCACAATATTTTTTTAATAATTACTTTTTCCGTCATAACCATATTTGATCCAAAAACAGGCCCCAAACATGTCAAAATCCCCCGTACATACCACTGAAGCTCATACTTCCCAGAAGACATTACGAAATGATCGCGCTATGATTAACTTAGGAGTTTAATTTCTTCAGATGTCGATAACAACAATAAAAACCATATCACTAAAAACCATCGACGCCAGTTTTAATGACGTTTTCCACCAGATTTTTGTGGTGTTGTGTGTATTTGGACTGTTGACATGAAAATACGACATGAACATGAAGGCCGATCTCCAACACAGGCCTGAGCAGATCCTTTTGTTTATTTTGTACAGTCCGTGAAACAAACAGCTATTAACAAAAATTACGCTTACTGTCTTTACACGACCAAACCATCAAAACCATTACACCACGAATGTACATACGTGTTTATATTATTATACATTAACAAAATACAGCACGATAACTCAATTTTCTCATGACGAGGCCCTGAACACCGGTCTCGCGTTTTCTGGCCCTTCACAGAGGCTTTTGCTAATCCAAAACATGTGTGATTGGCGTCTACAAAATACAGAAACACTAAAATGTACACCTGTTTAAAGAACCACGAGGCACAAAGTGTGATAAAAGGGTTACTTGAAGTGAATTTTCATCAAAATGTTTACGCAGTCAAACTGACAATCGTGTTCGGCTAACGTTAGCATCGTGCTAACTATGGCAAATTAGACAAAATACTCAATGTATTTAACTACGCATAAAATAACCGAGCAATTACGTCTGACAAGCAGATTCAAGTAGTTTCACGTGCTGAAATAACGAAACAATGTTCCGTATGATTTCAAGCCATCTGTCTTTGATGCTAATGCTGCTTGCATAGCTAGCCGATGCTAATCTTCTGAAGGGACGAAGCGTGACAAGCGATTATCAAACAAACAACAAGCCTTATTTACATTAACAAAGAAAAACACATCATAATACGAACAGTAAGTTTGATAGAGTTAATAAAGAGAAAGTTTGTACCGTTGTTGACAGTAATTGGCCTACATAGGGTAAAGCTACAGAGCCAAGCCGGTCTCCTGTCGACGTGTATGCGGGCAAGATCAGGTCAAAGTAACTGAAGACGTAAACAAACTACCAAAAACTACCAGCACCCACAAACTACACTCATCAACATTTAACCTAAACAGGCCTGGATAGGACAATAAAAATCACTACTCGTGATGCACGACACCTCCACATTTTCAGACGTTTACTGGCATTACCAACACAAAAAAGAAACAGAAGTAACGTTAGACACAACTTGGATTAATTTCTCATTTCCTACCAATCTGGTGGGCTAATATAGCACTATTTTGCACAGTTTTAAATCCTACATACATTAAAATATAAACAAAGGTACGTAAAATGTGACTGTATATTCGTTGAACTACTTAGCTGGCCTCTCAGCTAATGGTTAATAAATATTGTGTATCTATTTTAAAGGGCCTATATAAATGGGTCTCAGTTCGCCTGCGCGTGAAATTAACGTCAATAGGATTCAAATAGTTTATTGCTTCCCCCACCAAAGCAAATGACAAAAATCACTTGGTATTCTTGAATCTAACACACACATAAACCAAAAGAAAGAAACAAGACACGTAAGAAAAGGGCTCGAGAGATGACAACTGGAAACCATATTTTCTTTTTCGTCTGGTTTTTCTCACTCATATTACTCGACATCTGATTCACACGAAGGGCTCCGATGCGCATAAGATCCAAGACGGCTCCCTTGCGTTGCAGTCAAACGTATATGTGTGTATTTTTGGTGTTGTTGTAATTACCTATTTGTTGCAGTGTTGTAGTAGCTGTTAGACACAGTGCAGCAGCAGCAGTCAGCGGATTTACCTTCATCAGCTGAGCGACCTGCGAACTGCCACCGCATCACCTCCGTTACCACAGTGTCCGCTGCTTCCGCCGAGGCACTACTTTCCGCAGACAAACAACGGCAGAATGCGGAAAGGCGGACCTTAACAACCACATTGACGACGAAAATAACGTATATTGCGGTTATTGTGACTAGTCTGTGCTAACATCAACCTTCCGCTTGGGAATATATCCCTCAAGGAGCATACGTCAAGATTTCATATTATCAATCCGCCAGGTCGTGACCCCCCCCCCCCAATTTTGTTGAATGTTAATAATACTTAAATATTTTTATTTTAATAGTTGAATTATTTATAGTTTATGTATGTTGCAAATATGTTTACATTAAAAAGATAACGGGACAGGGCCTCCGTTGGCATCCTGGTTGTCATGACAACCGCTGAGCGTCCAAAAATGGCGTCTCTGCTAGGTGAAGTCCTGTTTGAAATCGATGGACAGGGTCCAGCTCCCTCTAAAGACTTTTACCAACTTATTATCACACAAAAGGAGGTATATTACTATTTAACAGGATTTATTGCAGATAAAATGTATTAATATTAAAACAATTATACAACAAGTGTGATTTTTCATAAAATAATTTGTATAAAATGCATATGGGATGTTTTCAGAAATATTTGATATTAGCCAAAAATTCTATTCAAATTATTTTGTGTACATATTTTTGTTTTGATTGATTGTCATTACCTGTGTTGACGGTCTATGAAGTGATATTCAGTTATCATTACCATCTTCTCATTTACCATCTTGTATTTCACTGCAATTTAACTAAAAAAAGTTCTGAACATTGTTTATACAATTGGTTTTATTTCCAATAGGGCTGTCAAAAGATTCATCGCATACAAAATAAAAGTTTGTTTTTGCATAATATATGTCTGTGTACTGTAGTTTGTATATATACACATGCATGTATGTATTAAAGAAAAAATTATGTGTGTGTGCATATATATATATATATATATATATATATATATATATATATATATGTGTGTGTGTGTGTGTGTGTGTGTGTGTGTGTGTGTGTGTGTGTGTGTGTGTGTGTGTGTGTGTGTGTGTGTGTGTGTATATATATCACATTTAAATGTTAACAAATACATAAAATGTTTCTTAAATGTATACATGTATATACATAATATACAAACATATTATGTAAACACAATAATTTTTTATTTTGCATGCCATTAATTGCAATTAATCTTTTGAAATTCCTAATTTCCAAACATATCTTTATTTCTTAAAGGTTATATGGAGGTGGTGGAAGATCTCAATGCGGAGTGAATTCAGAGGGATACCACCAGGAGAGATAAAACAGTCCCACGATGACTTTGTACAGGATTCAGCACTACAGGGTAAAAATCTATTCATTTTGTGTTATTAACCCAATCGACATTAAAACATGATATATGCAAGTATATTGCAGCTGCTTGTAACTCATACCTAAATAAAAAACGTATTTTATGATTGTAGAGCATTTAGGCGTGGTGTTTGGACATGGGATTCTGGAATACACCTTGTCTCTGTGCCAAGGAGACTTTGACTACCTGGAGCGTTTACCTGACCAGCTACTCTTGAAAATTCTTTCTTATGTGTCCGTCCAGGACATCGGTCATCTCAGCCAAACTTCAAGAAGGTTTTTGAAGGTCAGAACAACATTCAACACTTAAGAGAACTACATTTTGATTTTTTTATTATTAGTGGTCTGTGCTCAGATCAGCTTCACTTCTACCATTGATCTTGCTTTGGATAGGAATTTGTACAAACCACATTATGCTTTAGTTTTTTTTTTTTTTTTGTGCAGCTTGTGTTATGCATACTATTAATCATTGTATCTGCAGCTGTGTAACTCTGAAGAGTTTTGGAAGAGCAATTTAAGTCATTTTAATGTGATAACTGAAGACATGGAGAAGCTGGGAAAAGCCATGGGCTGGAAGAAGCTCTTCATCCTTTACTACAAGCAAGAACAGCACTGCTTAGCAGAGGAAGATGAACCCAATCCTGTTGATTCTCCAACAACACTGTAATACAGTTCCACAGCAATCAATCAATCAATCAAATCTCTCAGTATTCATATTGTTTGATTCATTCATTTGCGTATTGATGGGTGTTTGTATTTGTGGCTTTGATCAGAGGCAAGCACTCAAAAATCACCCTTAATCTGTGCTATGTATGACAAAGTTGTTTCTATCTATTATTTTCAAAACACATTATTTTAAAATATCTATATATTTTAAGTATCTACATTTTTACTCTTAAATGTGATTAAAATGGCCAATTTATAATATGTTATATATTTTTACTGTAAACATATATTTTTATTGTAAAAATGTTTACAATTTGAAATAGATAACGAAAGACTTTATAGATAAAGTTTATTTTAAAAAAATGATTACCATTATAATTTTTAAACAGTTATCATAAGTCATAGTGTATTTCACATGTTGGTACTGCTGAGGCAGTTTTGCCTGCTTTTTTAAATCTGCAATATCAGTGCTGTCCAGCAGATGGCGGACGAGCAAAGCTTCATAAAGTGAACATGCAAAATCCTGCACTTAAGTAGCATTTAATCATTCAAGTATTCATCATAAAATGATACGTTTTATATTAAATTATATTACAATATAAATGTTTTGACCTAAACTCTCGTATTTGCAATAAAAGATAATTAAGTTAAATATTCAAACCAATAAATGTATTTTATATAAGTTATTTGAATATGTAATCAAAATTTGTTTTAACATACAAAAGCTAGCAATATTAAAAATGCGTATAAAATGTCTTTAAATTATATAAGATATTGAACAGATTTTTTATTTTATTTTATCTACATCATATTTCGGAAAAAAATCTCTTGTATCCTGTGGATACATACAGCTATATGCAGTTCTGAAGAAAACATCATAGTATCATAGTCTGAGCAATATATTTAGCATAATAATATTGTGAGCCAATACCATAAGGAAAAGTAACCATGGTTTTATTAGTGTAGTAACCATGTTAGCAGATTCATTTGCATTGTGCCACAGTTTTACTACAAATAAAATACCATGGTGAGACCATAGTTAATTTGTGGTTACAGCAAATAAAAGATCTGCTTAATGTAGTTAAAGCATGCTTCATTTTCTTAAGGGCAAATCATTTCATGTGCAATTTGCTAGATAATTATTACATATCACCATGATGGTAAAAACAGAGGTGAGCAGTTTTTAAGATTTAAAAATGGCTAATTATACATATCGGCTTCTGTCTGATGTTGGTGAAGTATTTTGCTGTCCATTCTGTTTTAAAAACGCAACATTCAGTGTTTATTTTTCTGTATTGTTGCACTTCTTGCAAGCTCATTTTCCAGTCGAGTTTTCAGCGCTAGCTACATCTTTTGGACGTTGATGGTATTGCATCAAATGATTCATTCTGGACCAGAATTCTACCATAGACCCGGTGTGCGACGCAAGTGTTTTTTTGCTAGTTTTATCATGATGCAGTTGTCATTTTCATGTCTAGCATCACATTGTTTAAATAGCAAATGCATTTGTGCCCAATTGTGCGCCCATGGGCGTTCTGGTCTGGAAATGAGGTGTGTTCTGGCACATTGTTGGCGCGTTGCTTTGAGTCAACTAAAATAGACTATGCCATTGACCAACAAAACCTGGTCTAAAGTCTAAGGTTAAAGGGATAGTTCACCCAAAAATGAAAATTCTGTCATCATTCACTCACTCTCATGTTGTTACAAACCTATAGAAATTTTGAGAAATGTTTGTAACTAAACCGTTAATGGACCCCATTTACTTCCATAGTATTCTTTTATCCTACTATGGAAGTAAATGGGATCCACAAATGGTTTGGTTACAAACATTTCTCAAAATATTTTCCTTCGTGTTTATCAGAACAAAGACATTTCTATAGGTTTGTGAGAGTGAGTGAATGATGACAGAATTTTCATTTTTGGGTGAACTTTTGCTTATTACACACATGGACAGCATACAAACGTTTTAAATATGAAAAATTAAAGGATTAAAATATAAACTATTATTAGTCTCTTGGACATAAATGAGGACCGATTATGAGACGTTAGAAGGCGTAAAGAGCTGCATCAGCCTGGTAAGTAATTTAATGTTTTGCACATATTGCATTTATTTTGAAATTGTTTTTTTTAAAATGCTACCCGTGGATTTATTGTAAATGATGACTTTGTACCTGCGGATATCATGAGAACCTTTTTTAAGTAATGTTTTTAAAACACTCACGGGGCTGTCCGAATGCTAAAACATTTCAGCTCATTCCACACATTTGTACATTTTTTATCTCCTGTTTGTTACAATAAAGTATTTTTTGAGTACAGACCTTGAAAACTCATGAAACTTTGCACACACTTCAGAAGTGACAAAAATGTACATGTGGTATAGGCGTCAGAAGTGGGCGTGTAGAAATGACTCGATAGCACCACCTGCAAAATTTTGCCATTTCCAGGCTTCGTACTTTAACGAACTCCTCCTAGAGATTTAAAGGAATATTCCATTTTCTTAAAAGAAAAATCCAGATAATTTACTCACCACCATGCCATCCAAAATGTCGATGCCCCTCCCTGCTCAGTCGAGAAGAAATTATGTCTTTCGAGGAAAACATTGCAGGATTTTTCTCATCCCAATGGACTTTAATAGACACCAACAATTAACACTTAACTCAACTTGTAACAGTTTTTTTCACCGGAGTTTCAAAGGACTATAAACTATCCCAAACGAGACTTAAGGGTCTTATCTAGCAAAACGATTGTCATTTTTGACAATAAAAATAAAAAATATGCACTTTTAAAGCACAACTTCTCGTACAGATCCGGTCGTGATGCGTCAGCGTGACCCCACACAATACGTAATGACGTCAAGAGGTCACAGAGGACGAACGCGAAACTCCACCCCAGTGTTTACAAGTGTTGAGGAAGAGGACCGTTCCTACGTTGTTGTATGTCAACTGATACTAATTAATGTCTTTGTGTCAGTTTATTGTTTACAATGGTCCGCAAATGTGCGTTTTATATATGTAACACGTGACCTCCCTACGTCACTACGCATTTACGTTAGGTCGCGCTGGACCGGATCTATACGAGAAGTTGTGCTTTAAAAGTGTATATTTTTTATTTTTATTGTAAAAAATGACAATCGTTTTGCTAGATAAGACCCTTATGCCTCGTTTGGGATCGTATATAGTCCTTTGAAAATTTTGCCATTTCTGGGCTTCGTACTTTAATGAACTCCTCCTACAGATATGAACCATATTTGGTCCGTGTCATCTAAAGGCCTTTGCGATGCTAAATTGCGAAGATCTTGACTTTTTGTTGGAGGGTGTGTCCGTGGCGGCCCAAATTTCTGCTTTTCGCCATAAAACAGGAAGTTGTTCTAACTCAGGCTTACAATGTCCAATCTGACCCACTCTTCACATGTTTGATAGGAGTCCTGGCCTGAACACATCAACATGGCAATATTCAGAGACAATCATAGCGCCACCTGCTGGCAGCAGGAAATGTCAGGTTTTACACTGTGATTTACTGCTCATAGAAATTGAATTAGATCATCATCTTATTTGGTTAGACAGATCTTAAGGACTTTGCGATGATAAATTGTAAAGATCTTGACTTGGCGTTGAAGGGCGTGTCTGTGGCGTCCTGGCAAAGTTTGATGTTTTACCATGAAACTGGAAGTTGTTGTAATTCAGGCATACAATGTCCGACCTGCCCAATACATAACATGGTCAATAAGAGGCCCGGCCTGAAAACATCAACATAGCAAAATACAGATACTGTTATAGCGCCACCTAGAGGCAGCAGGAAACACTGATTCACTGCTCTAAGAGATTTAACAATATCAACATCATATTTGGTCAGTCTAATTAGAATATCCACATATATTTACACACTAATTCATATCCCCACTGTTCACTGTTTTTCCTAAGGCCATCGGGTGGCCGTGCACATACGTGAGAGGGCCCTTCCATCGCTGCTTGCAGCTTTAATTATTCTTTGAGGATTTGGGGAACCCTGATGTAGGCTATCCATATATTTACAGCACTTAAAAGCCTGCTAATTTACTTCCATGACTGAAAGAAAATGACTTTTAAAAAGAAAGCAAAGGCTTTAATACAAACAAATAACAATTTTAATACAAATAAAAACAACGCAATTTTTATGAGACTCTCATTGGTTTATTGCACGTTACACCCAAAACACACCCATTACTCATTACAAAAATAGGAACAACCCTTTTAGACTATGCAGTGTGCGCTTTAGACCATGTGCTTAGATTGTTAAAATAGGGCCCACAGTGTTTAATATAATAATAAACTGCTTCGTGGGCTGGATAAAAGTGCCTGCGGGCCCTCGTTTAACCACCTCTGATTTAGGCTATACATAAATGTTTTAGTCTTATAAACATTAAGGGGGAGTTTCATGAACAGGGTTTAGATTAATCCAGGACTAGGCCTTAGTTAAGTCGTTTTTACAAGCAAACCTTACAACCGAGAAACCGCCCAATTATTTTCTACTGTAAAGTTGGGAATTTTAACATGGGGGTCTATTGGAATTGACTCCCTTTTGGAGCCAGTCTCTAGCGGCCAGTCGATAAATTGCAGTTTAATCACTTTCGTATTGACTTCATCAGAGAGATCGGAAGTGCAGACAGGATGTTTTTTTAATGAAAGCAGCTCAAACATGCATTTTAATGTGGGACTAGGGCAAGCCCTGTCCGGGAAACCACCCCTTAGTCATTTATTGCACACTAAATTCTTCTGGGTTATTTTAAACCCAATGCTGTGTAAATATTAGACAAAACACATGCTGGGTTAATAAATAAACATATGCTGGGTTGTTGTTAACCCAACCATGAATTGAAACAACCCAGCATAGGTTGATTTATTAACCCAACAAGGCCTTAAATATACACAATTGCAGTATTTTATATTGCACAAATATGCATAAATAAAAAATAGCAGTTCAGAATAAAAACAAAAAGTGTCTTCTGCCTTTTGGGTCATTTTTAACCCAGTGTGTTTTGTCCAATATTTACCAAGCGCGCATGGGTTAAAAACAACTCAGACATTTTTAGAGTGTACATCAAACTAAATAAATCTGCTAAATAAATTATTAAATTGTTAAAACAGCATACATTGAAATGTAAAAAAGTGTATTTGCTTGCAGATGCCATTTGGTTTGTCATTTATGACCCAATCTGTGAAAACCCAGCTAAAGTCATTTTTGGTGATTTACTGTTTTTTACATAAAATCATCCTACATAAAGACTATTCAGTGAAAATAAGAAGAGTTTGGCTGCAAAACGCAATAAATCCATTTTGACTAATTTCGGTAAAAACGTGTTTTCTATACAAAGAAAGTGACAAGATGAAAACCACTTTTTTCTGTTACAAACTTTCACATAGCATCTTTAGGTTATAAAAACATTAAAATTCAAATCCGTAATTTGATTTTCAAAGATTAATTATAAAAACTGATTATTTTTTTCACAAAATGCAATAAATCCATGGCAAGTTTTCCCCCCAAAATGCTATAAATCTTTTGAATCAATCTATAAATGATTCATCTTTGTCATGTTATATTCATTTAGTTGACTAGTGGTATACACTGATAAAAAAATAACCATTAATGGCATTAATCAAAACGCTTACTTTGTCATATTAAGAACACTGTCATTGCTGCGGTTATACTTGGGACGTTGTCGCTGAACTTTTTGACAGCGAACAGTTGTAAAATGATTTGGTTCTGCTGGATTTTCGTTGACTTTGAGTATGAGAACGTGTGAGAACAATCAACGGCCAACATTTTTCCTTCACCCGGGTGCCTCTTGCGTAAATTATTAGATTTTGATGGCTTACGTTTCTTTCCCGTCACAGAAAACCACCACAAGTTTATCAATGCCATCAAAAGTATTATTTTGTTTTTGTTTGTTTGTTGATCAAGAAGTACATAGTAGATGAGGCAAACTAAGATTCTATGTGTATTCAACAGGCCGCCATTGTTTGTTGACAATGCGTGGAATGGTGTGCTGTGATTGGTTGAGTGTATTTATTGCATTCTGCAGTAAAGAAGGACTGGCGTTTGTCGCGTTTTGGGATAAAAGTGAGACAGGATTAAAGAATAACATGGCAGATATTGGATTTTGTGTAAAATAAAGAATTTACTTTTTAATACTGAGCAGATACAATACTGATTTTGGTGGTAACTAATAAAAAAAAAATGGCATTATCCCATTTTGGAATCAAACTCTTCATATAATCTTGATATCTTCAACTGAGTGAGATCATGTCAAAGATTAAACTCAAACTTTGATGCTGTTAAAAAACATACCATAAAAGTATTTATCATTATAAAATGATCACTCTTTATAAAATGATATTACTCTGAATTAAATAAGAAATAACAGTTTGTGAAAGATAGGGCCTTAAACAAATATCAAAAACATTTACAGGACTTTCAGATTCAATGTAGGTAAGCCATTCACAGACTTTATCAAGTATATAATTTGTAGTGTCTCTTTACACACACTCAAAATACAAAAGATGGGTTATTTTCATCCCAGCGTTGAGTCAAAAAGGCACAAACCCAGTCGTTGGGTTAAATGAACCCAGAAACTTTTTATACTTGTCCAAACAATGGGTTAAATTAACCCATCATAGATTAAATTACAGTAAGACCCAGCAAGATTGGGTTCGTCCCTTTTTTGTGTTGAAAATAACCCAGCATTTTTTTGAGTGCAGATAACAACAAGGTGCTCTCCTTAACCATCACCTGGATGATGTAATGGCAGTCGTATTGCATCACTTTGAGAGCAGAGCGATACTCATATGAGCTCCCACCCCTTTCTGGTCCCTAAATACGGCTTGAATGGTCTGTCTTGCACTGCAAGCATGTAAGATTTGTACTGCCATTTTATCTTGCACAAATATATCAAATCAGCAAGAAAAGTGTTAACACACCTCTCCACTGGTGTCTGCAGCACATATGGTGTGAATTAAGCTTAGCAAACACCATTTATAACAATAATGAATGCTAATGGATGGTTAGAGGGAATGAAAGTAGGTTTCTCTCTCTCTCCCTCTCTTGCTGTGGGTCAGGAAAGCGGCTTGATGACGCAGCAGGGACAGAGGCGTTTGGTAGGACGGCCGGGTTGGGAGAATAACAGAGAGGCGCTGCTTTGGCAGGCCTTAACACTCACATAGACATCCACACACAACAACACAAAGGAAGTACTGCAGAGAGAGAGAGAGAGAGACCAGCTGATCAGGCCCTGAAGGACAAACAGTGTTGCTGACACGCTCGCTTTCTCTCTTAATCTTCCGGTCTCATTTCAAACACAGCAGAACAGACTGATCTCCACCAGGGCCAGGCTGTTTACATCAAATATGGAGGAGGAAGACTAGATCAGGTACATGAAAGCCCCGCTGAATCTTTCTCTCATTCGTTGTATTACTCATTCTACTAACCATACTGAGAGTTGTGGGCGCTGTCCTCAGTTAATACTGACTAACAGGCTTTCCGCTATGGAAACAGTGAGCGGATCAAGTGTCCGCGAGCGACACGACTGCGTGTTTGTGTGCGCAGGCTCGTTTCGGGCTGTGGGAATCTTTCCAGATGGACATTGCGGAGCCGAGCTTTTACTAGGTCACTGAGCGTGTTTGTCTTGATGATGTTCCAATGGGGAAGGCTCTTACTGTAATGCAGTGGTTTTCAAACCTTTCGGGGTGCGCCCCCTCTTGTGTAGGGTGCATCTCTTTGTGCCCACCCCAAATAAAATTCATGAAACTTAGAATTTGAATTAAACAAAACAAGACAAAACAAAACAAATGATACAGTGTAGTTGTAACAGGAGTTATGATGAAGTTATGTATTTTTAAAAATGTCATAAAACCCCTGTCACCATCTCACGTTTGGGAAGTTTGGGAACCACTGCTATAATGTAACAACTTAAATGCAAGGAGTATGAAACAAAGTGCTGTCTGCACTGTAAAAGAATGAGTATGAATGATAAACTACTGTAAACATAAACAAATATATGCAACAGTTCACATATACTGTCAAAAAATACTTCAATTAGTAACACCTAATTTTTTTTCTTTTTTTTAAGTTCAAGGTGCCAAAGAATGCATTGATATATTATGTTAATTTGTTATCTGATACCTACATAGAGGGTTTGTGGCTTTATTAAGTGCAAAAATGACCCGGAAATGGTTTTACATCTCCATTTACAACTCTAGGATTCGCCTTTAGAATGAAATGGTCTATTATTACCTTATTTAAAGGTGCAGTGTGTAGTTTTTAGAAGGATCTCTTGACAGAAATGCAAACTATATTATCAGGGGTGTATAAAGACCTTTCATAATGAACCGTTATGTGTTTATTACCTTATAATGAGATGTTTTTATCTACATACACAGAGGGTCCCTTTACATGGAAGTCGCCATTTTTGGCTGCCATGTTGCTACAGAAGCCCTTAACGGACAAAAGTTTTTACTAAGTTGTCTCCGGTGATGACCTGTTTGTCTGGTGTTGGCTACCGTAGCTTCTCTATGTGTTTCAAAAGCGAGGAGTGAGCAGTGGACTGAGACGTTGGTTGCAATTCACAACCTCACCACTAGATGCCTCTAATATTTACACACTGCACCCTTAAAAGGGTCAAGAATATTAATGTTGAGCTCTGCTCTGATTGGCTGTTTCACGGTGCAGTTCAGTAGCTCTGTGTGTGTGCAAACAGACCTTATGTTTGAGTCTGTTTACAGATACAGATATTGAGGAAAAATCAATTGTTTATAGATTGTTAATGGACGTTTCTGAATGGTAAGTTTGAGGTTTTTTTTGTTTGTGTTTTTTCCACCGCCTACTATTGGCTTCAAAAAAGCTCTTTACAAACCAATGGGTGACGGATGGACCCTACATTCATATTTTTTACAGTCTATGTAAGTTATAGTAGAACTTCAGAACTTCAGCCTAAACGCTAGAATAGCCTATAGCATTAAGTTTTTAGCATTGTAACACCATTGTCATTTAATGTGTGGGGCGTACATCTCGACTGTAACGTCACAGTTGATGTTATTTTGAGATTGGCCTGTTTTCCAGTGGTCTTTTGCATGCACTAAGAAGGTAAACCTCAATCATGTTTGAGGCTTAAGATACGCTTAAGATTAAGGTAGACATATTCATCTATGCCTACATAAATACAGTGTGACATGCGTTCACACCAGCCACGGTAGAGGCGTCAAGCGTGAGGGATTTCAATGTTAAGTCAATGTGAAGACGCGTTGACACGCATCTGGAGGTCTCGCGGCACGAAAGACGTGATTCCGCCTCATTCGCGCGTCTAGTTCACGCAAATTGCGCAAATTGAGCGTAAAGCGCGGTACACGCGAATGGTGCTTTTTGTGCATTTTGCGTTTGACTGCGAATTTGCGGCAGATGCCCGAGTTGAAAAAATGTGAACTTTGGCGGATTTTCGTGCCACGTTAACCAATCAGGAGCCTGCTTGCTGCTGTGGCGGCAGCCCCGCTCGGACTCACTCATTCAACATGGAGGAACGCTTGATATTGTCCTTGAGCAGTCACCCGAAGCTATACGACACAAGTTCTTATTCCTGTAGAGACAGGAATAAAAATGACCTCGCTTGGAAGAGTGTCAGTGAGGACATTGGGCAACCTGGTAAGTTGTTAATACACATTTCCCTTTTGAGTCACGTGACATTTATTGACCCGCGGCATTCCCGCCATTTTTCAAACTATTTTCCCCCATGGTGACCAAATACAAACCGGTAACTCTCTCGATGAATGCACAATCAATATCAGCCATCTCACAGACAACCTTGCCCCTCCCCACAAGAAGCGGATTTCGCCTCTGACGCGCGTCAAATGCTTGCTTTTTCCGCGCGTCTAGAGCAAATGCATTTAAAATGTTCAAGTGGCAAACTAGATGCGGTAGATGCGATTTTGACGCCTCAAACGCGGCTGGTGTAAACGTGGAATTGAGGGAGGCTGGGGTGGTCCCGGACCTTCTATACGCATTGACAGACCCCCTATAAAGCACAAAAATATAAATTAAGGGGGTACTACATTAAAATATTACATGAATTTTAGCTATGGGACCCCCATAATCTTTGACAATTCGAACACTTGGCACCTTTAAAGTATTTTCAGTTAAATATATAAGTTGAAAAGCTTAATTTTTTAGGTGTTACCAATTGAAGTATTTTTTTAAAGTTGTTCCAACTTTTCACTTTTCATAGTGTAGAAAGCGACCACATTAAGTTTCAAAAACAAAACCTGGATATAATGAAAATAACTTAATATTATGTCAAATTAAAAGAAATAGATTCTGGATTTCCTACTGCATATTAAAGATTTGCACAAAATGTCAGATTTCCATTGGTGCACACAAGATGATCTCCATAAAATTCTCAAAATAATGGGATAACATGAATCACATGTGCACAAACTCATAGTGTCTGTGCTGGATTGAGTTCATGCTGTAACACTAGGACGAAGCAAACACAAAGACATTCTCACCGAATCTTTCAGTCGAGTCGTTTCCACAAAATGTTGTAAAAAATTGCTAATAAAATGATGTCCACTTTTGTACTCAAACCTATTGGACTGGGAGATGTACTGAGTTTACTGCATCATGACCACCAGGTGGCACAGCAGTTTTGTTCTAAAGAGGCATTTGAAGGCACGAACTGGGACCAGTCCAGAGGACAGACGATCTTGAATATGAGGAGCAGTTTGAAGAAACAGAAGGTTGGTAAAGAGATTTTTAACTCGCTCTGATGTTTACTTTAAGAAATTAAATGTAAAGCTGTATGTTCTTGCATCGAGTCCAGCCCGACTACAAAAACTACAAACTAACATTTGTTGTAGTATTGTTTGATGTTCATCTTCGTCTAGTTTCCTTTCATGTATTCACATTTAAGCTGAATAATCTTTTGCTTCTGAATTTGGTTTCACAAGCAGCATAAGTTTCCCCTCTGTAATTCATTTTGAAAGACAGCAGCCCACATATTGGGCTAGGCCTCATCTCGCTCATCAAAGCCATTTGTTATATTCCTCAGTTTGTTTTCTTTCTTTTTTCTACTCTTAAACTGAGGCTTTGAGCGGAAGGTTCACATGAAGAGCGGGGGCGTAGCATTAGCATGATTTTACCTAGCACAGTTAGGCCTCTGAGCTCAGATCGATCTGTTAGCATCTCTGATGTTCTTGTAGAGGAAACTCACATGTATTATTAAATGACAAAGAACAAAAGTACTCGAGTCATGCAGCACACGTCTGCTAGCTGTTGGCATTGAGCATTTACTGCATACTTGTAATGACTCATTAATGACATCTCAGGGTTATTTAGAAGCAGCTCGCTGTGTTGTTTGAGAGTTTATCGCAGCCGTGCTTTTGCAGGAAAAATTCAAGTTGAAACTGAAGCAAAGAAACAATGATGTGTATTAAAGTTAGGTATTTTTCATTCAAATGAAGATTTTGGTCAATTGTGTTGTGCCAAAGCACAAAGTAGTGGTAACAGGAAATAGCCCGAGCTGAAAGCGAAATGCAGCCTTTCCTTTTAAGGTCCAGTGCTCTCATCGATAAACTGCTTAAACGTCTGTGTGAATATGCTTAGAAGATACACGGAAACATTTAGGCACAGAGCGCTCAAGAAATTTATCACATCCACACCACAAATCCACAAACATTGTTTTTTATTAAACATATTTTATACGTATACAGAAATATCAAAAAATGTATTACTTTGGTGTATGTTTTTTTTATAAACCTAGCACTCTTAGAAAATAAATAAATAAATAAATAATAAATTTAAAACTAAAATAAATAAACAAAAATTACATAGGCCCTTAAAGGGAACCTTCACTTTTTTGAAAATATGCTCATTTTTCAGCTCCCCTAGTGTTAAACATTTGATTTTTACCATTTTGAAATCCATTCAGCTGATCTCCGGGTCTGGCGCTAGCACTTTTAGCATAGCTTAGCATAATCCATGGAATCTGATTAGACCATTAGCATTGCACTCAAAAATAACCAAAGAGTTTCGATATTTTTCCTTTTTAAAACTTGACTCTTCTGTAGTTGCATCGTGTACTAAGACCGACGGAAAATTAAAAGTTGCACTTTTCTAGGCCTATATGGCTATGAACTATACTCTCAAACTGGCGTAATAATCAATGACTTTGCTGCTGTAACATGGCTGAAGCAGGCGCAATGAAATTACCCGAAAATAATCCCATTTTGAACTTTCAGTAGCTGGGGACTATTTTTGGATATTTTTCGGACTGCGTACTGCATATCACTTGGGTCTCGGCAGCAAGTCGATGGCCGTTTCTCAATGTCAAGGAAGGATCCTCGGAAGCCAGAATTTTGAGGATGCTACGTCATCGACGTCCGTCGAAGGACTGTTCAAATGTCGAGGATCCTCGGAATTTCAGCCAAGGACTGAGTCCTTCCTTCGAGAAATGTCCCATATACAGGAAAGGATGCATATGTGTATCCTTCGCGCGCTGAAATCACCCACAATCCTATGCGTGCAGCACCGAAAGCACACCTTTCATTGACGTAATGACGCAATGACGTGCACTTGCTAGCCTGTTCCATTTACGTGTTCTCCAAATGCTTAAGAGGAGCCTCGCCTAGCCTCTGAAGGAAGTGACTTGTAAGGACTAGTCCTGCCAAGGAAGTATCCTTGACATTGAGAAAAGGCCCTTGTTTATTACGCCAGAATATTGGCCTAGAAAACCACAACTTTCAACTTTCTGTCGGTCCCAGTACACAATGCAACTACAGAAGAGTCAAGTTTCAAATAGGAAAAAAATCGTCAGTGTTTTACATCATTTAAAGCAGAGCGTGTGTGATTATTTATAATTATAAAAAACATAGTATGCATAGAAATATAGTTTTTCAAAGATATTATTAATTTCCTTCACTTTCCCCCCTATATTTTCAAGGTTTTCCATGACCACACTGAATGTAATATGACATAAAAGGCATAAAAGGGCATTTGTACAAATGTACAGTATTGTAAAAATACGATAATACACTATCTCAAAAGATAACATCTAAGTATGCATAAAGGCAACAATGAAAGGCTGCGGTATGGAGAAGTCAATGATCAATGGAGTCTGTAATTCTTCAACATGAACACTGAAGACGGCAGGACTCGAGCTGTGTTACAGCTGCTTGCGTTCACTCGGGTAATCTGCACTCGGCCCTGTTTCCAGAAATAACCACTGCTATCTGGGCATTAGCTTCATTGTGAGTAGTCTTAGGCGTCACACCCATGGGCTGAACGTCAGATGCATACTGATCACTTATCTGGAAACACTTCAGCGGATTTTGAAGTCGTCCTCTGGTTGAATTATACAGGATTTCTACAAGCTTTCATCTGTGACAATATGCAAATAAACACTGCATGTTTAAAAGTACGCAAGGTATTTTAACGTGTTTGATATTGTTGTTATGAACTTATGAGACGTTTGTGAATGATGGTGAATGATGTCTGTTTCATGGCGGCATCTCCTAAACATGACATGGCACAAAGCTTTACGTTTATGGCTTCTCGGGCAGTCCTTGGTCATTTAAAGCTGAATAAATCGGTTTGTATTACTCATTTACAGGACATTGAAGGTTGTGCAATTTCTCAGACAGATATCCAGTCTGGGCCATGAAACGTAATAACCTGCAGATGGAATGTGATCTTTTTTCTTCCTATCCTCACATTCCCTCCCTCCCATCTCCCTCCGGTCTCCTCCCTCTTTCTCTCGCTTTCTGCAGCACAGCCGCATCCATCAGCAGCCATGTTGGTCGTCGGAAAGGTCGTCCCATAATAATCCAGCATCTTTCCGATTCTCATTTCCTAGTTGTACTTACTGTTTAACGTATTTCCCCTCCTAACCCTGTCTACCGTTTCTCTCCGTTCGTCCAACCGTCGTTCCTTTTTAGTGTTATCCATTTCGTTTTCTGCTTCCAACACAGCAGCCGCCAGCTCGCCCTCTTTCAGTCTGATAGCACAGATGAGCGTTCAAGAGGCAGCTCTCTCTCCTTCTCTCCTCCCACCCACAGCCACAGACACGCACACATGAAGATGTTGTAGGAGAGGTAACAATATGCCTTCATTCGGTTGTGCGTATACATACCAATCCCGAAACAGACAAAGAACGGGATGTGTGTGAGAGATGGAGAATATGGCTGTGTGAATTTATATTCATAGCCGGTCGCAATCATCTCTCCTTTGGAGGGGGGCATCAGAAATAGCAGCACCCACATCGATGTTATTTATGACACGCAATGGAAAATATCAAAAGCTGCCTTGCAAAAACCAAGTGTTGTTTATGTTATGACACCGTTTGTTGCGCTGTTGCAAATGCATCCACCTCGCATGCATGCAGATGATTTCCTGCATTCCACACGGTTGTCTCGTGTTAGCGTGCCGATCCGTTCTCCTTCCACTCTTTCAATCCAAGTGTTGTTTTGGAGTGGTTAATGAAGTTGCGGTTCTTTGCTAGCATGCAGCATCTCTTTTTCGCTGCTAATAATGCACCGACAGCAGTGGAGCTGCACTGTCTGACTATTTATAAACTCCACTGTGGGCGAACAGCTAGTAAGCGTACAGGACGAGTGAGACCTATAGCTGGGTGCATTGGAGCAGACTGATGCCCCCTGCCACCTCTGGACTGGGCGTCTTACGCAGAGAGGGCACTGGGACTGGGGTGAACGAAAAGAGAGAGTGTGTGCAAGAGAGAGAGACAGAGAGCGAGAGAGCGACCGAGCAGGATAGACTTATAGGAGAGGCTGTGATCGCAGCAAGTGACGAGTCAAACCTGTACCAAAACACTGTAACACCTGCGAACGAAACATCTTTCTCCAGCCATTAGTGGATCGCAGGGATGGTGGAGGGAAGCGAGAACGATGTTTTCCGCTCTCCGTCCATTGAAGCGCTTTCTCTGATGCACTAAAATAAAGGTACGTTCAGCATGCTTTACCCTCCAGTTTCAAACAGTCACAGTCGAGGGCGTTTTTGCAGGGCAGCGCAAGACGACTGATGTGGTTTTATCTGTAATAATGAAAGGTAATGCTTTCGTTCTTTGTTTGACTGGTCATAAACGTAAGCATTTGTTTCTTTGCTTTTGAGCTGAATGCTTAGGGTTTTTTATTTTTCGCCCACTATGTTTCAGCCAGTATGGTAAGTCATGTTAAACAAGGGTGTGGCAGCAGGCAGATACATTTACGGCAACGAATGCAATTTTTACGCCTGTATTAAAATGAAATTTTTACCAGTGTCAAGCCAGAGCGAAAAACCATTGAGCACAATAACAAATAGCGGTTCCATTATTTGTATTTTAAGGTGAAAGGGGCCCTTCGACTCCGAATTAGCATTGCTGTCCAGGTCCTTCTGCAAAGGGCTGTGCCTGCGTACTACTCCTCTAAACACATACACACAAACATACATATAACGGCTATCTCTGAACCATCTAAATGCTACATGGGCTTTCCAACATGGCTCCGTTTTTCTGCAGACTGCCTGCTCATCCGCCATTCATCCAAATCCCAATAAGTGCTGCGCCACAGCATGTTGCCGTGACAACAGAGGCCTGTCAGACAGGGAACAAGCGGATGTTTTCCCAGCGATTAAGAGCGAAGTCTGCTCCTGCTCAGCACAATAACACACAAACAGCACAAATTTAAATAGATCAACGGCGTGGCGATTTATATCCGGTTTGCGTTTACATACAGACTGTTTCCAGCTGTGATGTTGAATTTAAGCGTACGGGTTGAGCAATAACGCTGAGACGTACATAGAGATGCGGTGGACATCTATACTGTGTGCTTGTGCTGTTTCCTTTCTCGTTATGAGTAACGTTTAATGCATCAGGGCGACCACAGACTGTGAAAACATTCCTCTGAACTAGTTTGTTATTTTGGTGACTTATCAGAAATTAAGATTTAACCCGTGCTTTTTTAATCAGTGTAATTGAAGATTAATAGTGAAGATTCATTATAATCACTATTTCACTAAGAGTGTGCATCCGCAAGCGGCCATCTTACTTCATGGTTTTCATCATGGTTTCAAAATGGCTGCTCTGTTGCAAGAAAATAACCTTTCAGCAGAAGCATGCAAAGCTGACCGAACTCTCGTGCATCAATGAAAAAACGCCTGCAGAATGCAGGGCATTTATTTTGTGTGCCCTACAATACACCCAATTTGCAGCTTATGTCCCACGGCGCACACACGGTATCTGCTTACAATGGCATAGTATAAAATGTTGATGCTTTTATCCTTACAAGTACTTGATTGGATACTCAAAATGTAGAAAACGTATTGTTTGTGTGGATTTAAAATAAAAATGGAAATAAAGGGTTTTTTATTTTATTGTATTGCATCTTATTTTCCAGATCAAAGTCATGTTTTTCCATTACAATAAAAAGTGTTTCAATATTTTGTCGGAACAAAAATTGTGACATCATATATGCGTCGCTTGTCCTGGCATGCTGGGTGAATATCTCTGATCCCGTTAAGATAACTATGGATAAATCTAAAAAACAGAAAAGTTCGGGAAGAGAATTGAACGTTTAATACTTCATAGACAGATTCATTTACCTTCACTCATGACGATACTGGCTTACCTGTTTAATAAGAAATCATTGAGCTGATCCTGCTAAAAGGCCAAACCTGGGCGTTACAACCTGTGAGGCTGTATTTGATTGCTTAAAAGCCAAAGAAATAAAAACTACCTACATGGTGTCAGTGGCTAATGATGGAGCACCTAGTATGACTTTTCTGCTGAAGACCGCATTCTGCTTCAAGAAGCATTTCTTCCAGAATGCACAGAGATGATGATACTTACCTTGTCATTCAGATGGTAAACGAAAAATATTGGCAAAAGGGTTAAACCATGTTCTGTTCATTATTAGAATATTAACAAAGTGAGTATTGACAAAGTCTGGTGGCTGTCCAGGGGAAATGTCCTGAAAGGTTTTGGAACATTTGAAAACATTCCTGGAAAGTAAAGGACTCGCCTATCCTGAACTGGAACAGGCAGGGGTGCGTTTCCCAAACAACGACGTAACTCGTTGCTGAACGACCATAGTACGATGCATCGTTGGAGAAACGAACTACCTTGTCATGACTGTTTCCCAAAAGCATAGTAACTTTGTCGCACATTCGTCGTTTGAACGATGTTGGTTTAACACAGTGGTTCTCAATCCTGGTCCTGGAGCCCCACTGCTCTGCACATTTTGTATGTCTCTCTTATCTGATGGACAATGAGATCTCTGCTAATGAGCTGATGATTTTAATCAGCTGTGTTAAACAAGGGAGACATACAAAATGTGCAGAGCAGTGGGGCTCCAGGACCAGGATTGAGAACCACTGGTTTAACAACATAGTTGATGATGTCACGTGGGAGGTGAAGTACTAATTAATCTGTGCAAATCGATTTAAAGGTCATGTTCTTCCTGATACTATTTTTTAAACCCTAGTTAGTGTGTAATGTTGCTATAATAGCATAAATAATACCTGTATAATGATAAAGCTCAATGTTCACTGCCAGGCGATATATTTTCTTCAATAGAATTCCTCTTTCAAAGCCTACAACAAACGGCCGGTTTGGACTACAACCCTCTATTTCCTTCTTTAATGACGTCAGTAAAACAGTTCGTTGACTAAACTCCGCCCACAGGAATACGTCAGTTACCAGCTTTGGCTCAAACGGCTCTGCTAAGCTAAGCTGCTATCGAATCACAGCACACTAAACAAACTACACAATCAGAACTCAATACGTATTTCTGAAGAAGGGACTTCACATAACAAGGAAGACATCAACCTGTTTTGAGGACAGTGAAAACAGCGCTATACAGATAAGTCAATTGTGTGAAAAATACCGCGTTTTTTTACAGTTGAAACTTGAACACATGTTATATTGCCCACTATAAACACAATCAAAGCTTACAAATTACAGACAGAACGGGAGCTTTAATGCCAGATTATTGCTGTAAATAACATATATTGCATCGGAAGACTGATTTTGTTATCGTGATTTTGTTATCTATAGTTTATTTTCAAGATATTTAATTCACGCGCAAGTTCCCTCTTACGTCACTCCTCCCAGGGATTCCCCAGGGTCTTAAAGCTCGTAGACTGCGGACATGCGCAGTTTTCAAATGCAGCTCTTTCATTCTGTTTACAAATTTAAAGACATAAATAAAATTGTAATATATTTCAAATGATGGATATAGACTGTACTACATGTTTTTTGCTTATTTGTTTAAAAGCATGATCAACGTAAGTCTACATATGATAAGAACAAGGAACGATGCTTCTAACGACAGGTCAAGAGCTGTCATTCCAACGACACAAGTTAGCGATGCAGTTTGCAAATGTGTGTTTGAACGATGGTTTCGGGAAACACCAAATCGTTGAACGATGTTAGTAACGAACGATGGAATTTACGATGTTCATTGGCTAACGATGCTTTTGGGAAATGCACCCCAGATTGGTTGGAACTTGGAACAGCTGCACTTCATGGTAGATATGACAATGCACTTTAACACGCTGAATTAAGATCTTCATAAAAAGCACAGCCCTTCAGATGGAGACGGAGGAGGTTTTGGCATTCAAGTACAAGATGACACTGTTTGCAGTGATGTACAGAGAGGCATGAGGAGTGGCTCATTTGATGTTATCAGACCTTTGGCCTAGTGGCTTCTATTTCCTCATTGCTCAGGAAACTGTCAGACGTGGAAAGTCTGTGAATATATCAAAGAATAAAAATATCAGAGTGTCTCTTCTTGGACTTTAAAAACAAACATGTTTAATTTATGCCTCTCTGCAAAAACTGTCAAGGAAAGAACCATAAAGTTGGCAGCAAACATCTCCAATAATTCAGCTCCAGAGAGCTCAGTCGACTGTGATGCGTCAAAAGATGTAGTGGCTTTGTTTATTTTCAAATTGTCCAGGTGCCTAGTCAGCTCAAAATAAATGACCCAAGCAGACGCTATCACTGAGGCAATAATAGAAACCAAATTTAAAAATCATACTTACTGTACACATTCAGAAATTTGGAATAATTTGGTGAGCGGGGCACAAACTAACATGGGGTTAATTTAACATGGCTACTTTAAATATTTATACAGGGCCGAGCAATTCTGTGCTTTTGTTCTTTTTCTCTTACTGTCAGAAGATCTCCTGTGAATTTGTGAAAAGTTTTGATGTGTTTTTGGTTAAGATATTAAACAAAGAGTGTTTTGAAGAGATGAGTAAATTTCTTCATCTTACTTTTTTTTCAAATTTCTGAGTTGGGTGTGTAAGTCACCAAATCCAACCTTATATTATTTTAGTCTTGTTACCTAAAACATAAAACTATTTTGAAACATGTCAACAACTCTTAGTAACTGATAGCTGGGATTGAAAACAGTTTTACACAGTGGGGTTAGTTGTAACACAGTGTTACAATTAAGCCTCCAATATACAATGATAATGAAATTAAAACAATGTAAATACTATTCACCAAAATGATAACTGTTAATAAAGTATAAGGGGAAATAACTCACAATTATTTATTTTTTATTTTAATTTTCTTAATTGTGCAACCCTTTATTTTTTAATTTTTTTTATTTACATTCATTGATGGATAATACAAGGATGATTAGATGAAGGATCATGGATGGATAAATGTGTGGATATCTATCAATTACAGGCATATATATTAGGGATGCACCGAATCCAGGATTCGGATTCGGCCGAATACTGGGCTTTTTGACGGGGTTCGGGTTCGGCCGATTTTTTTCCCACCGAACCGAATCCTAGGCTTGCACTACGCTGGTCGACGTCACGCGGCCATTGATTACACACATCGGGTGCTGACATGGAGATAAGCTTTTTCTTTCGGTGAGCCTTAGGGGCGGTTCACATTTCGCCGGACGCGAGCGTGTCGACTCGCACCGCATCACTTTCATTATGCATAGGCTTATGGTAAATATCAAAATAGTTTTTCCCCACTTGTCATCCTGGCATAATGTTGCCTATCCTTTTTTTTACAGTTAAAATGAAAAATACACTGCTGTGGATGTTGTTTACTTCATTAATGTGTTTTACTGTGTTAATGGAATAAGGATGCGAAAAGGATTCGGTATTCGGTTTCGGATCTTAAACAGTGTATTCGGTATTCGTCTGAACCCAAAAAATCTGGATTCGGTGCATCCCTAATATATAAACAATATCCAATTTTAGTATATAGACAGAATTTGATAAAATTGACTAAATTTTCTATCAGGTGTTACAACAAACCCTCTGTTTGTTACAATGAACCCCACCTATGGGTTAACATTTGCACTCCTGTCGCTTTCGGTGTTATTGTACGATAACGGTAGGTCCCATAAACAAACTTTAAGTGTTCATTTTTAGCCGAGATGTGTGTGTTTATTGTGTAAAAAAAGATTCATCTAACTTAACTCATTCCCCGCCAGCCATTTTTTGAAAAGTTGCCCATCAAATTTCTTCTAAAAATATATAAACATACAAATATATCAAATGAAAAACAGACCCTCTGCTTTCAAACAAACAATAAACAAACAAATAAAATTGGATAAAACGTTTCATCCTATCTATATACTTTTTTCTCTGCTTATAAACTCTTAAAAATGGGTATTTTTCTTTTAAAAATATTTTTTTTGTAAAAAGCTGAAATAATTGCATTTTTGTGAAGGAATTTTGTTAGAGATCAGATTCAGATTCATAATGATTATTAAAATATACATAGAGTTTAAAATTAGTAAATAACGTTTTGGCTTCAATTTTTTTCATAAATTTGGGTAAGTTCGCAATCTAGTGGATAATTGCGGTATTGCAGATGAACATAAAAATTCTTCAGAAACACGTTTTTTTTATGCAAATGTTTTCTCTTAATTGACAAGATAACTCGTCTATGGTGGGGAAAGAGTTAAATATTTTTTGAATGATAGAGCCAAAGCCAAAAAACCTTACTTTGTGCCCCGCTCTCCCCTACACATTATTTACCAACAGAAATATAACATTATACAATGTGATATTTTTAGACTTTATGTCTAGATTCAGTACTTCAACTGGTCTGTGAGGATTCATGTGTCTATGACAAAACCGAGAGGAGAGAAGAGAAGATGGAGGAGAGCAGCAGCACAGGTCTTTGATGCTATTAGCCTAAGCCTTCAGTTTGATGAGGGCTGTGTGTTCATAAGATCTTTAACAGCCTAATCTGTCTTTTCAGTTTCTTTTCATGCTCTGATTCTGTTTATCTATGCATGTTCCTTGTTCATTTCTAGCATTGTTTGTCTGTACTGCATATAGTCTTGATGTTGTATTTATGCCTTTTGCAATAACGCTTCAATCAAGGACAATGTTCTACAATGGGCACTTCATATATTGGGGCAGTTGTAGCCTAATGGTTAGAGAGTCTGGCTTATAACCTGAAGGTCGCCAGTTTGAGTCTCATGGTCCGCAGGTAGCGACTGAGATGCCCCTGAGGAATTTGAATTTATGGCCTACTTAACAATGATGTCACTTCTTATCTAGAGTTAACTTCTTTTTTTACCCTCGTTTTACTTTCAAAATGTACAGTTTACAGCCACCAAACTGTATTATCAATCATCTGATTATCCAATTTAAAATATAGTTAAATTATAGTTTTGTAGTACATCTATTTTTGAGGTCACTGTTAGAACACTTTGGACAAGATTTATATACTTATAATCAATATACATAAAATTGCTTATACATTTGCCTTTTTCAACTTGATTTTTAAGTATTTTAAGTTTTTAATGTGTGTCCTTCGCATCATCAAATAACACAAAATATATTGTAAATATTGGATCATGATAAAAAAGTAAATATAAACATGAAATCTTTGTATTCACACAAAAAAAACATATTATTTAATGATTTACATATTTAATAATGTAATTTATTTTACAGGCATTAAAATGGGTTGAATTAATTAAAGACATTTTATCATTAAAAAATACATTTTTGAATTATTAATGTTTTAATTTATAAATATTGTTTCTTAACACTGTAAAAAGTTGGTTCAACTTAAAAAGTTACACCATAAACGTTTATTCAACTTTAATATTTTCATCTAAAAAAAACTTGAAATGAAGTAACTTTTTAAGTTGGTCCAACTTTTTACAGTGTACAAGAGGGACTGTATATATATTAAAACTAAATGCACTACAGATAAAGCTGTTCAGACAGGCATTAACTAAAAAAATAAACTAATTATAATGGTAATATGCAAGACTTTCAGTATATAAACAGGACCTACAGCAGTTTAGTGGAGCTGTAATAATGTAAGAATAAACAGCCCACTTCCAACAACACATGTCTACACTACAATATTTTTTAATACAACCTACAACAAAATGCATTTGTTTAAACCTGTTTTCAATAAGCTTTACTGTTATATGACTATGCCTTTAAAAGATATTGAAAGCATATTGCAATATTAATACTGTAATGGTTTGCGATAACTGAATGTTTTAATTACTTTAAAGTTATGTATAGTATGCAAATGTTAGTACGTGTGTTTGTGTTAGTAGTGCATGAGTGTGCTCTGATGTATGAAAGATGATCAATGATCAAAAAAAGTTTAACATGCAAGTTGGTCATGTGAGTTTCAGTATAATTTTTATATAGTTTAAATGGATTTTATAAACTTAAAGCGTGCTGACTTTAATTTTACAGTGTGTTTTTTGAAGTTTAAGCTTACAACCAGGTTGCTGGAAATCATTGCTTGTAATAGAGAATATTAATATGGCTTAGAAACTATAGAATAAAATTATGGAAGCTCTTAAGATAAGATCACTAGACTAAAGAAAGGTTCAGTCACTTCTTGAGTTATGTCACGGTTGTCAATTTATTCTCACTGAAGCAGTTATTACATTGTTACCACTAACAATTTCAACTGCTATAAGGCACCCTCCTGGTATTAGCTCCTAAACCACAATGTTAAGGTTTAATGCTGTAGGAAATTTAACTTTGTCAGCTGGCCCCAACTTGAAAAGTTTGGAAACAAAATGTTGTATTAGAAAGTCTGCTTTTAAAGCATGCATACTAGTTAAGATCTGATGCCATCTAGTGGTTTGCTTAGATAGTTTCATTGAATATTATCACCATGTAGTTTAAAATATATCAGCTTGTTTTTCATTATTGTATTTTAAATAGCGATTAAATCAAGCAATGTTTATTTAACACAAAATGTAATTGACATAATCAGTAGCCTGCAATAAAATAACTCAACCCCATTCCACTACAGATTTACATTATTATTTTATTGCTTTTATGTTGTGTCTCCCCTCTGCAGATGACTGTGGTCAACCCCAGCACTCTTGGCCTGATGGACAGCTCCCATCCCCACGCTGTCCTCAGTCGTCTGAGTGAACAACGTTCACAGGGTCTTTTCTGTGATGTGATAATCGTTGTGGAAGACGTCAAATTTCGTGCTCACCGCAACATACTGGCTGCCACGAGTGGATACTTTCGTAATGCTTTCAAAACACCTGATGTCTACACATCCAGCCAGGTACTGGAGCTAACAGACCTGAAATCTGAGGTCTTTGCTAACATCCTAAACTTTATCTACAGTGCCAAAGTGGATTCAAGCAGTGCCGAGGACAACAAGTCTCTAGTGGCAGCTGGCAAGCGTTTAGGAATTCCCTTTCTGGAGAAATTGCTGGACTGTGAAAGGCAGAGCTCTGGCCTACTGCAAAGCCAAGGAAGAGCAAACAATCATTCAAAGTTGGCAGAAACAAGCACATTGAAAAAAGAGACCCTCAAACCCGAGGAGCCAGACTGCTCCAAAGTCCCGAGGATCACCAATGCTTTCTCCATCAATGAGGTTGGAGCAGTAAACAACCCATTCTCTACACTGGACCAGGGCAACAAAGTTATAGAGGCACTGAAAGAGGGCCATCCCCCATCCATCCTGCGAACTACAAGCATATCACCTACAGAGAGCGAGCCTGCCCATGCCTTATCTGAGCACTCGTATGCAGTGAGCCAGGGGCAAGACTCAAATGATATCAAAGAGCTTAGCCAAGGGAATGATAAAACAACTGTTCTACCTGCTGTGGTTCCAGCTAAGAATTTAATTAACCATAGACTTGGCCCCTTAAAAAAGCGGCATATACTTGGTAAGGCCCTTCCGCCCCTCACACAGGATCTAGCCACAACTGTGCCCAGCACTGGTGCCACATCTACAGTGGAAAAGACTGCTGTTGCCCCAGTATCTTCCTCCAAGATATCCTCAGATGGAGCACCAGAGATACATTCCAGCCTCAATCTGTTGCCACCCCTTGATGTTACACCCCCTCAGGATGCAGAGCCACCACCCCTCAGTCCTCAGAATACCACATGTGTCCCCACCTTCTCATGCCAGCAATGCTCAGAGACCTTTAGCGACTCAACGCTTCTTACCATCCACATGCAAATACACCGGAGATTTGTCAGTCATTTGTTTTGCAAGTACTGCCATAAAAAGTTTATGCACCTAAAAAGGTTACGCAATCATGAGCAGGTTTGTGTGAGATCTCTTAAAGGTCCATCAGAATTGGAGACAAACAATAAAGAGTCTTCAAGGGTCCCTGTCTCTAATGATACACAAAATGCAAATAATGCGCAACTCTCTTTACCTCCACCAGATCTCCACCTCCCCTTAAGTTTGGACCCAACATTCACCAGTCCACTCGAAATGCCTCAGGATCAAGTTAATGGGACTGTACACACTAATAGTACTTCAAGAACATATAAATGTTCTGTATGCAAACGTGCTTACGTGACCATCTCCAGTCTGAAAAGACACGAGAACGTACACTCGTGGCATAGAGCTTACCCTTGCCACTTCTGCAACAAAGTTTTTGCTCTGGCTGAATACCGTACCAAACATGAGATCTGGCATACCGGGGAACGTCGATACCAGTGTATTTTCTGCTTGGAGACCTTCTTGACCTACTATATCCTCAAGAATCACCAGAAGTCCTTCCATGGCATAGATCCACAAATGGCTGTGAATAAAAAATCAGCAAATGGTGGACTCAAGAGCAGTGTCTACCCCATAAAGCTGTACAGGCTTCTCCCAATGAAATTCAAAAAGAAACGTTATAAGTCTTACAGCCATACATACTCAGAGGGAATTGAGAGCCAAGAGGATTCCTTCATTGCACCGCTGGGCAGCTGTTCCCCCCCTGCTCTTTTTGACAGTACAGTACCTACTGCGAATTCAGATGTTGTCAGTGGTCAGTCATTATTTTCAATGCCAGTCACATTTATGGCCACTCCGAAAATGATGGCAACAGAAATGCCCCGTATAAGCTTTGACAAACCATGTGACCAAAACGTGGAATTTATGCCATCTGAGTTAGAAAAATCTCAAAAACACATCTCTGCCGTCCCAGGATTTGATGGCAAAGGGTCACCGCTCTTCAGCTATAGATTTACAGATTCTTCAAAAGCAATACAGAAGAACACAGGGTCCTCTCTTTTCACGAATGGAAATGACACACCCTCAACAGAGAAAACCGCAGAAAACAGCACAGACAATCTTCCATTTCTCAACATACCATCTGTCTGCTCTTTTGAAGGGTTGAGCAAGCTAAGCGAACTATCAGCAGCAGCACGAACCATTGAAGACATGGCCAATCAGCTGCTGCAAGCAAGGCCTGAAAGTATAACGCAGGATCAAGCACCTTGTGGAAAAACAGAAACATACATTGCTAAGCCTGCGTGCCCTGGTCCATCAGTTGACAGCCAGGTCCTCCCCCTCTGTCAAATAACAGTGAAGATTGGCAATGAGGCGATTGTTCGACGTAAAATAAAAGGCTCAAAGTTGTTTCCGAAGAAGAGGAAGAGGAAAAGCTGGAGGCCAGAGGTCATAGCTCAAAGTACTCCTGTAGAGGACGGTGTTGGAAGCCCAAGTTTGCGGCTGAGAGCAGAAGTCATGACGTCAGTTGCAGAAAATGAATCATACGATGACCCAAATGAACCTGAAACTGACGAACCATGGCGTCCGTATTACACATATAAACCTAAAAAGAAAGGTAAGAAGCTGCGATGCAAGCAGAAGAGGATAAAACCGATGAGATGCTACACCAGACCCTTGTCACCTGAAGCAAATGATGACTTAAGAGAGACACACTTTTATCCAGATAGGAAGATCTCAGCAGAGAACTATGAGGTCGGGAGGGAGCTAAGACCAAGCAGCCAAAAGGAAGCTTTCCCCTGCCACAGCTGTGACAGATCTTTCACTAGCCAGACCTCCCTCAGCATGCACATCATCAGCTGCCATCAACCATGCTGCAGAATATGTGGTAAACAATGTGCCCCTGAAGACACATTCAGCACAGCTGGTCCCAATGCAGAAGTCAGCGGTGACTTTATCTGCAAGAGCTGCACAGAGGACGGCTCCTGTTTCAGCTCCGATGCAGCGCCCCACAGCCTGAGCAGTGAAAAGCGCTACAGATGTTTGTACTGCCCACAGCGGTTTCTTTACCTTGCCACCAAGAAAAGTCACGAGAAAAAACACTTAGAAAAGTCAGGTAAAGGATACCATTGCAGGTATTGCTCGAAGATTTGTAAATCAGCAGTGCTGTTGGATGTGCATGAGAACAAGCACTTCAAGGCAAAAGATGGAGAAGATCCTGACATGAAATATAAAATGGCCAGTTCATTTCCAACAGGTAAAGAGCGCAAAGGGCATATCAAACTTGAGCCTTGGGAAAACACATATACCTGCTCTGAAATCAAGCCAAAGATTCGGGAACCCATGGACAGAGAGGCCGAGGGAAGTGATCCTCCGCTCGCCAAGATCTACAAAACAAAAAAATCTCTGTTGTTTCCCTATACAGCAGACAAGTCATTCTCTCCTCTTCCTCCAGAAATAAAGAGGAGAACCTCTAAGAAAAAAAGCATTTTGGAACGTTCAAAAGGATTTGGATTTGAGGGGCACAGACGAGACTCTGTGGGGGCTGTGATGTGGGGCCCACAGGAGTGAGTGCACAACACAGGTACAATCCAAACTCTCAGCCAAGAACCAAGTGTGTGTTACCAAAGGACCCTCCCTAAACAGTTGCTCAAGTCAAAGCGAAGCATTTGTGTAAAGAGGAACCTCTTTTCACACCCACAACAGGAAGGAAATGCGTCCAGTGCTGATGTCACATTACACTGAAATGAAATGATGTAAATGACACGGGAGTCAGTGTGATGTTTAAAAAGAAATCCAGAGAACGCACAGATACAATTATTTGACGTTGATTATAAGAGAAACAGAGTATTTTTGTTCACAGACACAAAATACTATTGGTAATTTTCCATGTTTTTCTATGAGAAGAGAAGTGGTTTTATTTTTATAAGTTTTGATTAGTCTGTGTGATCCTCCCTATTTCATTGCTCATTGTGTATAATATGCATCAAGTATAATTAACAGCTAGCACCTTACCGTAAAAATAACTGCAAATGATTGTACCTTTTTTGTAACATAGCATCATCATAAGCACCATTTCGATTTGTTGCACAAAAATTTTCTTGATGAAAATTGTCTTTTAGAATGTACTTACATATTACCTTTCATTTAAATCATGACATTTTAATAAAATCATTCAAATAAAGTCATGTTAGTAAAAAATACCATTGTTGTTAAATGTAAAAATGTTTGCCATCATAATGAACTCTAGTCAATTAAATTGAACTTAATTGAATGTCTGACATGCAGTAAATTATGTCAGTTGTACAGCCTTCATTAATATGAATATTTTTCCTACTGACATTAAAGGTCATGTTCTTCCTGATCACTTTTTTAACCCTAGTTAGTGTGTAATGTTGCTATAATAGCATAAATAATACCTGTAAAATGATAACGCTCAAAGTTCACTGCCAGGCGATATATTTTCTTTAACAGAATTCGCCTTTCAAAGCGAACGGTCGGTTTGGACTACAGCCCTCTACTTCCTGCTTTAATCACGTCACTAGAACAGTTTTTTGACTAAACTCCGCCCACAGGAATACGTCAGTCGCCAGCTAAGCTAACAGCAACCTAAGCTGCTATCGAATCACATCACACTAAACAAACTATACAATCAGAACTTGATATGTACTTCTGAAAGAGGGAGAACAAGGAAGACATCAGCCCGTTTTAAGGACAGTGAAAACAGCGCTATACAGATAAAGCAAATTGTGTGAAAAATAACTTGTTTTCATCCTCATCAAATAAAATATGGCAACAGAGTTTCCTGCAGACAATAATAAAATATCAAAATCAGCCTAAAAAATTTTGCCTACATTACATACATATTTTTTTTTTAAACGACACATCACAACAATCCTTAATACAACGACACTGAGAATCAGAGAGGTGGGTGAAACAATTAGTAAAACAGAGCTCAGAGTTCCTTTTCCTTTTGAAACGGCTGACTTCAAGTGGGAAGTTTATTCATTCAAACTGTCCTCACTCTCTCTGCGTTTGGGCCTAAACGCTGACCCATCTGAGCAGCTCATTCCCATATTTCTGTCGTCCCTCCACACAATGCAGCATTCACAGTGTCCCATCCAGGCCCACGTGACACCAGAGCCAGATGTTTTGACCCCACCCTCTGGTAGCAGGTTTGTGCCCACAACCGAAAGACTATCATTCATCCAGGTCACCATGAAATGTCTGGTAACTCATTCATCGGTAGCTGTACTTTGTTCTGCATTTTCCCAACAACTTTACCAGATTTCACAAGCCTATCAGATATTTGCATGTCTAATCCATCAAGAAGCCATTTGCTAGTCTAGCCAAATATAACATTTCCTCACCTACTGATGCAAACATTCAAGTAAAACTTTGTAATACAAAAACAATACATATGTTGCAAAAACAAAGTTTTAACCCTTTTGCCGCCAGCGTTTTTTTAAAAAGTTGCCAGCCAGCGCCAGCGTTTTTCATGATTTTCACAAAAGTTTAATGCCTTCCAGAAAATGTTCTTCTTTAAATATATAAACATACAATATACCAAATGAAAGAACAGACCCTCTGCTTTCAAACAAAAAAAACTGTTTCATCCTACCTTCAGTAGTTCTTTTGTAATCAGCTTTTGAATATGGGTAGGTGCAAAAACACCACATTTTAAGCAAAAAGCAGAGATAATTCCATGTTTGTGACGAACTTTTCATAGAGATCCCATTCAGAGCAATCTTTAAAACAGACACGGACATGCAGGCGCTTGTCATAGGGCAATACTTCTGGGGTTTAAAAAGTTGCGGAAGGGCCCCACCTGGTGGATATTAGCGGTATTGCGGAAAGCCAGAAATACTCGTCATTGGCAGGGAAGCGTTTTCTCTTGATTGACGAGATATCTCGTCAATGGCGGCGAAAGAGTTAATTTGCACTTATCCTACAGGGCTGTTGAATGCTTTATTCTGATTGATATATATATATATATATATATATGTGTGTGTGTGTTTTGGTTTAATCAGTGTGTTTATGTGAGATGACACACGAACACATGATGAAGGTAATTGAATAAGAAACTAGATCAGCGCTTATTAGGCATAATGTAATAGTGTTTGTTTAATATTATTAACGGATACATGATAACATTATCTGACCCGGTCCTGAGTTCAGAAACTGTTCTTATACATGCAGCTCAGCTGGCAGAGGACTGTGTTAACAGCGCAAAGGTCATGGGTTTAATTCCCAAGGAACACACATACTGATCAAATGAATGCATGTGTAAGTTGTTGGGGAAAAGATTGACAACCCTGCATAAGACTAATCCATAGAGAGACAAACAGAAAAGCCACAATTGAGTTAGAAACGGCAATGGAATAAAATTAAAGGTCACGTTCTTCCTGATCCCATTTTTTAAACCCTAGTTGGTGTGTAATGTTGCTATAATAGCATAAATAATACCTGTTAAACGATAAAGCTCAAAGTTCACTGCCAGGTGATATATTTTCTTTAATAAAATTCCTCTTTCAAAGCCTACAGCGAACGGCTGGTTTGGACTACAGCCCTCTATTTCCTGCTTTAATGACGTCAGTAAAACGGCTCTGCTAAGCTAAGCTGCTATCGAATCACAACACACTAAACAAACTACACAATCAGAACTTGTTACGTATTTCTGAAGGAGGGACTTCACATAATAAGGAAGACATCAGTCCGTTTTTATAGGACAGTGAAAACAGCGCTATAAAGATAAGTGAATTGTGTGAAAAATACAGCGTTTGTTTACACGTGAAACATGAACTTATGATATATTGCTCAATATAAACACAATCAAAGCTTCAAAAACACAGAAAGAACGGGAGCTTTAAGTTCATAGTACATGTTGACCTCCTGTGATGACAGACAACACATGAAATGCCTTTGTGTATGTGTACCTTTAAAGACCATACTTTACTAATAGGAACACATCAAGTAAATGTAAAAAATATAGTCACAATTTGCAATCTAAATTTGTATTTTGTAAATTAAGATACACATCTAAATCTGAATATCCTATATGCATATACCAAACAATAAAATATTATAGTGCTTATTAATTACGTCTTATTAATTATATGTGGGCAAGGCTTTAAACCGGTTCACAGAACGAAAACGAAAACGTTTGATGTTTTGCAACAGAAACGAAACCAGAAACTTTTAAATATATATGTTCCGGAACAGAACTGTTTATTGAAAATAATAGTAACCGGTTAATACCATTATTTTTCTTTCTTTGACAAGATTTCTGTGCAATATGACTTGGTGAAGTTCACTTCCGGTCATCATTGACTCATCAGAGAAATGAGAAGCTTGCCACAGTAAGTAGTTTACTCAAGCCCAAATCTCTAATGCTCAATCATAAGAGGTAAATATTGTAGGCTACCAAGTATCTCAAGATAGGGGTTTTCACACTGCGCTTAACCCTGGGTTATCTTCATTCTAAACCCTGCTTTTAACCCTGGGTTAAGGAGCGTTTCACACCTGTAATTTGAAAGCGGTGTTAGCACCGCTTTTTACCCAGGGTTATGAAACCCTGCTCTGGAGCAGGGTTAGCACCGCATTTGTGGTGTTAACCCCGGATTGTGGTGCCAAACGCATGCAGTGTGAAACGAAGCAGGGTTAGAATGTTATGACCCTAATTAAACACAGTTGAAGTAGCTAATCAAGGCTTGATAATTACAGACAGGTGTGTTGAAACTGGGTTGGAGACTCCTGACCCAGGGTTTAGGAATGCACAGTGTGAAACGTCAAATTATGAATACCCAGGGTTATCTCTTAACCCCTGGTTAAGTTTGAACAGTGTGAAACATGAAAAAAATAACCCAGGATTCCGTTAACCTTGGGTTTAGAATAACCCAGGGTTAACAATTTCAGGTGTGAAAAGCCCTGATGTTTGTTTTTTTTAATACTAATTAGTGGTGTAACGGATCACAGTTGATCCGTGATCCGTACAGATCACGACCCACGGTTCGGCTCGCATGTGGTTCGCGGATTAAAACACAAATTTAAATGGGGTGAAAGTTGATCATTTGCACGTGTTCAAAGGCTTGCAAATGTTAACACTTAAGTGATGTTAAACAATTTAACCACAAAAAGGTGCTCATGCGGTTGAATGTGTCTGGTCCAACTCCAATGAAACGTGATTATCCCTACGCCCTTTAAAGATCAGAACTCTTGATGTATAAACGTGAGAGAGAGTTGCGTAACTGTGTCTCATTCTGTAGTCCATTAAAATACATTTGGCGAATAAAGCAATGAAAAACAACGTAATTTTAAATTTATGTGGAGCGAATCTTTATGCTGCATCTTCTTTCCGAAGCGCCGTTTGGAATTCGTCCTCCGTCTATGTGTGTGCGCGTGTTTAAGTACACTCAACAAATGTAGGCATGTCAGAATAACAGTTATGCCGTTCACATAATGTAGCTTTCTTTAAAGTTTAATGACAAGATAGAGACTTAAGGAAATTATGTAGACTAATAATTTAAGGTTAAAGTCCTAATGATCAGCCTACTTATTTGTATGTCCCACAGTTGACATGGAACGTTATTAAACGGTTCAGGAAAATTTTTTTTTTGTTCTAACCGGTTCAGGAACGTCAATTTTAGAACTGAATCGAAAACCGGAAACGTTAAAATACCTTTTCTGTTCGGAACGAACTAATTGGGAAAAAAATCTGGTTTAAAGCCCTCCATGTGGGCAATTCCATGCAAAAGTCAACCTTATCATAAAAGGAAAGATTTTACCCAAAGGTGTTACTGAGTGCGTTTACATGCACAGTCTTACGCCGATTATGCTTAATAAACTGATAACACGTGGGGTCATGTAAACGCATAAATCGTTTTTCTTTAACTCTTTCACCGCCAGCATTTTTTAAAAAAGTTGCCAGCCAGCGCCAGCGTTTTTCATGGTTTTCACCAAAGTTTAATGCCTTCCAGAAAATGTTCTTCTTCAGATATATAAACATACAATATACCAAATGAAAGAACAGACCCTCTGCTTTCAAACAAAAAAAAAACCGTTTCATCCTACCTTGAGTAGTTCTTTTGTAATCAGCTTTTGAATATGGGTAGGTTTCTGCAAAAACGCCACATTTTGAGCAAAAAGCAGAGATAATTCCATTTTTGTGACGGACTTTTCATAGAGTTCCCATTCAGAGCGATCTTTAAAACAGACACGGACATGCAGCAGCTTGCCATAGGGCAATACTTCCGGGTTGTATAAGTTGCGGAAGTGCGCCACCTGGTGGATAAAAGCGGTATTGCGGAAAGACGGAAAATCTCGTCATTGGCGGGGAAGCGTTTTCTCTTAATTGACGAGATATCTCGTCAATGGCGGGGAAAGAGTTAATCGGGGAAAGCCCATAAACGGCGTAAGCAAAAACCGATCGGCACAGGTAGTTTTTTGCTCATTATGCCGATTTCGCGTGGCGTGTAAACACCTTAACCGGCTTTCTCATGGTTTTGTCCATGTGCACATGTCTTCACGTATGAAAGATAAACGTCACACGAGGAAGTAAGCGCAAAGAAACGCATAAAAGTCTCCGCTCGACTAAAGCAGTTGGCAGAGAAACTGTTAAAATAGCAGCTCATGTTACATTTACAGGTTCTGCAGACACGAGAAGAGATACAACAGTATAGCTTAAGACAGATACGCCGTCGACTTTTTGAACGACTATTGTGTACTATAGGTGGTGACGTCACTGCCTGCGAGAAAACTGATAATTCTGCAAGTCCCATGTAAACGCAGTTGTCTGCATAGGCGGCTTATTGATTTGCATGTAAACGTATGAAAACAGTTTTCTGTAATAAGCAGATTTTTGATAGTTATCCGCTTATACTGTGCATGTAAACGTACTCACTGATATCTCAAATGTAAACATTTGGTGGTACCCAATCTCTGTTAAAGTTTTTAAAGGGGTCATAGCATGAAATTCTGACTTTTTCCATGTTTAAGTGCTATAATTGGGTCTCCACATAGACAGTAAAAGAAATGGACACATCGACCCCATTGGATTCAACAGAGACAAGTGAAGTCAAATAGAAGCCCGCACTTCCTGGGGGCCGGCGTACTGCGCAGACTCAAACTGAGCTTGATGACGTAGATGTCACGTTAGCAACCTGTCTGACAATTGTAAGTCTTCTAAAAGAAATCTGAATCACCTAGAGACAGTAAAAGGAACGTTGTTAAACAATTTTGTCCCGTTGCTTTTATGGACTCTCTATTGGCTTCTCCCTTGACTTTATGCCTCCACGTACACCTGATTCCCTCATAGACAGTAAAAGATTGCCGGCGAGCTTCTCTTCCGGCCATACGGTAATTTCCCTACTGTGCGACAGGGAGTTGCAGGTTATTAGGGCTGCAACCATTCGTCGATAATGAATATCATTGTCGAAGTTGTCGCCAGACATGTTTTTCCGGCCGAGGGAGGCATCTCTCTTCATTACAATCTCTGCCGAGAGTCGCACATGAGCAGAAATGGCAGCGTTCAACGCAGCAGCTGCGCGTACCAAAACATCTGAGCATTTTAGCCTGGATATGGTGAATAAAAAGATTACCTGCATGGTTTGCATAGCAGTCTGCGTTTCACGGCAGCACCTCGGTCATGCTCGAACATTTAAAGAGAAAGCACGTCGGACAGTTGAATGAAACAGAGTTTGACTCACCTCGGTAAGATTTAAAAAACACGGAAGCCAATACGTTTTGTTTTGGATGCACATTGTACATTTTATAAGCGTATTTTCGCTTTAAAATAATTTAAATGTTATGCCCAACTGTGCCACCATGGACCCCTTTCTGCAAAAGAAGCAGACGTACACCCCACAACAGCCACTTGCCCTCACTGAGTATATATATATATAACAGTTTTTTTTTCATTTTCAGAAATCTCGTTTTTTGGTAATGTGCATTTAAATTAATATCCATTCAACTGCAGTTGGTTTGTTTTGATTTAAACCTTCAAACTTAATAATATATATATTAAAATAGCTGAAATACATAACTTCGTTTTGGTAAAATCATAGTAGCTGCAATTATTACAAATGTAAAATTTGTTTTCATTG
The DNA here is from genome assembly GCF_027580225.2 of Misgurnus anguillicaudatus. Taxonomy (NCBI): domain Eukaryota; kingdom Metazoa; phylum Chordata; class Actinopteri; order Cypriniformes; family Cobitidae; genus Misgurnus; species Misgurnus anguillicaudatus. Next base: position 7,383,913 of record NC_073351.2, read on the forward strand.
AATGTAAAAAATTTTCATTGAAGTACCCCCTTCTTTCTTGTTTACTATCATTTTCCACAGAATTAAAGCAATCTCATGCTAAATTTTAGAAAAAAAATAATAATTATTTGATTAGTCGACTAATCGTTTCAATAGTCGGTGACTAGTCGACTATTAAAATAGTCGTTAGTTGCAGCCCTACAGGTTATGATGCAATCGTTAGCCTGTTTTTACAAAAACTGCTTCTACTGGGCCATAACTTAAGATACAAGGTAATGGAACATTTTATATATGTTTTCGTGTTTAAATGCCTCAAATGTAAAGTTATTCGCTGTCAAAGTGACACCAAAATGAATGGGAGTCAATGGAATGCTTACAGCAGGTGGGGGTCCGCTAATCAATGGCGGCGCCCGGGGAAGTTTCAATAAAATATGAAACCCTGCCCCCCTGGGTCTCCAGTGCTTCTATCAACCTAGGTAATTCAGATTTCGCCTGTTTTGTGACGTAGGTAGCAAGCCCAATTACAATACCGCCCCTTAATCTGCACTATCCAACCACGACAATGCCATTTAGTGCAGAGAGAAAAATAATAATGAACCGCCCAATCGCGTTTCAATTTCAACAAACCACCATCAAGGCGATCAGTGTTTGCATTTCCCACACCCCAAAACGGCACATTTTTGCTCGCACCTACAAAGTTGCAATTTTAACATGCTATTAATAATTTATATATATGGTATTAAAAGCTAAAACTTCACATATGGGGACACCAAAGATTAATTTTACATCTTAAAAAAATCTCATAATATGACCCCTTTAAAGCAAATTATTGTCCATAGTAAAGGGCAAATTTCATATCTATCCTGCCCAGATTAACAGAGATATCCTTTGAAGAGCCATCCCTTCTTCATTTGTTTGGTGTTATTGCTTCTGGTTTGTGCATTTTAATTGACAGAATTCCTGCAAAGTATCTCCACAAAGAAATATAAAAAATATTATAAACAGATTGTTTAGTATATTGGCAAATAAATGCATTCTCAGATAATTTATATTTCAATGTTTGAAATTTAAATGTAACATCCATAACACTAGAATTGCTCATGGATTTTGCAGATGCTTTAATGTGGCTTACAGTGGGTACGTTGCTAACTCCGCTGTCGTGGCTGACTTTTTGGTTCCACTCAACGAAACTCAAGATTTCCTCAGGTGGCGCGCAGTGTTGTTGAAAATAATGCTTCTGTTGATTTGTTAATGCCGATATTTTGAGTTTTTATTGATAACACCACCAGAAGAACCATAGGTACCTTCTCGTTTTCAGTCACCACCTTTCATGTTTAACTACTGGCCGTGCGACATTCTTGAAATTGTGAACGAAATTATAATACATTTGAACGAGGACCACGGGAGTTTTACCACCCCCAAAATCTGCTTGAATGGACAAAGAATGTGAAGCAGCCGTATAGCCATGTAGTAGATGGCTTATTAGAATGTGTGTGAAATGTAATATAAATGTAAAACAAAAAAATAGTTATGAAATGAATATTTTTGTTTTTAATCTAAAACTTGTAAAGGAGTTTAGATACGAAACCCTTTGGTCAAAAACAAATGAGATCTTGGAGCCAATCTTGGGGTTACTAGCGATATTCTGAATAAAAAGTGTTATTTGGCGTAATTAGTGGTTTGTTATATATATATATATATATATATATATATATATATATATATATATATATATATATATATATATATATATATATATATATATATATATATATATATATATATATATATATATAAATGACTTTTATATATATGACCCCAAGATTGGCTCCAAGATCTCTCTCTCTCTCTCTCTCTCTCTCTCTCTCTCTCTCTCTCTCTCTCTCTATATATATATATATATATATATATATATATATATATATATATATATATATATATATCTTGGGGTCATATATATAAAAGACTTTTTAGAAGTAGAATATGTAGATGATATGACAGCTTATCCTGAAAGATTCAGGTCAATATCTCAAAAATTAAAAAAGTTGTAGCAAAAAAGTTATAATTGTCATGATTCGGTCACACATTTTCTTGAATTTTAATGGAAAACAGGGGACAAAATAAAATGATGATTTTCGAGTTTCAAACGTCCATTATTTTGTTATTCTTTAAAATATAAACATGATCTTTGTATAATTTAAAAGCTTTTTTTTCAAGCTCTTTCTATCTGAACGACTAGTTTTAGTATTTAACCATTCTGAACATTTTAGCAACATACCTACTTACAGTCCTCCATAATGTATACATTTGATTTCTAGCATAAAAGCTGTTTTTTTATAAATTAAACCATTAAATAAAAAGCTATCTAATTTAAACACTGAAAATTAAAAGCTCATTAAAAATTAAAACTATTTATAAATCACTGGACTGCTCAACAGTTCACCCACACGACGCCTACAATGGCACAAACAGCGTGTTGTGTTTCGTTCAGGGGTCTCATTTGCTTTATCGCTTGCCCTCCACTAGGGCTTCCGTTTGTTTTGACTAAATGATGTTGCCTGTGTGAGTTGATTCACACAAATCCCCGGTCTAGCGTCGCGACCAATCGGGCAATCGCGCTGCGCCGGTGACGCTACGAAGGGCCGTCCATCCGCGCGCCTGCATTCATAAACGGATGTGATAAGTGTTGAATGTACTGTACAGAGACGAAACTTGGACCATGGCGGAAGAAGACGACACGAAAATCCGGATTTTGCAGAGCCTCCGAGGGAAGATCTGTAAGTGCGACTGCTGGATTTCAGTATCTGTGTTTATGTGTGTGTTTGGATGGCTTTGATAGAAAAAGAGACGAATCGAGAATAATCGGGCGCGGGGGAGAAGAGGGGCGCGGTACGAGCACCACAAACACACGTACACATATGAACACACACACATATATACACACGCACACATACGTACTACTAGATAGGTCTCTGGGAAACACGCGTTGTCTGCCAAATTTGCGCATATTTCATGGTTTACTTGTATAGTTTATACGTTTGTTTCATTTTTAGGGTTAAGTCATCTTCAGTTCAGCAGTGACAGATACATTCAGCCGTTGATGCGCGAGTTAGCAGCGGTGCTAACGTGATTAGTAGCCTGATTCCCCCTCATAACAGCTGTATTTATTGACTGGATTTAAGATGGTATGTGTGTGAAAGCTCGTCCTTTATTAACCCGCTTTAAGTAAAGCATCTTTATGTCATTTGAGATAGCCGGTTGTTTGATTCATTCTTACCCGGACTGAGGGTGTGAAACACACGGCGGGATCCTCGCTCAAATTCTGACTAAACTCCGAGCTGGACGGAAGTTGTTGCATCGCTTTAAATGCACGAGCACTGCGACAAATAATTACAATATTTGTAGTTTGCTTTAAATCGATTTTTAAAGGTGTATTACACTATACTAACTATGTTTTAACTGCAATAAGACATCTATAATATGTAATAACTAGTTTTTATTTGAATTGACTTACTTATGTTTATAAAACTATACTATAAACTTGAATTTTACTTAAATGAACTGTGGTAACTTGATATTAGCCACAACTGTTATCAAAATCAGTAATACTTTAATACCATAGTGCTATGATATTGTTTCAAGTACTGTGTAAGTTAAATGTCATTGTACAAGACATATGTAATCATAGAGTATTATACCGTGGTATTACCTTTGCTGTAAAGTTACTGCCACAATACTTTCTTGTAAGGGATGTGACAGATGATTTTGACTATAGGATGAATGGATGTTTTAATGAATAAGATTAACTTAATTCATTTAAACTAAAAGAGACGAACTGGTAACACGGTTAAAGATATTGGTGCTTACGTATATAACGTCTCCAACCCCTCACCCACCCCAAAAAAATTAATGAACTGAAACCTTCTGTGTTGCAAGTAACTTCGTGGTAAATCAAAATGCGATGTTAAGCTCACTGAAAGCATCATATCCACAATATTGCATAATTCCTGTAGTATACGTTGTATAACATCTAATTTTAACTGGAGCACAAAAAAGGATGACACAAAAGAAGTTTGACATCAGAGTTTGTTTGATTTGATTTTCAACAAACGTTTGTTAAAATACTTTTATTTACTATTTCATAACTCAAAGCCATCTAAATAGAATTTTCTGCTTTACTATTGCGTATAACTTTTTATCCACAAAACTGTGTGACTGAGACAGAACGAAAGACATTTCTTTTATCTTGCCACCTGGATCAGGGTAGGGTTTTTATGATTACAGTAACCACTCAATAACCGGGGGTTTGCCACTGTACTGAAACAGCTGTTTACATTAGGGATGTAGGGGTATTTTACTTAGACACGAAAGGACATTTTTTGGAAGTTGGTGGGTAGTTGGGACTTTTGAGGCATTTGGCTGGCTTGAAAATCCCAACCTTAGATCAGGTCATTTCCGATAGCATTAAGTAAAGCGATGATACTGGGAATAATATTGGCGGAAACTTTTGTAGTATTTGTATCGTGCCAAATTGTATTAAAGTTTACATGTAAAACCATATAACAGGTTTATTGTATTTAATCTGACAGGATTAGAGCATTACAAAGCTATCTGTGCAACCCTGTGTCAAGAAATTATGTAAAGTCACATAAATTTGTGAGTCTTTTCCGTGACACTGACGCCTTTTTCTGCTTTTTTGCTTGAACATGTCAAATATATATGTTTACGTGTCATTTTCATGTATTTGTTACTCAACCTATTTTCAGGGTAAGATTTGGTGTTTGCGTTAGGATGTCACTTTAAGTATTGGTTTATACCTTTTTTCACCATTTAAACCATTGTCACATGACGTTAGGGTTAGAGTTGGGTTTGGGTAAGGATGTCATTTTATGTAAATCTAACCCTAAACCGAAGCAACAATGGTAAGAAAATAGGACAAAACAGTTGAGTAACAACAAATACGTGACAATGACACGTAAACAGAAATACGTGACTTTCACGCAAAAAGGCGTAAAAACGTGTTAGTGTCATGGAAAAGACGAATAAGGACGTAATTTCGTGATACTGGGTTGATCTATAATGCAATTACAAAAATACAAGTTTAGCTAATAGCTTATTTACTCATACATGTAACACCTATGTACTACTTCAACAAAAAGATTACTTGTTTTGAAGCTGACATATATTTATTTGATGATAGAAAAACTATTCAAAAATTTTCTTAAAAATTTGTTGTCGAAAATGTCTTTCAAAAGCACAGTTTAAACACTTCGCCCTTTCGCCAACCTAATTAAAATATTTTTAGAGGGTACAGAAGATTGAATTTAAACAAGACTATGAACAGAAACACATCCCATGACATAGATCATGTGCTATTAAATCTTATCTGAGCGTATCTGAATCTCGAATGGGACTGCGTGACAGAGCGATTGATCAATTTTTGAGTCATGTAGTTAAGTCGGTGAGACATGTATTGGGCTTAATACAGTAGTCTTTGGCATTTCATCAGTTTTTATTTTGTAAATGGAAGGACATCGAATTTGTTTGTGTGTCTTGTGATATGTAAATGTTTGAGATCAACTGTTGTGTTTTTGATAATGGCTAGTGCCCATGTGAATGAATGCAAGCCAGTAGCTTTTTCATTCACAAAAGCACACCACAGTTTCAGAATGACTGTTATGTCTGTGCAGTCCATAGTTGAGCCGCGGTGGCTATCGTGTGTAGTGCGTCACGCTGTAGTGATGACTTTGTCCACGTAAGAGCCCTAAACAGGACGTATGTCAACACTGAGCATAACCACAAAACAGCCACAACACACATAAATAAAACATGCAGCTCATGCAGCATTTATTCTGCTGTTGATTTAATAACTACAAGGTGCTGCTAATTCTCACCATCTAGGTTCACTTAAATTTAGCTATGAGTAAAAATATCAGACTAAATTAGTGAGAATTTGATTTGATTTTGATAGCAGATATGATGAAAAATAAGATTTGGCAAACTAAGGGTTTTGTTGTCATAACTTAGACAAAATGTCCATGTAATGAATTGATGCTTGATGTATTAAATCACTTGGTCACCCCAAGAAATTTGTTGTTAAGTTGTTATTATCAGGTTATTCATATCTGGAAAAGTAGCCGTATTTAAGAAAGTGTGCAAATAAAAGGTTTTGCCTTTGTTTTTATTACAATAACTGCATGAGATAATAATTGTAAAAATCGTAACAAAAGCATCTGTATTGCTGTTTGCATGTCTCACTTTGGATGCGAAAAACAATTTAAATTGGGGGTGGGCATTTTTCAGTAATATAATATTCGAATATTAGAGCTCATAAAAAAATTATATTTGAATATTTGTTTATTTAAATTAGGTTAATTAAGAAATTGGTTTTTTATGTTTTTTGTATTTTTCTTTTTCACGGTTTTCACAAAAGGCTTTGTGTGTGTGTGTGTGTATGTGTTTGTTGGATTTAATACTGTTTGATCTTACAGAAATGATAGTATATACCAAATATTATGCCTGAACATAGGGATGTGCGAAAAAAATGACATCTAGATTTTTTCAGACCATTTGACCAATGATTAAATTTTCAATTATTTATACTAATCAACTTAAAATAAAACACAACTACAACAATACTGCAGTATTTTTTATAAGATGCAAGAACATCTGTTTAAAGAAACTAAAGTTCTAATCCAAGTGCACTAAAGGATCAACATGGTATAAATATATAATGAATTCACTTCAGAAAATAGGCATTGTTTAGAAATAATGGTAGCCTTAATGTGAAAACAAGACCTAAAACTCATGTTTAGGCATTTTCATAATGTTTATTTGTATTTGATTGTAGTTTAAGTAAGTACACATTAATAATCTCACATTACATGTTAAACCAAACAATTTAACTATTATTTCTGTTGTTTTAACTATTCATAACATTCTCTTATGATTTGTTTAAAATTTGATTTGATTTTTAATTAATAATTTTGTCAATAATTATAGATATGTATGCTGTGATTGACTTCTTTTTAACATTCTTTAAAATTAATCTGTTCAAATAAGTCATTATTACTACAGTGTTTCCGCTATATACATTCTACCGTGGCGGGCCGCCGCGCATAAAACATCCCCGCCACGCCTGCGGTTGTGGATAGAAGGGATACAGCAAACGAAATCTCGCCAGATGAGCACTGTTTTATCCTAATCCTTCACCCAAACCCAACTCTAAACACAAAATTCACACGATTGTAGGATGTATTTGTATCTTATTTAGCCAGAGCCGCTGTGTTCATCCTAATAATCCTACCTCCAAATCTAATCCTTAACTTTTCGGCATTTGCTGTATCCCTTCTAGACAAAACCCCCGGCGGCAGATCGCAAAATAAAGCTACCGAAATGTCCGACCTGCCAGACTGGCTGTCTTAGAAATAAATTCTTTTCTGGATTCGCGTTCACTCATTTATAAATAAATCTCCTAAAATATCATAATTTCCTCCCTGGGTTTAGTTTCATGCACAAATAGATTTAAATCAACAGATGATGATTAGGCTACGTCACTGTTTTGAGAAATAACAATAAAATAAATAAGCCTACACGAAATATGTTACACTTAAATAATTATTAAATTGACAAAACGAATAAAAAAGTATTTGAGTTTGTTCTTTTTTTGTGACGCTCTAAAACCAAAGCAGCAGATTGAAGGCACGTCATGTTATTAATTATTTTAAATAAGCACAAGGTTTTCTCCTTATTGTGAGTTTACACAAATACAAATTCATAATTTGAAGTTTCGACTGTTGTTTTACTTTTATCTTTATGACTATAACTTTAGGGTAATTTAAGGTGCAAGGTCATCACGCGTATTATGTTCACCGGCGCATCTACACGGACGCAGCGCAGGGCTGCGAGAAAAGACATGATTAAACTTTCGATTTAACATATTAGGAGTTTTTTGGACATTCATTTGTGATCACTGTACTCATATAATCAACTTATCAGGCCATTAAGTTATTCAGAATATAGACTATAAGCGCAGCGCGCTGCTGACCGCTCAGCTGTCAATCTTCCGTTCTTCTACACTCACATTAAGTTTCATATTAAATGATAAGATATTTGTCCAAAAACAAAAGGCTAAATACTGAATACTACTCATATGCGCCTGCAAGACATTAATAGTCGAATCTGTTTGTAAGGAAACTTACATTATTCCCGTGGGAAGAGAAGAACGTTGGTAATAAAAACTTGAGGCAGACTGTGAATCTGTTGTATCTGTTTTCAGACGAAACGGCAGGGTCGGGGTACCTGTGGGTGAACCGCATAATATTGGATAACGGGTGTAATAATAGGCTATTCACGTGTCATTTGCGTTGTAGATGCAGGTCGGGACTCAATAGACAAGAGTAAAATTCGGGTCTAACATCCAAGACCAAAATTCGACTCGTTTTTAAATGGCCCGTGCTTATTTGTGTTTAAGCTCTGTCTGAAGACCATTAAAGGTTTCTATTTAACTGCGCGATTTGCAGTGTGACCTGGTCGGGGTCTTTATGTCAAACGGGTCGGGTGTGAAATAAAATTGCTGCTCATGTCGGATAACTGGTCGGGTGTTCGGTCAATCACAGCGGTGCGGATTATCAAACAGGACTGTGCGTGACTTTGCAACAGCTCTGTAACGCTAAACACGAGCATGAACTTGCAATGCACACTACATTAAAACGACAATGAAATATCCCAACTACGTAGCTATATAACGTATTTTTAAGAAAATATGGTTTAGATCAAACATAGAAAAGCAATATGCTATAAATATAAGGAAAAGTAAATGACAGCATGAAAATGATAAAAAAATACATGTTAGTTTACTGTAACCTATATTCTACATAAAAAAAATGTACATTTATAATCATCATGGGCGCCCCCTGCCGCCACAGCTGGAAAAAATCCTAGAGGAAACACTGTACTAGTTTGCGAACCATACATTTCTGGTCACGCTGTTCACCTTGCCAACAAGGACATTGCAAACTTTTTGTATAGGCTGTTTACTGTATTGTTTGCTTGGACTGTTGCATTTCATTCAGATGAGCACTCTTTGTGCAGACACAGAGCATCATCTGCATTGAAAAATTGCAGTCAGCGCAGACATGTTTCATATGCAGCTATAATTAAACAGGTTGAGGTCATGGTTTCAGTCATTTGTACCTTTGTTTGTTGCTTTTGAGGAAAAGAGCTGAGGGACAGAGCGTGAACGCAGAAGGGAGAGTGAGATCCGGGCGGCTGCCGTTTAATTTTCAATGCAGAATAACCCTGCTGTGTAATCAGATGATGTCTGCACTGTTTCACAGTGACTGTAACAAACTTCCATTGAAAATCTTGATTCCATGATTTTACTCAAATTAAAAAAATCTGGAAAATCGCCCTTCCCGAACCCCAACCACAAGGGAAGTTTAAAGTTTGAGGACTTGACATAAAGTACGCTATCATCATGTAAACAGACCCTAAGAACAAGTGAGAGCCCGAGGTGAACGAAAAAAAAAAGATAGGCTACAGAATATCTTCTTTATGTTCATTTTTTCTTATGATCATGATTGCAGATCGAATATTCGCCCATTCGTGCGCATCCCTAGTTTGAATCAATTCTATTTTACTTTACACAACCAAAAAAGTGTAAAACATTTGTAATCTGTTCACCAAAAATAAATGCAGAAAAGTCAGCAGAATACATCTAGACATGCTCATGTGTGAAACTCGTCTCACGCTGTGCTACCAACATAAACAACACATCAACATTGTGGAGGGTGACAAGAGATGTACTGTTACTTTTCAAAGTGATCAGACTTCACACAGTTACATTAAAAGGGGAGACCCAAGCCATCTAACATCACCTGCTGACGTAGTTGCCAGTGTACATACGCAGAATACGCTGGCAAGGTATTTGTGCAGTTATACGGGCTGTTATAAGTATTGTTTACAATGTTTGCATATTGACTTAAGTAAAAAAAGTGGAAAAAGAAACATTGGTAACTACGTCAGCAGGTGACGTCAGCAGCATTTGCAGCCCAGTCTCACGAAATTTCGTATCTATAGTCATGTAATTTTTTTCTTTTTTGTGATACTGTCACAAATTTCTGGGTTTTTCGTGATTGTATCACAAATTTCTTTTTATGTGTCATTGTCACGTATTGGTTAACTGTTTTGTCCAATTGTCGTACTATTGTCGCTTCGGTTTAGGGTTAGATTTACATAAAATGACATCCTTACCCAAACCCAATTATAACCCTAACGTCAGATGACAATGGTTTAAAAATCAGAAAATAAATCAGAAAAAATTGTATAAACAATACTTAAAGTGACATCCTAACGAAAACACCAAATCTAACCCTAAACCGAAGGGACAATGGTTTGAAAATAGGAGAAATCAGTTGAGTAACCAACACGTGACAATGACACATAAACAGAAATTTGTAATACGATCACGAAAAAACACGGAAATTTGTGACAGGGTCACGAAGGGAAAATTTGGTGACTGTGGGTACATAGGTTCGTGAGACTGGGTAGCAGAGCGCCATAGTCTGCTCATGAACGCGCACTGAACAAAACGAGAACAACAAATCGTTGAATAAAATAGTTTGTTTTGTTTTCTTTGCGCACAAAAGTGTTCTCGTTGCTTAATAATATTATTGAACTACTGATGGAACATGAACCTTTTTTGGCGATGTCTTTCATTCTTTTCTGGGGAAAAGTAAATGGGACATACAGAAGCCTCTCGTTTTCATCAAAAATATCTAAAAATGTGTTCTCAAGACAATCAAAGGACTTGGTGGTTTAGAAGTAATATTCATTTTGGGGTGAACTAACCCTTTAACAACCTGTGGTTACGTTTCAATGTTGTTCGCCATACATCAGATTAAGATGCATTTAATTTTCTGCATTTGTAAAAGTAGAAATGGTTTCTTAAACATTTATGGTTTTAAAGATATTTTGAAACCTACCCTAAACCCAACCACTTACAAAACATATACAACGTATTTATTGCTTAAATTGAACAATTAAAAACAGTATAATAAAAGTATTACAAACAACTTGCATTGCAAAACGAAACCATACAATAACTTTATATGAAGAACTCAGTTAACACAACGCACACAGTCAGATCTTATCAGAGCATGGCGAAATCGGTCACGAAAGCCAATAACATTTCCCATTGCAAGCTGACGTAATGATGCAATCGGCCTCGAGACGCATAGAAGCCAAGCTATTTCACAATCAAAGACGACATATCGCTTTTTCTGGCAGTGTACACCGGATCTGCGATTTTCAGCAGATAGTGATCACTTTTGCATCTTTTCCTCATATATATATCGATTGTTTGACCGTTGTACACTTGGAGTACTTAAACACTTTTTTTTACACTTTTGTGTGCTTTGTTTTATATTATATAATAAATAAATAAATAGGTACCTTATTTTTTCAAAATGCCTGAATAGTGTAATGTGTAATTTATAAATGCAATTTATCCTTTTTAAATCATATACCATCACATGTCATCATTGCAAAGTTATATCCCAAATATAATTCCATACCCTTTGAAAAGTTTCACCTGTTGCCGGTAAAGACGCTAATTTAGTAAACGCATCTTTGTGTCGTATTTGGAGGAATGGACAAGCGACCAAAACAATTGTATGGGTTGGTGGATATGTTGATCTTTTATCTGAAAAGTGTAGCATTAAGCGTACCCTCATGGATTAAAAGGCTTTGTTTGTCACTCATACCTGATGTTATCTTGTTTTCTTTTCCCTTTATTTTTGTGCACAAACAGACACATTTACATGTGGTCACCAGCACCGGTGCAGGTGTGTCTGCAGATATACAAACAGCAGGAGGAAATGTTTTGATGTTTTGATGTGCTAGAGAACCGTGAGGCATTTAATAGTACGTTAAGAGCAGCCAGTGAAGAGGAACTGCCTCAATGACAACCATCTTACAACACTCTTACCACTTCATACTGGCCACAGTGTTCCTGCGTCAAACAATTTCAACGCCCTTATTAGATCATATATATAATACTTCAGAAAGATAGTCTGTTATATTTAAACAGTTGTTGAACTAGTTGTTGTTGTTTGGTGTTGTGGGTATGTCCTTTCACACTTCGTTACTCTGCATTTCTGCTGTCTAAAAGGTAGCAAACATACTAAGGTTGATTGTTAAAAGCTTGTGACTGTCACTCATTGACTCATAACCTTTTGACCACATGTTCGCTCTTTTTTCTTTTTATAATTCTTTCTTTACAACGTTTAACTGCTTAAGTAGCAACAGTAATTTTGAGCAAACTATCCACACACATATCGGGAAGCGTACAGGTTTATTACTTGATGCTTTTCATGTGTCTCATATGACTATGGCTATGTTGCTATTTTCCAAATAGGAGGAATAATGGACATCCTTTTGCACCTAATATACTATGATAAATCTGACAAAAATATTAGTTGAGAAGAAAAAGAAAAGGCCTTAATCTAAAATAAATGCTTTTTCCTCTATTCATTGAATACCAGAATCACCTGCTGCATTTGTATGCTTAATACATTCAGACTATTGATGTTAACAATTAATCAATTAATTGTCGATAAGAATTAAATCGATAAAACCTAACAATTGTCGAAAAAGCAAGCACGTGTGTGCGGCGCCTGCGCAAACACATACAGCCGGTGAAAAAAATGAAACAAGTGCGCAGAAGTTAAACTAGAATGTAAACTGAAATGACTGACGTTACACTCTGAATGCCCGCAACATATATCATTAATCGTCATTATTGACTAGCTGAGGTGCGTTTTTCTTATGGAAGGTTGAAATCTTCATAATATAAGCATTTTAGCTGAAAGTACGCCGCAGGTCTGAGTTGAGGTGAAGATGTACTTCTTGGATGTAATTACAACAAATGGTGTATCAACGACTCGGAAAGCGAGGTGAACTAGAAAAATATCACTTGATGATAATAAAACGTTTGTTTGTCATGGACTTTCATCCGACTGTACAGAGTGTCCATGTGAGGCGGAGTTATACACTGTTCTCTAAATTGATGATTTTATGAGAATACCAACTACATTGACTCATTTTACAATCCCATTAGCATGTTATTTAGACTAAATAAAATATTTTAATTCGCGTGAGGAAGCTGGCGTTTCTACGCACACTTTTGTGTCATTGGCTATATGCCACTGCAGTAAAGGCTTATTGCACTATTGCAGTTAACGTTTATTCGATTGGTTGATCGTTAATTTAAATGATCATCGAATGTGGGAAATTGCATAAATTGGCATCCCTAAGACCCTACTGCTAATAATATTGTATGTCCCAAAATGCAGTTTTATACTTTACACATGTAAATCCATTCTGCTCACTTCAAAGATTTTGACAAAAAAATATAAACACAGAAACCCAGGTAACATCTGAGCATGCCTACGGGAAACATAATACTCTATCCCATAATGCACTATGCCCAATGATTTTACACAAATATGGATTAAAATGGCAAAATAAATTAGTGATTTTGTACATTCAGTCAAAAACAGCACTGACTGAACAAAGTTATCATCAGTAATTGGCTGTCTTATGGCGCTTTTCCATTGCATAGTACCCCACGGTTTGGTTTAGTTTGGGTCGGGTCAGCTTACTTTTGGGAGCATTTCCATTGGGTGCAGTACGTAGTACCCGATACTTTTTTTCGTACCACCTCGGTTGGGGTTCCAAGCGACCCGAGCTGATACCAAACGTGACGCGAAAACACTGTAGATCACTGACGCCGCGGGTGTTTGTACAGAAACTGTCATGTGAGACAGAGGTATAGTGATAAACGCGATGTGCAAACATCTGTTTTTGGTGGTCAATTTTAATTTTGTGGCGGGCTGATAAATAAATAAATGAATGGGAATGTACAACGACGCTCTCACTTGTATGATGTCACAGCAGGCAGCGCAAATATAACAACACGCCTATAATCCCTCCCACTGCGAAGTGATACTAAACTCAATGGAAAAGCTAACCAAGCCAAAGTGAGGTGAGCTGACCCGACCCAAACTAAACTAAACCGTGGGGTACTATGCAATGGAAAAGCGCCATTAGGGATGCTCCGATCGATCGGCCGCAGATCAATATCGGTCAATCATCGCATTAAATGACTCGATCGGTACTCGCTAAATTTGCCGATCTCATGAACCGATCTTTCTGTTTGCTTTATTTATCATAGGGATCCTGAATGCAGGTGCAATTGGAGACCATTTTTTACACAATACAAGCATTTTAACAACCTGTTGCTCATGTGCGACCTGCAAATTTGGATTTATCTCTGCCTTTACAGAGAGATATGTGTATTTTCTATTAGGACGTGCTTCGATCCTAACATGCAGCACGACACGCCTCACATCCTCATCACACAGCGTATACAACATATATCTATTGCTGACATTGCATCTTCATTGTTCTTCAACTAGTTATAGTTTATGGGTTATTTGAAAGTAAATAAACGACTGACCAATTAAAATCAAGTATTCCCAAGAGCTGATTTAATAGTAATAATTTAATACTAATTTAATTTAATAGGAACTAAGCAAAGTTAAATTATGTTGAGTTTGGCAATATAAGGGGGTAAAAATGAAGAGTTTTGTTGCAAAACGAGATAACTTAGTTTTTTTAATTTTTCAGAAATCTCGTTTTTTGGTTGTGCATTCCAATTAATATCAATGCAACTGCAGTTGGTTTGTTTTGATTTGAACCTTCATACCTTAAAAATACAGCTAAGTAGCACCATAAAACAAAATAATAACATGATAACATAATAATAAACATATTTTGACAAAAATGTAAAAAAATGGATTTATCTCGTTTTGCAACGAAACTCTTCAAATGTCAAAGTAAGTGGTGATCGGAGACTGTGTGCCATTCAGCACAAGAGAGCTTAGTCCACACCTCACCTCAAAAGTCGCTTTAGTTTTTTTACAGTCTGTGGCACTGGGATTAGACATTAATAGTTCTTTAAAGAGCTGAAGTAGATTGACTGTGTCACCTCTCATGCCCCTAACAAGATGTTGTGCTTACATAGCCAACACTGAACCAGCTGCTGTGTCCAATAGCCTCTGCGTTTACTGTCTCAGCCATCTATACATCATAAACACTTTTCAATAGTCATGTGGTATGTAATCCACAATGAATGTATTTTGCACAAAAAAATGAATGGATATTGATTCAGACAATTTCAGTCAGTGGTCAGTCATTGTGTTTTTGCTTAAAATGCATCTAAATGGGTTTCATGTCAAAATATTTATTCAGTATCAATATTTGATTGATGTATTTTTTAATCTCTACTTTTGTTTTTATTATTGTTTTATTAGCCATTATTACTTTTATTATTATTATTATTATTATATGTTAATAGTCAAAAATGTAATCTTATTTAATTAAAACAATAATGAAACTTGAGAGTTGTATAGTAGATCATATGCAAGGCTAGGTTTGGGGAATCTGTTTAATTATGTAAAATCACTTTTACAAGGTGTTTGGACATAAATGTGTGTTGGCAGTGTGTGAACACAGCAACCCTACAATGAAACTCCTCCTTTTTTAAACTCCATTAAACCAAAGCAGTCTTATTAAACATGCTGTTTTGATTTGATGTCACACTAACAAAGCCCCACCCATGCACTGACTGACTGACTGGTTAATTTTACCCAAAAGCTTTTCTAAATGTGTTTGTTAGCACGTGTAAAGAATATGGGTGTAACAGAACATCGATTATATTTCTAACAATACGTTGCATCAATGCCACACGTAAAATGTCGATAAGAGATATCTCTCCACATCCTCATTCATTGACGTAACGTCCATATGCATTTACGCCAAAGTGAGCATTTTCATTTATTTTCATCTGCTAGTGTCAGCAAATGAATGAGATGCAGCAACAAAGCTGTTGTAGCAGCAAAAAAAAAAAAAACGCAGCAAAAGAGACAGAAGATGAGCATGTGTTTATCATTGCAGGTGATATTGTAAAATGCAAAATGCAAAATGCAGTTTTTATTTCTCCTTAACATGTTGGATTTATTTAATAAGAGAAATCTCTCAAAAAAGATAACTGCAGCACTGGTTTGACTATTAGTTCTGAAGTTTAGTGACAGATCAAGTGTAACAGCTTTATTTTTTATATTAATTTAATTTTTTCCTCAGTGATTGTCACTATCGCACACTTAGGCACAATATACTAAAAGACTTTGGCTCTTGCAATCATAAGCTTGATTTTATGTGACATTTTGCCCCTCATTATTTTATTTTTCTTCATTAAAAAAAAGTGTATTTTTGTTAATTTGTTATTGGGACACTAATTGTGGCATTTTCAAAGAGTTTCATTAAACATTCATGTTATATATTTTGGTTGCATTTGTAAGTTATTCAAAATATAACTGCTTAACTAGGCACGTAATAATTTTTTTATAAATTAATCGAACCAAATTGCAATTTGGCAAACTGTCGGTGTATGAATGAGTGAGTGAATGGAAGGCAACTTGTAAAGCACATGGTGGCCATATAAATGCAGTCCTTTTACCATTACATCTTGTAAAAATGGGCTAATATGTGCCATTTTATATATTGTAAAATGTGCTAAACAGAAATGCAAGTACGACATGCTTTCTTTCGCTACACAGATTATAAAATTTGCACGATTATTTAACATAAAACCACGTGAAGGCCAGAGTACTCCCATACCAGTTTTGTAAAAAATATTCCAAGGTTTCTTCAATGTTCTGGGGCTAAAGATTAATGTGTTTTTATTATAAAAATATTATAAATTATATTAATTTTTCCTAACCTGTTTGTTTGTCTCTCTCTGTGTATGTGTATGTAAGAATATGAGGGCATGTATGTGTTTTCTGTCTGCATGTGTGTGTGTGTGTGTGTGTGTGTGTGTCTGAATGTGTGTGTGTATTTCAACAGATCTGTGTATCTTGTTTGTTCAGGATTTACGGTTGCGGTTTGCGTTTACTTCCGTTGCTAAGCATGTAGTACTACACACTTACTTGTCTTAATCACACCTGTGTGTGTGTGTGTGTGTGTGTGTGTGTGTGTGTGTGTGTGTGTGTGTGTGTGAGCAGAAGGGTTAACTGTAGGGCATTGCCTCCTATCACGACTCCCTGTGGCAATGTGCATTTGGGAGTTTAGTTTCCTCTGCGTTTTATCTGTGTGGCATTATTTGTTACGCAGTGTTGCATGTGCTGTTGTTTTCTGAATGGTTCAAGGGAAGAAGTGTGTGTATGTGTGCGTGCCGGAAACAGGAGACTGTGTTATCGCTATAGGTGTATGTTGCAAATTTCTTTGTGCATTCACAAAGCCAATACCAGATTATTATCTTGAATAAATGGATCTCTTGTACGTATAATTTTAGGGCAAATATTTGGTCATCTAACTAAATATTACGGGTTACAAAAGTTTTGTATATTTTTGGCATATTTTTCCTCCAAATTGTCATTACTGTAATTAGGGCTGTGCAAAAATATCGATAACTATCGTGATAATTTTTCACGATAGTGTATCGATATTTCAATATCTACTATCGATATTTTTACAAATCCGTCTGTTTGCGTAAAACGACCTCCTCCGCTGCTGCTGTAGCTGTCGCTGTCCAGTTGTCTGTCATATACGGCCATTCGGCCAATGTCTCAGAAGTTAGCGGGAGTGAGAAAATGGCAGAAAATGTAAAACCACCTGCAGCTTTCGAAGCCGATGTCTGGAAGCCCTTTGGCTTTAAAAAAAGTTTTTAATTTTTGCTTAAAAAGGAAAAGTATTGCAATGTATTGAAACATGCAACATATTGTATTGTATCGTGATACATTGCATCATCATGACCCATGCACCGTGATATTTATCGTATTATGAGGCCCTTGCCAATACCCAGCCCTAACTGTAATGTAAAAATCCTATTCTCATTACCGTAATATAGTAACAATCTTTAAACATCCTGTAGACACAATGATTTATTTTGAATCAATTTTAAACTCTTTATTTCTTAAAGCAAAACATACAATTGAAGTGAATTTGACTCTGCTCATGCATTTCTCTTGAGTTTGTACATATTTAAGCTGTTATGTAATACAAATCCATTGCTTGAAAAAGTAAAAAAAAAGAATAAGTCTATAAGGTTGCTTGTTCATTTTTATGAATTATTCTTGTCTTCTGGAGCTGTGTCATCGTGATAAGGTTTGATGTGGTCAGAATTCGTCACAGAATTAAGCCTAGATCTGCCCCCTGACACATTAATATGTGGTCGTGTATCTGCGAGTGTCTAAATTTGATCTTTTGAATCAGCGCTCTTCTGGAAGCCCTGGTGCATGCTGGGAGGAAGTTAATGCTTCTCATCTGAAACCACATCTGACTTGAGCTCCACGTACATCAGCCACATCCTCCTCCAGCCTCTGCATGACCACAGTGCTCCTGCAAGCTTGTGTGTGTGTGCACGATAGTGTGTGTTAGTGACTGTACATTGACAACCACACAACTGACAAACCCCTAATCCAATTGTGTGTAATGTTCAGCATAATTAATATCCTCTGCAAGTAAAATGATGGTATGAGCAAAAAAGCGCTTGTGTGTGCGTGTTCGGCTATAACTGACTGTATAATAATTAAACTTAACTTTATTATGTCTAAAAGAAGCCTTTACTAATAAAGTTAAAAATTTTATTTTGTATTTTATTTTAAAAGTTTTGTATGTGCACAGGTTTAGCACAGGAAAATGTCCTAATATGGTGCATGTGGCAGAAAGCCATGCATGAGTTGGTTTTTGGTGCACGAGTAGTCGACCCCTTGTTTACGTGTGTCCTCTCTCGACAGGCGAAGCGAAGAATCTGGGTCCGAGCTCAGGGCCGAACCGTCTTCGTGACCTCTGCACATTTTGTACCATCAGTCTGGATCAGGAGGAAGTGTACCGCACTAAAGTCTACGAGAAAAGCGTCAGGTGAGGCGACACGCACACTGGTCCATATAAGCACGAACGCATCGCTTGACATGCAAAGCTTTATGCTGATGATGATGATGTTTATCTCTGTACAGCAATTCTCATATGTGTGGTTTCTATGTTGAATTACTGTAATGTACATGTCAAATGGCCTATATTTGCCTTCCTGCTTCTCATTTATACAAATAACATACTCTAAAGGGCAACCAAAAGAAAATACTGAGTAAAAATAAAATATTATAAGTAGGGCTGTAAGCCTGCAACTAACGATTATTTTCATAATCGTTTAATCAGGCGATTGTTTTTGCGATTAATCGAATAAAAACTAGGATTAATTGTGATTAATCGAATACAAAATAAAAGTTAATTTTCGCATAATATATATGTGTATGCTGTGTCTAATTATTATGTAAATTTAAACACACACACATACATATATACCTTTCAGAATATTTTATTTATATATACTTTTTAAAAATGTATATATAATATAGAATATATAAAAATATAAATAACTATATATACACATGTAAATGTTTTTTAAATACATACATGAATGTGTGTGCATTTATATATACTAGAGCTGCAACTAACGACTATTTCTTCTGTCGACTAATCTAGCAATTATTTTTCCGATTAGTTGACTACTCTAACGATTATTTTTTATTATTAATATAGTGTTCTTTTTTTGATTAGCTATTTAATCTGTTGGACAAATCAATGCATGGAAAACACTGCCAGGAGCAGAAGCCGCCATTACGTGAGATGAATGTAAACAGCGTGACGCGTCGACGCATTTTACGCATGTCAACGTATTTTCGTAGTCGACATAATGGATGACGTCGATGCGTCGTTGCAGCACTAATATATACATCATAATTACACACAGCACACACTTGTATAATATGCTAAAAATCACTTTTATTTTGTATGCGATTAATTGCGATTAATCTTTGCCTAGCACTAAAAAAACAAATATTTGCTAAACAAATAATAAAGCTAAATAAGACACTAAATTAGGGTATTCATTTGTGGAAGTGTACTTTTAAAGTGCAAAAGCCACACACTACTACAGAATCTTTTTAATTTAGATATTTTAAGGCTTAAATAAAAAAGTTTGTGAAGCTTTTAAATAATAAAACATCTTTAAATGTCAAAATATAAATATACAAAACGAATTGATTCTTCAGGGATGTGCTTGTGAGGACATTTTGCCACAGTTTAATAAACTCATTTATTTCTTCAACTTTAGAATTAACCTTGATTAGAATTAACATTATTCGTTATTAACAAAATAAATAAGCCACCATCATTATATGAAAGTGATATACGTTGTTACAATAATAAAAACGTATTTAAAACAAATGCTTCGTTTGTATTTCATACTATTTTTATGAAAACCCCAACAACAATTAAACAAAAAGAAACTCAATTAAAGGACGAATCGTAACCTTTATTAAGCAGCGATCGTTTGAGCGTTTGCTTCCGTCATTGTCCTGTCAGGGTTGCCAGATCCGCGTTACAAAACAAAATTGTGCCATTCAAAATGAATCCAAATCATCCCAATTTTCCAAATCACATTTTGAATAACTAATAAACCAAATTCTTTCATCTCAAATAAAAAATTGTGTTGCAAAGTGTTACCCATATTATTTTACAGTGCCTTTGTCACACATCTCAAACCTAACCCTGTTGTTAATTCATATTAGTTAATACTTAATTACATAAGTCCACTGTAACAAGGACACCTTAAAATAAAGTGTTATATTTTCTGACCACAATTATTCTATTGCTTCTCGGTTTAAAACTCACTGCTGTACTCTGTTGCCAAAGTGTCTGGAGCGTCGGGTGTTTGCCCAGAAGTTGCTGGGGTATTCACGGTGGTTGCTAGAATGCTGTTAAACGGTTTCTAGGGTGTTTTGTTTTGCCAAGCAACTTGTCTTGTGGTTAAGGGATGGCTAGGGTGTTGCTAGCTGGTTTGCTTTTGGGATTTTTTTAGGAACGTTTTAACACTTTTCTTCTCAACAAACCACATGATTTGGATTGAATCCGTTTAGAAATTTTTCGTTAGTTTGAAGCACACCTTGCGTTTACTGGAATTGGTTTTCTGAATTGGCCAATTATAAAATTGTGTTTGATGTTGTCAAGTTGTTTAAGTTTCAGTTGTAGAAATGTCTAGTCACTAAAAGAAGATTTTCTTTACATCTCTCTTTCTTTCTAAAGGCTTTTCCTCTCTTGGTGTTTCACAACAGTTTTCCTCTCTGTTCAAAGGGCTCTGTCGGCTGTGTCTAAGGAAGCGTGTCCACCTACACGTTCCTCACTATTCTCTCTCACACTCGCTATCTGTCGTTTTCTTTTCATTCACACACTCGCTCACAGTCAGACTCTCTCAGAGCGTGAAGCTTTTCCTGAATCTTTATTTAGCTTTAGTAATCTGGCTTATTATTAAGCAGAATTTCTTTACCCTTTAGCAATTCGAGGCCATTTGCCTGTGTTATATGGCTCTGTTTTGTGTACCTCCTGTTGGGTTTTACCTGTAGTTACAGTGTATCTGCGTTTGTGTAGGCAGGAGCACAAAATATCTTGAACGCAGAAGATATTTTGATGAATGATTGTAGGTACACAGTTGATGGTACCCATTGACTTCTATAGTATTTCTTTTTCCTACTATGGAAGTCAGTGGGTATCGCCAACTGTGTGGTTGGTTACCATTGTTCATCAGAATATCTTCATTTGTGTTTAACAAAATAAAGAAATTCATACAGGTTTAAACACCATGAAAGTAAGTAAATGATGACAGGATTTTCATTTTAGGGCAAACTATCTTTTTAAGGAATGTGTTTCTCTAAATAAGCTCGAATTGTTACATCTTAATTACTTTAGTGATTTTTCTTGTGTGTGTTTTTAACTTGATAACCTGCGCGAGGACGTGGATGTACTGAAGAGCTATTTATTTACATAATTTAAATTACTGTTAGTTTAAATGTACTTTCATCAAACAACTATACATCATTAAAAAGTGTTGTGACTTAAGATTTAGTTTTTGACCTTTATTTTAATCTGAAAGTCCTAGTGACAGTAATTTCTTCATTTTTGTCAGGAGTTATGAAAATGAAAAACGGTACATACCTTTAATTTGAAATATAACCCTCAGCCGCACTCATTGATAAAAACACTCCTCCGTGATCGTCATAAAAGCACTCGATAAAACAACATCCATCTGGGCTTTTAATTCAAAGTATGCATATTTGGAGAAATATTACTTCAATTTTATATGTTTACTTCAAATTTCTACAGGGGGGGTAATATTTCACCCATTTTTATTTCAAATATGGCGATATGAGCAAGTTTGAGTCTGCAGTCATTTACACTCAGTTTGTTTCATTCATACGTGAAGCCGGAGGGCGCTAAAGTCTCAATATGAAACTTTCAGAGAAAGAATAATACGTCAGAGCTCAGCAGCAGCTGTCAGTCAGACGTGAACTTGAACAGTGACCTGCAACGAGCGATCGCTGTTTTTATAATAACATGCAAATAAAGATGTTTTGATGTTTTGAAACCATGGAGACAATAAACACGATTAAGATTATATATGGTTTGTCTGTATTTTTAACGCTATGTCTGTTATTTTCATAACAGTACTGTATATTATAATGCTATGCTAAGCTAACAGCATAAATAACATAAAATTGTTTATTTTCGGTCTTATTTTATGATCCAAAGCCACATCAGATCACGCATGATTGTTTAAGCACTCGACTTTTGATGTTATAATGTGAGTTTTATTATAAATGCTTTTATTTGTAGTGTTTTGATGGTATGCTAAGCTAACGTACTAGCTGTTCTGTAAACATCTGCTGTCTGGAGATATGAGATATATCTTTCTAGGAATAATTTTGACTGGTAAAGCTTCTTTAAGGTAAGTTTCTTTTTGTAAGAAAGGACTTTAATAAAAAGAAAGTGAATTGAGACAAAAGGAGGAAATAAAACACTAAATAGAAATTATGAGCAATTATTAATAATAATAATAATAAAATAAACATTTAGACAGCCATATCCCGGATTAAAAGTTGTTAATGACTCATCCGGATGCTTATTTAATGAGTCTGTTTAAAACACGGAGCAATAGGACAATAAACTGAAAGGATGTTGTGAGATATAAATAAACAAACATTAGCTTAGCATTTTTGCTGTTTTCTCTAAATAAATTTACATGACATGGGTCTAAAAAACATTTCATAAAATACAGAGTTTTAGAGGTATCATCTTCAGATTTAAAACAGAACATGGTCAGACCTGTGGCTTTAACTGCAGAGCATTTCTAGATTGCTGCAAGGCCAATTTCATTGAGATTTTCATAACAATATTTCATGCATGTTTGGTGGAGTTTATAAAAAAGTATAATTTAAGCTCTCTATAACAACTTTTTTCATTATGACAGTAACTAATGTTCACCTCTTAATAAACTTCCAAGTGTCTGCTTTCAAATGAGACCAAACTTATGCTTTTAGTGCAAAGACTTCATAAACTGTATCTATTTTAGTTTGGCTATGACAGTTTTTGTGGGGGGGTTCGGAAAATGGAATGAGGGCTAACAGGTTAAAATATGTGTTCTGCGCTTTGAGAGATCGTGTGTGCATCACGTGCCTTGTGAAAATAAGTGCCTGCTGTAGACGCGTCTAAAGGGTTTATGATAAAAGAGATGCTCGCGTTTGCCAGATACTCACATAATCTCATGTGTAATCAGAGTTTACTGTTAAAGGAACAGTATGTAGGATTGTGGCCAAAACTGGTATTGCAATCCCAAACCTTGTGGCTAAAACTGGTACTGCAATCACACAGCTCGTGGCCAATACACAACATGACAACATAAACATCAGTTGAGGGCTGCAACTCCACTTTTTAAATGACAATCTCTTGGCCAGACCACTGTTGTCAGTGATATAAGTATTTGAAATGAAAATGATTTCTTAATGTCTAGTGACATATCAGGGCCATTTTATGATTAATTGATATACATTTCTTACATACTGTTCCTTTAAGGGAGTGTCTTGCGGGTATTTTGTGAACGCGAGCGTCTCTTTTATCGTAAACGGTTTTGACGCGTGTGCAGCAGGCCCTTATTTTGACAAAACACATGATGCACAGAGGATCTCTTGACACACAGAACACATATTTTGGAAAGGAAACCACGCACAATATTTTAAATTAGCGCCCCAGGAACGAGCAGTTACGAGCCACCACTGGCGTTAGATTAAAAAAATTTAAAAATCAAACCAATTGGCATTTGCAAACAAATAATGCTAAAGCTTTTATCCAGAATGACTTCTTTTCTGAAATATTTTTGCAGTAACTTTGCCTAAAATGTCAGTTTACTTTAAGTTCACGCAAGTGTCCTAGCAGAAGAACCACAGGTGTAGTTGTGGTCGTTCCTGTATCTCAACAAGTAGAGCATGCCACAGGTTCACTTCCCAGGAAAAGCACACCTGCCAAATGAAAAATTTCCAATTGAAAATTTCCAGTTACTTACTTGGAAAAGTGCAATAAAACCTTATGTGGAAATTGACAAATGTATGGTCTCAGTAACATGATGGCATTCAAGGCGATATACACATATAAGCAAAGAAACAGGAGTGGTGTAGTCCAAACTAAAAAAGTGCTATGCTAGTGCTACCCAGTGCCGGCGCCAGCTGAGCGCTGTGAGGGGGCGTCTGAAATGCAGAGAGGGGGCATATAATTCCCCCCACTAGAAATACATATAGCTTTGGTACGTTCCTTAATTTTTAACGCATTATAAACAAACAGTTCGGTAATACAACCACAAAAACTGCAGCTATAGTGAGCAACGTACAGAGCTCTGAACACTCTTACTATATACAATAAAAACAACAAAAACAGCATACCTACATATTAGCACAACACTGCTTATTTGGAGCTCAGACCCAGAAGTAGTTTCTTTCTTTTTAATCTATTTTGGAATGGTGAAATTAATTAATGCAATATACAACCTTGAAATTATGGAATGTTCATAGCCTCCGTGTTTGCTTTTCGTAGTGCAAGACATTTTACGTAATGTTATTAGGGTAGGCGAGCAAGCTTAGTCAAACGACCAATGAAAATTCGACCTTGCCTCACAGACCGTTCTTAACTAAAATATTGCTATTCACTCCAGGAAGACAAAACACTAGGAAAATGTGATTTTTAACTTTGCACATTTTATCCATTAAATCCCATTCAACATTAATGGTGATCTGAGCGGGCAGGATAGTGCCGGTGAGGGGACGACGCTCTGGTGCTCATTACCCATCAAAAAAAAAGACAAATGCTATCATTGTATTAGCATTAGGGGTGTCACGATTCTCCAAATCCTCAATTCGATGACATTTTCGATTCTAAGGTCACGAATCGATTCGATTCTCAATTTAAATTTTTTTTAAAGACAAAAAATGCTATGCCATTATTTTTTATTATTATTTTATAGTTTCACATTAACATGCACATTGCGTGCCTTTCCTCGCATGGGGGTTTGTGGGCTTCACTTTACGCGAGAGGGCTTGTAGAGAGTGCATGTTAATGTGAAACTATAAAATAATAATAAAATCAAAATCGTGACACCCTATATTAGCATTATTTATCCTCTGCCCTGTGGTAGCTTGGACACTTTTCCAATCAAAGCATTATATAAAAACAAAATTTAGCATTACTATTTGTTTCTTAGGAATAACACGCACTGATAAAATGTGTACATTGTAAGTCACTTTGGTAAAAACACATTAATGATCTTCACACGTCAAATATTAATTCAACTAGGAACATTCTACATCCAACCTTAAACAAAAGCAGGAATAGTTACCCAAATATACTCATTTATTCACCCTTATGACATCCTAGAATGACTTGATAAGATTCAATGTCATCGACATGCCACCATATTTAAACTTACTGAACTGTATGTTTACACTAAAACACAACGTATTGATCTATAAATACGCTCAAGTTAATTGCTTTCTTTCACAAATATATTAACTTCAGTAATAACAAAATAACCCACTGGAGTTATGCGGACTAGTTTAAGGATATATTTTTGAGATTTTTGAAGCGCATGTTGGCTCCCATATAAGAGGATCATAATGACATTTTAATATAAAATTACTTGTGTTAATCAATTATGAGAGAATTTTCATATTTTGGTGAACTATTACTTTAAAAACAAAGATGTGTCAGAATACTTAATTTAAAACCGTTTATCTGTTTATTTGATTATGATTCACCGAACTCTGTATTCTTTAACTCACAAACCTGTATACATTTGTTTTTCTCTGCTGAACAAAAATATATTTTGTGAAGATATTTAGAAAAATGTTAATCAGCAAATAGATCTGGGGCACCATTCACTATCATAGTCATATTTGTCCTACTATGGAAGTCAATGGTGCCCCAGATCTGAAAAATATATATTCCTCTGTGTTCAGCAGAACTAAGAAAAGTTTGGAAAAACTTGAGGGTGAGTAAATGATGGCAGAAGTTGTATTTTTTGTTGTACTATTCCTTAAACAAACATATTTTTGATACTTCTTGTAATTTAGTAGTTTGATCAGCGTCACAGCACCTGTACTGTTTCCTGTACTTATTCTCTTAGCACATCTGCTGTACACAGTCAGCCAAAGTTCACACTTGAGCCTTGTTAAGTAGTAGCCAATATTTTAGTTAAAAACAAGCTTGCTGTTTGAATAAGGAAAATGTTAGTGCTCATAGGTAGCTCAGGAGAGTTATGTTCATGCATTAGATTTCCCTCAGATGTTTCTTTTGAAATTCCTTAAAAATATAACACAAATGACATAACATTATAATGTCACAAATTTCCACATACATTAAGAGTTTATTGCTTTAAAATAAGTTAGATAATCTAGTCCTAAGCCCTATTCAGACAGTAATTGTTTTTCATGAGGATCGGTGTAAAATACATTTGCAGTCCTCCTCCATGATCAAACTCGTGCATTCGGATGAAGATACATTTGCAGTGGATGTGTTAATGAGTTAATAATTCAAAACACCCGGAAATGCGCTGCTCATTTTCATGACCTGGATATTTGATTATATGTATATGGAATAGCCTACTGTTGTGTAAATGAATACATCGGAAAAAACACTACATTCTGGATTCAAATGATAATAAAATCCCCTGTAAATGATGAAAATAACTTATGTCCCCATGAGAAACAATTACAGTAGAATAACATGATAAGATATGTTTGATTATATGAGGAGCTCTGATGCAAAAGCCATCTTGTCAAAAATTATATAATGGTATTTATCGATTATTTTTAGCAAAGTCCACAAAAAATGATTTGGATGAACAACATCACACAAAATGACTGTGAATCACATTCACATTTGTGCTATATAAATAAACTTGTATTTAAATCTGTGTCGTCTGTGAGTACTTGGACCTGAATACAACCGGAATGTGCCATTGACATGGATGTGTGGTAGAGGTCTTCATGGGCCCACTTAGATCCCAAAACCCGAGGTCCGACCCGAGACCCGAGCAGATTCGGGTCTAAAAGTTTCACGTGTGCTTTGGACACGGGTCGGGTATAATAATAGCGGCATCGGGTCTCGGGTAATTTAAAATGAATGTGTTTTAACCAAACGGACCCGTTAGACCCAAACTATCTTGCGTGTTTGAATGAAATCCTTTACCAACCCCCCCCCCCCCCTCCCCCAGTTTGACAAGAGCGCTTGCAACATCGTGTGGCTGGCAGTAGGTTCATTTTCGTTGAGACAGACCTGTCAATCAATTTTAAATGTACATTAAAGCGCTTACCATGGTGTCATCCTCAGACAACAAATGAAAATAAATTGAGCATCAGGCCAAACTGGTTGCGAGGCCACCAATTTTTTTTCTGACTGGTGCCGTTTACATTCGGGTCCAGGCGGGTTGAAAATAATTGCCACTCTGTCAGGTCGTATTCAGGTCTAATTTTCTCAGGTCTGTCTTGGGTCAGTTGTTTCTTTAAAAAAAATTATGCACCTCGTTTTCAGGCAAAAAGTGTTTCAGTTCATTTCGGGTACATTTCTTTGGACCTGCGAAGACCTCTATTGTGTTGTTCAGTTTTTTTTTTTACATTCTGACTTTAATCATTTGGAATGTTTATAGTTGCATCTTTAGTGATTTTGCAACTGTTTACTATGTCCTGTCCAAATAAGTGGATTTTTTTGTGTAGGTTTTTGCCAAAATGCGTGCATGCATTTTAAGGGTTTTGCTGCATACAACTATAAAGATGTAAGTGACTAAAGTGACATTTGTGAAAATATGTGAAATTTTCATGAGTACCAAAATGCAAATTTACAAGAAAACATGATGCACTTAGAGGGTTTTGTATCTGAACTCCTTATATCTTGGTTTCTTGACAAGTCTGAGCACACAAAACTTTAGAAAAGTCTTAAGAGAAGCAGGAGATTTAGGCAAAGGTCTTCATTTATTCTTAATTTTTTTCCCTAATCATTAACCTTTTTGATTTCTGTGCGTCAGTCCGTTCTACGGAGAGGACTTCTACTTCGAGATTCCCCGCCCGTTTCAATGCCTGTCCTTCTATGTGTACGCCAAGAGCATGTTTCAAAGAGATCTACCTGTAGGTCAGTATCTCTCACCCTTGTTTCCTCTCATTTGCCCATCCCTTCTGACGAATACACTGTGTACATGTCAACTAAACCGTGCGTGTGTGTGTGTTTGTAGGAAAAGTAGCCATCAGGAAGGAAGATCTATATAAGAACAGCGGGAAAGAGAACTGGTTTCCTTTACAGCCTGTTGATCCACATACAGAAGTTCAGGTAAGTGGACGAACACATCTGACTGTTGGGTTGGATTTGAATGATCATTCCACACAAACACACAGCTAATAAAAAGCATTCCATTGTGTGGTTAGTCTTCAGCTGTGGTTTAAGCCAATCGGGTGAGTTTATGATTACTCATCGCCTCTCTGTACCCAATAAGATCAATACATGATTAGTCAGCTCTTATGTGCGGTCCAATGAGTTTAATGCAGATGCAAGCCCCGCTCCACATCCTGTTTTTGTGTATGGTATACGCACAGATCTGTTTTGTACACAAGTATGATTCACCGTTCAGCAGAAGCGGGGACAGTGGCGGTTGTGAAGGTGTGGGTTTGCTGTATTAGAAACAAAAAAGTGCTTATGCAAAAGAATTTGCTCTTGTAAAAACACTTGTTTACAAAAAACAGAGACCATTTTAAATAGCGATTTAAAAATATTTGACTGTTTACGGTTTTAGACAGCAATAGCTGCAATAAGCTAAAATAATTGTTTCTTTGACTGATAAAAATACATTTCTTTTTTGCTATTTACGTTTTTTTTAGCTATTTAGTTTGTGTAAAAATGACAGTAACACTTTCTATAAATCCTATGCTTATTATGAATTATAGCCCACTTTATAATTGTTTATAGGTAATTATTACTATTTTATAAATATATTTATAAAGACACACCTCTATAAATGCATTATTGATGGCTTTAAGGAAAGTGAAAGCATAGGATACAAATGTAAGGAAATCATAAGGATGTTATTCATTATCCATTTTAAAATGTTTATTTGCAAATTTAACCACAGAACATTAATTGCTATAATAAAGCAATGAAAATTAAAATACATAAATTCTATTAAAACAAACAATTGCAATTGAAATACTAGTGAAACACAGAAACATGTTTTTTTTAAATGAATAACATCTTCATGATTTCCTAACATTTGCATTAGGAAAACTCTATCGTATGCTTTCACTTGACTTAAAGCCATCAATAATACAATTCAGTTATTTGACAAATAATTAAGTCTGCATCACTAATAAGTTTTAACTATAAGGCTGCGTCTTTAAAAATGCACTTATTGAAGCATATGACTGAGTAATTAATACTTATAAATCAGTGTTTAATGGATTGTGAGCATGCACATTGACAACCCATTCTCACTCCCCAAGGCGTCAAAATCTGAAGCATTTTCAAACTCCTTCAGCGTCAGTATGAAGACGCGAAGGGTGCCCCTATGCGTCACTATGTCGACGAAATGGGAACTCCGTTGCTTTCATGCTAATCCCTCAGCGTCGGCAACCCTATATCACGCAAATACGTGACTATTTTACGTATGGACCAATGTGAAAATGTCACGTTTTGCCGCGTTTGAACGTGAGCATGTCACGCTTTTCTGTTTGTGTCACTGTCACGTATTGGTTACTTAACTTTTTTGTACTATTTTCAAACCATTGTCGCTTCGGTTTAGGGTTAGATTTGGTGCTTGCGTTATATGTCACTTTAAGTATTTGTCACTTTAAGTATTGGTTTATAAAAAAAAGATACAAGACTTATTCTTTGATATTTTCTAAACTTTAACCAATTGTCGCTTGATGTTGGGGTTAGAGTTTGTTAAGGTAAGGATGTCATTTTATGTAAATCTAACCCTAAACCGAAGCGACAATGGAAAGAAATTAGGACAAAAAAGTTGAGTAACCAATACGTGACAGTGACACAAACAGAAAAGCGTGACATGCTCACGTTCAAACGCGGCAAAACGTGACATTTTCACGTTGGTCCATACGTTAAATAGTCACGTAATTTCGTGATATTGGGTTGGCGTCGGATATAGACGAAAGGGAATCCTGGAAGGTGATGCCGTCACGTTATGCGACGATCGGCAGGATCATGCCGCTTCTGTACGGTAACTACTCAATTTTTGTTCCAAATTTTTTACCATTGTCGCTTGGGGTTGGGGTTAGAACGACTTTCTGTTACATAAAATTACATCCTAACCCAAACCCGAACTCTAACCGTAACCCCAAGCGACAATGGTTTAAAAATCAGAAGACAAAAAGTATAAACAAACTGACATCCAAACCCCAAGTCTAACCCCAACCCCAAGCGACAATGGTTTAAAAATTGGAAAGTTGTTACCGTCCAGAAGCGGCATGATCCTGCCGATCGTCGCATAACCTGACAGCATCACCTTCGGGGATTCCCTTTCGTCTATATCCGACGCTGAGGGATTAGCATGAAAGCAACGGAGTTCCTATTTCGTCGATATAGTGACGCATAGGGGCACCCTTCGCGTCTTCATACTGACGCTGAAGGTGTTTGAACCTGCTTCAGATTTTGACGCCTTGGGAAGTGAGAATGTGTTGACATTGAAAAAGCAAATGCATCACTTAAAAGTAATAATAAAAATATTATAAATGTAACTATAAATGTTCTTATAATGGGGTATTGGTGTTGTTGTGTCTTTATAAATATATTTATAGAATATTAATAATGACCTATAAACAATTATAAAGCAGGCTGTACTCCATTATAAGCATGGGCTTCATAGAAAGTGTTACCGAAATTAATACTTTCAGCATGAAGCATACATTGTAGATCTATCTAGCGAATACAAAATATCCTCAATTTTGTTGTGTTCTGCAGTATTAAATGATTAGATCACAATTTTCGACATGCGGCTCTCTATGTGTAGGGTGTGTCCCTTCACTGCCCCCCCCCCCAAAGAAAATCATGACAATAAACCATCTTAAATTTATAATTTCAATTAAACAAAACATATTAAATCATGCTTATTTTTATGAGGAATATTTACATAATTTATGATAAATTCATGTTTATGTCATAAAACCGTCGCCCCAACACCATCTTGAGGCTGCAACTACTATATAGTATGGGCTGGGTGTTATATTGAGTTTTGGTAATATATTGGTATAAATCGTCTATATCAGTAAGGTCAGATATGAGATGCCTCCTTTGCATCTGAGGCTTTGTCAGAAATGTACACTGAGTTCAGATGTAACATTTTCAGCCAGCTCGCATGTCGCTGCATATTTTCAAACAGGGAGGAAAACCTTTGACTTTTATTATTATCAGACGCAGTTTTTATAAAGGTGATTGTGACTTTGTTTTTGTGACAGGTTCAGATATATATTCACCAACATGCTGGCATTTAATTTTTTGTGTGCGCACAGTATCATTTGAAAGAAACGCGTAGGAGTTTGTGGGTGTATTTATTTTGTTTTTCCTCTCTCTGCTTCTTCTCTTTCTCATTTTAACATTATCAGCTTTACCACGTTTGACTAACTCTAAAAGGTTATTTCAACATACATCATAAACATTTGTTACTTTATCAGTCCACACACCACAAGCAACACTTTTTTCTAATGTTGACCTTCTGGTGTGTGCCGGTGTAGCTCTCAAACTACGTTTTTTTTTTCGTGTTATGTTTTACACATTTACTTTATTGTTTTAAATACTTTATTGTTAAAATAAAAATGTTTGTATTTTTGAGTCAGATGCTTGGTGGAATAGATCATTGTATAGTCTGAAGTTCAAATAGAGTCGCCCCATCCAATATAATTGCATAAGATAACAATATAACATCAGATTTAACATATAACGAGAAGCTTGTTTTTAATATACAATAGATTACATGAAAAAGTATTTGGTCACTTATATGTTGTCAAACATTATTAGTCACCGTAGTAAATGTGATGAACTAAACTTGTGGTTACTCTGTTAGGACACCTGTTTGAATCTAAGAGGAAGTGACTTCACACACCCAACAGAATGACCTTAACATCAGATGTTTAAAGGGCATTGCAAAAATAGCTAAGAAAAGTGAAGTTAGTTTGGGCAAGTTTGGCATGCAGACTTGCTGTCAATAGTTCAGTCACAATTAACATGCATTTTTTTGTGTTTGCATAATTTAAGTGTAATGTGTGTAATTATTATGCATAAATGTATACATGCACACTAAAAATGGCTGGGCTACTTTTGACCCATAATGGGGAAATATTGGACAGAACACATGCTGGGTTAAAAATAACCAAATGTTGGGTTGTTGTTATGCAACCATGGATTATAATAACCCAACAGTTGGGTTAAACAACCCAGCATTGGGTCAATTTTAACCCAGTAGTGTGTTGTCCAATATTTACCCATTATGGGTCAAAAATAACCCAGCCATTTTTAGAGTGTGTATGTGTTTATTTATATATATATAACAAATATTTATTTATAAAGTTAATTATTAATTAAGATAATATATATATATATTAAATGTTTATTAAATATATACATGGATGTTTGTGTATTTATATATACATAATAATTACACACAGTACACACACATATATATTATGGAAACACAAACTTTTATTTTGTATTCCGATTAATCACGATTAATCGTTTGACAGCTCTAAGTGACTATATTTCTCAAACACACAGGGAATATAAACACTGATCTCATTGTAAACTTCACCTAACAACTTTATTTTTAAAGAATGAAAAACTTAAGTTATAACTAAAGCTGTGTCCCAATTCGAAGACTGTGACCTCCGAAGGCTGCAGTCCAAAAACAATTGAATTATAAAGGCTGGATATTTTAAAATAAACATTTAAAACATTTGTTAAATAAAACTGTGTATTTTGCAGAAATAAAGGTCCGCTTTTTAGTATTATTAATAATGTTTTGAAAATAATATTATTTCTGTAATTTATTTTGCGGCGATAAGCGTCTGGTCCGAACTTTACTTCCGTTTTCTGTTTGTTTAATGCTCTGACTAATTGCTGAAACTGAACTCTTAAACAAATACCTCGTCGAAAATAACAAATGTTTTGGGTTCCTATGTAATCTATGTGTGGTTTATTTTGCCTGTTATATAAATAAACTACTTTAGAAGGACTTTGTTGTTATTTATTCTTTGCAGAGTTTACCGGAAGTTACGTGATGACCACGAAAGCCGCGTGTTTGTTGTTACTTCTGAAACCATCTATATACTGTTGCTTAGTTTAATCTACATCAACGTGTCATATTTTCTAAAATAAAATATGTTTTTCTGGTTACATACTTATTTTAATACGTCAGAACCGCAGCGGGAGGGAACAAAAGGTGATGCGGGTATTATGGATCCTCCATAGGATCTCTGTGGACTTTGGAGGCTGCGTCCTTTGAAGGATTCAGCCTTCAAATTAGGACACAGCTAAAATGTGACAGTTGTCCTTTGTTTTACAGTGTCACTGTTATAGCATAAATATACATTTAAGTACTAATTCATAATGATTACCAAACATATACTTAATAAGGTGTAGGCTTTGGTTTAGGGTTAGGTGCATGTAATTATGCACAATTTACTGTATTACTATTAATTACATTAATTTACTGTAATTACTAGTAATTACATGTGAAAGGAAGACACAGTAAAATATATATATATATATATATATATATATATATATATTTTTTTTTTTGAGGGGCCACTGTGTAAAATTTCTTATCAAATTCATTATCATGTTGTCACATTGAATGCATAAATATTCACATAAATGTTTTTGGCTCTTTTATGAATGGATGAGGTCAGTCCACCAAACAATGTCTATTAATCAAAGACAACATGACAGGCTGTATAAACCACACTGAGTCCTGATGACTGTTTGCTTGTGTTATCCAATATAAATAAACTTTAATGCAGTGTAATGGATCTGTGTTGAAATTAGTTTTTTTCTGTTCTGGCAGGGGAAGGTTCATTTAGAAATGAAGTTGAATGAATTGATCACAGAGACGGGATCTGTTCAGCAGCTTGTGGTTCAGTAAGTAATGTTTGTCTGTCAAACTGTGTGTGTGTGTGTGTGTTTGTGGTCAATTTCAGTGTTTCTAATGTCAACATGCAACCATTTTTACTTCTGTATTGCAACATATTTCTTTGTTGAAACAGGATATTCAATTTATTAAAAATTCAATTTTAAAGAGGACGTATCATGAAAATGTGACCTTTTCCATGTTTAAGTGCTATAATTGGGTCTCCAGTGCTTCTGTCAACCTAGAAAATGTGAAAAAGATCAACACAGTAAATTAGTTTTGGTAAACCATTCTCTGCAAGCATGTGAAAAAATAGGTCGTTAAAATGTGGCTCCCCTTGTGATGTCAGAAGGGGATAATACCACCCCTTAATCTGCACTATCCAACCACAGCACTGCCATTTAGTGCAGAGATCAACTCATTTGCATTTCAGGGCACACCCAAAACGGCTAATTTTACTGTAATTTATCCACATATTGAATGAACCATATTGTAATATATATCTAATATACAATGATCAGTGTTTTCAGCTGTCAGAGAGCGTTATTGTATTTTCACAAAATGATTCAAAGATAAACCAACTGTTATTTGCAAAACGGTATATAGGGTCTATTTTTATTGTAAGTGGATTTGAATAGTCAAACATGGACATGCAATTCACGTAACATACATACTGTGTGCGGTCTCATTTCGCATGTGGACGTTGTGTTGCCGATCGCTGCTTCAGAGATGTGAGTGTCATCGAGAGAGGAAATGAACCTGTGATATTCACTTTCACACCTCTACAGGGTGTGTATGTGTATTCATTTAGGTGTGAAAATTGTTTGATTCAACACTGAGCTGTTGGGTGTTTAGCGTTGCCCTTCATTCACACTCTCCCACAGAGCAGATTGACGAAAGAGGAAGTGATGTCGTGACGACAGGAAGTCCGCTCTGCACTGTTCCTGTGGTTTTGTTTTGCCGTCACACTGCTTTTTCTCGTTTTCATCTTCTCTCCCTCTCCGTCGCTCTTTTACACCTTCCTCCTTACTGCTTCATTGGCGAGTTCGGCCGTTGCCATGACAACTACGAGTGTGAATTACTTCCTGCCCTGGATTACAAAACCTTCTCCTCTTTCATCTGACACTTTTATTAATGCGTTTTCGCTTTTGAAGCTCTCTTTCTGTCTTCCATTTATATTTTTGCATAAGATGAATCTCAGAGTAACATCAAAATGTAGCCTATTTTTCTTACTTAAAGAGTTAAATGAAAATTCTCTCATCATTTACTCACCCTCAAGTTGTTACAAACTTGTACAAATGTCTTTGTTCTGCTAAACACAAAGGAAGATGTTTTGAAGAATGTTTTTAACCAAACAGATTTATATATATTATAATATATATATTCCTACTATGGAAGTCAATGGTTCCCCTGATCTGCTGATCATTTTGCAATTGATTAACAAGTCGTTCTTTAAGGGTGCACTATTCAAACCGTGCTTGAGCGTATTTGACCCCCAAAGCCTGGTTCAGTTGACCAGTATGAAAGCTCTGTACCGCGCCCTGCCCCGGGTGCAGAGGTGGTCTCCGGCACCATTCGCTTGGGCACGAAACGCACAGTTCAAAGGCGAGATGTTAGTTGCGTGAAAGTAATTGAATATCAATTACCGCTTCCCAGTGTGAGGGACAATCTCATGCCAAATGTGAATGCTCCCGAAGTCATTTTACAGTAAAACCATTGTGGTCAATATTTTTCTCCTGCCTGTGTTCATGAGAAGGTTTGAACCCCCCTACCAGTGTAGATTTTGGTTTTAGTTTTTGGTAGAGCGATCCTTCAATAATCCATATAAGTGTGTCAGGAAGGGAGTCGTCCTTCACACTTCTCTGCAAACTCACATTCAGCTCTGACTCAACTTTTCTGCTGGGGAATATCTGGAATGATGAATAAAAGTCCTGCCTTTCATTTTTTTATCATTAAATATCCTGTTTGCAGGATTAAGGGTCGGTATTTTTATAATAAGATCCCCTTTTGACATCACAAGGGGAGCCAACTTTCAATGACCTATTTTATCACGTGCTTGCATTCTCCCTGTATCAGCGTGGGTTTACTTCGGGTACTCGGTTCCTCCCGCAGGCCAAAAACATGCAGGTTAGGCAAATTGGAGATGCCAAATTGTCCCTCCCCCAACCTGTGTATGGATCAACTTGTCTGAATAAAACTTGGATTAACTGGTTCTCGCCATAAATATAGCCGTAGATGCTGGAATGGCGTGCAGAGAATGGTTTACCAAAACTTAAAAAAGTTAATGGATTGTTATTTTTCACATTTGCAATGTTGATAGAAGCACTGGAGACCCAATTATAGCACTTAAAGGTGTAGTGTATAATTTTTTAAAAAGATCTCTTGACAGAAATGCAAAGTAATATTCAAAACTCTATTATCAGGGGTGTATAAAGATCTTTTTATAATAAACTGTTATGTTTTTATTACCTTAGAATGAGACGTTTTTACCTACATACACAGAGGGTCCCCTTTCGTGGAAGTTGCCATTTTGTGCCGCCATGTTTCTGCTGAAGCCTTTAACGGACAAACTTTTTTTTACTAAGTTGTCTCCGTCGACCCTAGCTTCTCTATGCGTTTTAAAACGCGGGGTGAGCAGTGGACTAAGCCGTTGGATGCAATTCACAACGGCATCACTAGATGCCGCTAAAATGTACACACTGCACCTTTAAACATGGAAAAGTCAGATTTTTATGATATGTCCCTTTTATCATTAATTAATGCACCATGAACTAACATGAATAACTGTATTGACATGAACAAAAATATTGAAAACTGTATCGTTTATTGTTTGTTCATGTTAGTTTACTAACCTTATCGTAAAGTGTTAATGCTTTTATTTTGTATTATATTTTCTCATTGACACAGCTACATGTGTTTCATTGCAGGATAATTGCGTGTCAAGGTTTGCCATTAATAAGCGGGCAGAACTGTGACCCGTACGCCACAGTAACGCTCGTAGGACCCGCCAGGTGAGTTTACACGCATCTGAAGACAAAGTTAAGTGTATTGTGTTTAGGTATGGGCCGGTATAAGATTCTGGCGGTACGATAACCTTAAGCAAAAATATCACGCTTTTACGGTGTTGTGGTATTCCCATTCCAACATAAAATGTTTTTTAAATGCCAGGTAAAAAAACAAAGCCTTTAAAATTATAATATGCTTTCAAAAAATATATATTTTTGTAATGTATATTAAATGTAAACATTAAATTAATTACACAACTTAATGATTTAATAAATTTTGTATAAACCCAGCTAATACCTTGGAAACGATATCACACAACATTTTTGTGGTTTTGAAACCTTGACTGTTTAAAACCTCGGTATACCTTAAAACCGGTAACCGGCCCATGCCTAAGTGTGTGTTCGCTGTATTGGAAACAGTCAGAATGAATTGTGATCTGAATCAGTCAGCTGTCATAAGAAGGTTTTGGTCTCTGATCTGAGCTGAAATGAGTACAAAACATCCGCTCTGATTCAATAACAACATCCTGATGACTGTCTCATTGTTTCTCACAGGTCTGATCAGAAAAAAACTAAAGTAAAGAAGAAAACCAGTGACCCTCAGTTTGAAGAGACCTTTCACTTTGAAGTATAACCTTATTCATATTCAATGTCAATTTTGTAGTTTGACTTCTCAGACCTCATCGTTCATTTTGCTCATGTCACATTTATAATCTTTTGTGTTTTACAATCTGTATCACTTTCCATGAAATTCAGGTCACAAGGTCAAGCAGTTACAAGGGAAGATCACATTTTCAAGTGGAAGAGGAGGACATGGAGAAATTAGAGATCAAGTGAGTTTTGTTTTAAATAAAATTTTTGCATCCTTTGACTGAAGGCAGACATGTTTTTTTCACTGTAGTTCAACATGTTTTATGTTTTTGAAAACATTTTTAATTTACATTTAACTGCATAATTATTTGTAGATGTTTATCAGGTTTATTTGTTTAAATGATCGTATGTTCTGTTGTATACGTTTTTGATAAATGTGGCAATGATCTGATTCGACATATATGTGCCACTTTGAATCGCCCCATATAGCGCTCGACAGAAGCTGGCAGGTAAGCGTAAGTGAAACCATCAGGCGGCACATTAGATTATCACACTAATGTGTCTATGTGTGTGCATGGGTTTTTGGTTTTATTGTTTCCCACTCAAAGTTATTTATATTTGTGGGCATGTTTGACGTCAAAATAAGCTTCTTTCTTACCTAGAGCTTCGGACAGTAATGAAAAGAAAAATGACTAATCCACTTCAGTGCAACTGCATCTGTGCTCTGCGTGCTCAATTTCAGATTCAGTTTGACTGAAAATGGGAGAAGTTGAAGCTTGTGATTCATACGGGGTCTGAGTATATTGTGTGTGTGTGTGTGTGTGTGTGTGTGTGTGTGTGTGTGTGTGTGTGTGTGTGTGTGTGTGTGTGTGTAAAAGTGTACATTTAGTTAATGCATGCTCTGTTGTGAACTCTTTTTCAGGGTTGAGCTATGGAATAATGGTAACTTGGCACAGGACGTGTTTTTAGGAGAGACACGAGTATCTGTGAAAATCCTGAGAATTGACCATGTGCACAGAGCCTGGTAAACACGCACGCACACACACACACACACACACACACACACACACACACACACACACACACACACACACACACACACACATATACACATAACATTGTTTGGGACATAATGTTTTTTTATACTGTACAAACTGTGTATTTTGTTCCCTTCTCCTAACGGAATTTTTTTTGTAATTTTTTTATTTATAAAGTTTGCATTTAGTTTGTTTAAAACCAATTGGTTTACGAGGAAATAGGAAGTGTTGTTGTACACATCATATGTCATCATACACATTTCCTCGTAAAACACACATTTTTCAATTTAGCTTAATAAGTCAGATTTTTATTATATGGTTTTTCTGGACAGACATGGACATATAAACATGAGTATCATAATACAGTTTTGCAATCACTCCTAGTCTTGTGACTTGCAAGTATAGAGACAGAGCGCAGTTATGCTAATTTGAAAACCACGCCCACGGGGGGAGAACAATCCAACCGTCTCCCTTGACTTTGTATTGCAAGAGGCCACCTCCTTGTCATTTCTGGCTTATAACAAAAAACTAAATAATGCCTAAAAGCTGTGTGTCAAGGTGTACAGCTAACAAGCCAAAAAACAAAAACAGAAATAAGTTTTTATAAGCTGTCCAGCCGTAAAACCCAGCCTTTAAAGGTGCTCTAAGCGAATTCACACGTTTTAGACCATAAAACATTTTTTGTTATATACAGCAAACATCTCCTCACTATCTGCTTGCTGCCTGTCCGCTGATCAAACTGTAAAAAAAAACAATCTCTGTAGACAGCCTAGGCTCCACAAACTGCAATAACAACAGAGTGGCCAAACATACTATTAGAAATGATAACAAAGTGGTTCGGCCAATAAACGACAAGAAGGATTTGAGGGTGGGGGTTAGGCGCGTTCATGAAAGCATGGAAGGGAGGGGGAGGAGTTAGCTATGCTCCATTTGTTTGAAAACAGTTCAAACATCAACAAAAAGTGACTTCACACAGATTCGCTTAGAGCGCCTTTAAGAAGAAAAAGTGGATAGCCGGCTACGTTTCCCTCTAGTGGGCGCAGTTCTACTAATAGGAGTACTATGAAAAGTTGCCTGTTTTCCACTTTTGTGTCTTTAAACGCTCGTTTTTTTGGGGTCGACAGCTTATAAAAACTTATTTCTGGGTTTTTTGGTTTGTTAGCTGCTGTTAGTTGATTATGATTTACTTTTTTAACTTTAGTTAGTGTGTATTGTTGCTGTTTGAGCATTACCCATATCTGCAAAGTTACAACGCCAAGTTCAGCTGCTTTTTATGTTGTAGCAAGGATGTAAACACTGTTTGGCTCTGCTAGCCAGTTAGCTAAATGCTAATTCATACTTTTCTGACAAACACCTGCAAACTTCTTTTTAATCCCACCAGCGTACTTCTAATGGTTGTGATCAGTGTAAATTATTCATACATTAGTGATTAAATGTATTGTGTACCAAGAAGGTTACCTTTAGCCACAGACACGCTAAACATGGTTCTGTGTTTTGTGGCCAGTGAAGTAAGGCCATGGTTTGTTTTCGTAATGGGCTAATAATTCTGCCGACAGATATTTGGGTACAATCATTGTATAAAGACAAAACGAACTAGTCAGGTACGTCATAAAAGGTTCTGCTCGATCATCTTCACTAATGTTCCCTGGATCTGATTTGGGCTTAAGTTGATATGGCCATTTGGACACCATTGTTTAACTCAGTTTTTCCTAGTCCAGGTCCTCGAGTACCTCCTCCCAGAAAGTTTCAACTCATCAGCCTCCATCCAGAATAAATAACATGTCTCCCAAGCTGATGAGTTAAATCAAGAGACATCGAAAACATTCTGTGAGGGGGACTCGAGGAGCAGGACTGGGAAACACCGGTTTACAGTACACTAGAGCACATTCAACTACTCGTAATAGAGCGCCACAGAGATGACATATTTTTGAAGGCCAACACGGATGTAAGCAAGAAACTCCCTCGCCAAAAAGCCCATTCCTAACCCTGTGTGTAACAGAAGTTTATGACATGTGCACGTTTTGTCCAAAAAGATAATCTTCACAAATGAACACATCTTTTATGAATCTGAAACTAGAAATGAAAAGCTAACCTCAGGCTACAAGCGAGACAACACCACGATCAACGTCATCACCACCAAGCTTCTAACTCTTTCAGACTTTTATTAAACACATTCAAAAACTGAATAAGGAAATACTTTGTGGATGAATCTTTATTGGGAATTGTGCCCATGTTGTGCTGTTTTGGAGTTCTTCATGCATGAGGAAGTTTAAAGTCCCCGACAACGTCTATAGTCCAATGTAGCAACTTACTCCAGCCAAATATCAAAATTACCCCATAATGTACTCACGCTCAAGAAATCCAAGATACATATGTCAATCATCTTTCAGTCAAACACATTTGGAGTTATTTTAGTAATTTTTTTGCTTTTACAAGCTTATTATGGGATCAGGGAAAAAAGTTTTAAATTTGGATATTTTTCTTACAAAATTTCTTCGATTAGCCTCATATTAACCCATTGGAGCCGTGTGGATTACCTCTGTGAAGGATGAATGCACTTTTAGTTGTTAAAAGTCAAAAGTTGTTCCCTGATCCCCGTTTTCTACCGTTATAAAGCTTGGAAAGGACATTTGCTTAAATAACTCCAAATGTGGTC
Organism: Misgurnus anguillicaudatus; assembly: GCF_027580225.2. Classification (NCBI taxonomy): domain Eukaryota; kingdom Metazoa; phylum Chordata; class Actinopteri; order Cypriniformes; family Cobitidae; genus Misgurnus; species Misgurnus anguillicaudatus. Next base: position 7,425,796 of record NC_073351.2, read on the forward strand.
GTCTGACAGATGATGGACATGTGTCTCTCGGATTGTTTGAGGGTGAGTAGATCGTGGGGTGATGTTGATATTTGGCTGGAGTATCCCTTTAAGACACCTTAAAGCTGTTTTTAAGCTGGTTTCATAAAATAATTCTTGAAAATATCTTGGGATAATGTTAAACCAAGATTTTAATTAAGGAGTTTAATCGAACTCACTTCCGGGTTTTGCCTACAAAAATACACCATCGCTGTGGCACTCTATGGTAAGGAGCAATGTGCGTAAGCCCGATTTATAGTCGTGCGTAGGTTCTACGTGTAGGCTTTCCGTAGCCTGTGCGTAGCTCTACATAGCCTGACGCGAACCTCGCAAAAATTTTAACAGCGCGTCAGATCTACACGGACCGCAAGCGCTGTGATTGGTCCACCAGAACCCCTCCCGTCAGGTAAAAAAACTGCGGTATTTCCGTTTGTGACGGTGAAAACAAAGATGAGCCAAGTTGAGGAGTGATTTAACTCAAACTGCATCAAAAGTCGCTGTTTATTTACTTCCATCATCGGCGGTCTTCTCAAATTATACACAACAAGTTGCTGTTTTTTCTTCGTTTGTGGGTTAACTTGCTAAGCTACTTCTTCTTTGATGTTTGCGCTGCTACTGTGGTTACACGTGTGGTTACTGCCTACCAGCGGTCTGCGCGTGTGTTTGCACGTCGACGCAGACGACGACGCAAAAGTATAAATGAAAACCGATGCGGAACCTACGCCGTCGGACCTACGCACAACTACAACGAGCCCTTTAGGTGGTTAGCGAATAGCAACACACTGGAAATGAAGCATGAACACATGTTACCATTTGTTTACAACAACCGCGTTTGAGGCGTCAAATTCGTGTCTACCGCGTCTAGTTTGGCGCTTGAACATTTTGAGTTTACTCGCTTCATTCGCGCATGAAATTCTAGTCATGGAGACATTCACGTGGAAATTCACATCATGGGAGGGGCTTCTGTGACTCCGCTTGCTTCCTATGGTCGCATCAATACTGAGGCAAGCCCCGATTGGTTGACCCGGCGAGTTTTCCGACAAAGTTAAACATTTTCAACTCACGGCAACATTCAATTCGCGCCACTCGCGTGAACTAGACGCGTGACTGAGGCCGAATCGCGTCTCAATAAACGCCTCACTGCACCGCCAGACCTCCAGACGTGCGTCAATGCGTCTTTACATTGACTTAACATCGAAATCACTTGCGCTTGACGGCTCTACCGCGGCTGGTCTGAACGTAACATTACAGTGCACCCTAAACACAATAAAACCTTCATAAACAGCCCATTTACCACACATTTAACAAATTGTATGCAACTGTCATGATCAGTAAGTCTGTCTACAGAGCGTGTACATTTCTGTGTATTAAAGTATTTGGTCTGACTTGCGGTATATAAGTACATCTTAAATGGATAGTTTAATAAAAATTCTGTCATCATTTACTCACCTTCAAGTTGTTCCAAGTCTGTATAAATCTCTTTGTTTTGCTGAACATGAAGATATTTTGAAAAATGTTAATAACTAAGCAGATCTGGGGCACCATTCACTTCAATAGTATTATTTTTTCCTACTATGGAAGTCAGTAGTGCCCCAGATGTGCTTGGTAACAATTCAAATGTCTTCTTTCGTTTTAAACTATCCCTTTAACCATATGTACCCGAAAATTACATCGTTTATACTGTATTTTCTATGTAAGTATGCATTATTTGGTTTTGAACATTGCAAGACGTCAATTTGGAGCATTAAGATAAATACAGAGATATTGAATATAATGAAAAGGTTGATGAAAGTACAGGTTATATGTGCACACATGAGGTGCTGATCTGACTTTGTGATTTCTGTCAGCTGTAGGGTATGCAGCCAGTAGTCTGACTGAATCACATTGATGAACATATGAGGAAGAAAGATAACAGCCAGCCAATCCTTGCCCTCCACCGCTCTTATCTGCCCAATCAGTCGTGAGAACGCTGCCAGTCAGACTTTAAAATGAAGATACTTTATATAATACCATAGGCCTGGCATAGAGAAGCGTGCTGTGATGGATGCTTTAATGTGTCGTCTTGTAATTCATTTGCGTGCTATCATCAATAGTTTATTGTTTGAAAGTTCAGACAGCCGTGGGTGAGTGTAGGTGTGTCTGTGTTTTGGGCAGATGACTTCCCATGTGCCCTGAGACTGCAGATCACATCGTTCTGCCAGCAGTGTTGTGTAAACATTGTATGTGCGTGCATTTGTGTATGTGTGTGTATGTGTAAGACAGAGAGGAACTTGTTGATACTGATCTGCATGTTTTGAATGAGGGCAGTGAGTTTAGTGCGTGGGTGAGCGTTTGCATGAGCTGAGCATAAAACCGAGAGAGAGAGAGAGACAGAGACTTATGAACACAATCTTACCACACACAATTTCTGTACTTTGCAGTGTGAGCAATGAAAATGAATGGTACATTGATCTGACACATGTAAACAATGCAGCATAACACACTGACAGGAAATAGTTGGTATTTAAAGGATTATTCCACTTTTATAAAAAAAAAGTAGCGAAACGATTGTCATTTTTTATTAAAAAAATAGAAAAAATATATACTTTTAAACCACAATTTCATGTCTTGCACTAGCCGTGTGGCGCCCCAGTACGACCTTACGAATTATGTAAACACGTGAAAAGGTCACGCGTTACATATGTGAAATGCACATTTGCGGACCATTTTAAACAACAATTAAAGGTGCAGTGTGTAAATTTTAGCGGCATCTAGTGGTGAGGTTGCAAATTGCAACCAATGGTGTAGTCCACTAGCCTGGGTGCCAGCCCATCTTAGCCCCGCCCACAAGATTTTGTAAACGGGAAGATGGGTCTGGGGTTTCTCCGTTGAGGTGCTACTATTTTAGAACAAATGCTGGTCGAACCAATCAAATTGTCAGGGCGGGCTTTATACGATGATGGACAGATAATCAACAGTAACGTAATGAACCACGTCACCAAAGAGCGCGTGTGTTGAATGGCTGCCGCTGTAGAGTTCAGATGTGTGGATTCTGACATTGAGTCTGTTCTAAAATATATCGACAGAGCATTGATTTTAAAAGAGGAACAGAGAAACGCGAGCAGGGCATTTGTTGATGTCCTATTCGGCAAAAGTTGGTCGCAACTGAAAAGGCTAACGTTATCACGGCGATGCAACTCAGCGTGCACGACGAGATGGATATAATTAGCGGTCGTTGCCAGCTTCTTTTCGGAAGCCCGGAATCGTGGTTGCTGTAAGTGGAGGGACATGTTAGGCTCCAATATTTTCAAGCAAACGTAATGGGTATCGTCGTGGATGAAGTTCACCTAACGTACAAATGGTAAGAGATAGTCTTACTCTATGACTTAGTAAATACTTCATGTTGTGATATAAACGAAATTTTGTAAACATAATAGGTGTTGATGTACATTCGCTAACTCAGTATAATCACAATGTTGTGTCATAGCGAAATAACTAGCAGTTCGGTCAGGCTGCAAAGACGTAATTTCAACATACGTTACACACTCGGTTGCTCTGATTGGTCGTAAGTCTATCCAATTGAGTGCAGAGGCATTTTTCGGTTGAGACACGCCTCATAATTATAGCTCAATGGAGCGGTATCAGACTCAAATTCTGACTAGAATTGAGTATGGCAACGTCAGGCTAGTAGTCCACTGCTCACCCCTCGCTTTTGAAACACATAGAGAAGCTACGGTAGCTGCCACCGGACAAACATGTCATTGTTGGAGACAACTTTAAAAAATTGTCCGTTAAGGGCTTCTGTAGAAAAATGGCGGCACAAAATGGCGACTTCCATGTAATGGGACCCTCTTTTTATGGAGATAAAAAGGTCTCGTTATAGGGTAATAAACACATAACGGTTCATTATGAAAGGTCTTTATATACCCCTGATAATATAGTTTTGAATATTATTTTGCATTTCTGTCAAGAGATCCTTCTAAAAAAATTACACACTGCACCTTTAATTAGTATCATTTCACATACAACAACGTCTGAACGCTCCTCTTTCTCCACACTTGTAAACACAGAGCGGTAGTGTCACATATGTAACACGCGACCTTTCCATGTGATTACGTAATACGTAAGGTCATGAATGTAACTGTGCGTTCACACCAGATGCGGAAGAGGCGGCACGCACGATTGATTTGCATGTTAAGTCAATGCAAAGACGTGAATAGGCATCAAAGGCGAATTGAGCGTTGCCATGGGAAACGCACAAGTTGAAAAATCTGAACTTTGCACGATACTTGCGCCGCGTTAACCAATCAGAAGCTTGCTTTAGCAGTGACGTAATTACAGGAAGTGAGCGGAGTCGCAGAAGCCCCTCCCATGACGCAAATTTCCGCGTGAATGTCTCGAATTACTAGAATTTCACTCGTGGCTTTCACGTGCGCGACAATTTCACTAAATAACAATACATAATAATAGACTGCGATATTTACAGTCATACATTTTATGCATTTTTTATCTGAATGAGAATTTGGCAAAATTTACCAAACGATGAGTTTACCGAAACTCTTTTATTTCTAATTAAATCATTGAAACTAGAAAAACTAATCTTGAAACTAATCTTGTCACACAGTATTGAAACCTTGAGTGAGCAAAAGCAGCAATGATCATGATATTCACAATGTTGCACAGTTTAATTTTCTCAGCGAAATCACTAATATATTGGGAATATTTAAATGGTTGTCCAGCACAATAATTTAACCTTTAACTGATTGAACACAAATGACACTAAAATTTGGCATATCTTTTCCTTTTATTTCATAGGTACTTGCTGCAGCCTAAAGGCAACGGTACGAAATCTAAGCCAGACGATCTGGGTTCATTGCGTCTGAATGTAACGTATACCGAAGACAATGTCCTGCCCTCTGAATGCTACACTTCGCTCCGCAACCTAATGCTCAAATCTCCAGATGTCAAGGTATTTCAGTGACAGTCTGCTGCCACTTGGAGGATGTTTTTTACACACACATTAATTTATATTTTCCAATAAACTGTGTTTTTGTTTGTCTATAGCCAATCTCGGCGTCGGCAGCTCATGTATTGGGAGATGTTTGCAGGGACAATGTGGGGTATGAAGCCCTGCTTCCTGTGGTCAGACTGCTGCTCCATCACAACAGATTGCTGCCCTTCCTCACCGCTGTAGCCGCCCTGGAGCTGGAGAATACACAGTTGAGTAACGCAAACACACATCTACACACGTCTAAATAGGGACGCATTAAAGACTTCTATTGTGTTTTAAGAATAAATAAGAAGACGAATTTATACGTAAAGTTTAGGGTTTGTTTTAAAACCGTTGTGTTTTAAAATGGTTTATGCCATAAAACAGTACACTTTGACCCAATATAGTCCAGCTATGAGTAACCTAGCCTGGCTAACATCAGACCAGTCTCATAGAGAATAAGACGTGATTTGGGAACCACATGTTCATTTTCTCGTATTTGAGGCGTGGTTTACGAATGCCCAGAGCCGTTAATTGGGCGCTACGAATGTCTATCAAATGCATCTGTACGTAGCTCATAGCAATTGTTTCAATTATACCAGATGACGTATGTCGAGCGACATAAATTCAAACGTAAACAACTTTTATCGGGTACGTGTGCACACAGCTGAAAGCTATGCAACTAAACCGGTAGCTGTATATTGATATTGAAAAGCAACACAACTTAGTGGCACTGTGACAACCACAGTACAGGAGTGATGACAATATGATTTTAATAAATACCGCTTACCATTTATAAGTTAAGTGGACTTTGTTGACGACGATGTGCACACAACACAACTCACAATCTCTTTGTTAAGGTGCACATTAATGAGTGCACAATAGACATTTTAACAACTCACAATCTCTTTGTTAAGGTGCACATTAATGAGTGCACAATAGACATTTTAGTTCATTGTATTGAAGCATTTTCTCCTCCATGACTAACTAGGTTGAAAACACTTTTTTTATGTATGTCATGAACTGTTCTCTTTTTCATACAGAGAGGCCAACACCATATTCAGAGGAAATTCTCTGGCCACCCGCTGCATAGATGACATGATGAAGATTGTGGGCCGAAGTTACTTGACTGTCACTCTTAAACCTGTTCTCAATGAGGTCATTTCTTCAGCTTATTATTTATTTTTGACCTTAACCAAATGTGCTATATACACTATCAGATTTGTGGCTCTAAAGTTGTTAGCTTGTCAATGTGGATGCGCATTTAAATCAATTGCTTGTTTATTTTTCTAGATCTTTGAATCAAATAAAACCTGTGAGATTGACCCCATCAGATTAAAAGAGGGTGACAACGTGGAGGTCAATAAGGTAAAGAAAGTTTTCTTAGTAGTCCTAGATTCTGATTGGTCAGTAGATGTGTTTTATTTATGATAAAACACTCATATGACTGTTGCACCCAACAATTCTGTGTATCATTGCACTGCATCCTTAGCAATGTAAATATATGTAACCCGTGCTGGCAAAATAATTCGGAATGCGCACGGTTTATTATTGAGCTAGAGGCAAAAGTATAAATGTTGATTTTGGTCGAAATTGAGGTTTTAAAAAAAGTACATTCAGCCCTCATCTAGTGATCCCAATGCCCTAAATAGTTATTAAACATCTAAAATCATCTTTATTTGTATGTTTTCTGAGAGGTGTACCATCCTAAACGCTTAACCTACATTTTGGTTTCGATTTTAAAATATGCAGGAATTAGACAATAAAGTGCAGGAAGCGCTTGATGTTAAAAGAGTTATGAAGAGCGATAAGACATTAAAACGATCTTCCTCACGCTGACTTATTTTCACTTTGCGTGCCCAAGTCTTTTCACACATTTGCTGTATGATTTAACGAAATATGAATAGCCTAGTATTAGATTTTGAATTAAAAACTCTTGACAATTTATTTGGCCTTTATTATACATGTATGATGTGTAAAACACTAAGGGCATAGCTTTGTTAATTTAACGTGAACATTGCGTTATTGTGGTTGCTTGTCATCCATGTGTTTGGTTTATGAGTAGCACGGTACTATGGGATTGCAGTTACCACGACAGCTCCTCAAATATACCTTGAAATATATAGTTACCATAAAATTAACTTAATTATTTTGTGAAACGTATTTTCGGTCATACCGCCCACCACTTATTTTAGCTTTAATATTTGTATTGTGTGGTTAAGGTTTTTTAAAGCAATAAGCCCCAAGAAGCAGTGGGTTACCAGTGCATTTTATAACAGTTATGGGGCGTTGTTAGGCAGGAAATAAAAAGTTATAAAATGCACTGTAACCCCACTGCTTTGCGGAGCTTATTGCTTTTATAAAACTGTTACTTCATATGCATAGCAGGATTTCATAAAATAAAACACAAATAAGTACAAATATTACTCTTCCGCCAAACAAAGTATTTCCTTAGAATCAAGTGTGGCTGCAACAGAGCGCAATTCTCAAGCAACACAGAAGCAGCAAAGACACAATGAAAATATGATTTAAGACTGGTGGAGTTTATTTTTATAAATCAATAACTTTTATATTGTGCAACTGTTGAAGTGATGATCAAATATGCTTGGAAGCATGCTTAACTCTTTCCCAGTCAGCGTTTTTTGCCACCCAGTTTTAGTTTAATGCCGTACAGAAAAATGATCTTGAAATAAACATAAAATATCAAATTAAAGAACAGACCCTCCGCTTAAAAAAAAAAACGTTTCATCCTACCTTCATTTGTTCTCTTATCACCTCTCGAATTTTCAGCTAAAAGCGAAGATAATTCCATTTTTGTGAATAACTTTTGTAAGAGATCAGATTCAGAGCCTGATCAAAACACGCTGTTTTACAGTGAATGCATCAGTGTTTAAGTTTGGTAAGATCGCCACCCAGTGGATAGTGGAAATATGAATTAGAGGTTGAAACTTCTCAGGGAACGTTTTCTCTTTATTGACAAAATGACTCAACAATATTTATTGACATTTATCTGGATATCACCATTAATTGTGCAATTGTAGACAAATTAAAAATATGATTAAAGAGATTAAGGCTGCGTTTACATTTTGCATTAACATGCGATCTCGGTGATCCGTTCACGCAGATCCGATCATCCGTATATCAGGACACGGCGCGTTTACATTTGTCACATAAATGTGGCTTCTGTATCTGGATGTGTGATCGGATCCCGTTCGGGGAGACGCGCGCTGGGTGGATAGCTGTCAATCAAAATGGGTACAGCTGTCTTTAGCCACAGGATTTAGGGTTTTCGCGCTAACCGCAATCCCGTATTGTACAGTGCTACTGAGAAGCCAACAGCAGAGAATAACAAGCAACCCCAACAACCGTGATGTTCACATTTTAAGCGTTATATTTTTAGCTTTAAAAGCCTTACCTTTAAAAGCCTTATAGCGTCCGCACCGCGGATGAATGTCCTGTTTAACTTTAAATGAACTTGACTTTCACCCGCATGCTTTAAATCAACAACAAAATCCATGTGAAACATGACCGACTCCACTGTTTTATTCTGCCTTAATAAAGGGCTTTTGGCTCTGCCTGAACTTATATGTATATTTATATTTTAACCATGAACTGTTATGTTTCCTGGTAATTTTAATATGATTTAATTAAAAGAGCTAACAATTTCCTAAATTTCCTGTTCATAGTGCGTAGAAGTAATGTAATTTACAAACACATATAAGTAACCTTGCACAAAACCAACACTGAATAAATGTATTTGGTTAATGTAATTATGGTTTGTACGTGTTTTAAAGTAACTTTTAATGTGTTAAATGAGACAGAAATTGACCAGAAAGAAGTGCAACATTCATGTTGATACGTCACCATGGAAACTCAAACATTATTATAACGATCCTGAATTCTGCCATTAAAGATTAAATCTCTCTATGAATAGGAACATATACTGAATAACTTAAATACAGTCAGCAGTGTTAAATGCTTTTGAATATCTATTTATTAAGATACTTTTAAGCGGAGCTTCCATTGCTCCACAAATATGAATGTATGCGTCTCTCACCTGCGCTCCATGACCTAATTTCCTTTATTTTTGACAGCTGTCAGTGAGAGGAGATGATAGTGGGCGGGGTTTTTTGTGACGTTGACCTGTAAATGCAGATACGATGACTGGATTGCGTTTACATTACACTGAGATCCGATCACAATGCGTCCTCGACTACCTCTTCATCAGGACACACAGATCGGATAACATTCCGATCACAGACGCGTTTACACTTGTCTTTTCAATGTGTATGTGGACAACATCCGGATACAGGTCACATGTTAATGCCAAGTGTAAACGCAGCCTTAGTTTCATAAATCAGTACGCAGCAACAGTGACGCAGTGATACTTATGTAATGTGGTCTGAACTGTGGGTTTACCAGGGTATTTTATCACGGCTTAGAACGCGTTTCAACCAATCAGAATGAAGAACCCAAACTGCCCGTTTTATAATAAAGCAATAATGTTTTCGACGCCAGTGCTGTTTTGTGACTGAGGCATTACTGAAGGGGTCACATTTTAATAAATTGTTTCACATTTAAAATAAGTTAATCTGTATAAACACTATCTATGACATTCTGTAGATTTCTACAAAAAATGAATTCAATGAAATTGTGTGTGTGTGTGTGTGTTCTCAGGAGAACCTTCAGGGCTACGTGCAGAAAGTTTTTACATCTATTACACAATCTAGCTCCAGCTGTCCTCCTTTAATGTGTGACGTCTTCAGGTCACTCCGACAGCTCGCATCTAAACGCTTTCCAGGTATGGCATGAAGCATACACAAACAAATGGCTTTCCTGTAGCTCACTTGCACTGTAAAGTGATATTTTTTAAGTGTGTGTGTGCAAAACTCAAAATATTAAGTGATGTTTACTTCATTGTTTAACCAGTGTGCTAGAGCATGGCACAAAGGGAATGCACATACTCATAAAAATGTATGATGTCAATGCACTGTAAATCGCTTTGCATAAAAGCATCTGCTAAATGCATAAACAAATCAGTGCTCTTATTTAATCTCAAATTCAAACAAATGTGTTATTGCACATTCACTTTGCAATGCCCTACCCACAACATCATAGCATCCCAATAGCAGCATGCTTTTAACTAGTCAGAAAATATCTGCTAGCAACTACCCAAGGGCAAGCATTAGTTTTCTTTAGAAAATGTAAAAACCTGTGTTTTATTTATTAATTTCCTGACAGATTGTATTTGCTGAACACTAGGAGGAGCCAGAGACAAATGTCTACTAAATCTCTCTCTCTCTCTCTCGTTCTTTCTCTCTCATGTAGCCGATCCTCATGTGCAGTACTCGGCCGTCAGTAGTTTTATATTTCTGAGGTTTTTCGCAGTGGCCGTTCTCTCTCCGCACACGTTCCAGCTGCGTTCTCATCATCCTGTGAGTGTGAAACACAACCACATCACAGCCAACCTGTTGTAACAAACATGATTTACTTCCTTTATTTATCATGTGACTCATTTATTAATGCAAGGAAACATGCGTGTTGAGACAGTCATGTCTTTTCTCAGAATGATAAGTCACATACAAATATCCAAAGTAGAGGTATGAAATATCACCGAATAAAAATACGCTTATGGGAAATCTCTCTTTGAATTCCTCTCAGGACCCTGAAATTTCCCGTACACTAACTCTCATCTCTAAAACCATCCAGTCTTTGGGCAGCTGGGGGAGCCTTTCCAAGAACAAACTGGTACGTCAACTATTAGTCATATAATCCACAGCAAAACTTTGGTGTTTTCCAAAGTTTTCCCTGGCAGGGCTTTACCTTGATGGGTTTTATTTTCTGAAACTCCCCGTTGTTGTTTTTGTTCTGACCTTCTGAATTGTTTTTCTCCAGTCTAGCTTTAAAGAAACTTATATGTACGATTTCTTCAAGTTATTCCAAGAAGACGAATGTATAGAAAAAGTAAAAAAGGTAAGTACAGCAAACTAACTCAAGTTGTAACACAGAAATGATTTTCTTTGTCATGTGACAGTCGATAGAGGTGAATGTCTGTGTCTCTCAGATGTAAAAATTCTTACAATGGAAGCCTATGAGAAAAAAACATTACACCAGATAAACATTGAAATCCACACATTTACAACATAACTATTATGATTGGATCTCTAAAAAACGTAGTACTTACAAAGGCAAATTGCAGTAACTACCCCAATAAGTAAACATTGCTGTAATATCTATGCAAAGCCACAAAATCTGCTAATTTTTATGTGATGCACACAAATATACCAGAAATGGATTTAATGTAAAACGTGTATATTACTACTAAAAAGGACAACTTGAAAACACAAATTTCAAACATTTCTCTTTTGGATACATTAAAATGTGCATTAAAGCGCTCCTAACCTAAAAGCTGCACTTTTAAATGTGTTTCTAGCAGAAAATGTGTGTGCAGAAACATCTTGTTATTATACGAATCCATCTATTTTTTGTGTAATCTTCTTTAAACCACAACAGTCACACAAAACAGGCTGTTGGGGATCTCCTATCAATGTGATGTCACAGTGATTACACCTCAGCCATAACTGCTTACAGACTCACTTCTGCCAGAGACACATGTTTTGATGTAGTCCAAAGCACATGTGCTCTACCCCCCTACTTTACATACGGGGAGGGGAACAGAAGCTTTCTTTTGTATTTAAAGAGACAAACACAAAAACAGCACGTTTTTCATTGCAGCCACAAATGGCCATGTTCAACATCGTATAATGAAAGATATGTGGTGTATTTTGAGCTGAAACTTTACAGACACATTCTGTGGATACCAGAGACTATTTTTATATTTCTGAAAAAAACCTAGGTTAGGGGTCTTTTAACAAACATACAAGCTTTACATTTCTGTTTTTAAACCCTCTGGAACGTTTGGCCACTTAGATCTACATTGTACATTACTGTAAACATTTTTATTTTATTTTTATCGAAACAAAATTATTGTTTAATCAACAGCATGTCTCCACAGATGCTGTCCACAATGGTTAAAGGAATAGTTTACCCAAAAATAAAAATTTGCTGTTTATTTACTCATCAGGCCATCCAATATGTTGGTGAAATTTATCTTCAGTAGGACAATAAAGAAGATATTTTGCAAAAACCACAGTGCTCTGTGATTCATATAATGCAAGAAAACATGTACTGCCACTTTGCGTTAAAAAGGCAGATAAATTGGTATTATTGTATATCCTTCCTTTGTATGTATTTCTAAGAAGTGCGCTTTACCCTCCTGCTTTATAGGTGGCGCTAAGAACAGGGTTCCCACGGGTCCTTGAAATCCATGAAAGTTTTTTGAATCTGGGGGAAAAAATTCAAGGCCATGGGAAGTTTTTGAAAATATACATACATATACAGGTCATCGAAAGTGCTTGAATCTATTTTATGCAGAAGTTTTCTGGAAAAAATCCATATTATTCCTTGTGTATTGTAGGATAATATCATAAAAATTCTACACTTTGTAAGCACACGTGCTGAACTATTCGCTTTAAATGCTTATATCTTCTGTATGCGAATGTTGATTCATACCAAAATTTAGCTTTTTTGCATAGTAGTATTTGACACATGAAACATCTCAGGTTAGGTATTTAACTGTTCCTGAGAAGGGAACGAGACGCTGCGTCTCACTTGCCATACTTCCTGCGTCCCTGTAATGCCGTCTTTGGCAAAATTTCAGATAGCGATATACTTCCTGGCTCCCGCGTCACCCTGTCTTTGTCATTAAGCCTCACCATTGGTTGAATTTGATATACACAAGGCGTCCCCAAATTGTCACCGCAGTGACGCAGCACGAGTTCCCTCGAAAGGGAACTGTAACAATGTATCTTAAAAGGTAACACAATGTAACCTTGCTCTCACTTGAAATGTATCCCCACATTTAGTCCTTGAATTTGAGGGTATTGGACCTGGAAAGTCCTTGAAAGGACCTTGAATTTGAAGTTGACTAAGGTGTGGGAACCTTGAATATTGTTGCAAATAACGCTAAAATTTCTTGCAAAATACGATCGATTGGCATTACATGACGTCAGTGGGTCACCAGGATTCGTAGGGATTATTTCTATATTCTGTATTTTTGAACTCTTACATCATCATACTCTTTTATATTACTTTACAAATCACAGAGCACTGCGGTTTCTGCAAAATGTCGTCTTTATTGTTCTACTGAAGTAAAAATGTATCGGATGGCCTGAGGTAAGGCTGCTGCTTTTTCCGTTTCAAATAAAGATCACGATTGTTTCATGATTCTGTATGCCAACTAAACAAAATAACATATAATTTACTAGAGGTTCTGATAAATTGCTGCAATCCCTTTAAAAATGTTTAATTGGTTTGAATTATTTCTTTTTAAAATCTGAAAGATTCATTAAATTACTAATAAATATGTTTTATTAGGGGTTGAAAGAAGGTTTGCCATAGATCGTAGACATTAGGTAGCGTACACACCAAAGCGTTTATGCCGGCGTATGTTTTTAATTGTTTCCAATAGAAGTGCCGCACTTGCAGCTTGCAGGTTTTGTCAGTGCTAAGTGGCGTCAATCTGCGTTTTTGCGGCACTCCGCGCAAAGCACTAAGAATTTGGGTGAAATGCTCAGCTCATCAATGTCACTCGGCCATCCAATCACAGTGGAGGAGGGGCGGGAGCAATATCACAGCAACGGCGCATTATTCAACGACTGATAAACAAAAAGGCAGAAAACGCAACCATCTGTTGGTTCTTGTCACATGACCTGCGGTGCACTTGCGGCATTCAAAAAAGTTGAAATGTTTTCGATGTGGTGCGGACAAGCCTGAAAAAAACAAGTGTGTCACAGCACATGCGCGTCGCGGCCGCGCTGCTCCCATTATGAACGCGCATGCCGCACCCCTACATTTAAAATAACGAACTTGAGTGCACAAAACATGCGAAATGTGAATCGCCCCTCATAAGTACCAAAACGCTTAGCCGAAAAAACGCTGGCAAGTGCCCACAGTCGGCATCAGCCTGCCATTTTCAGCTGCGTTTAAATGTTTTGGTGTATATGCCCCTTTAGTGTTCATATATAAACTGTAAACTAATACCCCAGTACTTCTGTGATGATTTCAATATTTTAAATATATAATATAGAAAAGAATAATGATACTGTGTGGTTGAAAAGAGCTGTTTAAACCTATATATCAATATATTTGTTCATGTGGACAAGGCCTAAATCTCCCTGAATATTCTGCCTTCAGCTAATTTCTTCTGTCAATCTCTCTGTATTAGTTTTTAGATGAGATCTCCTCTAATGTCTCTAAGGAATCCAGCGGAGTGGAGGACTCATTTGTGTTGAAGGAGGGGTGAGTAAAAGACACCACAGTTCAAAGTCTGGTTATGTGATTTTTACTGCATTATAAAAGTCCAGGAAACCTAAAATTCTGTCAAATGCATATGATTGTTTAACAGAGAGGTACATAAACGGGCACAGGGCAGAAAACGGATAGGAAAGAAGAACTTTAAGAAACGCTGGTTACGTCTGACCAATCAGGAGCTGTCCTATCATAAGCAGAAAGGTGAGTGATCTCAGCTATGAAGACCATGATAAGAAACTTTCTGTTTGTGGGCAATCCTCCAGATCAGCTTTGAATTATGGCTGCCAAAATCCCAGAGACTTGTTTTTGCTGGCAGTGTTACATATAGCAAAGGTTATGTTGAAAATACATGAACCAAGAGTCACAAATTATCTTTAAGCGCCAGTTCCCAGTCTCACATTCTTGTTTGTGTAGCTCCTGTTCGTGTAGTGTGGTCGGTCTGTTCTGGATGTGAAACAATCTGTTTCCCTTATTTGACTTATGCAATTGCATTTATGTCATGGGTGTGGACTTGTGTTCAATGGTGTAAACTTGTCTATTAAGCAATGTGTCGAGTGCTTAGTATGTACTTGTATTTGTCACTTGAAATTGGTCACAGCGTGAATATTGTAAAGTAGCAGTGTTTTTGTTTTCAGTGGTTAGTGCCAGTATGCATAAAACAAGAGGGGGTTTGGCCAATACAATTCTGAGATAAGAAAGGGGAACTGGGGAAGCTAAGATATATTTATAGTTTTTAGCCTTTGAAAGATATGCAATGTATATGCTTTTTAATGTATTTTTTTATTTTTCACAAGTGTTCATCATTTTAATAAAAAGATCCAAATAACATAAAATAAAACAAATTTCTAGTTAAAATAATGAAGACTTTTTTTAGCACCGTTACACATTTTGTGTCTAAAAGCATGCAGAAAAATCGACTGCACGGTTTTCTTCCTTCTTTCTGAAGCGCTCTGGCACTTGCACTTCTGCAGCGTCCTCCATTGCTCAGCAAACATGAGTTCTCCATAGATCCAGTAATAAGTCTCCATGCATTGTTTCTTCTACTTGTGTCAAAACATTATAGCTGCTTGACAGATCATACAGCTCTGGGTAATATCCTTGTACAGCTATGAACAGGTGTTCCTCTATCTTGAGTTACGTAATGATACAATGCTTACATGATACAATATTGATAGGTAAAGGGTAAAGCTGCTTGTTTGACAAAACGGTCACATAAAAATACTACAAGAGCATTTCGAGGACTCGTACGAAGAAGTGCATTTTGAATCGCTTTTGAGATACTTTGACATTATCCACCTGTCTGATCTTATGGCACCTCGTGAAGTTAGGCACACCTATATTCAACTGTCTGCGGTATAGAAGGGATACAGCAATGGCCAAAATCTGGATAAGCGCTGTTTTATCCTAATCCAACCCCCAAACCTAACCCTGAACCCAACATCTTGCGAGATTAAGGCTGTAGCTGTATCCCATCTATCCCATCCACACCTGGATAACAGAGCGTAACATACCTGTATAACAGAGTGTAACACACATGTATAACAGAGTGTAACGCACCTGTATAACAGAGCGTAATGCTAATTGATAAAATAACGTACTGCAAATTGATAAAAGAGTGTAATGCACCTGGCTAACAGAGTGTAACGCACCTGTATAACAGAGGGTAACGCACCTGTATAACAGAGCGTAACGCTAATTGATAAAATAACGTACTGCTAATTGATAAAAGAGTGTAATGCACCTGGATAACAGAGTGTAACGCACCTGGATAACAGAGCGTAATGCACCTGTATAAAAGAGCGTAATGCTAAATGATAAAATAGAGTAACGCTAAATGATAAAATAGTGTAATGCACATGGATCACAGAGCGTTGATAAAAACCTGGATAAAAAATATAAATGGTCCTGGATAAGAGCGTAACGCATCTGAAAAACAGAGTATAACACACCTGGATAACAGAGTGTAATGCACCTGGATAACAGAGTGTAATGCACCTGGATAACAGAGTGTAATGCACCTGAAAAACAGAGTGTAACGCACCTGAAAAACAGTGTAACGCACCTGAAAACAGAGTGTAAACACCTGGAGTGTAACACACTAGAACCCCTCTGACGGGACCAAGTGGACCAATCACAACACTTGTGGTCCGCGTAGAACTGACGCGCTGTAAAAATTTTTTGGCAAGGTGCACGTCAGGCTACACAGAGCTATGCACAGGCTACGGGTAACCTATGGCGTAGACCTTATGCACGATTATAACATGGGCTTAACACGCCTGGATAAAGAGTGTCTCCAACCGCATGCTCGTTACAACCATGTCGCTCTCTATTTGAGCGTGCTTGCCACACATCTACATGTAAAATAACGAATTTACGTGCACACAAAAATGACAAAATGTGAATGAACCCTTATAAAATGTTAGTAAATATACAGTAAGAAAAATTATGGTATCTTCTGTAAACATTTCTGGTTGATGACACGTCTTTGTTTATTATCCATATTAAAGTCAACATTTCAAAAGAACTGATTCACAAAGATGAGTCAAACTTTCTACATCTATTGGTATTAAGTAGTATTACATCTTTTAGCCTCTTATTTAAACTGAGGTTTAAATAAGAGGCTCTATCTCTTACGCTACTAGTCAATACAAAAGAAACGAGAAGTAAACTTCCCTATTTACACTACATGATATTTATATTCTACATGATGTTTGAAGGGTTAATAAAAGTACATTGAATCATAACAACATTCACAGTGTTAGTTAACATTATATAGCCAGCAAAATAGTAAAGAATGATTAATATTGAAATCTTTCACCCAGCACTATGGAGAACAGTCGAGCATATTGACTGGTCATTACAAATTCTATCAGGTATGGACAAACAAATTTCATTCGATAAATCAGCTTGGCCGGTCCACTGGTGTATCATTACTGTAAATGTGATGAAGTACATGCTGAAACACAGAAAAATATTTATAATGTTATCAAATTACTGCAAGTTCACAACTTTATAGCATTCCGACCATAATTCCCACAGTTCCTTTGAGTGAGCTGACTCTGAAACAAGAGACACAGAAATTCCCAAGATGTGACATAGATGTCAAGGTCACAAACTGCAGATCTGGGTGACCGGCATGATGAGTGTTAGTCTTGTTGTAAAAATAAACATCTTTAGGTGTTGTAATCTCACAGCATGGTGGTTTGACCTTTTTTCTGAGGGACTGTTGTTAGTTTCAGCAAGCGTTGGGTTATAAGACAACTGATATAAGCAGAGTGAGTCGGTTCAAGGGCAAAGTAAAGCTTTCTTTTCATTAGTAATATATTTTAAATCTATAAAGCTATTTAAACAAAACTTACTCTGTTTGTGAAATCCAGATTAAATCTCATAATCTAATGATGAGATGAGGAGCAGCAAAGTTTCATTTCACTCATTGATTTCATGTTGATTTCAATCTTTGACATTTAACCCCCGGTTTCAGAAATAAAGCAATAAATCTACAGGTCTGAAAACACCCTTAATTTAAAAAAAACTGAGTGAGAGAAACTGATATTTGTAGCAATATCCAACAATACATTGTATGGGTCAAAATAATTAATGATTATTTAATGCCAAAAATCATTAGGATATTAAGTAAAAATCATGTTTCCAATTTTCCATAAATTTATCAAAAATTATCATTAGTAATATGTGTAGTTGCATGTAGTCCACAAAAGCCATTGTTTTATGTTGTTGCTGCTAAAACCGTCTATAAAAACTGGATTTTTAACTCTTTCCCGCCAGCGTTTAAAAAAAAATGCTAGCTAGCGGCAGCATTTTTATGATTTTCACAAAAATAAATGCCTTCCAGAAAATGTTCTTGTTTAAATACCGTATTTTCCGGACTATAAGTCGCTCCGGAGAATAAGTTGCATCATTCAAAAATGCGTCATTAAGACGAAATAACATATATAAGTCGCAGTGGACTACACGTTGCGTTTATTTAGAAAATTATTTCACAAAATCCAAGCCGAAGAACAGGCATTTAATCTGGAAAGGCAAGTTATTCAACTAAACAATAGCAGACAGAACAGCAGGCTGAATAGATGTCTGTATGTTAAAAATAATATTATCAGTTATTTAAATGATAAATTATAGCATACAGAACTTACCTGGAAGGTTGAATAGTCTAAATTAACCGAACAAGCCAACTAGCGTGAAATTTGCAGATTCGTCATTCCACATCACTGAATCCATTGAATTACATAAATACAGAAGCAGCATATAGCGGACTCTCGCGGCTGTAGATGGTAATGTTGTCTCTTCCCTCATAAATGTCAAAATTAATTCATACTGACTTACAAGGCGCACCTGACTATAAGACGCAGCACTAGTCAAGTTATGAAAAAAAAACGCGGCTTATAGTCCGAAAACTACGGTATATAAACATACAATATATCAAATGAAAGAACAGACCCTCTGCTTTGAAAAAAAAACATCTCCATTTGAGGATCACCTGTCAAATATGGGTAGGTTTCTTCAAAAACGCTACAATATCAATGATCAAAAAGCTACAATAATTGCATTTTGGTAAAGGAATTTCACAAACAGAATTTTTACTGTTTTTGGATCAGTGGAAGCTTCAGTGTTTTATAAGTTGGGTAAGAGCGCCACCTAGCAGATAATAGCGGAAATATGGATTGCCATAAAAACTCTCTAAATGCAATTTGTTTAACAATGTTTCTTATTGGGATTTTACCTTAAGCTCAGCTGTTGCTAGCAACATCAAGATCATGGGTTTGAATCCTACTGAAAGCACTCATAAAGTAAATCGCTTTGGTTCAAAGCATCTGCCCAATGCATAATGTCAATCTAATATAGAGAGATTCAGTATTTGATAGTGTTAAATGTCAAACCGCTATTTTTTTTATCTTTGCCCTTTTATAATAGGAAGTTAAAAGCCATTCCTTTCTGCCACAGTAGTTTATGGCTCCATTGAAATACTGCTAAAATGTCTATTACAAAGTAAGAAATAAGATTAAAAAGAAAGTTATTTTATGCATATATTATGAATAGCAAATGCATTTTAAAGTAATATTAGGGACCTTTTTATATATATAAAGCAAAATCAGCATTCAGGACTGGAAAATGATTTACTGATAATGTAAATGTTTCATTGGAAAGTCAAGCATACTGATATAAAAATAATTCAAACCTTGCAGACGTTAGTAAAGAAAAGCATTTCAAAGAAGAATCTCTGACATCTCTCAAACCAGCTGAAAGCATTTGTCTGTGTGTTGCTATGGTTCTCAGGCATTTGCATATTTTGGCTGTGCTGTGGTAAAAATATTGTACATCAGCAGAAGTGATAAAAATAGGAGTTTGTCAAATATGTAAAATGTGCATGAGAAACAACCGTGTGTGTTTGTATTGGCGTGGACGGGCGGGTGTGCTATCATCTCTTTGGGTCAAGGGTCATCACAAGATTCTTGAGCAAATGTAGTGTTTGTTTAAGAGCCACAATCTCCAGATGTTGTGTCCGTGTTACCCGCTCTGTAATTGCCTGCTATTGTAAATTCATTTCATAGTGTTGCTGATAAAGTGTGATTTTTATGTGAATGTCTGTTTGTTTTTGTCCAGGGAAAGAAGCATTGTGCACCATTCCTGTAAAAAACATCCTCGGCGTGGAGAAACTAGAAGAAAGTGCCTTTAACCGCAAAAACGTGAGTATTTAACAATGAGGTTTGTGCAGTGCATATTCCCAATGGTCAATATTCTGATAAAGTGTGTACCTTAAATGCACTTGTAATCGTTTAAAGGTGACGTATCATGAAAATCGGACTCTTCCATATTTAAAGGGGCCATGGCACAAGACTTTTTTAAGATGTCAAATAAATCTTTGGTGTCCCCAGAGCACATATGTGAAGTTTTAGCCCAAAATACCATAAAAATAATTTATTGTAGTATGTTATAGAATCCCACTTTGTAGGTGTGTGCAAAAATTTGCCGTTTTAGGTGTGTCCTTTAAAATGCAAATGAGTGGTTTGTTGCAATTGAAACTCAATTGTGCTGTGAATTATTTTCTCTTTTCTTTTTCTCTGCACTAAATGGCAGTGCTGTGATTGGATAGTGCAGATTAAGGGGTGGTATTATTATAATAAGAGCTCCTTATGACATCACAAGTGGAACCAAATTTCAACGACCTATTTTATCATGTTCTTGTAGAGAATGGTTTACCAAAACTAAGTTACTGGGTTGATCTTTTTCACATTTTCTAGGTTGATAGAAGCACTGGGGACCCAATCATAGCACTTAAACATGAAAAAAGTCAGATTTTTATGCCATGGCCCCTTTAAGTGCTATAATTGGGTCCCCAGTGCTTCTATCAACCTAGAAATTTAAAAAAGATCAACCCAATAACTTAGTTTTGGTAAATCATTCTCTGAAATTCTCATGTGATAATAGGTCATTAGTATTTGGCTCCCCTTGTGATGTCAGAAAGGGATAATACTGCCCCTTAATCTGCACTATTCAACCACCATTATGGCGATCAGTGTTTGCATTTCATCAGCTCATTAGCATTTTTAAAGGACACGCCCAAAAACATTGCACATTTTTGCTCACACCTACAAAACGGTAATTTAAACATGTTATAATAAATTATCTGTGAGGTATTTTGAGCTAAATCTTTACATATGTACTCATATTTGACATCTTAAATTGTAAATTGTCCCCCTCAATGAAATTTCTCATATTTGTGTCCAGATGTTTCAGGTAATCCATTCAGAGAAGCCTCTATACGTTCAGGCGGGGAACTGTGTGGAGGCCAACAGTTGGATAGAGTTGTTAAGTCAGGTCAGTCGCTGTAACCCGGGCAGACTCAGTGTGTTTCACCCCTCCGCTTACGTCAATGCGTCCTGGTTATGCTGCAAGGAAGCGAACGAGAACGCCCCGGGCTGCAAACCCTGCACAGCGTAAGATATTTTATTAACTGAATGTATGAGAGGTGGGCAGGGAATTTGCATTTGGTTTATGTTTAAACATGAACACATAACTCTTAGTTTTATATTACTGTGCATGACATGTGCTACCTGTTTATTCTGTGTCCTATAGGACAATGTTGGCTAATATTCAACTTGACATCGACTGCGACCGAGAAACAGAGCGAATCTTTTTCTTCTTCTCATCTAACCTCTCCAGACTACAGAAGATGGAGGGTGTGTATGAATGCATAATCATCTATTTTGCACAATTCATTTGTGTATAAAATGTTCATTTATTATAATCAATGTAAAAACATTTCATCCTCTGCAATGCATTTTCTTTTCTGCTGACAAAATCAAGGCCACACAGGTGGGAAAAAATACTATTAGCCAATGCAGTATTTCCATGTACAGTCCATCCAGTCAAACCCCAACAGACTCCCACCCTTATATTCCCATCATTAAATATATATTTGACTTGGAAATGTAGTTTGTCAAAAGTTTAGACACGCATTCATTTTTTATTAATGATATTTTCCCCAGTCATCAAAACAATGCCACCATGTAGGAGACCACTGATTTTGGATGAGTTTAAAAAAAATTCACCAAGCTGTAAACATATTTAGTTCTGCAGAAAAGTTGGGAATTTTAACATGGTGGTCTATGAGATTGACTCCCTTTTGGAGCCAGTCGATGAATTGCAGTTTAAGTCACTTTTGTGTTGGCTTTTATTGAGAGGCCAGGTTGCCCCTTGTTGTACATATGGGTATTTTTAACGTTCTTATAAAATGTTTAAACAGCAACAGGAATCCCTATGTGCAAAGGAAGACATATTAAATGTTCTTGCCATGTTATAAATTGTGTTGTTATATTTGGGGATGCACTTCGTCTTTGGCCGACTTGCTTTCACATTTCAGTCGAACCACACCAGAGTGTTTGGAAGCGGACCCAACGCATGTTCAGGTGTCAGGTTTACACTTACTCCAATGAACAGCACCAACTAAGCAATCGCACCGAGTGTGAACATACTCTGAATCAATGTTTTGTAAAGAAATGCATACACGCTGTATTCAAACTGCAAGTCTTTAGATCAAACGCGCCTTAAGACGACGAGGAAAATGTAGTCAAGCGTGTCCAAATTTTTGAATGTAACGCTTCTTTGTCTTCTATTAAAAATCACGTTAGACGGTTCCAGGTGAGCACAGGGGCGGCGTTTAATCAGTACGTGACTGAATCCATGTGTCTTTGTCCGCAGATGCCTGTGCCGGTATGTCTGTCTATCTTGGGCAACAGAAGGAGCAGGAGGAGTATTCGGCCTTCACTATACAGGACCCTAAAGAGACCTTCCGCACCATTACAGAGCTCAGAGCCGTCCTAGAGGAACTGCAGGCTCATCACGACTTAAAGGCAGCGCTAACCGATGAGCCAGGCACTATGTAAGACAATTACTATATTATTTAAAGAATAAAATACTGCTTTAGGTCTAACGTGCACAGTATGCAAATGTGATGTGTTTGTGAATATCCAGATAAGCATTTGCCAAAATGTATAATATACAGAACAGTGCATACTGTATCCCACAATGCAGTGCACTCAGTTTGACCTTCCATATACACTGAAAAAAGTAAAAGTTGGATCAGCTTAAAAATGACTATGAACGCCTAAAAAGTTTTTTGTTACTTAAATTTTCTCACTTTAAGTAAAACATGTAAGTTGAAAATGTTTAAATTACCAACTCAAGTAATTTTGTAAGTTTTTTTACCCTCAATTTTTAAGTTTAAAGTTGTTACCAAGTGAAGTTTTTTTTAGTAGAGCACCTTTCACTTTGTACTAAACCACAATGATTGAAAGATTGTAACAGAAAAAAGTGGTTTTCATTTTGTCACTTTCTTGGTAAAGAAAACACGTTTTTACCGAAATTAGTCAAAATGGATTTATAACGTTTTGGAACCAAACTTTTTATACAAAATTAAAATGCAAAATAAAATTTTATTTCAAAAGCAACTAGATTTATGGTATTAAATCACTGATTTTTAACATGCAATATAGTGTAGAGGTCTTCTCGGGTCCAAAGAAATGGACCCGACCCAAAATGACCCGAATCACTTTTTGCCCGAACCCGACGTGCATAAATATTTTTTTTAAGAAAGACCTGACCCGAGACAAACCAGAGAAATTTAGACCTGAGTCTGACCCAAACCAGTGGCAATTAATTTTTAACACGACTGGACACTAGGGTCGTGTTCGATGCATCGATGCGTCGCGCTCCCATTAAAAAGACCTGTCTAAAATCTATTCTGAATCGTAAGGCTCTGATTCAGTGTTTCATGCACAGCTTGTGCATGTACTACGGCTCCGTGATCAGTAGGAAGTCCTTATCAATCTAAAATCACTACAAGTTTGACTCGTTTATAACGTGCATTTAAAAAAGCAACACTCGTCAAACACAATCATTTAAAATATTCTTTATTATCATGAAAATACCTTAAACAATCTGAAGAACACTTCCTGGAATAGTGATAGTAATGCTACTTCTTCTGTGGCACAAATGGTGAATCTAAGCGAGAGCGCCCCCTGGCTTTTGGATGTGGCTGCATTTCACCGTAATTCATTCAAATTCATTCATTGAGAAAACGCGCATTTGCCCGATTAATTGTCACAACCCTACTGGACACGTATGTATGTAATGTAATGTAAATGGTGTGTGCAGTCTGCAGCCCCACACACACCAGTAAGTCGGGTTTTCAGATCTAAGTGGAAAATGTAACAAAGTATTTTAAAGTTTATTTTATTAAAGTAAAAGAAACCTTATCCACCTAAGCCTAAAAGAACTAAAAATATCTTTAGTGTTTTTGGAAGTATCCTTTTAAGG
The DNA here is from genome assembly GCF_027580225.2 of Misgurnus anguillicaudatus. Taxonomy (NCBI): domain Eukaryota; kingdom Metazoa; phylum Chordata; class Actinopteri; order Cypriniformes; family Cobitidae; genus Misgurnus; species Misgurnus anguillicaudatus. Next base: position 7,449,989 of record NC_073351.2, read on the forward strand.
TCTAAAATTCAAAACATTTCCCAATAATAACTTTTGAGCCATTCACTTATAAATGATGCAGTAAAATCAGCGGCGGCTCGTGACTCCTCATCCGAGGGGCGCTAATTCAAAATAAGTGTTCGGAGTATCGTGTGCAGGTTCCCTTTTCCAAAATATGTGTCCTGCGTGTCGAGAGATCCTGTGTGCATCACGTGTTTTTTCAAAAAAACCGTTTATGATAAAAGAGACGCTCACGTTCACCAAATATACGCAAGACTCCCTTAACAGTAAACTCTGATTACGCATGAGATTATGCGAGTATCTGGAAAACGCGAGATCATAAACCCTTTAGATGCGTCTGCAGGAGGCACTTATTTTGGCAGGACACGTGATGCACATACACGCACTCGACGTGCAGAACACATATTTTGAAATAACAAACCACACACATGACGGGCTACATACAAGTTGTGTGACGAACTTCGCATTGTGCACCCTCAAGTCAACGGCCGCCACTGAGTAAAATGCAAAATGTCTTAATTTTCTTCACTTTTTTGTTTTGCAGTGAGAATCCTATAGTGGGAAAGACAGCGTAACACTTTGGCTATGGGACCAAGTAATACAGATACAGCCACACCAGCAGATGGCGCTGTGTTTGTCAACACGGAGGAGCACCGTCCAGGCAGAACCTCTGAGAACATTTAGACGACAGGTGCCAGAGTCCACACGTGACTGAATCCACGGCATACGTGGAAGAATTTGGCCAGTCGAGAGTCGAATGAAGTATCCGTGAGTCGCTGTCCATGGGATCATCTGAGCTCTTTCCTGTGTGTGTGTGATATACATTATTTAAGATTGTTCAGTAACCTCAAGGGTCGGTTCGCACAGCAAGAAACGATTCTCAGCACCTCTTATTCATTCCTAACCAGGCTGTGAAAGTCCAGACATGGCAAATTTGTCTGAGAAATTATAGCTGCTAAAATCCTCTTTGAAAGAACTCCAACTTCCATTTATTTTCTTTTTCCATCAAAGTCAGATTAACTCCGTCAAAGGGAATATTCATATTTTTATCATTCGTTAATGCCATTTCCTTTTGTGTGTGTGTGTGATTTTCTGTCTGGTTGATAAAAATAATCTGCCTTATAAATTCAGTGGAGGTACGTACAGTCCCACACTTGTGTATGAATTAGGGAGTAACTCAGAAGCACTTTAGATATTTGGAAAGTTCCAGATGAGGTTGTTTTAGATACGTGGTATCAATCTTTTTTTTCCCAATATTGATCAGTTACATGATCAGCTCTTGTGTAATGTTCTGTAGATAGCGTCGTTCATATCCGGTAGAGTTTTACTAGCTATTTTTCTTATGCCAAAGAAGTTGTTTTGTAGGTTTTCATGACTTGAAAAGGGTATACATGTAGTTTTATAATTATAGAAATGGAAAATGAATATCTATATTTCATTAATGTGCATTTTGGGGGCATCATACATTTTGATAAACCATGAAGAAAATTTGAATCCATTTTTGTACGTTTATTTACCCGTAACTACCGTGACAAACGTTTGGATATTTTATTGTATGCTGTCTTAAGCTCTGTGCCAAAACCTAGTAAGCCAACCAACATTTTAAGGCAGGTGCACCTTTCAAAAGGTTTCAAGATTGTCAAGTTATTTTGCCACCATCTAGCCTTTAATCAAAGACAATGCAATTCCACAATACCATAAAACAATTCAATATGGTAGACAAATCAAGTATAAACATACTCTTGCTTGACAAAAGTTTGCTTAAACCCATTAACTGGCGCTGTCCTGTGAGCGGGACACCTGAGTGTACGTCAATATTTTGCATGTAAATTTTAATCTATCACAACAAACTATATGTCATTGGAAAGGTCCAAGAATGTAGTTTCATATTTCAAAACATTTTTTAATACCAATGCAGTAATAATGCTGCAGTGACAGTAATTTATTAATTTGTGACGAGTATGCAGCAAACCGTTGACACCTAGTGGCTGTTGTTGGTAAAACCACTAAAAGTGTAACACAAACCTTTTTTTGTGTGATTATTTTATGTATAAAATAAATACTTTATTGAATTATTTTAATTTATTACAATAACCATTTTGAAACAAGACCAAGACTTCTAGACCAAGGTGTACATAACTCCCCCCTCAAGAAAAGCTGTGCCAGTTAAGGGTTAACATGAAATCGTTATTTATCCGTGCACTACTACGTGCACTAGTTTAAAAGAGTATTTGTGTGAAACATATGTCGCCTATGTAGACAGCAAGCAGCTGACTAAGGTTTGGGACAGAGCTATAACTGTAAATTGTTTGGTGTAAAGTCACAATCACTCGTGTCATGTTTGTGATGTCACAGTTTTTCCATTGGTTGTCCTGTTATGTTCGGATAGATTACAGGTCTACACTTACAATCAATCTAGTTTTGACTTGCTGTATTGTCTTTGGAAATAATATGTCACATTGCTTTTCTGCCTATAGCGGTCTAAATCAGTCATTCTCAAACTGGTTTCTTATTATACAAAAACAGGGCACGGGTCTGTTCTGGTAGGTTTGAAGAGAGCACGGAAATTCAACTAAATAATATCGAAAAAAAATTAGGGCTGTCAATCGATTAAAATATTTAATCTAGATGATTGTCATGAGTTAACTCGTGATTAATCGCAACTTAATTGCACATTTTTATCAGTATATTTACCTTAATTTAAAAAAATTACGTTTTTAATACTTTAATCAACATGGGCATGGACAGATATGGATGCTTTATGCAAATGTGTATTTATTATTAGTAAAAGCGTCAGCAAAGATAATTTTAAGTCTTTAAATCTTAAAATCGCTGGTTAAAATAAAAGATTTGGCATACACAAAGTCAAAAAATATATCAATACATGTTCAACTTTTTTCTTTTATTGTTTGATAGACATCGTTTTCGAGTCTTGTCGCTCTTATTAACTCTTTTAACATCAATTTATGCATTTTATTTTCTAAACAGTCCTTCCAGAAAACTTTGATTTTTTTGTGATTGTTGCGGGCAAAAATCCTTGATCTCTTGTGGCACGTTTTCTTAAAAAATGCGATGGAATATGCGGGATATTTATACAATTTTATGCGATGAAATTGCGGGAACTTGCAAAAACTGTTTGCAGCTTTTCAATGATGTTCACGTCACATAATCACGTCACTTCATAACGTTCCCATGGCGCTTGTGTGAAGTAAATGCAACATTTTTCAACTTTCTGCTAAGATATATGTGATTTTTGCTACGAAAATGCGGGGGTTTGGAAATCATGCATGCCTCGCATATTTTGCGCACGGAAATATGCAATTTATGCTGCGAAAGTGCGGCGTATTTGAAAAAATACGCATTTTTTCAAATACGCCGCACTTTCGCAGCATAAATTGCAGATTTCCGTGCGCAAAATACTGAAAATTTCCCCCACATAAATATGCGTACTTTGGCTGATTATGCGTTAAATTATGAGATTGTATAATCGTGTTTTTCTGGAGGGACTGTCTAAATGTTTTAAACTGAAAATAAAATCTGAAGACGCACAAGTGGATGGGAACACATTCTTAGTTAAGCATCCCAGAAAACGTACAAATAAAGATCATTTTAGACGTTTGCTGTCCATTTACTTTCTAAGGCTGCGTCTCAATTTATCCAACAACATGCTAGGCCAAGGGTCAAACCGAAATTTTGCATTGTATTAATCACACATTAATAAAACTAGTGTCATTAAATTAATTTACGTTAACTCGTATTCATGTCTTCATTTTGACCACCCTAAAAAAACAAAGATAACAAAATAAGCTTATCACATTTTATAAGGGACATTTATTTTGTAATTGCTTTTGTAAATCATATTTTGACTGGGATTAATTATTGGATAAAAGGTTATTGCATAACCCTGTGTTGGGTCAAAAAGGGACAAACACAATCTTTAACCTAAGCTGATATGTATCAACTCAGAATGCTGGGTTGTTTTAACCAAATTTACAAAGACTGCAAATGACCTCTTCTTCAAAAACCATAATAAATAAAATAAAAAGCAGGTTTAACTGTATGATTTATTGGCTTAAGATCATGTAATCATTGAAATTCGATGTTGTATAATAAAACCAGTTGAGAAGCACTAGTTTAGATCTGCTAAAAGCTAGCTAGCATATGTGTGTTAGCATGCATTTGAAGTGTACTTAGCGTCATCTTTAATTTGACCTTTTATAAAAAGAAATCAATTTTTTTATTTAAATCATAAGGGACCTGCAAAGTGTTGATATTTGATGAAAAATTGATTGAAGTTTTTTTATTTTATGCTGTCCGAATGTTCTGTTCTGAACAAATGCTAGTTAAAAAAATGATCGTGTATGTTTTGTAAGAAGATATTTTCTTAATCAAGATTTATAAAGCATTGATAAAGAGACGAACAGTTCCGTCGCGAACGATTTATGCAATATTCACAATTTTCCATTTGATATTTGTCTAGTTCCTGTTCATTTGTCTTTTTTATGTTTTTGTAACACACTGTGACCTGAATGTTAACATGATTTGTCAATGCATTGACTGAAAGGTACATGAATGTTATTGTGGTACTGTGAGGCTTCATCAGAAATGTGGTAGTGGTCAACCTTCATTCATATCCACTGTCTGTGGTAGAGACTTGAGTCACTTGAGTTCACTTAACACTGTGGTAGTACCACAGACCTCCTTTATTGATTCCTCTCGTCCCGTGTGGTTTCTGTGTACTCATTCAGTTCCACCATCATTCATCCAAGCATAGATCCATACAAACCGAACATGCAGAGAGCATTTTAACCAGCATCCAGTGGCCTTGACCCCCAAACCAGATTATTTTTTTAACATTCCCAATATAGCACTTAGCTTAGACTCGAGTCACTCGACAGAACAATAGTGCAGGCAATGTCATTGTATTCTTTAACTTTTAACTGGTACGAATCTACAATCCCCATATCTTAAGTTCAGATTGTCGTTTGCTTGTGTTTCACAAACCCCATCCTGTTGAGCTCAAATGGCGTATTGGGTCAAATACATGTAAGTCTTATTGTAGTTAAATGATGCATTTCTTAAGTTATTATAATTTTAGATCAATAATGTAAGTCTGTAAAACTGCTATAAATATTTGCACAAATTTGACCACTTTTTTTGTCGACCCAATTCCTCTTTATCTTCCAGCGTATTACTAACTGTACTGGACATGTTTGCTTCGTTTTGTTATTTAAATGTTTTTATACTTTTATTTTCACAACACAAGCTCACATAATTCCTCTGTTATTAGTTCTGTGGAATTAATTTGCAATAAATATATTGTTTGTGTGTGTTTTGTCGTGTGTACAGTATGGCATCATAGTCTTTGCACTTTTATTGACAGTTCTGCATCGCAATTTGTTTAACACGATGATTTTGCACAGATCAGGTACGTTTGGCAGCTGGTTGTAAAAATATAAGCTATGATTGGCTCTGTGCAAAGCAGTAAGCGTTGTTGTCAAATATGTGCATGGTGTAACTATAAAACATCACTTGAATTGGTTGAAGATTATTAGATGTGATGTGAAAGTCAGTCTCACTGATGCGAGTGTCAAATCCTTTGTAAAAAAAAATGCTTTAAGAAGAAACCTTATAAGAAACAACAAACACAATTTAATATAAAATTGGACTCAGTTTTACCAACATGAAGGAAACAAACAAAAGCAGCATAATAACAGTGAATGTCTAGAATAGATGGACAAAATTACAGAACCGACAGAAGAAAACAATTAAACCGAGGGGCAACCTTCCGACCTTTCTGATAAAGCCAAGACGAAAGTGATTTAAACTGCAATTCATCGACTGGCCGCTAGAGGCTCCAAAAGGGAGTCAACTCCTATAGACCTCCATGTTAAAATGGCCAATTTTACAGTAGAAAATAATATGTTTACAGCCTGGTACAAAAATTGTGTTTGTTCTGTAAAGCTAATTTTGCCTTTCATGACAACTGTGAGGGGGGTGAATTTTTTGTAACTCATCCGTTTAAATTATATTCAGCTTTAAAGTTCTGCATAATTAAGGGTGTGACCACATGAGTGACGGTTGAACAGCCACTGTGGTCACTAGAATCGAGCTAGACGGGCGTGGTTTCAGCAACCAGACACCTTAGCTCCACCCACACCCCGCCTCTTTAACCATTTTCAGATATCCGTGACGATGCGCGGACAAGATGGCGACGGCAGGCACCACCTACTTTAAGCTTCAAAAACGATCTTCAGAAACCAACGGGTGATGTCACAGACACTACATCCATCTTATTTACAGTCTATGAATTAAACTTTATATGAAAAATAGCAGAGCGTGCTACACTGGTCTTCTTTGTAACAAACACTGGTGCTCTTTGGACGTTAAGAGGCAATAATATACTAAATATACAAAAATCACTCGAGTGAGAAAAATATTAAAAAGCCTTTAATACACTGGGCTACATACAAAATTAAAAGGTAGATCTACGCGTTTCGGCTTACGCCTTCATCAGGATACACATGCATTGATACACAGCGCTCTACTTAAATAGTAATCACGAGCAGCTGGATAATAGATGGGAGTGGCCACCATTCATTCAAATGCAGACAATCCAATCAATATATACCCACATTTCAAATCACACTCAAATGTAAATTAAGTAAATAAACAAGAAACTAAGTAAATAAAAGAAAATACCAAAAGAGGGAAAAAGGGAAAAAAATCAATTTCATCATTTACAACACACAGAGATGTAAATCAATAAACAAAAAATTACAAAAAAGGCAAAAAGTCAATTTCTTTATTAACACCAGGAAACTCCATACTTACATACGTAAGCCGAAACGCGTAGATCTACCTTTTAATTTTGTATGTAGCCCAGTGTATTAAAGGCTTTTTAATATTTTTCTCACTCGAGTGCCTTGGATTTTTGTATATTTATGAATGAAACCTCTTATAGCAATAAATATCATGAATGTGAAAGAGCAAATGTGAGTGAGTTCTACATGAGTGACGTCAGTTGATTTCTGTTTAAAACAAAAGCCTGTACGTGTACTAAGGTTGTTGAATAAATTGCAATTGGACAGCTCCCGTCACGTAGCAATACATTGGTTTATTTTCTCTGCTGCCTTCAGTGTATGAAACCTATGCATAGTTTTATCGTTTGCTCTGTACATGAACCGTAATTTATAATGTATTATCAGAGGCTGGAAGACGTCCAGCGCAAACAAAGTCCTGAAATGAAGTCTGTACGTGCACTGCGTGCACCTGTTGCATTCAAATGTTGGCTGTGAAGTATGATACGATCCAGATCGGCATTAAAAATATTACAAGTTGATTCTTTTTTAAATCATAATTGCACTTAAATCAGTGTTTTCCGGGCAGGGGCCCACAGAGGGACCCTCCCTTACGAAAATTAACCATGGTTTTACTACAGTTAAGACCAAAAAAACATGGTAAAACCATGGTTACCACAAAATAACCAAGGTTTTGACAACCATGGTTTTCAAAAACCATAGTTAAACCATGGTTAGTGTAGTAAAACCATGGTTTTGCTATAGTAATCAATTGACCAAAAAAACATGGTTACTACACTTTCACTACAATAAAACCATGGTTAATTTTCGTAAGGGCTAGCAGATTTTCAAGGGGGCCCCATGACTTAAAATTATTACAAATATGACAAAACAAGCAAAACCATTTTTTGCAATTTTTGTAGCAAATATACATCTAACTAGTCATTCCAAGCTTTAATTAATTTTATTTGGCAAAAAATTGAATGAGTGGGGGCCTTCAAATATTGTTGTGGGCAACAAGGGGGCCTTGAAGTAAAAAAGATTGAAAACTACTGACTAAAAGGTCCTGTTCTTTCTGTGTTTTTGAAGTTTTGATTGTGTTTATAGTGGGCAATATAACATGTGTTCATGTTTCACGTGTAAAAAAACGCGGTATTTTTCACAAAATCTACTCATCTCTGTATACTGCTGTTTTCACTGTCTTAAAAACGGGCTGATGTCTTCCTTGTTCTGTCCCTCCTTCAGAAATACGTAACGAGTTCTGATTGTGTAGTTTGTTTAGTGTGTTGTGATTCAATAGCAGCTTACCCCTCGTTCAGACAGCCAGCGACATTATCGCTGTGTGTCGCTTGTCTCTTTCAATGAGGCGTTTCTAAATCTGCTTGTGATAAACAAATGAGTACCATCCACTCCAGTAACTGACAAGAGAAGGATGACGTGAACTCCACTGCTTCGTTCTTATTGGTAGTCGCTCCCGAAAGTCGCTCGACATTTGCATAAAGTTAAACTTTTCTTAACTTTCTCGCGTCGCTGGACACGCCCATACGGTCGCCAACGGTCACTGTCGTTCGTGTCGCCGGAAGTCGCCAGGTTTCCATTGAAATGAATGAGATCGCGTCGCTCTGCTACTGCTTGTCGTTGGCTGTCTGAACGAGGGGTTAGCTTAGCAGAGCCGTTTGAGCCAAAGCTGGCGACTGACCATAGATATACACTAGATGTCGCCTTGGGGTTCTAAGCATGGGTCAAACCGCCGCCATCTTGGACAGTGCTCCGACATATGGTGCAAACACACTTCCGGTGAGCCGAGTACGAATCCCGGCTCGAGGTCCTTTGCCGATCCCATACCCCTCCTGTCGCCTTTCAATTACTACTGTCTATCAATAAAGGCAAAATGGCCCAAAAATATAACTTTAAAAAAATGTCCCCATCTTGAAACAGGGGTCTTGTCATAGGAAGTAGCTAGGTAATCCTGCTATCTCCGCCTGTACTTCGAATTAATAGACGTTGCCGAACTTTTGTGCTGCGTATGGATGTTAGGCCTACTAACACTATGCATTATAGTTAGAAAAAGTAGATTTTCATAATATCAAAATTTAAATTTTTTCTGGACTCAATGCTAAACACATGTCTGACTGTTGAAATGAACCAAAAGAAAACCAAGAAAATCTCATGATGATTTATGGTGATTTTATTTCTGTTACACCATTGCCTACAATAACGATGATGCGGGGTTCCCCTGTTTCAAGATGGCGGCTCTATTTGACGCATTCGGTCCAACGAACTGCCGTAACCATGCAGACACCTAGTGTACATATCTATTGCGACTGACGTGTCCCGGTGGGCGAAGTTTAGTCAAAAACTGTTTCATTGACGTCATTCAATCGGGAAGTAGAGGGCTGTAGTCCAAACTGACCCTTCGCTAAAGGCTTTGAAAGGGGAATTCTGTTAAAGGAAATATATCGCCTGGCAGTGAACTTTGAGCTTTATCATTTTACAGGTATTATTTATGCTCTAACAGCAACATTACACACTAACTAGGGTTTAAAAAATGGGATCAGGAAGAATGTGACCTTTAAATAACATGATGATAATAACAGTATCAGAAAATATTAATGTGGCTTTAAAGGTGCAGTGTGTAATTTTAAGAAGGATCTCTTGAAAGAAATGCAAAATAATATACAAAACTATATTATCAGAGGTGTATAAAGACCTTTTCATAATGACCGTTATGTGTTTATTACCTTAGAATGAGAGGTTTTTATCTACATACACAGAGGGTCCTGTTACATGGAAGTCGCCATTTTGGGCCGCCATATTTCTAATGAAACCCTTAATGGACAAACTTTTTTACTATGTTGTTTCCAACGGTGACATGTTTGTCTGGTGTTGGCTACAGTAGCTTCACTATGTGTTTTAAAAGCGAGGGGTGAGCAGTGGACTGAGCCGTTGGTTGAAATTCACCACCTCACCACTAGATGCCGCTAAAATTTACACACTGCACCTTTAAATGAGCTAATTCTTTAATGTGAAAGTAAGTTGGCTTACTTGCATGTTGCAGTAAGGTGTAGTCATAAATGAAGCCTTTCACCTTAAAAACCACAGCGTGTTTGTTTATCCACAAGAAAGTCCAGCAGCTCATTAGGATTTCTGAAGGTTTTTGTTTGTTTTGACTCTGAAAATCTCATTTGACCGGGTTCCAACAACAATTCTGGTTCTCTGTCAAAGTCAAGTTTGTTATCATTTTAAACACTGCATAGCAATGAAGAAAGTAGAAATGTGTTTTCATCAGAACACTGCAGTGCAATATATATAAAATGACTACAGTAAATTGCATATAAAACTGTCACAATGTGCAAGCCACCATGCAAATGCTAAACAATCTGACAAGTAGAGACTACCTCTGAATGTGGTTGAAAGTGGTTGAAAGTGGACGAGCTCAAAACTTTTTGAACACCGTTTACACCTGGCATTAACGTCGTCCACTTGTGATCGCAATGATGAAAACGCATGTTAATGCCAAGTGTAAACAGCCTCTTAGTGTTTTTAACTGTGGGTAATTGTGTGCTATTTGAGCCTAAGCTTTAATGACTTGACAGAACAATATTAAATGCTAGTGGTTTCTAAATGACCGCATTGCCAGGGGTGCCCAGACTCGTTCCTGGAGGGCTGGTGCAGAGTTTAGCTTCAACCCTAATCAAACTCACCAGATGCAGCTAATTAAGGTCTTAACCTGTAACCCGTAAATCACGACTCCAAAACCATGACTCGGAACTGAGAGTATTACGAGTTCACGGGTGGGAAGTCACAGGTTTGACTGCGGTTCCAGTGCACTTTCACGGGTAGAAGGTTGGAAAGACATGGGTTACAGGTTGCCTGGAACGCGTACTCCCAGTTCCGAGTCGTGGTTTTGAAGTCATGCTTTGCGGGCTCAAAAACTTCCAGGCAGTTGAGCTATTTTTGGGGGGTCCTATCCTAAAACGAGGGGGCAATTCAACTATATATATGATGTAGATGGCACATTGTCACCGAATATTAATGAACTCTCATATAAAGATGACAGCGTAAGTTACGCACAACAACGCGTGACATGAGCTAATCCAATCAAGTTTGAAAATAGCTGCATTTTACAGCGCAGCATTTTGATTTGTCAATCTATCAATCAGACTAAGAAATCAACATTTTCTTAATATATTTTAAGCAATTGGAAATATGAGGCCCCCTCGTGGCTACGCCCCTGCCCTAAATGGACAAACTACTCTACAAAGCGTGTTTTGTAACAATGACGTGTTTGTCCTGTGGTGGCTACCGTAGCTTCTCTATGCGTTTCAAATGGGAGGGGTGAGGCTGAGCCGTTGGTTGCAATTCACAAGCTCACCACTCGATGCCGCTAAAAACAACACCGTGGACCTTTAAGCTACACTGTAAAAAATTTGCTATAATTATGCAGCTGGTTGTCAGTAACTTACTGTAGAAGATAAAGACTGAAAATGTTTAATGTTCATTTAACTTTGAACAAACTGTTGCCAGTAAATAACAAAAATGTAAAATCTACAGTACAGCAAGTTACTGGCAACCAGTACCCAGTAATACTGTAATTTCTACAGAATTTTTTTACAATGTACATTTAAAAAAATAACATAAAAAAATTAGAAAAACAAAACCAAACAAAAAAGTTTTGTTTAAATGTAGCTTAAATAAATTGATTGCGACCACTTACCTTAAAAAAAATTAGTATTGAATTAATCATTTTTTTCAGTGTAACCATCTTTTTTTGTGTGTATCAAGTAACCAATAGTATGAGTATGGAACAACATGAGGGTAACTGATGACCCTTTGAAGTTTAATTTTAGTTCTTTGCTGCTTTTAACCTAAGGCTGACGTAAATAAGGTGGTCAATATGCGTTCTTTGAGGTCACTTCCGTGGCATTTCAATGAGCATAATATAGTTTTGAAAATTGTGTTTCAAATTGTGTTACTGTGATACTTCCTGTTTTAAGATTAAACACAAATATATATTTGTTTATTATCTCAAGTAAATTACCTTTGTAATAAAGTCATTTCTGTAAAATATAAAACTTACAGGACAACTGCCCCAACGTCAACAAAAATACATACAGTAAATATAATTCAAATAAAAATATACAAATTCTCTTTTAAAGGGATAGTTCACCAAAAAGGGAAAATCATGTCATCGTTTACTCACCCTCACGTAAACCTGTATGAATGTATTTCTTCTGTTAAAGATGATATTAATGGTATCATTGATGGTAAGCAGACAGTACCCAATGACTTCTATAGTATTTTCCAACTATGATAGTAAATACTATCAGCTGTGGTTAGTAAATGATGAGTAGATGATGATAGAATTTTTATTTTTGAGTGAACTATCTCTTTAAGTACAAGTCATATAAAATATATCATTACATAGAAACAGTATTTTGTCTTTTGGAATGAAACAAATTCACATATCATATACAAACATGTAGATTATGTTGAATTTTTAAGGTCTTTTTAAGGTTTTCAACCCTTTGTTTGAAAAAAGTGCACTTAAACCTCAAGTAGCCCTCAAACTACAACAAATAAAAGACTTTTATTAAAAAGTATTAACTAAACACACTGTACTGTCAAGCTAACAACGTTGTTAAGTGGTAGTTTACTGCGTATCTTAATTCCGTAGTTAAGACAACTCAGCATATTTAACTCAAATAGTGCGAAGTCTTTATCCTTAAAGGCGGGTCCACAATGTTTGAAAAACGCTTTGGAAAAGGAGACGGGCCGACTACCAAAACACACTTATAGCCAATCAAATCAAATCAAATTGCGTATGTGTGGGGCGGGTCTATCAACAGAAGGTCCAGATTCTATTGGGGTAGGGGCATGTTTGTTTAGGTGATTTCAAATATCAACATTGGCTTTCAAACATCATGGACTCCGCCTTTAAGGATTTGATTGTTAATACATGGCTTTGATATGATTTGCTATTGTTATTTTCCCAGCAAAACATTAAAGTTAATTCAATTTAAAATGATTTTTCTCAGATAAATTGTGCATATTAAGAAACATGTAAGCAGTCATGAGTTCATGTTGTCCTTAAGGAAAATCCAGTCTCATTTCTGTAGGTATGGTTTGCATCTGAAGCACAGACTGGCAGACAGATGTTCTCTAGGCGAAGCTGGAGGTCTTATAGGATAGGAGGTTGTAAAGTGGGGCAGAGGGAGGTGGGTTGGATTGTGTGTGGGATCTATCAGAAGGTCCTGTCTGAGAAACATCAGCTACTCCTGCTGCAGGTGAAACACTGAGTAAAGCCGTCTGCAGGTTAAAACATGAGCATTTAAAGCAAAAAACTCATACACATAAATTGCCAAATGAATAGATATTAAATTTAAATGTACTATTATTATGTGAGAAAGAACTGATTGACAGAAGACCACAAAATGTTTGACCAATCAGTATCAAGTATTCCAAAGAACCATGTAAAAAATATACATATTTTGTCATTTTCATCATGGGCGAGCCTAATTTCAGATGTTTAAGAGGTGTGTTTGATATATTTATGGTAATCTTCCAATATAAACCGAAGAACACTCATCAGGGGCGATGTTGCTGAGGGATCTGGGATGGGTCAGAATTCTGGCAGGAACTCTCAGCAGGGCAGGGGTGTGATCCAGATAAGACCAAGGATCAGTGTACTTAGGCAGGCTTTTATAAGGGAATGCTGTGGGATTTTGGACAGGGATTGTTCAGTTCACACCACATTACCAGAGGAATTGATAGGGAGTCTCACAGTTAATTTCAGTGGCCTGTCTGCATAACACCATAAAAGATCATAAAAGTGAGCAGAATCCATGTGGTCAAACACAATGTACTGACCGGGTAAAGCTGCTGTCCACTGTTTGAACTGGGGTTCATTAGCAGAGGTGCAGTGGGTGAGGAACAGTTGCCTCGTTCAAATGATGATAAAGATGAACCACCCCACTGGGGCACATCGGGACAGACACCCAGACTTCTTTGCTAAAACATGAGGATATTAAAATAGTGAGCTACCCATCACAGCCTATGCAATGATCATACACATAAGCAGCAAACATGTTTTTGTATTTCTCCTTGACATATGATTCCAACTTTGGGTGCGAGAGGTGCCGGGTTCATATCCTGGACGAGCCCCCATTTTTATTAAGTCGCATTATTGTGCTGTCAGCTCAAACGGCTGTCAATTATTTTTTCTCTATCGCTTTCTCTCTGCATAAAATGGCAGTGTAGTGATTGGTTAGTGCAGATTAAGGGGCGGCATTATTGTAATTGGCCTTGATACCTTCATCACAAACCAGGCGAAATCTGAACGGCCTAATTTTTTACATGCTTGCACAGAATGGCTTACCAAAACTTGTTACTGGGTTGTTATTTTTCACTGGGGACCCAATTGGAGCACTTAAACATGGAAGAAGTCAGATCATGCTGTGACCCATTTAATAACATCCATGATGAACTGCGATCAATAAAATTATATATGTGTCATAAGAATATAATGAAAACAATCTTGTATAAGATCAAAGTAAATGCAGTAGCACAATCCTCACAATTTGAGTTGTCAAGATGAATTACTTTTGAAATTGAACAAAGAAATTTGCTCTTTCATGCTTGAGCCGTGCTCTTGAGCTGTTTGCACTATCATTGGTGGAGAAAATACAAACACTACTGATAAAACCATTCCTATAGTTAAAGATGGTGATGACAGAATCATGCTCTGAGGTTTCTATGTAGCAGGAGAAACTTTAATGTTTCCTTGTGTCAAAAGCAACACGAACAGACACATACTCATACACAGGGAAATCCTTTACAGAAATGTGTCACAAAGCCAAACATTGGCACGGAGAGCCAAGATTCACTTCCTGACAGGAATGTTTATTCATGAATCTGTTTCACAATTCATATTTTATTTGGCTCCCACACAGGAGGTTTTTAAAGACACAAAATGCAAAAAGGTTTATGAAGAAGTAATCCAATTTTAAATATATTTTTTAAATTTGCTACAGTTCATAATATGCAAACCATGCTGTTTTAAAAGGCAACTATTATGCAAAATCAACTTTTACAAGGTTTGGACATAAATGTGTATTGGCAGTGAGTGAACACAACAACCCTACAATAAAAAATCCACCCTTTTCTTTTTTTAAACCCAATCAAACCATAGCAGTCTCATTAGACATGCCGTTTTGATTCTCTTGTTAATGTGATGTCACCCAAACAAAGCCCCGCCCATGACCACTGACTGACAAACGTGCATTACCATAGTTTCTGCCCTCAGCGAGTTGTACGTTGTCTCCTATATCTAAACTGTAATTGTCTCAGACTGTATTCACAGAAATCAGATCTATTTTAGCAGAAAGTGCTCACTGTCTGTTAGTAAGGGAGTGAGGAGCTGTAGCTCATTTGCATTTAAAGGTACACACACAAAACAGCAAATAGGGTCGTTTTGGACATGCTATAACATATGATCTGTGGTGTTTTGAGCTAAAACTTTACAGACACATTCTGGGCACACCTGAGGCACACCTTAAGATATAACATCTTGTAAAAATGAGCATAATAGGTGCCCTTTAAGTTATTTTATACTACTGTATGACATATTTACTTTTGAATGCTTTGCATGTTGTGTATTGAATGCCGGGACACCCTGGAGAAAAAGATGTTCATCTGGGTAAAAAAGGATAAACAAACAACTATACACTGTAAAAAAAATCAGTAGAAATTGCAGCTGGGTTGCCGGTAACTTACCGTAGATTTAAATTTATGTTATTTACTGGCAACATTTTGTTCAAAGTTACATGAACATGAAACATTTATAAGTCTTTGTCTTTACAGAGTAAAACTAAAAAACAGCATCGAGCAAAACGTTCTGGGAAACAAAATCTGAAGTAAAAAACAGAAAAAGGTTGATGATGATTTCTGGTTCACAGAATGCTTTGCATGAGGCTGTTATTGTATAGTTTTATTCTGTAAAGATGAAGACTTGTTAATATTTAAAATTTATTTAACTTTGAACAAACTCTTTTCAGTAAATAACATAAATTTAAATCTACAGTAAATTACCGGCAACCCAGCTGCAATAACACTGTAATTTCTACGGAATTTGTTAACAGTGTACAAACACACAAACAAATAAATACAAATGGATCATTTTATCTTACTCCTCACTGGCAAACACTGAATATTAGTTATTATTATTTGTTAGCTTGTTATAATACCACAATAGTTAAAGTTTTCTTTGAAATCAAGAGATAGAAACAGTTAAGAAAGCCCATAACTTTCTAAAGCACCAAATAAATGAGTAATAAGCATGTAAATTAGTAAAAAAAAATAGTAAAAAGTCTAAATTTATACAAACATACTTTTAATGGCATTGTTTGAAATTTGATCCACACCTTGCATTGAATTTATTTAAATGACTTACAGAGTCATTTTAATTAGACATATTTCTTTAAGTCAAAACAATTACCACACTCAAGTTTTCATACAACAAATACAAATCTGAAACTTTTGTTATTAATTGTTTGGTTTTGGATTATTAAAAAATTATTTCTCATTTTTAGTCCCATTGCTGAAATGAAAATTCAATAACTAGAAGGTACACTTATCAACCTATCTTAAAGGTCAACTATTGAGAAATTCACTTTTGTATGTTGTTTGAACACAATTGTTTGCCACCTGAGTGTGAACACAACCATCCTGTAATGATAAAATAATTTTTAATCACTGTAAAATTAACAGTCTCATGGGACAAGCTGTTGGCGTTTATTTGCAAACTGACGTCACTTTGCACAGGCCCCGCCCACAACTGTCCAAAGACCACAGTTAGGTCATCTTTTCTATTTTAAATCTTCTTTAATAAACCTGCGGTGATGAATTATGTATTTACAACAAAGTAAAATGATCATCATCTTAAAAACTGTGGGCTCTATCTTACACCCAGCACAATGCAACGCAAAGCGCGACGCAAGTGTCTTTTGCTAGTTTCGACCCAGCGCAATTATCATTTTCACGTTTAGTGCCACGTTGTTTAAATAGCAAATGCATTTGTGACCATGTTTGCGCCCATGGGCGTTCTGATCTAAAAACGAGGTGTGTTCAGGCGCATTGTTGGCGCGTTGCTATTTTGAGGCAACTAAAATAGACTACACCATTGACCAACAAAAACCTAGTCAAAAGTCTAAAGTCAATGGCGCAATATGTTTTTTGTTATTTAAAGAGCGCGTAAATATGCGCTATATAAACGGGACCAGGGTTATATTAAAAGATTAAAAGATTGAATGTAAAAGATTATTATTGAGTCTCTTGGACATAAATGAGGACTAATTATGAGACGTTAGAAGGCGTAAAGAGCTGCTTCACCTGTAGCCTGGTAAGTAAATAAATGCTTTGCTTTAAATGCCTCTATTTTTAAATGTTTTTTAAATGCTACCCCACAGATTTATTGTATATGATGACTCTGTACCTGTGGATATGGTGAGATGAGAAAGATTTTAAGTAATGGTTTTAAAAAATCCCATATGGCGCTGTCCCAGTTCTGAAATGCTTCGGCTCTCCGCACGTTAGTAAATTCTTTATCTCTTGTTTGTATTTTTAAGTACAAACCTTTTCTTGCATATTTGCAAATTATTTTATGAGATTACAATGATTATTTAGGTTATCAATACATTTACAGCAATTAAAAGCCTGCTATTTTTACTTCTCTGACTGAAAGAAAACGGCTTTTAAAAGTGTTAACCCAAAAAAATTAAAATTTTCAATAAAAATGAAAACACTTTTTTTAACATTATTCTTAAACTGGGGGTTTTCTTCCTCCGCTTAGTTTTTCAGTTTACAAAGTCCGTCATGTAAATAGGGATTAGACATAGCGCCAGCGCAACTGGCTTTTTAAAGTGGATGAGAGATAAGACTCTCATTGGTTTATTACACGTTACGCCCAAAACACACCCATTACTCATTACTAGAATGGGTACAACCCTTTTGGACCATGCGTTCGGCGCACAAACCATTTTTCCCGTCGTTAAATTAGCAAAAGTGGCATCAGACACGCCCATTTAGACCGTCCGCAGTGCGCTTTAGACAATGCGCTTAGATCGTTAAAATAGGGCCCTGTGGATGTTTCGGTATAGAAAACAGTTAACGGGGAGGGAGAAACAGCTCATTTGCATTTAAAGAGACACACACATAAACAGCTTTTCCTGCACACCCAAAAAGGGGACTTTTCAACATGGTATAAGAAATGATTTATAGGCTATTTGTACAGAATTAAAATGTCAAAGGCTTGACTTTTCTGACTGATTCACTGATAGACTCACCATGTCTTTAACACTACCCAACACAGCAGTGGTCAGGATTCCAGACACAAAGGCCAACAGATTGAGGGTAGTCAGGACCCAGAGGAGAACATACAGAGACAGGACGTCCTGACAGCTCTGCACACCAACAAACTCATAGTAATTGTTCAGATATCCTCCACTGGAAAAGAAGACCAAGTTTTGTTGTGACTGCATAATGTAACTTTATGTGTACAGTATTGGTGTATTACTTACTTTGCACAATCGTACAAGTCACAACAGTAACATGTCCCACTACGGACATTCATACTGCAGGTCTCTGTTAGTCCCTGACAAGGAACCTACAAAACAGACATATCAATGATCGTTAAAATTGAAACTTAGTTGTGATGTCAAATATTTTCTCTCTCTTTCTCTCTGCACTAAATGGCAGTGCCATGCTTGGATATTGCAGATTAAGGTTTGGTATTATTATAATAAGATCATCTTGGTTATGACTGTAACCTCGGTTCCCTTAGATAAGGGACGAGACGCTGCGTCATGAAATAACACTTGAAATTTCGACATATGCGGCTGCCCGGAGAATTTTCGGGTATTTGTTGTATCACCCGCCACCTCTACAATGTGTTTATAGGTGCACTGGAACAATCCTTCCTAAAATGCATTAAACTTTGGTTTACAAAGACGTGAAACTCACCAAGTGGTCAGGGGTGTTCACTGATATGCTCACACAAAAATCGCTGCAGACGATGCTTTCCAACAGGTTTTATCGTACTTTTTATCCAACTCCATTGACTTGTATTAGATGTGCTGTGAGGACGGTATTACTCCGCCGTCGGGAACTTTGTTTGTATTCTTGCAATTGGCAATGGCGGATTATCGCCACCAACTGGGCTGGAGTGTCTATTATTCAAGTTCTCAGGGGAAGAATGTACGGGTGTGAGGCGTTTGGAAAAATAGGTCCACAAGTTTACAACGAATGCTAAAACACCTGTTGGAAAGCATCTTTTGCAGTGATTTTTGTGTGAGCATATCAGTGAACACCCCTGACCACTCGATGAGTTTCCCGTCTTTGTAAACAAAAGTTTAATGCATTTTAGGAAGGATTGTTTCAGTGCACCTGTGGACCCATTGTGGAGGTGGGAGGTGAAATAACAAACACCCGAAAATTCTCGGGGCAGCCGCATATGTCGAAATTTCAGTCAAAACCGTTCTATTTCATCATAAACAATCTGAAAACAGGGCTTTAAGTGTAAAATACCGAACTTGTCCTTTAAAAGGCAAGGCAAAATATGTCATTTTCGCCACTAGAGGTCGTAAAACAAAGAGACGTAGCTTGCTGACGCTGTGAAGGAGCCTGCAATGATGGGAGTTGTAGCGTTTATCTGCACTACAAATTTAAAACTACTTTTATACAGTGGTGGCCGGTGACTTCATGTTTGTCACTTCATGTATGTAGCGTGTCATGTGTGTGGTTCGTAATTTCCAAATATATGTTCGGAACGTTGAGTGAACCTGTGTGCATCACGTGTCTTGTCAAAATAAGTGCCTGCTGCTGCAGACGCGTCTAAAGGATAAAAGAGACGCTCGCGTTTGCCAGACACCTGTATAATCTCATGTGTAATCAGAGTTTACTGTAAGGGAGTGTCTTGTGTGTATTTTGTGAATGTGAGCAACTCTTTTAAAGTCTCCTAAAAATTATGCAACAAAATAAATCCTTTGTAAACAAGAGAATATGATCACATGCAAATGAATAAAGAAGTGTTGGTTTGACTATGGGTTTAGTAAATAAAGCAAGTGAGTTTAAACTATTGAAATAAGGCTGTATTCAGACGTACTTCACAAAGAAATGTGAAGCACTTGACTCACTGTTGCATAGTAATTCTCATAGATGTAACTGTTTCCACTGGCGTAAAACTGACATCTTCCTGCCTTCATTGGACGCATGTCCTGATAGGGACAAGAAAAGAAAGAAACATTTACAAATTATCCCTTCAATGGTGTTTACAGAAGACGAAAAGGAACATAAAATTCATATTTTCCCATCTGCACAGCGTGGAACAGATTGTGCAGTTTCATAAATCATCACTTCGCATGCGCAGACAGATCTGCAGGTATCCCGGATTGTGCACCGCACCCACATTTTATCAAACTGTAAATCGACATAACTGTATTGATTACATTTGAAAAGCCTGAATTAAAACAAAAAATAATCAGGGTTGGGCAAAAGGCTATTTATAGCTGATTTTGTTTATTTGCTTTGCAAATTCCTTTGTTCATTCTGCGCTTTTGCCAGTATAATACATTTATGGGTTTTTGCGTATACTGTACATACAGATTTCTTTTGGAAAATGTGATGTTTGCCATTGCAGGAGAGTCACAAAAAACACAGAGCAGTTGTGATATACTCACAATGTTCAGTAGGATGAAAACACCATCTACTACAAGACACAGGAAGCTAGAAATGATACCAAAACTCAGGAACACAATGGCTGCAACAAGCTGGACAGAAAAGAAGATAAAATTTTATTTATTCTATTCATGCGATGAGCTCAGATGAAAAAGAGTCAAAAATAATGTAATGATATTGAACGAATTCAGAAATACTGGTTTGATGGCAAAATCCATTAACAGTGAATGCACATTTACAATAAAACATGTCAGACACACTTACAAGGTTTTGCATCTGAGCTCTTCATATATCTCAATTATATTTATGTCTTCACTTGTGCCAACGCAACCCAATATCACGAAATTACGTGAATATATCACGTATGGACCAACGTGAAAATGTCACGTTTTGCCGCGTTTGAGCGTGATGTCACGCTTTTCTGTTTGTGTCACTGTCAGTGTCACGTATTGGTTACTCAACTTTTTTGTCCTAATTTCTTACATTGTCGCTTCGGTTTAGGGTTAGATTTACATAAAATGACATCCCTACCAAAACCCAACTCTAATTCCAACGTCAGGCGACAATTGGTTAAAGTTTAGAAAATATAAAAGAATAAGTCTTGTATCTTTTTTTTTATAAACCAATACTTAAAGTGACAAATACTTAAAGTGACATATAACGCAAGCACCAAATCTAACCCTAAACCGAAGCGACAATGGTTTGAAAATAGGACAAAAAAGTTGAGTAACCAACACAAACAGAAAAGCGTGACATGCTCACGCTCAAACGCGGCAAAACTTGACATTTTCACGTTGGTCCATACGTGATATAGTCACGTAATTTCGTGATATAGGGTTGGCCAACAAGCACAAATGTATACTAAAAAGTCTTTCAACTCAAAGGGACAAACAGTGCACAAGATGTGTGTGTGTGGGGGGGTAAAATAATTGTAATAATTGAGGGTAAAATAAGTACAATAACCAACTACATTGCATCATTTAATATGTTTTGTTTAATTCAAATTCTAAGTTTAAAGTTGTTTTATGTCATGAATTGTTTTTGGGGGGACACGCCATACACAAAAAGTTTTTTTCAAAGGTTTGAGAACCAATGGGTTAAATGAACCCAGAAAATGTACATATTTGACCCCAACCCAGCATTTTGGTTAAAATGAACCAACATAGGTAAAATTACAACTCTGGGTTTGTCCCTTTAGGACCCAATGAAATCAGAATTTTTTTGTTATTGTTGTATTAACCGTACAGCTTAATTTGAAATAAATTGAAAATTCATTAGAAATTAATGCTTGAAATCAAACTGTGATGCTTTTAATCTCACAATAAGATTTTGAGACTTTAGTCTAGTTTTCACAGGCAGTCACGACCATGGCCGGCGCATGTTTTCAGTTGATTCCAATAGAAACTCGCCGTTTTTCAAATCAGCCGGCTCTCTGGGGTTTTTCTGCGCTCTGCGCTGAGCATCGAGAGTTGAAAGAGATTCAACTTTGGGTGAAAACCTCCACTTGTCAATGTCAGTTTTCACACCGCCGTGCAATCACAGTGTAGGAGGGGCGGGACAAGTATCACAACAACCAACCGGCTCACAGCTCAAGTATCACAGCTAAAAAGCATTGGGTGTCCTCCAGCCGCTTTCAGCCGCGTTTAAAAGTTTTGGTGTGCACAACCCCTTAGTGACATACTATACATGAGCTGTTACACAAAAAAACAAAAAATTTTAACATTTAAAAATGGCAAACAACAACAATGCATCTTTTTTAGAAATTGACCTGCCTCAAATAAGACCAAAGCTTGTATTATAATTATTAGCATTATTTATAAGGTGAATAACAGGTTTGACACACCAGCAGTTTCAGTAAAGCAAAATTAAAGACAGATCATTGAAACAGTGAACTCGAGAACACAGCTGTAATCTTAAATGATTCTACATCAGGGGTGTCCAGACTTTTTTGTGTGGTGATCTACTTTTAAAATGATAAAGCCGACAAGATCTACTTACTAAAAAATACAGTTACATTTTTAATGACAATTTAAAAGCGTATTAGGACTATACTGCATATCTCTACATTGAATTTAAGGCTGTCCCCATTAGGCTACTCCATTCTTTTTGAGGAGTTAAAAAAGTCCTTGAGTACATGTCAAGTACTGCTTAAAATAGCGGAGATGCAGTTTAGTGAAACAAACTAGAAAAAGACAACAGTATCAGAAGCCTCTCTTTAAAAAAAAGAGCAGTGCGACGCGGCTTTCTACTGCTAGGCAACCACCGAGTCAGCTGTCTTGTCAATCAAATATTGAAGCGTGAGCGCTCTTTTGCTGTTAATTGTCATATTAGCAGAAACTTTAAAAAGATGACGCTTGCTCTGACCTTGTTTGAGGGTGAGAGGTGCACAAACACGCAGGAGAGAGTGAGCGAGTGGAGTCCGGTTCTTCAAAGCAACTGTAAACTTCCCTCACCACAACGTAAGGCCCGCCTCTCCCCTCATTCGATTGGACAATGGAAAGACACGAACGACGTCGGGCGCTTCTCCACTCTCAGCGTTCCTTCAAAGACGCGTGCTGCGGCCGGCGGCAAAAACCGCAAGGCCCTCAGCGCGCATAAACCTTATATACCCCCATGATGATTGACAGGCCTGAAATTTTAGGCTCCTCCCAAACCAAAAATGAATAGATAGGTGTGTGGGTAGAAAGTCTTATAACATACATGAAAAGCAAACCAACCAACTTAAAGCTGTTGCAAGGTTTAACCTTCGTTGCATTTCTGTCAAAATCAACTCGATTCTCGACGGCATAAAAATCCTTCCTTGGCATATTGCGTTGCAAAACATTAGGGAGTTTAACCGCTAGCGTTTCTAGCTTATGTTAATTATCTTATACTACAGGCTATGTTAATTAAAACAGCTTATAATGCTGACGTTGCGTCAGAATTATAACACAAAACAGGGAATGTAAATCACCTTGTTTTTGTTGTGACTAACAGAGCGAAGACTTTATAGTGGAAAGAAAACTGCTCCAGGGTCACATTATGTAAACTGCATTTATAGTAAGGAAGCGCACATATGCAGATATCATAGCAGTAAATACACACATAACTTGCTCTCTTGTGAAGTTCACTCCGCACTGTCAGACCGTGGATTGAAGAAGGCGCTAAAAACCCAGAGTAATGACGGCCCCCAAAAGTCCATGGGCTCTTAGAATCGTCCTAATCTTCCCCCCTTACAGCGCCCCTGACACTTATACACACTCATATACACTCCTTGTCCCAAAAAAACACTGTGAAGTATTATGCCAGATGTATTAAGCCAGATGCGCTTTGAAATGAACCATAAATTGCACATAAATGTCGGGAATAATTCAAGCAAATGTCATGGTGTACTTATTTTAACATAAAACGTGCAATATTATATCCACAGGGAGAGAGCTCTGCTCAGCTGCCAGAAGCGAACACCACCATCAGAGAGACAGACAGGGAATGAACAGATGGAGGAGGAGGAGAAAATGAATTTATGTGTGATGGTGGAGGCATATACACTGTAAAACTTAAAAAGTTATTTTAATTGGTAACAACTTATTCAACTTTTATCTAAAGTGAAACTATAAGTGAAAGTTTAAGTTGAATAAAAATCTTTACAAATTGAAGTAATTTTATCCAACTTTTCACTTTTTACAGTGTAACAGTCATATAAACATATTATTAACCTATTCGTACTAGTTGGGAAGCAACCAGGGGTGTGTGATATAAAGAAGAAGTGTAAATCTGAATTATTATGATCCCGGCGTTTACACAGAAAGACACTGCACGATTACAATCTTTTTAATAAAAAAAATGGCACTTTTAGTTTCAAGGGTTTGCATTAACATGTAATAAAATATGAAATAAAGCATATTTGGCGTGCTGTCCGAGGGGAGAGCGGGGTGGAGGAGGGATGTTGCACAAACTGTTGCACAAACTGTCACGGGACAGAAGTTAGGGACGGATATATAGAGAGACCACTTTGCACTGATTGGTTACATTACATGACCATTTTCTGAACTTAGTTAAATAAACGTCATTTAATGGCAAGCATGTTTGTATATCTGTATATTCTCATTCATCCATGTTTCGGTATCGTGCTAATGTGTGAAAAACTTTAAAGCAGTCCTGCCCACTGAAAGATGTGCACATTTACTATATACGGTAGACTAACACAATATCTACCGGGTGAGATATTAAAGGATATTAAGGATTGCTCTGGCTGTTTGCTTTGAGTAACTATCGTCCCTCCATCAGGTTATCCTTTTCATTTTCTTATCAGCCCTGCTGCTGAAAGTCTGCCCGAAAGCATATTTCACTGTGGGGATGATGTTATGTGGCTTATACTGTATGCAGTACTGCCTTTGCACCACAGCACCCCACCTATAATCTATCATGGTTAGATAACACAGCAGAGACACTCCATAAACTGCATTAACTTACAGGAGTGAAAAAACAACATGATTACACTTTAAAACAAAATATAAACACTACACTGTATGAATGAAAAAGTAGATGTTAAGGTAGAAATCTCATAAGACTTCATTGTGGGCCACATCAGATACTTTGGCACCTGTTGCATTGATAATAAAGCATACAATGCAATGTTTCCTAATAGTTTTGTAATTATGGCAACATCGAAATCTTTCTTTTTTTTGTAGAGGGATTTTTTTTTCATTTGCAGCTCGACAAGCCATCATTTGTTAGTGATTACAGATCTCCAAAACAACTTGCTGCATGTGACAAAGAGTTTTATTGTTGATCATCCAATATATCACGTTTTATTAGCCACTATTAACACGAGTTGTATTCATGAATCTCAATTTTTGGCAAACATGTTCATACTCTGATAATTGTAATCGTCTTTAAGCCTGAAAATGTTGTAAAACATTGTGAAGTCAGCCAGTTTCATTACAGGTTACCTTGTTAAACATCTTTCACATATTTTGTGTACAATATGCACTTATCAGTTCATAAATTGGTCAAAACTGCCATTTAAGTTTTTAATTTGAGTTTATATACAGCAGATTAATAAACAATTGTTGGCGTAAATGCTATTAAAAACGTAACAGATAAAAATATTAAATAATGTTTCTTGTCCAAACAAAGAAACAACATTTCAAGTAAATATATAAATATATGCTAAATACATTTTGTAGAAAGTAAAGCCTAATGAAATATATTTTTTAATTTGAAAATGATATATCAACATTATATTTCAAAACGTATTTTAGGGGCAAGCAAATACATTTCTAATCTTACAACAGCCATACATTCAGGCTAAAAAAGCAAATGTGTTACTTAATACATAATGCTTTTAATAATTTGTTTTAATATATTCTATTTTTGCAATTTTGTGTATTTTTAAAGAGCACCTATTTCATTGCTAAAGACTGACGTTATTTTGTGTATTTGATATAATACAATGTGTTTGCGTGGTTTGTGGTGTAAAAACACATTATTTTCCACATACCGTACATTTTTGTAGCTCCAGATTTCACTCTTTACCTGAAACTCCTTGATTTGAAAAGCTTTGTGTCCCTGATTGATGTCCCTAATGTCGACATCACCAATCCCAGGAAGTAAACTGTTGCCTACAATCTGTGTGTTTGTCGTAGTCCAAGAAAAGAGATTTATATTGGAAACGATAACTCGTGTCATCATTTACTTTGGGGTTTGCATATTTATTAGGGTTAAAAAAATAACGCGTTAAACATTTTTAACGCATTTTAATCGCAATTATTTTTGCACCACGGAACATTTCTCATTGGATGAGTTTCGGCGGACCGATTATACTGGAGCACTAACTAGCGTTCATGACTTCAGACTTCAGACAACAACAAACCACAGTGAACATGAACGAAGAAGCTGATGAGATCGCTTTGGTTGGCCCCGTGGATGGGAAATTTTTTTATAAAAAACGAACGGATGGAAGCGTTGATACGAGCATGGCTATGCAACAAGGAATTCTATCACCGCAGCACATCGAGCCTCGAGTATCATCTAAATGCAAAACATATAGCAGCTAGCATGGATGTTAGCACGACTCCGAGTACAACGACTTGGTTGAACAAAAATAAACAATATTTTGTTGCTTAAGCTTATGTATTCAGTCATTATTCATGGTATACTAAAAATCCATGTGAAAAAATTACTTCTCAATGTTCTCAGGTCAAATATTTATATGTGATTAAAATGTGATTAATTTCGATTATTAATTACAAAGCCTCTAATTAATTAGATTGATTTTTTTAATCGAGTCCCGGCCCTAATATTTATACACATCTATACACCAAGGCCTAGTCCACACGGACATGGGTATTTTTATAACCGTTTGTTTTTTCACGCGGTTCAGCCGTTCGTCCACACGACACCGCAGTATCAGGGCACTGAAACCGAGCATATTTGAAAACCCTGGCCAAGGTGAGCTTTTTAAGAAACCCCGGTTACAGTGGTATCGTGTAGAGAGTAAAACCGGGGGTTTTGCCTTGCGACGTCAGAGTGTGCGCCGTTATCCACTATGTTTGACGTCAAGATTGTGCGCCGGGACTGCTTTGTTGATGATTCTGTGCAATGGCGGACGTATCTTGCTAATAATAACTGTGCTAACAGAGCTTCTAACATGTATACAGATAGATGCTCAGTTATCTCACTATATTGCGGAACACGATTTGGGTTATATCCCCGCCTGCTGGTGTGGCATGCTCTTGACAGCGCTTGATAGCGTGCTTTTGCCTTATCGTGTAGATGAATATTTAATTTAAACCGAGCACGTGTGGACGGGATTTTTTTTTAGGGAAAACTCTGGTTATAAATATACCCGTGTCCGTGTGGACTTGGCCCAAAAGAAATGTAAAATTGTGAATCGGACAATGGGTGCTCTTTAAATATTGTGTTCCCTGCAGAAGGACGTTTTATTATAACTTATACCACGGGTCTGTTGAATGCTGTATTCTGATTGGCTGAGAAATGTTCCTTGGGTATGCATTAATTTCTGATAACCGCACACCTAACTTGTCAAATGTCTTAAAAATAGGCACCAGAACAATGTTTGTGTTAACTGTGGTATAAGCGGAATAATTGACTCTGGTCCTTTGAATTATTTGTAAATAAGGCACACCCACGGTGTAACTGCAGTGCACCTTAGGTGTGCATTATTTTCTTATGATTCAATGGCCCGTCGTCAATTATTCCTTACAAATTCTGTTCAAACCTATTAGGTTTCAAGAATTATGTGAATAATGCAGACTTTTCTTTTTCTTTGTTTATTTTGTTGTATGTATGTAAATGTTGCATGTAAAGGCTCCTTAAATATATTACAGGAAATGGGTTTCTGGAAATGCACACTATAAATCTAAGGGCTAGATTTACTAAACTGGGCAAATTAACGTAAAAAGCGCAATTTCAAAAAAGTGCAGATGGGAGTGGTAATATCTGCGGGTTATTTACTATAAAGGTGAAAATTAAATAAAACTGTGAGGTTTTAACAAGGAATGAACCCAAGTGCAGACATAGACAATGAAAATAGAATTTATTGTACAAAACAGGAAAACAAAAACCCATGAGGGGGCACAACAAGACAGGATGAACGCAACACTAGACTAACACTAAAATAAACATAAACCAACAATAAAACTTATCACTACATATAACAGTATAGACTAAATTATTCTTAATACTCACAGATGCAAGACACAGGAACATGACAAGGAATGCGACAAGACGCGCACAGAACATCAAACACAAGGACAATAAATAGGGAGAACTATTGAGGGACACAACTGAAATCAATAACAAGTAAGGGAGCGGGTAAAAAGTGACGAGACCCAGTAAATGCGTGGTCAGAATAATTCAAAACTAAAACCACGCATTTCCCACAGAAACATGGTACTGCCAGAACCCTGTCACAAAGACTAGATATAATTTAAGACCTGATTCCGACAGGATCCTGACAAAAACAGGTGCAACAGCTAATTTCCATAATGACCAACCTAATCTACTAAGAGCAGCGCAAGTTAGTTTAGGCCCTGTTTACACGTACATGGTTATTTTTTAAAACTGAGAGATTTACCTTCGTTTGTGCCCTTCGTTTACACGCAAACGGAGAACTCGCCTCTGAAACCGATTGTTTCTAAAAACTCCGGCCAGAGTGGAGATCTTGAAAATCTTCGGTTGCACGGTTGCATGTAAAGTGAGACAAACGGATGTTTAAGCAGGCAACGTCACAGAGAGCGTGCCAGAGCTGGCACCTACGTCAAAAGTGCGACCCATGTTTACATGTGACTGCTACTCTGAACGCTTCCATGATCACATTTATGTTCGTGCAAACTCGTTTCGTGTGTTTGTATTTGCAAATACAGCGGCTCCATTATGTCGAGGAGCAGAGACGAGTGCTCGGAGGTCAGCAATTTTACACGTGTTTGACTTTATGCGGTGCTGCAAGAACCGACAGACGGATGATGTCAAAGTACCGCGAGAGCGATTAGAAATTAGACCTCTACGTGTGATTCCTCAACTCGCTCTCGCGGTACTTTGATGTCATCGATCACCTACTGCAACAGCTCCTCCCTCCAACATGAAGAACCATTTCACGTCACCACCAGCGCCGCCGATGATTGGCTTACGTGGGCTTGAGCTTCTCTTGACGGCATATATGCACGGGTACGTGTAAATTATCACTTTTCTGAAAACTGACATGTGTGCACGATATTATTTTTGAAACCGGAGAGGTTGAAATGTCCGTTTATGAAAATAGCCGCCCACGTGTAAACTTAGCCTTAGGGTCACAGAAAAGCAGAGCTGATGCTCCTGCAGGTGTGGGTGATCTACTAACACCTGATGAGCTTGAGTTCAGCACCACAGACATCCCAGATAATGAAGCCATAGTACACTGAGAAGAACTGGAGGACAAAAAAATGAAGGTTTACAAGAAGTTTTGAAACTTTTGTATGACTGATCCAGCAAATAAAAATGAATGGCTTGGCAAACAGTATTTTTGAATAATATGTTCCTCTGGCATTTCAAATAAACTGTTACATGGGGGGGGAAATCATCTGCCTTGTACCAAGCACTCTCTGATCTCTGCCAAGCCTTCTCATCAGCTACCATCAGTCATTCAAGCGCAAAATGATTTAAGACATGCTTTAATTAATGGCACAAATACCAGTAATATCACACACGCTAACTTTAGTAAATCAAGTTGCGTGAATCATTTAAATACTGTAATCTCCTCCCATAAATTTTGCGTCTGAAAGAGAAACTCCTAAAAATGCATATGCAATTAGGTCAGTCACAAATATAGCTAGACTAAACCTTTTCATGCTTATTATCCACTGCACTATTATCCAATGTTCCTTCATAAAGTACTGTACAACAACATCTGTCCACAGAACACAGCGGTTAAGCTGTGGACTAAAGCCTTCCCTTAAATTCTCCCTGGATAACTAAATGCTCTCTCTGGGATAAAAGTTTCTGTTCTCTACAATGAGCATTTCCCAATAATACATTTAATTCACATCTGCTCTGTAACTTCTCATCTGTCCTGTTCTTTTCTTTCCAACTTTGCTTATAATTTATGTTTCTCCTGTTTCCATCTGAGGCTGTCGTTATGTTTTGGACAAATAGAAACAATCAGTATCTGGTTTCTTCCTCGCTGTATTGTATGATGCTTTTTTTTCTTATGTGTGCATGGGTGCAGATTTGGACACACTCTAAAAACAAACGGTGCTATATAGCACCAAAAGTGGTTCTTTGCTCGTAATCATAGAAGAACCGTTTTTAGTGCCATATAGCACCGGTGAAGCACCAGTGAAGCACCTGTGTAGAACCATATAGTGCTATGTAGAACCAAATGTGGTGCTATAGTGGTGCTATATGGCCCCTATATGGTTCTACACAGGTGCTTCACCGGTGCTATATGGCACTAAAAACGGTTCTTCTATGGTTACGATTCAAATCAATAGTTTTGGTGCTATATAGCACCGTTTGTTTTTTTAGAGTGCAGCGTTGGACAAGATCAGTGTTCAAAACGAAGTTTTTTTTTCGAATAATATTCAAATGATTTGAGAGATGCTTTTATCCACATCCCTTTGCTATAATGCCATGTTCTACCAGAAGAAATACAGATGAGAAGATTATATGTTTCACATGTATTTTTAAATAACATCAAAACAACAATTCAATCAACTGCATCAGGGCTCTCGAAGCTGAAATTCAGTTTTACTGTAAATCACTGGATGATCAATTGTAGTTTATATTGGATCTGACCATAGACAGACTGACACCAGGCACGTAAACACTCAGAACATATGCTGTATGTTTTCTTCGGTACAATGAAAGAGGAAGCGATTCTGCTACTAAATAGTACAGAGAGAAATTAAGCATGGCGAATTGGCCTGCAGCGCTGTGGTCTGAACATTGTGGTGTTTGACTACTAAACCCTTGTAAATAGGAAACTTAAAGCTTTGTAAAATTATAATAAGGGAACATTTAATAAACTGCTGGAGAGAAAAAAAATTTGGATGGAGAAACAAATCTACCCCTGTCTTAAAATGCAGGTGGTCTGCTTAGTTTGAACTTTAATACGCACTACAAGTAGCCTATTTCGATCCAATTTAAAACAGATTGTGTTGCATGCAGAGGCATCATGCCCATTCAAACTGAGGGGGAACATGCCCCATTGTTTATTTTAGCCAAATGGATTTTGCATGCAACCTCAAAATCAAGAAGCGTCCATTAATTTTATTATTTGACTTTTAATCTGTTTAAAATGCACAATATTATCAATTCTGCCTGCATCCTTGTCACTTTTCGCCGTTTTGATTGTGTTTTGAACGTGTTACATTGCTTTACTTTATTCTGGCGGCAAGCGCTGAACACAACGCAGATGGGTCATTCTATGAAAATTGTGGCTTTTTAAACAGACAACTTTTTAAAAATGTAATTCTTTTTTTATACCAAAACTTATAGTCAGATAATAGTTAACCTCTTAACATTATAAATCAAACAGCTTAATGTATTTTTATATTTTTACTATATTACATTAAAAAATGCTTGTGCTGATTTTTTGTCACTGATGTTACCTATATTTTAGATGACAATTCAGGCTTCCCAGAATGTATTTTGACTATTTAATTTGCATACATGATCAAAGACAGAAAAAGTTAATGTAATATTAAGAAATTGTCTTGATTAGTAATAATTTACTTTAAACAGGCATGCGTAAAGTTCTATTGTGTAACCTTTTTCTATTTCTACCATTGTGTTTTTTGTTGTAACATTAGAAAGATTTGAGGTTGAGTGATCAAAATTGAATGATGATATCCTTAAAATGCTTACTTATGAAAGCAGCAACAGTAACACCAGTGACGATAACACCAGTGACAAATCTGCAGACAAAATGGCATATCTAAGATTGGGGCCACAGTAGCTCAAACCACACTTAAATAAATGAACACCAGTGACACATCTTAAGTCCTCGCATGAAATTATCAAATTATTTATCAAATTGCTAAAAGATGAGGGGAGAGTGCGCACTCACCATGTGCTTTTTAAAACAGCCACGCCTACAATGAATGTTTGACCCAGGAAGAATTGGCAAGGATGTTAATTTTTTTCAAAGTGGTGGTTTTTATAAATTGTAACACCAGTGACATGAAATTGGGGGACAGGTATTCTCTGTAAATTATTTATAATATTTATTTGATATTTTAGTTTTTTAAGTAGTCCACTAAATAACTGTACTACTTCCCTTTGTATTATGACATTTAAAGGGGGAGATTAATATTTTTTAACTCAAAATATGTCACTGGTACAACGCAAAAGTTTGCCAGAGTTCACGGGGTGCGGATCAATCACACATGTTCATATATGAGGTAAAATTTGATGAAATAATGCGTTCCTAATAATTTTATATACAAATATTTTTTAATCATTATTGAACATTAAAATCAATTATGTGTATAGCTAATGTCATTTTCGTTGTTCATATACTTTATGGATTTTAAATTACATTCATTTTGCAGTTGTTGTGCAAAATGCATTAATGACACAATTAAACAAGTTAATTATTAAAACTTATAAAAACAAATAAAAAAACATGCCCTTTCAGATGTGAATATGATACAAACATGTCATTATTCCGATCAAATTGTATGAAAGTTAGTCATCACTTTTATTTCGGAGGTTTTTACATGAAAGCAAGGGTGTTCAGGTTGTTAGAAATCTAAGTGCCATGGAATGGACTGAAAGCTCTATAATATTTCCTTTGATGTTTGTGTATGCACAAATTTATGTGAGCTGTGCACACTGTGTGTCCCTTAAAAAAAATTGGTTTCTACGCAGCATTTTATTAATGAAGCCCCATAAGTACAATATAAATGACAGTAAATCTGTTTTAGTGTGACAGAAGCATGTTGTGTTTTTTATTGTTAGCTGCGCTACTCTTTAAGATCATAATGTTCTTACAAAACAGCAGTGAAGCAAGAGGGGAGAAAGAAAGTACATGTGTTTGTGAAACAACTAGAAAAGACCACGGCAAGAGTACAAGGTAACACTGTGAGTAAAACAGACAACAGGAGAGAAGTTGAAGTTAATGTTGAAAGACTGAAGAGTTTATGTGGAGATATCTACCAGCTTTTTGCTGTTTTCCTCCAGGCATAGTCCAAGAATACCCAAGAACGATCCAAATGCCAACTGCAATCAGTGGAAAAATAAAAAAATACATAAATGTGAAAACATAAACTAATTGGGAAAATACGAAATACAGGTACCGACACTGGGATTTATTATCATGGATTCAATTCATTTCAACAGTGAAATTATGTGTAACTAACTCTATAAGTCACAGGAAAGTCTGGAGTCTTTTAACAGTCTAATAAAAACTTTATTCATCAATCTGGACATAGGGAGTTAGGTTGAGTACATTGGATTTCTGCAGCGTGTGTTTTGCATTCGAGAAATGCATTGTTTTGGTATGTGATTTAACTGTCATACTGATAATATCCTGTTTTCCTACTGTAAACCCGTTGACAATATTTGACATTGTTTTGAAAATAAGTCTTTGTTTATAACATGTGTCCAGCCTTGATTTTATTTCTAAGCAGATGAAGTGGATTATGACAGCTGTTGATGATCTACTAATGCGTATCTTTGAGATACTAATGTGCATCTTTGAGATACTAATGCGTATCTTTGAGATACTAATGCGCATCTTTGAGGTACTAATGCGCATCTTTGACGTACTAATGCGTATCTTTGAGATACTAATGCGCATCTTTGAGGTACTAATGCGCATCTTTGACGTACTAATGCGCATCTTTGACGTACTAATGCGTATCTTTGAGATACTAATGCGTATCTTTGAGGTACTAATGCGCATCTTTGAGATACTAATGCGTATCTTTGAGATACTAATGCGCATCTTTGAGGTATTAATGTGCATCTTTGAGGTACTAATGCGCATCTTTGAGGTACTAATGCGCATCTTTGACGTACTAATGCGTATCTTTGAGATACTAATGTGCATCTTTGAGATACTAATGCGTATCTTTGAGATACTAATGCGCATCTTTGAGGTACTAATGCGCATCTTTGACGTACTAATGCGTATCTTTGAGATACTAATGCGCATCTTTGAGGTACTAATGCGCATCTTTGACGTACTAATGCGCATCTTTGACGTACTAATGCGTATCTTTGAGATACTAATGCGTATCTTTGAGGTACTAATGTGCATCTTTGAGATACTAATGCGTATCTTTGAGATACTAATGTGCATCTTTGAGATACTAATGCGTATCTTTGAGATACTAATGCGCATCTTTGACGTACTAATGCGCATCTTTGACGTACTAATGCGTATCTTTGAGATACTAATGCGTATCTTTGAGGTACTAATGCGCATCTTTGAGATACTAATGCGTATCTTTGAGGTACTAATGCGTATCTTTGAGGTACTAATGCGCATCTTTGAGATACTAATGCGTATCTTTGAGGTACTAATGCGTATCTTTGAGGTACTAATGCGTATCTTTGAGGTACTAATGCGTATCTTTGAGGTACTAATGCGTATCTTTGAGGTACTAATGCGTATCTTTGAGGTACTAATGCGTATCTTTGAGGTACTAATGTGCATCTTTGAGATACTAATGCGCATCTTTGAGGTACTAATGCGCATCTTTGACGTACTAATGCGTATCTTTGAGATACTAATGCGCATCTTTGAGGTACTAATGTGCATCCGGTACTAATGGGTATTGTTTGAGATACTAATGCATATCTTTGAGGTACTACTGCACATCTTTGAGGTACTAATGCACATATAATAAAGAATACAAAAAATAACAAACAACATAAAAAGCAGCCCATGTGATTCATGAAATATGTTTGCACCTTGTGACGCAATATTCAATTCAATTCAATTCAATTTTATTTATATAGCGCTTTTCACAATTGTTAATTGTTTCAAAGCAGCTTTACATTAATAGATGTAGGAAAAGCATAGAAAAGCGAGCATAGTAATAATGTAACGTATACAATAAAAGTATTATTAAGTTAAGCCAATGGTGGCGGACTCTCCAGGGGATGAAAAAAATGTGAGAATGTTAGGATCAGAGGAACTGTCATGTACAAGAAAACAACAAAACAAAAACTTTTTTTCCTCACACAGACCTATTTTTTGACCCTCAAAAGACTTGAAACTATATCTGGTGATGTATAACATTGTTTGGGTCGGACAGTTTTGGTCATGAAAAGTCAATGTGAGGAACGCTATGGGGATCCCTAAAAACATTTCATTTTTTGTTACACAATATAAATAACAGCATACAGTTATAATAAGCATTTTATTTTCATCGTACAGTTCCTCACATGGTAAGTGTTGTCTTTATTATAATAATTATCATCAACTGAACTCAATATAGATCTGTTTGAAACTCCCACCACACATAAATGTCTTATTTTCCAAGACAACAGAATGCTGTTCAATTGACTTACTGCTTTTTTAGTGAAATATACTTTCTTTGGCAATGAAAGTCATTTTAATATTGTTATTTTTAAGTCCCAGCCCAGAATAATGGTCCATATACAACAAGTGATGTTAATATAATGGTATTTTTGTGTACAGTTATTACAATTGGTCATGACATGCTATTTAAGGCAGGTGCTGGATAGAGCCAAAACAACTTTACTGAAACCACATTTCTAAAGTGCATTACAGATAAAGCTGTTATTCCTGTGCTATTTCAGGTTTTCTGAGGTTTTCTCATGGAAATTATTTTTGGAAGTGTGTTTATTTGGAGGTGTCTGTGTGTACTTTGGCCATTTGAGCTGACTATGTTAATTTGGTTTTGTTTCGTGACAAAGGACTATTTTCTTATTTCTAAAATGAATGGAAATTGACCCTCCTTGAAACTTCCTGATGTACGTAAAAATGTCTTATAGTTAACTCTGAAATCAAATGAAACTTACTAGTGCAGATATCAGTAGTCTTGTGCACTGAAACAACACAATGCTGTAAATATGTTTGTCTTGTACTGTGTACAATAAATTTAAGCACTATAATTTGACTTTATCTTGATGATGATGTCACTTACGATAATTCCTGATGTGTATCCTGTGACACTGACACTCTCTGTCCGTGTACTGGTGTAGATTCCCAACACAGCAATGACCAATGACAGACATAACATCCCTGAGACCAGCCATTGAGCTTTTCTTTTCTTTATAAGCACACTGTCTGAGAAAGAAAGAACAGATCGATTAACAAGCCTGCTAAAACTGAAACACACTCACACACATTAACAAGATATAAAAAGATAATTTTGTATCTGCATGTCCTCTAATATAGATGCATGCTGCCAACATCTGGCTGAACATCTGAACATCATCTGAACATTTGCTTTTTTAACATGGTCAGTCCAAACTTATTTTCTACAAGGAATACTTCTCATTCATCTGCACATTCCCACATGCAAGATTTTATGCTGACTTTTATTCTGTTTGGCAGTTTGGCTAAATTGGAATTATTACTAACAACTGATAATCTCTTTGTAACTTTCTGGGAGAGAATCAAGAGGCAAATATATGTTGTAAAGGTATTTTAAAAATATTACACAATTAAAAAATGATTTGGGTGAAAATTATGATGTATGTTGAATAAACATGTCTATCCCTTCATCAAATGAAACAGTGATAAAAATGTAAATCTGATGGTTTAAAGAGAACCTCTTTTATTGCTAAAAAAAAACTTTATTTTCTGTATTTGGTATAAGTTGTGTGGTTTATGGTTAAAAACACATTATTTTCCACATACCGTACATTTTTGTAGCTCCAGATTTCACTCTCTTACTGAAACGCACCAATTTGAAAAGCTGTGTCCCTGATTGGCCAGCTCATCTGTACGTTGTAATTGGTCTGAATACCTCTTACGTCAGCTCACAATGCAATGCTAACAGGAGATAACTTACAGGTTGTAAGTCAGAAGCGGGAAGAATTATGATAATGTCATCGTTTCCTTCGGGGTTTGTAACTTTTCCATTTCATTTTGCATATATATGTACGTGAATCGGACAATAGGTGCTCTTTAAGGGTTTGGTGCACATCTGCTTATGGTCAGTCTAGAAAACAATAAGATGCTGGTTGAAGACTTTTCAGGAGTTTACTATTAAAATAAGACCTTTTAATGAAGAACTTTTAATGAATTTTTTCATAGCACTATTTGCCAAAGACAAATGTTATTTTAATTTTTAAAGTTTATTTTTAAAGTCTTTTTTATTTTTGCAAAGAAGCTTCACAGTAAAGAACAGTAAGGAAGAAACAGAAATTATGAAAATATATAAAATACATAACACATGATAATGTTTTTATTATATATGTGCAAACCTCTTTTCTTTTACTTTATCTTGTGAGAAATTTAAGTTGTTCACTGAAATATGAGTTATATCACACTTATTTTTGATGCATGTTATCCAGATATGAACATAATACATTGGTTTATCATACGTTTGGTTTTAGTTTATGCAAAAAAACGTTTATTTAGATTTTGTAAAACAGTTACACTTTAGCCTATTTGCATCAAATTGGTGTACCTCTGTCTACCCCTGGAGAGGTAAACATATAGCCTAAGTTATAAGAATACTACCATAAAAGAGTGTCCAGTTGTAATCTATTAAACAGCGTTTAAAATCTCGCACACTTACTTGTGACAATGAGTGCAGGAGCGGCGTTGTGCCGGTTCAATGTTTCCTGTGTTTGCATCTGAGTCCACACGAGCTCACTCACTGATTTCACTGTGCGCGTAACCGACACTGCTCTTGCTTTTATACTCCTGCATGGCGCGTGCTCAGTGGACTTCACGCGTCTATGAAAACCCGAAACATCAAGTGGACATCAAAGTTACCGAGGCGACTTTTTTTATTACTTAAGTGCAGAGGTGGACACTAAGTAAATTTTCAAATATTCGTATTTTATCAGTGTCTTTGGAAAACATACATTCCAAAGCATATTATCATAATTTTTACTCCACCACATCTCATAGTTTCAAGTTTTTGGTTTATGTTTGAGTACATTAAACATCTAGTACCTACATTTTTACTTTTACTTAAGTAAAAAGTACTTTCGTACTTTTACTAAAGAAAGTAAAAGTACACAGTTTTTATGTAATTAGGTATTAATCAATTTTAATATGCAATAGCTATAAGAGGAATTCACAATGTTTTTCTTGCTGGGATTAATTTAAAAGTTACACATTTGCCTCGCCGCTGTAAATTATTTTCTTCTTTAAAAAATCACACCCTGCCTGTTCTCTACACAGGTTATTATATCATCTGACTATCTTAGGGTAGCCTGGGAAAAGGAGGCTGGTATCAGCTTATCTGTTAACCGCTTGAAGAGAATACATAGCTGTTCCATCAATGCAAGTCTTCAATTAATTCAGTTCAAAATTGTACACAGATTGCATTATTATAAAACCAGACTTCACGTGATTTTCCCAGCTGTGTTCCCTATGTGTGATCGATGTCAAGTTACAGAGGGAACTTTATCTCATGCTTTTTGTTCTTGCCTGAAACTCCAGAAATTCTGGGAAGATATCTTCTCTTGGTATTCAGTGGCATATGATCACACTTTTCCTCTTGAAATGGAATTGGCCCTTTTTGGCTACTCTGAAATAGCTTCCTCTTTGCCTTATCATTTGCAGTTGGCATTAATGTTGGGAAGTGGTGTAATTATATTAAAACTTGTTAACACGCACCGGCCCGGCGGCGGGCCCTAGGGGGCGTTTTTACGTGTTTTTGTACTTTGTTTAACATCAAATATTCAATCAACAATCATAAACTTTGCATTATTTGAAAGTTTAAACACTCCAAATTCATGTTCTGAGCTTATTTTTGCAATCAATACACTGGTGTGGAAAAAATTTAATGAAATGCAGACGGAATGCATATAAAAAATTTTGTGGGTACTCACATGGCTTGCCATATGGTTCTGACAATTTCTGACAATTCCCAAAATCTTCAACGTACATTGCAAGGTAAGGGTCCACTCTTCAAAAAGCATCCCACGTTTTAATCCAAAACAATGAAAAATAGTGAGAAATCCAGCAATATCCTCCTTTGTTTACATCCGCGCGTCCGCTAAGTATGATCGATCATGTTTATTTTCTATCAAATATCGATTTTTATCAGTGAAAATCCATCTCTTCCTGCTTCGTTAGACTGTTCAGATAAATATCCCGCCCTATTTTTCTGTTTTGTCCAATCAGAAAAGGTTTGACAACTCAAAATCTCATGCGATCAATGATTTGCCTAGATAGATGTCCTTCAGCTTGCCATAGGCTTTTGACTGGATTACACCAAAACAAAGCCAGCCAATGCATAGTGAGCAAAGCTTTGATTGACAGAGGAAGTAACCAATCATGAAACGATTATAAGGATTCAACTTACGTCAGTAAAGTGTACTTCTGCGCAAATCTACAGAGGGCATGGAGAGAAATGCCCACGCCCCTCCGTGCGCGTTTGTTTGTTTGGGTAGCATAGCAGCCGGCTAAGCTCTCCGGAGCCGCTGAGAAACCTCTTCAAATGTTAGATATAACATCTCCATTGTGGATCTTGGACTACAGATGACTTTTTTGTGTTGAAAGTGTTTTGGAGAAGTTGATAAAGAGCATGATCGCGGATCAACAATGCAAGACTGGATGTAAACAAAGCGCGTCGTCGAGGAGAGATGGACCGGATTATGAGCTCAGCTGCGCTCGCTTGGATAAAGTAAGTGGATTCTTTTGTTGATTTACGTTACATTTCTTGTTTCATGTTAGCTGTTTTGATTATAAAGTAACACTGGAGATGACTAATATACGAGTTTTACATGGTTTCGTTTTTGTATGACATGTTATATAAATGCATCATATTTATAGCTATATGAATCAAATGCACAGAATATACAAACTAAAAACTAGAAAATAAGATATGTGGTGGAAAATATGAGTATTACCAGCTGAGAAATATAGGTTATTTGGCAAACATAAGACATTTGTAATTATAAATAAATATATTCATGTAATGTGTGTGTGTTTGTGTATATGTATTATGTTCATGTATATTACATCATAGTTTCTCATACAAATAGTTGTATGTCTCTAACTTTTGACTCAAACTAAAATCCTATCTTGCTTTGTGTGTGTGTGTGTGTGTGTGTGATGTGATGTAAAACAGGACTTCAGCTGACACAGGAGGACTGGAATCTGGAGTGCATTCATGAGCGACCATATTCAAAATAGCAAGTATTTTGTTATAATGTGCAAATGTTTTTTTCTGAAATAGTTTTTTCTATGTGCTTTGGTGGGCAGAGAAGTTCTGAATTGATATACATCATGTAATATGTAGTCCTGACTCATTTTCTTTTTATAATCATGTCATATTGTTATCATGTGTATATTTGGAGTTTCCAAGTGCACTTTTTCTGAAAGGACGCCTGGACTTTTTTGAAATAAAAGCTCACAGAAACAACATTTTTTGGAGTATCATTCTCAAATTTGAATCACAGCATGGTCAGACATTCAGTTCACCTATATGGTGTCCCCAGGTGTCTCACATGACCATTTCATACCTTTTTTGCTAAGTGAATGTTATTTAAAGAAAAACGGAAGTCATTTAATGTATATTTTACCTTGTTTTACTCTGTTTCTTTACTACTCTGAGTTGTTATGACTATTAGGCAACAATATGTCAAGTGTCTAGTTTCAAACAAGACCAGAATTATGAATATAGACCATAGGGTTAAAAGCTGCAGATGTTTTAGTTTGGAGTTGTCGTTTTTCAGAAAATGCTCAAAAATATAAGTGCTAGCTAACAGGTTAAAGGATTGGAAAGCCACTGCTATCCCATGCTTTCAGATATGGCTTACGGAAAATGGTCTCTGTTTTAAACCTTCAAAAAATTTGGCTTAACATAATAGTAGAACTTAAAGATTATTTTGTAGTAATTATCTAAGGTTATGATTTTTGTGTTGATTTTGTCCCTGTCTCTGCGTGATCTTCATTCTATTTATCTAGGCATTTTTGTCATTTCTAAATTCGTCTGGGTTTTTTTGGTGGGGTGGGGGGCATGTTGTTTTTTGTTTGTTGTTATAAAACTAATATGACAAAAAAATCATAAAAACAGCCAAACAAAAAACGTAAAATTAGACTTTCTTTAAAAGTTCTACTGCCAAAA
This sequence comes from Misgurnus anguillicaudatus, assembly GCF_027580225.2. Lineage (NCBI taxonomy): Eukaryota > Metazoa > Chordata > Actinopteri > Cypriniformes > Cobitidae > Misgurnus > Misgurnus anguillicaudatus. The sequence goes on from NC_073351.2 coordinate 7,491,237, forward strand.
ACTGTTATTTTATGGATTTCCCCCAGATTATTATGATCAAACAACTTCAATAAAGTGACTAATAAAAGAAAAAGTGAAAGAAACATGATTGTCTCTACATTTTACCCAAGTTATGAACACACACTCTCACCACTAGTCCACTAGGCTTCTTAATGCTATATGGTACAGTATATAAGGCACACTTATTGTGCACTCATATCATGAACATTTTTAATTAACAATGAGGTTGCATATTACTAACAATGTGAGAATCTCAGTATGAGAATGGTGTGATGTCACTTTGAGCATCGCGTGATCTCACTTATTTGCTCTCATAAACACCTAACTCGCTTTCCATCCAATAAATGCAAAAACCTTTTATCCAAGGTGGTCATTTTGGTTGGGGCAGTTTTTTTGGGGTATAGGTGGAAAGGCAGTACAAGTGGAGCACAAGTGAACTTTCTGCTATGTTTTTATTTGATTTCATTACTACCATGTGGCTCTTGTGAAGTTTTGTGTGGTATCAATCATTTCTGTGGTTTCAATAAATGTGTCTCCAAAAAAATGTCTTACAGCAGTCAACAATCAGGGAAACGCCCCATGTTGTTTATTCAGACCATTTGGCAGAAACAGGTTTCTGTATTTTACAAACATGTTTCTTGTTTTTGTTTTTTTTTACTTTTAACTGTTTTTATTGTGGAGGAGAGCTGAGTTTGTTCCTCTAAAAGAAAAACAATTGCTCCATGGCAGAACATACAGCTATGTTAATTCACTCTGATTGCAGGTTACGACAGTACAGTTTCTCCAACATGTGTGTAATCTGATTAAAATTTGCATTTACATGTACATTCTGTATAATATGACACAAATGACTGCGCAAGCGCACAGACAGGGTTGCCAGATTTGTGTATTAAAACACACCATCTCTTGTCAAGTTCACACTTTTACCTCTGGATGGTTATTACATACATCTTGTGATGCACTTTTGGACACATCATCAGAGATAGTACCTAGAGTCATGGGTGGTCGGGTCTTTCAACGTCAGACCCCCTCACCCAGGCGACCCGACCGGGAGTGATCAATTCCCGATCTGTGTCCAAGCAGCGTTCACCCACTGTTTGTTCCTCCTGATCCACAGCCATCGTCAGACTTTATCTGCAGCTGCACTGATGGCTCTTCTCTTACGTGCCCCTGTAATTGCCAGGAGGCTGTAGGCCCTACATAGTGATTTTCCTGCAAAGCCCCTTCCACCAACTTCGATGGGCAAGCACTGTGCAAGCCACCCCCGTCTCTGACACTCCTCTACTTCACCCATCTCACAAGTGGCCATGCCCTTAAAATATATTTTAAACGAATGAGTTACAAAAAATTCACCCCCTCACAGTTGTCATAAAGGGCTAAATTAGCTATATAGAGCAAAAACACCTTTTTTTATTTCTGCTGTGAAGATGGGTATTTTAACATGGAGGTCTATGGGAATTGACTCCTTTTTGGAGCCAGCCTCTAGTGGCCAGTCGATGAATTGCAGTTTAAGTCACTTCCGTATTGGCTTCATCAGAGAGATCGGAAGGTTGCCCCTCGGTTACCCAGCTAGAAATAAAAAGTTCTAAGAACGTTCCCTGAAAGTTCCCGAATGTTCCCAAAAACATTCTGCCAACGTTAAAAGCGGCTAGTTTTTTTTAAGTTCTAGGAACATTTCTGTTGTCTGAACGTTAGAGTAATGTTACATTTTACCATTTTAAACGTTATGACAATGTCATGTTTTAATGTTCAAACAATGTTTAAATCAACATCTGTTTATTATATTGACTTGTTTAATTGTTATGTAAATGATAGAGAAACATTGCATTTTATTATTTTATAAAATTTTATTTCTGTATGCAGTAAATATATTGCTGTAGAAAACTCAATTCACTTACTAGGTTTAGATGTTGATGTTTGTTTCATTTTAAGTCACCCTTATTGTGATTAGTGTTTGTTTTAGTTGGTCTCTTGACACTTGACTTTTTGTTTGCTATTTTTTTTCTGGTTGTGTTAACTTTGTGTTAATGCACCACATTTGTTATGAACATGCCAAGTTAATAGTGTTATTCTGCGGTTGTTGGTACATAATGGTAAAGATCATCACCTAATTCATTTACTAATCAAAAGTTCATTCTCCGTCAAAAATGCAAATGAGATCCAGCACCTTCACAGCAGTTTGTCATTAAGGAGTTTTAGAAACTTTGGATAAAAATATCCGATGTTTAATTGGGATGCACAAACATCAAGAATTAGACTATGAATCTCAATCATGGTGACAATTAAATGAAAAACTTCATGCTGCAATGCATGCTGGGTATTAACACATTACAAACCTCATTCAGGACTCCCAGCATGCACTGCGGCATGGATAAATAAGGATTTTTTTAACAATTTTAATTGTCACCATGGTTGAGATTCATAGTCTGATTCTTGATGTTTGGGCATCCCAATTATACAGCGGATATTTTTTGTCCAAAGTTTCTAAAACTCCTTAATGACAAACTGCTGTGAAAGAGTTGGATCTAATATACATTATTTGCAGAAAATAAACTTTTGATTAGTAAATGAATTAGGTGATGATCTTTACCATTATGTACCAACAACCACAGAAATACACTAATAACTTTTCATAACAAATGTGATGCATTACCACAAAGTTAACACAACCAGGAAAAAACTAGTAGGCCAAAAGTCAAGTGTCAAGAGACCAACTAAAACAAACACGAATCACAATAAGGGTGACTTAAAATGAAACATCAACATCTAAACCTAGTAAGTGAATTGAGTTTTCTACAGCAATATATTTACTGAACATTCAGAAATAATGTTTTATAAAATAATACAATGCAATGTTTCTCTACATAACAATTAAACAAGTCAATATAATAAACAGTTGTTGTTTTAAACATTGTGTGAATATTAAAACATGACATTGTCATAACGTTTAAAAATGGTAAAATGTAACATTACTCTAACGTTCAGACAACAGAAACGTTCCTAGAACTTAAAAAAAACTGGCCGCGTTTAACGTTGGCATAATGTTTTTGGGAACATTGGGAACTTTCAGGGAACGTTCTTAGAACTTTTTATTTCTAGCTGGGTACTTGCTTAAGTATCTATATATTAAATCAGTGTTTGTACAATATTTTAATAGATACGTTTGCTTAAATACCGTTTAAATGGATATTTTGTTTCATAATGACCGAATCACTGTAATGAAAAAAACTAATCCCAGATTAAGTTTAGTTTAGCTAAATTAAGTTGTGCAATTTCTTGTCTTCTTAAACAAATGTTGTTGTGCTTCACAACTATTACTGATTCATTGGAGGTATTATATAACAGGATTTTGATGGTTGTGTTGTTACTAAACTTTGTGACAATTTAATCTGAAAGCCAGCACGCAGGTTTAGTGTCCTGATTGGCCCGCGGAAGCTTCGTGTGTTGTGTTGCGTTGTTGTTGCTATAGCAACACATAACGCTTCAGAATACTGTTGCGCTACGGAGCGAAGTTAAACAGACGATAAACACGGTTAAATACCTACAATAATTAAAAAAATGTTTTTAGTGTCTTTAATGAGTTACTGAAAAACGGTTGATCTTCGCGGGCGTATAATGCGTAAAGCACAGGCAGCTTCGCGCGGCGTCAGTGATGAAGATCATGATGCAGCAGTTGTACAGCTGCGCGCGCTCCTGAGGAGATATGAACATTACTGCATGCAGACTGACAGCAGTCCCTGTATTCTGCTCAAAAACGACATCCTCCTCAAAATTGACCAGAAACATCTTCTCAAAAAGGTGAATTGTGGTTAATTCATGTACTGGGGTAAAAATAGTACGACAATATAATGCTTTAATGACCACAAATAATGTGTGCATAGTTTTCATTAGCATTAAGCATATTTTTTACTGTACTTGTGTTTTTTTGTTATTCTTAATGATCATTAGGGAAAAAGGTTGTTTTTGTATTTTAGGAAAATAAGCTACTACAGTGATTAAAAATGTAAGTAAGTTAGTGTACTAGCCCATATTTGTTCCTCCTTGCAGCAATGATGATGATATATGTGTTGGGATGGTGTTTGTGCTTAGTTGTCATTTTATTTTAAAATAAATGTAATTTCTTACCCTGCATTGGGTGTAATCATTCTCATTAACCCAGTTACCTAAAACAAATGTTGGTACATGTCTTTCTCAAGTCCTTTGTCTCTTCTTACTCTGTAGATCACACTGTCATTTCCAGATGACAAGCCGTCAGATGCCGTTTTGCCAAGCCTCCAGCCTCTGTTAATGGCTTTACGAGATGAACGTTACATACATGTTGAAGAATTAAACATCTGGAGTCTACCTCTCAAACATAAAGACGTAGTTGAGCTGGTGAGGACTGACACCCGTTTACTACATTTCCTGATTTTTTTTAATAGATTATTTATTGATTTAAGACAACGATTTAGTGTTGTTATTGTTTTTAAGCCTTTCACAGGAATCTACTTACACAAATACTTTTTAAGATTGTTTACATTTTTACACCTCAGTCACTTCTTTTTTTTTTATTCAAGAATTGCACAGTTTACCGAAACTTTCATCTTCATTATAAAAATAACATATTGTGCATTTTCCAACATTGCAGGTGTTTTAACATAAACAAAACATAAACAAAAGAATAACATCATCACATTTTGCCAGGGGAAGTACGGATTTATAAAAATATATCAAATTGTTTAAACACATTCACAGTTTTTATTGCCTTTTGATTAAGAGAATACTAAATCGTGTTGACATATTGCTTGACCTCAATGTTAAAAGCAATAAAAGATGTTTTGGAATGTGCAAACTTACATTTATGAATAGCAAGTTGCCAAGAGAATAATGAGATTAATAATGAAAGTTTCATAAGGCCTAGTTTTAGTTCTGTTGAGGCAGGGACGTACTGGGACTGAAATTCAGCCCGGGACTTTAAGATGGAGAGGCCTTTTACACGAGGGCCCTTGGTGCACGAGCAGGATTTTTTGCAGTTATTTTAATTCTAGTAGTGTTTTTATGGTATGAAGAGAATCAGATTATGCTGAAGACCTTAAAGAAACTTTAGGATAACACCTGCCTCCTCAGGTTGTATAAGCAAGTCACCACTGCACTAAACACAACCAGGTCAGCAAAACCCAATCTCGAACACATAAGTCACAGTATACTGCTAACTACCAGCATGTCATGTGTACAGTCAGTTGGAGTGATAGAATTGTTACAAATACTCACACATACCCACTCAGATAATCAAAAACTACAATACAGTCCCATAAAATAGAGATTGTGTGTGTACGTACTCACTTTCAACTCTCCCTGGCTCCACTTCCCCTGTGCTGGACCCTGCCTCTGCTTACTGATTGTACAGCTACATATGCATGAGAAGAACATCAGTAATAAATATGACTAAGAATAATTCCTTTTTTTAATTCAATCTGTGCTTTAGTCAGGTTATAATCTAGTAAGTGGAACTATTGCATTTTATCCTATATGTAAATATGTAATATTGTGCTGTATTTTTCTATTTGTGTGTCCTTAATAAAGCTTTGATTGATTGATTGATTGATTGATTGATTGATTGATTGATTGATTGATATGCCTACCCTGCTGAAAAAAACAGCATCAAAAAACAGCATCAAACCAGCATGGGAATTATGCTGGGCTATGCTGGTTTGATGCTGGTTTAGCTGGTGGTGGTTTATGCTGGTTTTTCCAGCAGGGTAATATGATTGCCTACCCAGCCCTGCACACTGCCCCATCACTGTTTTTGTACTGGTTCCATTCTCCTCCTCCTCTTGTTCTGCTTTCCTTCCTCCTCCTCATCAATATGACTGCAAGAGTCATCATCAACCTGTCTCTCTCCATCAGTGACCTTAACAGCTAATATACAGACATACAGGGATTCCTTAGACCATTTTACTGTTTGAACACAATGATGACGTGAAAACGTACAGTATGCACGCGCATGTTGGCAATGGAAGTATGGCAAGAAACAGCAGTGAAGCAACACAGACAGAGAAAGTTATATTTAAAAGTTGACTTTATCAAGTTTTTCAACACAGCTACCAGATCCGTGTACTATAGTGTAGTGAATAGAAGACGTTAGCAGATGGCCAAATATAAAGTGACCATATATACGTATATTAGTATATTATTAGTGCAACCACACGCAATTGCCAGACATTTTGATGCTGGGAAACTGTTTTGATAAACTTACTGAGTTGCTAACACGTTAAAACCACTGGGGAACAACACCACTTCTGTTGCCAAAATGCGCACGCAGGCTATTTCATCAATTTCATAAGCGGGATAATGTAAAGCGAGACGGTTCTTATAGCGAATACAACCCCGTAAGGCTGATTCAAGCTCCGCTTTGCGTGGGGTCCTGATAAGCCTGTCGGGGTTGTATTCGCTATAACAACCGCCTCGCTCTACATTATCCCTTATATATGCCTATATTTAAATGCAAATATAAATGATTTCAGTGTTTAATAGATGCATCACTAATTGTGCACCTGTCCTGTCCATGCTGCTGGTCCTTCCTCATCTGCACCTCCTGCCACAGCGTCCTTTTGACTGCGAAAAAGGTCTGTTGGCGCATTTAGCTGCCTCTTGTGCCAACATTTTTATTTTTTAGGCCCCACCCATTTCTTTCTCTTCTTTTCTTGTGCGAATAGCACGACTCCGGATGGAGACTGAGGAAAGAGCAGAAGCCCGTAAAGCCGAGTTGGAGGTACGTCTTGAAATCCGCAGGCTCGAAATTCAAGCCGAGAAAGAGGTTAAGCTGCGGCAGTTGGAGATTGAGGCAGCTAAGGTTGCTCCAGTCCCAGCTGTTCAGCTGAACTCCTCGTCGGTAAGTGGTAATTTGGCCAATTCGGGTTCCGCTACATTTGATGTAGGTAAACATATTGCTTTGGTACCGAATTTTAGAGAAACTGAAGTGGATAGTTATTTTAATGCTTTTGAAAGAATCGCAATTTCTTTAAGTTGGCCTAAAGATGTATGGTCATTATTATTGCAATGCAAATTAGTTGGGAAGGCTTTAGAAGTGTATTCTACCTTATCTTTGGAAGAGAGTTTGAAATATGACACAGTTAAACAGGCCATACTGAGATCATATGAGCTAGTTCCGGAAGCCTATAGACAGCAGTTTCGCAACCGTAAGAAAAGCTCTACTCAAACTTATATGGAATTTGCACGAGATAAGACTGTCCTTTTTGATAAATGGTGCACCTCTAGTAAAGCTGATGACTTTGTCTCCCTTAAAGAACTTGTGTTGCTAGAGGATTTTAAGCAATGTCTGCCAGAGAAGATGGTCTTGTATTTAAATGAACAGAAAGTAACGACACTGTCCCAAGCTGCTGTGCTAGCAGATGAGTTTGTACTTACCCATAAAAATGTTTTTCAGTCAATAGGTGCCGAAAAGAGTTTTGTACCAAGATTTTCAGCAAATATTCAGCAGTCCAAACAGAATGGTGAGAAGCCTAAGGAGACTCGTGAGTGCTTTTATTGCCATAAGAAAGGTCATGTGTTGGCTGACTGTTTAACTTTGAAACGTAAACAGAACGCACCAAAAAGAGAGGTGGCGTTTGTTAATTCTGTTTGCCCTAGTGTAATGTCTGAACAGAAAGATGAATTACCAGATCCCAGTTATTTGCCTTTCTTGTTTAAAGGTTTTGTCTCATTAACAGGCAATAAGGAGGACCAAGTGGAATAGTGGAAATGAAGGCACGTTATGATAAAAGCACTGTGATTAGATCTTTTGCGGTCGGTGACCAGGTCTTAGTCTTACTCCCAATTCCTGGATCTGCCTTGTCCGCACGATTTACAGGGCCATACAAGATACTAGAGAAGAAGAGTGATACAGATTATGTGGTGAACACGCCTGACAGAAAGCGGCAGAAAAGGCTGTGCCACATTAACATGTTGAAATCTTACTATGTTAGAGAAGCAACAGAATCTCTTAGTACAGAGAATAAAAAAGATTCTATCTCACCAGTAGGGGTTGTGCGTAAGTTGAGTCCATCTGAGCCGGAGAGTACTGAGCTGGATGAGTTATGGGATTCTGATACATCATTGTTAACTGCCAGGTTGTCGAATTCCGAGACTCTTTCAAATTTGTCAAATATCTTAAGTCATCTGGAGGTTGATCAAAAGCAAGAGATGGTGGAGCTGTTTAACAGGTTTCCTTCTATCACAGGTGATGTTCCTACATTAACCAATGTACTGCAGCATGATATAATAGTCGGTAATGCTCAGCCTGTTAAACAACATCCATATAGAGTAAATGCTATTAAGAGAGATATGATGAGGCAGGAGACTCAATACTTGTTGGAAAAGGGGTTGGCCAAGCCAAGTATTAGTCCTTGGAGTTCCCCATGTCTATTAGTACAAAAATCAGACGATTCCATGCGTTTCTGTACCGATTATCGCCGTGTTAATGCTGTTACGATACCTGATTGTTTTCCCATGCCAAGGATGGAAGATTGTGTCGACAGCGTGGGTTCCGCCAAATTTGTGAGTAAACTTGATCTACTTAAAGGGTACTGGCAAGTTCCTTTGACCACTAGGGCATCAGAGATTTCAGCTTTTGTGACCCCAGATTGTTTTTTACAATATAACGTTATGGCGTTTGGCTTGAGAAACGCCGCTGCTACTTTTCAAAGATTGGTCAATATTGTTCTTGCTAATGTTCCCAACTGCAATGCTTATCTTGACGATCTTATTGTGTATTCGCAGAGTTGGTCCGAACATGTATCTTTATTGGAGACTGTCTTTCAACGACTGGAAAGAGCATGTCTGACATTGAACCTTTCTAAATGTGAGATTGGTAAAGCAACTGTGACCTATTTAGGTAAACAAGTTGGACAGGGAGAAGTACGCCCGTTACTAGCAAAAATTACTGCTATTAGTGAATTCCCTGTGCCAAAGACCCGACGTGAGTTACGCAGGTTTTTAGGCATGGCCGGATATTATCGGTGCTTTTGCCGGAACTTTTCCTCTGTGGCCGTTCCTCTAACAGCTCTTCTTAGCCCTTCTAACTCCTTTTCTTGGACACTGGAATGTCAGATAGCTTTCGACAACATTAAAGCTCTATTGTGTAGTGAACCTGTGTTGTCTGCCCCAAATTTTGACACACCTTTCAAGTTGGAGGTTGATGCTAGTGAGGCAGGAGCCGGTGCAGTACTTTTACAGGAAGATAGTGATGGAATTGACCACCCAGTGTGCTACTTCTCTAAAAAGTTTAGCAAATGCCAACGTAACTATTCAACAATAGAAAAGGAGGCTTTGGCTTTGTTGTTAGCTCTTCAACATTTTGAGGTATATGTTGGGTCTTCTATTCTTCCTGTGGTTGTCTTCACCGACCATAATCCACTAACTTTCATTTCACGTATGTGTAACCAGAATCAGAGGTTGATGAGATGGTCCCTCATTTTTCAGAACTACAACCTTGAAATAAAGTATAAAAGAGGTGTGGATAATATTGTGGCAGACGCCCTGTCTCGAGCGTAAAGATTGGAATGTTTATTTTTATTTTTCTTCAAAAAAAAAAAAAAAAAAAAAAAAAAACATGTGTTTTTTTTTTTTTCTTTAAGGGTGAGGGTGTTACATCCTGTGTCATGATGAGCGTTTCGTCCTCCTGTTTTCCTTGTTGTGACTATTTGTGTTTGCAGAGCTCATGATTGGACGCCGGTGCTGTCAATCATTGTTAAGACGTCTGCTATCCGGCCTACCAGGAGTCATCATGCCCCATAAGAAGGCGGAAGGGGCAAAGGACGGGAGGGCGTGGTTGGACGACGGTATGGAGAAGCACGCCCCAGATCCGGTGCGAGAACCAGGAGGGCTGAGGAGTGATCCGGGATGGATAGGAAGTGAGGTGATTGCAGGAAGAGAATATGAGAATGATCTAGAGGAGATGGAAGGTGATGAAGTTTCAATAATTTCTAATGGAACAAATTCAAACGATGGAGCTTGGCAGGAGGTGAGACAAGAGAGAAAGAAAAGGAAAGCCATAGGAAATAAAGGAGATGAGAGTAGAGAATCTGAAATTAAAGTCATAATTCGATTTCAAACCCTGTGTGCATTGAATCCTTTAAAGATTAGCGAAGCTGTGTACAAGCTAGTAGGAGAGGTATATACAGTAAAAACTTTAAGAGATGGAAACTTGCTAATTGTTTGCAAAGATAGAGATCAACAACAAGGTTTGATGATGTGTAAAACGTTACTGGGGAAGGCAGTGAAGCCGCAAATATGGGAAGAAAGAGGGAGAGCTATGGGTGTTATATCTGGAGTATCGACTGATGTGACTGAAGAAGAAATCAAAGTAAATATAAGAGGAGTTCGTGTAAACAAGGTTAAACGACTGCCTTATACTAGAGACGGAGTTAAAAGACCAAGTATGTCTGTTATGCTGGCACTAGATGAGGACAAACTACCTGAACGGATTAGAATTGGGTATGTTAGCTATGAAGTGAGACCATACATTCCCCCACCGATAAGATGCTTTAAATGTCAACGTTTTGGTCATATTGCTGTAGCATGTAGAGCTAAGGCCCGTTGTGCTAAGTGTGGGGGGGACCATGAATATGGTAAATGTACTGAAGGGACCAAACATAAATGTTGTCATTGTGGGGGAGAGCACAGTGCTGCGTACAAGGGATGTGAAGCACACAAAAGAGCAGTTCAAGTTCAAAATGTGAAAGTAAAAGAAAAAATGACATATGCTGAAGCAATCAAAAAAATTGACTTTGAAACAAGGAATAAGGTAGGCCCAAGGGTAGGCATAGTACCTGTGATCCAAAATCCAGCCCAAAAAGTGGTGCATAAATGCTGTAAAGTAAATGAAAATACTCTGATTGTAGAAAAGAAGACATTTATTGCATTTATGGTGGAAGTCATTAACTGCACAGCACAAACAGATAGCAGAACAGCAAGAATAAAGATAATCTTAAAAGCAGCAGAGAAGTATTTAGGTGAAGAGGGACTAACAACCGATTCTATTAATGAAATGCTTAGAACAGAGGTAGTAGAAAGTCAGTCATCATGTGGTGGTGGATATTGATGGGTATATCCATTTTGCAATGGAACGCCAGGAGTTTAATTTCTAATGGACAAGAATTAAAGTTTTTTATTGAAGAACTATTTGTCAAACCTAACGTTATTTGTGTTCAGGAAACTTGGTTAAAACCTTCTCTTGATTTTGTAATTCATGGGTACACGGCTGTGCGCAAAGATAGAAGTTCTGTAACAGGGGGTGGAGTGGCTACATTTGTCCAACAAGGTATAAATTTTAGGGCTATAAATAATGATGTACAGATTGAAGTGGTCATAATTGAAATATGGGTTGATAGAACTAAAATCAAAGTAGCTAACCTTTATAACCCCTGCCAAAAGTTAACAAAAGTTATGCTGGAAGGAATATGGGAAGGGGGAAATGGCAAAGTAATAATTTGTGGAGATTTTAATGCACATAGCTCACTCTGGGGTAGTACAAGAACAGATGAAAATGGGAGTATCATTGAGGAGTATTTGGATGAGCACAGTTTAGTGTGTTTGAATGACGGAAGAGGTACAAGATTTGATGTAGGTAGAGGAACAGAGTCAGCCATTGATCTAACTATAGTGTCAGAACAAATAGCAGGGAGAAGCCAATGGGAGGTTTTCAATGATAATAGTTTGGGAAGTGACCATTACCCTATTTGGACAAAGATGAGAGATCAAAGTGTACATTTAGAAGGGAATTGGATACCTAGATGGAAAATGAAAGCGGACAATTGGGGATATTATAGTATGGTAGCAAGTGGAAAGTTGATGGGGATTCAGTCATATTCAGATGATGTTGAGGAGTGGAACTCTATGATTACTGATATGCTATATGAATCAGCAGAGGAGACTATAGGTAAATCTACCGGGATGAAGAAAAAGAAAATGGTTCCATGGTGGTCAGAGGCGTGCAAAGAAGCAGTTAAAGCAAGGAATAAGGCATTTAAAATTATTAAATCAAATCACATATTCAGTAATTTAATAGAATATAAAAAAGCACAGGCCAAAGCAAAAAGAGTTATTTGTGAGGCCAAAAGAAAATATTGGAGAGACTTTTGCAGCAATATTGGGTCTGAAATTAAGGTTAGTGACGTATGGGGAATGATAAGGAAAATGGGAGGCATCAGAAGGGACTTCTCCATACCAGTAATAAGAGGAAATGACATTGAGGCAGTAACTAATTCAGAAAAGGCAGAGGTATTGGCTAGAGCATTTGTTAAGGTACATAGCACACAAAATTTATCCAATGAAGAGTTAATGTGGAGAACAAAGGTGATTAAGGAAAACAGGAGTATTTTGGAGAGGAAAATCACAGGTGATTGTGCAATTGATAGAAATTTTTCATTATTTGAACTAAAAAGAGCTTTAATAGGTGCTAAGAATACTTCGCCAGGGAAAGATGATGTGTGTTACAAAATGATAGAGCAACTATCTGATGTGGCTAAGTGTGTCGTCTTAAAATTGTATAATAAGATATGGGAGCAAGGGAAGTTGCCTAGAATGTGGAAACACTCTGTTGTAGTTCCCATAGGTAAGCCAGGCAAGGACAAAACAGAGGTTAAAAGCTATAGACCAATTGCTCTTACATCCAACATGTGCAAAATAATGGAGAAAATGATTACTTTTAGACTAGGATATGTAATTGAAAAAAAAGGACTGCTCTCCCCTTACCAGAGTGGATTTCGTAGTGGTCGCACAACAATGGACCCAATTATTTGTCTAGAAAATGAAATTAGGAAAGCTCAAGTAAGTAAAGAATCTGTTTTGGCTATACTGTTTGATATTGAGAAAGCATATGACATGTTGTGGAAGGAGGGGCTTTTAATTAAGTTAAATAATATGGGTATAGGTGGCAGGTTGTTTAACTGGATTCAAGACTTTTTAAATAATAGAACCATAGAGGTAAGAGTAGGGATGGAGTTTTCAAGTACATATTCAATAGAGAATGGTACCCCACAAGGAAGCGTATGTAGCCCAATGCTTTTTAATATAATGATTAATGACATTTTTAATAGAATAGATCAAAGGATGGGTAGAGCATTGTATGCTGATGATGGGGCATTATGGGTGAGAGGTAGGAATATTGATAATTTGAAGATTAAAATGCAATCAGCAATTGATAACGTTGAAAAGTGGTCACACGAGTGGGGCTTTCATCTATCTGTTGAAAAGACACAGTTTATATGTTTTTCCAAAAAAAGAACAAACCCTATTATAGATCTCAAAATGTATGGGCAGCAACTTAAGCAAGTTGAAAGTATAAGATATTTGGGGGTATGGTTTGATGTTAAGCTGAATTTCAAAATGCATATTCAAAAAATGATAGATAAGTGCAAAAAAGGTATAAATATACTGAAGTGTTTAGCAGGGTCTAGTTGGGGAGCGTCGGGCATGTCATTGAAAAGGATTTATACTGCATTGATTCGTTCTGTTTTTGATTATGGAAGCATAGTGTATAGTTCAACAAATAAAACCTTATTGCAAGAACTAGATAGAGTACAGGCCAAGGCACTTCGAATATGTTGTGGTGCGTTTAGGACAACACCTATTCCAGCATTACAAGTAGAAGTAGGAGAAATGCCTTTAGATCTCAGGAGATTAAAATTAGCCATGTCTTATTGGACAAATCTGAAAGGACATGAAGAAACACACCCTACAAAGAAGGTGTTATTAGAATGCTGGGAGTATGGGCGCCCATCAGGCAGTTTTGGGTGGCATGGGAATAGGCAGGCAAAGAATATGGAAATTGACAAAATTGCATGTAGTAAAACTATTAACATACCAACAATCCCACCCTGGATGTTTTGTTTTCCTAGGGTGGATTTGGAGGCTAATAACATTATTAAATCAGGGATGTATCAAAACGTTCAGCAATATATTGATATAAGGTATGATGATGATACAGTTCAGATTTTCACAGATGCATCAAAAAACCAGACCGGGAAAACAGGGGTTGCAGTACACATTCCAAAGTATAATGTTAATATTAAAAAAAGGGCAACTGATCATCTGGCCATTTTTACAGCAGAAATGTTAGCAATAATTCTGGCTCTACAATGGGTGGAAGAAGTAAAACCCAATAAGGTGATTATTTGTTCAGACTCAATGTCCTCACTAGCATGCATTCAGAGCGGAAAGTCTACATGTAGACAGGATCTATTAGATGAAATTAATCAACTCATTTTCAAAATAAATCAACAGAGCACAAGAGTAGAATTTATATGGGTTCCTGCACATAGGGGAGTGGAGGGGAACGAGAAGGCAGACATGCTGGCCAAGGAAGCTGTTACATCAGAACTGGTTGAAATAAATATCACGTTAAGCAGATCAGAAATTAAAAGTATTATTAAGGACAAAATTAACAGAATATGGCAGGAGAGATGGGATAAGGAGGGAAAAGGTAGACACTTGTATAACATACACAAAGAGGTTACAACTAGTAAAATAAGTGGATTGGAAAGACAGGAGGAAACATGGTTTACAAGACTGAGGATGGGACATACAAGTTTAAATAGTGGATTACATATTATAGGAAAACATCAGACTGGAATATGCACAAATTGTGGAGTAACAGAAAATGTAAAACATATACTTATAGAATGCACACAATACACCAGGGAAAGGGAAAACATGAAGAAAGCGGTAAATAAAGAATTAACAATGGAAAACTTATTGAGTGTAACCAGCACACAGTCCTCAGTTAGGGCGGTTATAGCTTTCCTTAAAGAAACACAATTAGCAAGTAGAATTTAGTTTTCATCTTCTTTTTTTTTTTTTTTTTTTTTTTATAACTATTATTATTCCATCCCAATGTGATCACACCTCAGTCCAGTAGATGGCGGTAATGCACATTGATTGCAAACTGCCAATAAAACTCATCGAAGAAGAAGAAGAAGAAGGACGGGAGGGCGCGTCACTTCCTGCTTGACGGCTCTCGTTTGTCACGCTGCTCATCGTTCGTTTCTTATCACTTGCGTTTTGTGTCTTAGTATATTTTAAGTTCCTGAATTGATACCGCAACTCATCCTCTATTCGTCGCATTTGTTTGTTGAAACGGAATTGATTATTGTAGCAAACTGCCATTTTCACACTCTCTCCCTCTGAGGTGTGATTGTTGTGTTTAACCCCCATATCTCACGGTGTTGAGACGAGGCTAGTATGTCACGTGACGTACATAAATGCAACATGTAGGATGACTTTGTTTAGAAACATCAGGTAAGGAGCGGTTAAGCTTTATTTTGTATGTTTGTTTTGTTAGTGAGTGTAGCTAGCTGGCGTTTACGCTGAAGATTTATTTTCTTGTTTTATTTTCTTTAGATTAGTTTTGATTAGGTAGGAGATAGTAGGTCTTTTGTTTTATTTATTTCTTTGCTTTAAAGCTCCGCTCACGTCTCACATTGTTGAGTTTTTTCTTTCTCACATTGTATATAGTTTGAGTGTGATTTATTATATGGTTTCATTATTGTAAAAAAAAGATGAAACAAACTACTGAACAATATCACAGAAAACTACATTCTTCACTAAAGTTTTCTTAAAAGCAGTTTTTTTGTCTGTTTCATTCATTACTCCACACACACCAATATCAATGCATGTTCAAATTTATTAATTTCTGTGTGTTCGCTACCAAAATCCCTAGACAATAACAGCAGTAAAAGAGGTAGTCGTAACATTAGTGCAACCAAACGCAATTACCAGACATTTTGATGCTGGGAAACTGTTTTGATAAACTTACTGAGTTGCTAACACGTTAAAACCACTGGGGAACAACACCACTTCTGTTGCCAAAATGCGCACGCAGGCTATTTCATCAATTTCATAAGCGGGATAATGTAAAGCGAGGCGGTTCTTATAGCGAATACAACCCCGTAAGGCTGATTCAAGCTCCGCTTTGCGTGGGGTCCTGATAAGCCTGTCGGGGTTGTATTCGCTATAACAACCGCCTCGCTCTACATTATCCCTTATATATGCCTATATTTAAATGCAAATATAAATGATTTCAGTGTTTAATAGATGCATCACTAATTGTGCACCTGTCCTGTCCATGCTGCTGGTCCTTCCTCATCTGCACCTCCTGCCACAGCGTCCTTTTGACTGCGAAAAAGGTCTGTTGGCGCCAGGGGCGCAATGAACAGTTTCAAGGGGGGTATGCGAGACAGAAATTTGGGCCCCTTTCTTTAGATTATTGTTTGATTTTCATCCCATAATGTGTAGCTATAGAAAATTACTCGGTTGAGTGCGTTTATTTAATTTTACAAGTCGCATTTCCAATTAAAAATAAATGCATTAAGCAAAAAAAAAAAAAAACAAGATTTAAGCTATTCGAAAAACGAATACCATTTTAATCTGGAATGGCAAAAAACATTTACGTGACTGATTTTAAAGAGATCACTAAAAGAAGAAGAATGCATTTCTGAATCTATGGAAATCCTTTGAAAGTCGCGGCGAGTTTTCTGTGCGGTTTTAGAAGCAAAATGTGTACATTTATGTTTAGCCTATAATAGTTCATTCTTCAGAATTCAATTCAATTCATGATATTGATGATCTTATAGTCCATTTAGCCCATTTAAAAATGTTCTTACAAACCGACTGTATTCATCAGAAAACACCAAATAACTTATGTTCTCTTTATGTCGTCGTTATCTGTGCGTGTGTTTCCCGCAACCCCCACACGTGTCCTCCGCTCATGACAAAACGCGTGGCCGGCAAAAAGTATTTTAAAATTAATATGACGTTGATTTTTTTTAAAAAGTGTGCGCCTCGCCCATGCACGCCCTTAGCCAGTGACACAGAAATTGCAAAAACACAATCGGCTAAAGTTTTAAATATGACGTTGATTTTCAGTCAAAAGCATGCCGCAATCAAATGTGCTGGAGATGGGCATGCATATTTAATTTCTGTGCACTAAAGGCTGTTTTTTGAAAAGCGATAAAAGTGATATTCTCCATAATATGATTTTGCACATTCAATAACAACTATATTATTACAAAGATAATACTGCATGTTTTGGCATTTGATAGCATTTTGCAGTTTATATTTGTTACGTAATGAGGCACGGTGTTCTTTTTAATGTTCTTTTTCTATTTACAACACTTATCAACAAAATATTGATTCAAATTAAGAGACTAATTATGTTAAACGAAATTCATTTAAAGCAAACATTTTAAGCAAACAAAACTTAAATTAAACTCGAAAATTATGTCTTATGATCCACTCCATTTGTACCCTCATATTAGCCTTCAATCCATTACAACGCCAAATATATAGCGTTTAAAATTACAGTCTTAATAATCGAATTAAATTGAAACAAAACAGTAACAATATTACAACAATATTTAAACACAACAATACTTAAACATAAATATACACCAGACATTCTCTATCAGGATACATGTAAAAAAAATCTGATATAGCGTAATAGCTGCAATAAGTTAACTTTTTTTGGGCTAAACCTCCGTTGCAAACCTGAATAAAAATGAATCACTTTCACTTTGAAAATGATGCGCTGTCACATTAAAACCAGCTCTTAGTCATTTAAAATTTAACTCAATTACAATGGCTTAGACAATTCTCTTATTTCATGTTTAATTAATAAAGAGTCCACAATTGCAGAAAATAATATTTTTAACTACGCCTATTAAGTAATTGTCCGTCTTAGAAATGCAATAGTAGTTGTCAGCAGTCGCGATCCTAATATTTCCTTAAATAAAGGCCTTGCTTTCCTTTGGTTTTAACACAAATATTTTTAATTTTTCATGAAACATACAGTTTACGGGTCAGCATGAGCGCTTTTTAGTGGCATGTTAGATCTTACCTTGAAATGCCAAACAGTAGGGCTGTCGACTGTTTGTGGTTACTCAATAGGATTGCATAGCAATTAAATTAAAAATTAAAAACCACCAGAACCGCCAAATATGTAATTGCATCTACTAGGTCATGCTTGCACGCTCTTTTTTAAAAGTGTCTCAATTTTACTTATCACAAAGTCATTTACAGTAGTTTTATATTCATTTACTTTACATTTTACTATAGTGTTAATAATTAAACGTGTACAACAAAAAACGGAAAAGTGATGACGGTGGGGCCCCCTAGCGTACTCATGGGCCCATATGCCTTGCATACTCTGAACCCCCCCTAACGGCGCCCCTGGTTGGCGCATTTAGCTGCCTCTTGTGCCAACATTTTTATTTTTTAGGCCCCACCCATTTCTTTCTCTTCTTTTCTTGTTTTCGCAATTTTACCGTCTTGTCTATGTTGCATTCATACGAATCCAAACCTGACCAAAAGTAAACTCTTTTGATCGGCGCCTTTGAGCTAATCGGATGTGAGGAAAAACGAGGATCAGTCCAAGTTGGGAGGGGCCGCTCTTATCCCCCTTCAAAATTTGAAGAATTGGTTTGGCCCGGTCTGAAACAGACACAGCGTTCCGCTGCAGCTGAGCGCCTGGTCAGGCATTAAAAAAAAAAACTTTTTGACCTCCGGCCGGTTCGGCCTGAAATGGACCGGCCGTTCGGGATTGCTCCCGGAACTCCCGATGGCCAGTCCGCCCCTGTGTTGAGGTCATAAAGGCCAAAAATATCATCCTACCTCAGTCACTTCCTGCCGGCCATGAGAATCGTGCTAGTGACCTTTGGGTTACAAGCCAACACTCTAACCATTAAAGGAATAGTCAATTTTCTTAAAAAAATGCAGATAATTTACTCGCCACCATGTCATCCGGGATGTTGGTGTCTTTCTTTGTTTGGTCGAGAAGAGGTTGTGTTTTTTGGGGGAGGCATTCCGGGATTTTTCTCATTTTGATGGACTTTAATGGACCCCAATGCTTGGCAGTTTTAATGCAGTTTAAAATTGCAGTTTCAATGCAGCTTCAAAGGACTTTAAACAATCCCAAACGAGGCATAAGGGGCCTAATGGCGCTTTTCCATTGCATAGTACCCCACGGTTTGGTTTGGTTTAGTTTGGGTCGGGTCAGCTTACTTTTGGGAGCTTTTCCATTAGGTGCAGTACGTGGTACCCGATACTTTTTTCGTACCACCTCGGTTGGGGTTCCAAGCGACTCGAGCTGATACCAAACGTGACGCGAAAACACTGTAGATCACTGATTGGTCTGAAAGAAACGTCACTACCAGCGTCATCGCTATAATGTTAGCTTTACCTTTAGTGCTAGCTTGCGCTGTCTCGAGCAAACATGTTGTCATCTGTGCTCTGCTATAAGTTCCCAAACTCGCTTTTAGCGAGGAAAACATCCACATGTTAAGAATCAGGGACACCATAACAGTTTTTTCCAGACTTGCAGTTTGTGGCGGAATATTCGCGACGAGCACGTCCGCAGTAAATGCTTAAATGCAACTTCAATGAGGCTCAGCGGAGCGCCGTCGGCTGACGCCCCGGGTCTTTGAAGAGAAACTGTCATATGATACAGAGGTAAACGCGATGTGCAAACATCTATTTGTGGTGGCCAATTTTAATTTTGTGGCGGACTGAGAAATAAATAAATGTATGGGAATGTACAAAGACGCTCTCCTCTCACTTGTATGATGTCAGAGCAGTAGGCAGCGCAAATATAACAACACTCATATAATCCCTCTCACTGCAAAGTGATACTATACTCAATGGAAAAGCTAACCACGCCAAAGTGAGGTGAGGTGACCCGACCCAAACTAAACTAAATCGTGGGGTACTATGCAATGGAAAAGCGCCATAAGTGAAACGATTGTCATTTTTGGCAAGAAAAAAATTTCACTTTTAAACCACAACTTCTCCTCTTCCTCCAGCTGTGTGACGCGCCAGCAGGACCTCACGTAATTGCGTTATGCCGTGGAAAGGTCACGTGTTACATACATGAAATGCACATTTGCGGACCATTTTAAACAATAAACAGACACAAAGACATTAACTCGTATCATTCAAAATACAACAACGTCTCCACACTTGTAAACACTGGGGCGTAGTTTCGATACGTCATCCGTGACCTCTTGACGTGATGACATATTACGTGAGGTGACGCTGACGTGTCACAGGACCGGAGGAAGACGAGAAGCTGTGGTTTAAAAGTGCTTTTTTTTTTTGCCGAAAATGACAATCGTTTTCCTAGATAAGACCATTATGCCTCTTTGGGATTGTTTAGAGTTCTTTGAAACTGCAATTTTAAACTGCATTAAAACTGTTAAGTGTTGGGGTCCATTAAAGTCCATTAAAATGAGAAAAATCCTGGAATGTTTTCCTCAAAAAACATAATTTCTTATCGACTGAACAAAGAAAGACATCAACATTTGGATGACATGGTGGTGAGTAAATTATCTGGATTTTCTTTTTAAGAAAATGGACTAATCCTTTAAGGGCTCATCATAGTTGTGCGTAAAAGTCCTATGGTGTAGCCTCAACGCTGTAGGCTAGGTGTCGGTTTTCATATATCCTTCTGCGTCATCGTCCACATCGACATCCAATTACACTTGTAGGCAATATCCATAACCTAGGCAATATCAAGGCCTATACATAACCTACGGCGTAGAATCTACGCACGACTATAAATTACACTTAAGGCCATGACTGCCTTTGATTACATCTGCAAACAGTAATGGACCATATCTGTTGCAATTTCTTGGCATTTTGTTGCAAAACATTTAAGATTTACATGCATCTGCTCTCTTTTTAGTACAGGTCTTTTAGGCAATAATGTTTTTGAGAACATTATCCCTGGCAATGACATTACAATGGAATTAAATATTTTACAATGTTTTACAGAAGTTTGGCACTTAAAATTGCCATATGCAAGTTAACTGTTAGAAACATTTAATAACAAGCACCTATCCTGACTGTCTCAAGCTCAGAACTGTTTTAGACCCTTAAGATGTTGACCTTTACATTTCAAACGACTTTATAAAATACATTTAAAGTTAAACACGTATTATTGTTTTTACCATACCTAGGACCCAAGAAGACAGAGAAACAACATTGACAGCTGGGCAGTTCATAACAGGGATGTTTAGGTCTCTAGAGATCCACATTTTCCCTTCTTCAATGCAAATGTCTTGAGCATGACACCTTTCCCCTAGTTGCTCCCCGGGTAGTGCAGTGATCGCTTTTGTGTGAATTTATGACTTGTAGTTTATGTGTTTACTACTCACTAGATGGGTTAAATGCAGACGTCACATTCCTAGTATGTGCATACATTGGCAATAAAATCGCTTTCACTTGTTTTGACAGTGTCTTATGTTGGAGAGAGGGGGAAGGACAGTGTATCCCATCAGATCACTGGAGATCCTCGATTGTAAACTCGATGATTGGTGTCTGGAAAGATTTGGAAAGGCTGTGAACAGCAGTTACATCACCACACTCTGCCTGGACTACACATGGTAAATGATTTACTGATCAAGTGTGTGTAGAAGTGTTGAAAAAGTGTTGGTAAATAATGCCATGAATGCTGCATACCTTTTCGAAACCTGCAATAGAAAGAGATCCCTTTTTTTGTTAGCAAGTTGTGCAAAGCAGGACTCCGCCACTTTTGTCACCTGAGCATCAAAGGACGGTTCAGCGAAAAAAATACTACTAGGTTGTTGGCCTCCTTTTGGACAGAAAAGGCACCCAGACTAGAGGAGAGATTACTAATTCTGGTACCCATGGGGCCACACATTATAATTATAAGCACCTTTGACTTGAAGTCATTTAACTGCATGTATCATCTGCATAGTAGTCAAAATCAATGCCATTATTATGTATAATTTAACCCAGGGGTAACATGTAGATCGCAAACAAAAGGGGACCCAAAATAAATCCCTGAGGGACCCCACGAAGTAGAGCCGCACAAGAAGAGGAGGCATCTCCTAGTGCTACAGAAAAGGACCTGTTTGACAAATAAGAAATTTACCAATCCAGAGCTACATCTCTGATACCCAACAAAAGTCTTTAGATGGTTGATCAAGATATTGTGGTCACTGTGTCCACTGAGGTTTAGAAGAATTAAAATTGGAGTACAAATTAGGATCTTTTGACTTTGGGTAGTAAGAAACATATGGTAACCACAAGCCACTCAAACACATTAGCATTGTATTGGTTGCTTTCACATGGGCAAGCACTTACATTTTCTTTAGATTTTATAAAGATATCTTTAATCAAATTTTGTCTGTCTATCTCTCTCACAGCATGAGCAAGGAAGGGCTGATAGGTCTGCTCAGCAGAGGTTTTGGGTCTTGTCAAGTACATTCTCTGAGTTTGTGTTACTGTGGTTTGGGTTTGTGGAGTGGAACTCTGCTGGCTTCACTTCTCACCAAAAGTTCAGTGAGGTATGAACTGTTACTGTATGATCATCGGTGCTTATGTTTCCTATTAATCCATAAACCTTTGCTGCTGCTCATGGTATCCATTAGCTTCTGGTGAAAAGATCACATTTCATCACAAGATAATTTATGAATGTGAGTTTCCACTGATCTTTGGCTCAAGCTAAACATGAGAGGGATTAGAAGATGTGTATGAATTATGACTGGATGACATAGGGTGACGTTTTGTGTCCATTCCGACAACATTATTCCCTCCACAAAACAGACACTGTACTGTAGCTAAAAAGTTAAATAAAGGAAAAGAATGTACAAAAGAAAGTAATATGCAATGTAAAATGTAATGTAAAGTAAAATACAAAATAAAATTGTTAAGTAATCGAGGCACTTTCACACAGTTTTAAAAAAAAAATTTAAATAAAAGAATGTAGGAAAACCTTACCATTTCATCATTTATACGCACCAATATAATGATACATAATAATAAACAGCAGTATTCTCCTATGCACATTTGTGCCACATGATATATACTAGTGATGCACCGATGTATCGGCCGATTTTTTATTAATTTGAAACCATTGGCATATCGGCAATAGCACAAGAAAGGCCGATACCGATTGTTTATTAATTAACTGCATAAAGAAATCCATTATATGTAAAAAATGAGTCAATGTTGTTAATAAAATAAATGCTGAATAGCAAAAAATGGTTGAAGGTTGAAGGTGTCATGCTGTCTTATTATATTTGTTTTAGCTTAATTTGTGCCTCTCTTATTATGTTGGTCAGTTAAATGTTAATTAGATCCAATTCATGTTCAGTAAAAATTATTTGATGCAGAAATAAACTAGCTAATAGACCAACTGTATAGTATTGTATACAAGTGTTTAATATCGGCATCGGTATCGGCCAGAAGTTGTTTGTTTAAATCGGTATCGGCCCAAAAAAAACCTATCGGTGCATCCCTAATATATACATATAAATACATTTGCCTGAACATTTTTGGATAATGACTTAACTTAATTCAAATGTATAAGTTTTTTATATGTAAATAAATATTGGCAAATATCTTAAGGGAGCTCTACATTAATGGCAATGAGCTGCAGTGTGTGGGCGCCACTGAACTGCTAAGACCTGTAGCTGAAAACTGTCAGAAAATGGCAGAGACCCCAAAAAAGACCACATCCATCACAGGTAGGTGCATGTTTGTGTTTTTTTCTCAAATAATTCACTGTACACTGTAACAAAATAGTCCAAAACTGTCCACTGGTCAAAGTTTTACTTGCCCTGCCAAAATATTCGATGGCTGCACCACAAAAAGTCAAACTTAAAATAAAAAAATAACCTAACTTAATAACTTAAAGGCAGGATTGGCAGGAGTTATCTAAAAAAACCTTTTTACAAATTTGTTTAAACTGTCTTTATATACCAATACATAAGTAAAATGTAAGTACTCTGAAAAAGAGAGTATAAAAATCGAGTGTCTGCACTGTAAAAAATAAATTGTTGGCTCAATTAATTATTTTTTAGTAACTAGTTCCACAGAAATTTTACGTTCACTCAATTTCTGTCTCCAAAGTGTTACCTGGATTGATGTTTTTTAGTTGGCCCAAATTTGACTCAAATATAAAAAAGTATGTTGGCTCAATTAGCTTTATAGTTCATTCAACTAAAATGTTTTAATCAGTTGAATCTTTAAAAACTTACAGCAAAGACTCTGTCAATTAAAATTTAAGTATTCACTCAATGTTTTATGTGTTACTTCAATTAATATTTATTATTTGGGATTTTTTTAATAACATTTTTAAATTATTTATCAAATAATTTATGCTGGTGTTGTAAACAAAATAATTAACTTCAGTCACATAAAAACAAAAGCTTTTTATTCACTTATTCACTTATCATACAGACTGAACATACAGAATTAAGTCTTCTTTAAATAGAGGGCATAAAACAGTCCAAAAAGCCTCAAAAGTCAGTCAGAACATCTCCAGGGCCATTTAGGAGACTTTCCTCAGCCAGTCCAAGCGGAGACTGTCTCGCTATGTATCCCTCTGAGGAATATAAACACACAAACATACATAAATACATGTTTAATATAATAAAGCTTGACGGTGAAATACTTTATTCCCTAAATAACGTTAATGTTAGGCCAAATTTCCCTCAGACATCACACATAATTAAACACTATTGGGCGGTTTTCTCGGACAGGGCTTTTCACTGACTAAAATAACTTACTGACATCTCTTAACATATGAGTGCTATTGTTTTGTCTCAAAATGCACGCCAGTATTGTATTATATAAGGTTTGTTTGTAAAAATGTCCCAATTATAATAAAGACCGAGTTCTAAACTCTGTCCGGTAAACCAACCCTATATCCAGGCTTTTTATCTTAACTAAAATAGCTCCACTTTACTTCGGTCACATAACATAACACACTTCTAATATATCTTTACAAAAATATCATTACAAAAACGTCGAGTATTTGCGTCTTTGCCAATTAATATATTCTAAAATTAACATTTAATTACAAACACTTACCTGACGTGAACTTGAGGAAACGGCTGATGACTTGTGTCAGTGTAGTGTGTGAAACAGTAAGTGATTCCAGCTGTTGCGTGCGGATTGATCTCAGATGAATTGACCTGTGATCCAGATCCTTCCGAGTTAAAACATTTTAAATTCAAAATAAAAAGACGCACGCCCATACATACAAACATACATGCACACGCGCGAGGACGCGCGCGCGCACACACGCACGCACACGGGTACACACCCGGGTATATGTAGAAGATTTAAGATTTTTATGATATTGGGACTATTTCTCCACTCGCACCTTCAGCCCTGAAGTTCAAATTCGCAGGCAGTACGCAGTCCGATTATAACAATTGTGAAAGATATGAAATATCATTCAACAGCAATATCATTTAAGTGCAATCCTAAAATATGATTTAAAACATACCGGTAAACCTTTTATTATTAAGTATAAGAAATTAAAATGAATTAAATCGCATGTTTAAACGCCACAGAGATATCAGAGCCAGCAGTCGATTTCTGATGGGCTTGCCGGGGCGAGGCTGCGCTGGGCGGGGTGTGAGCGCTTAAGTGTCTGTGATTTTCTGGAGCTCTTCTGGAGCTCATCTCCGTCCGAAAGTGTCCGAGCACATTTTTAAATAGACGCTATCTATATTAACCGACCGCATATTTAAACTTAAAGCACATACATTCACGCCTGAACAACTCTTAAAATTACATTTTGTTACCAAATAACAGTAATATTATGAGCATTTTGTTGTCAGGAAACATAGCTGTCATAAGTCCACATATTGACCAGATTTGTCTTAATTAGTTCAGTCAACATAGCCATTCTGAATGTTGACTGAATTTGAAAATAACCATTCACTTAATAACTAGGGATAATAATCACAATTATTTTGGTAAAAATCATAATCACGCTTATTTAAACTTTTTACTCAGTGACTTTCAAAACATGCATTTATTTAACCTTTTTATTAAGTGTTGCATTAGGCTACACGGGTCAGTGAGTGGTGCCTTCGACGTGCCTTACAAACACATTGGTCCAGCAGCACGCAATTTATATTTTAATCGCACAATAATTGTTTTACCTCGATTATCTTGCTTTTGTAATTGTTTGAATAAATTTTTTTATTTGAAAATCAAAAACTATTAATTGCAAATCCCTACCACAGCCTATCGGTATGACATCTGTCATTAAAAGTGCAGATATTGCCTTGTTCTGTGTACTGTATAGGTTACCAATAGCACCACATCCGCTCGCAGAACTGGATGGAAACACAGCTAATTCACATTATTTTTTTCTGTTTTTGTAAACTTTGAAAGGATTTGCCCAAAACCCAGCCAACACATTTGACACGTTTCCTTCTTTTAGATGAAGCTGAATTGATCAATCAACTAAGCAATACGAAGTCTTCAATGCAAAGGAAATCAGCACACAAAGGTAATACAGATTTTCTAAACCTCTGAGACACCAAAACATACAGTGTTAAAGCAAATTCACCTCTTCCAGCTCAAAAATTCAACTATGTTATGGGTACAGCAATCAGTATATGGCACAAAGTTTGATGCTGCAAACCACAAAAATGTGCATTTGACTGATAGACTGATGTGCATTACAGTAAACTGCCATCAGCTGCTTTCAGATGGAGCGGCATTTACTACACAAAGCTGTAGTTCACTAACAAGCAGGGCCATATGGCCTACATATCGCAGGCGATACGTTCGCGCTAATTCATGCGAAATTGCCCCGATTGTCAATGAACTACGGCTTTGTGTAGTAAATGCAGCTCCATCTGAAAGCAGCTGATGACGATTTACAACCCCAAATCAGAAAAAGTTGGGACACTGTAGAAATTGTGAGTAAAAAAGGAATGGAATAATTTACAAATATCATAAACTTACATTTTATTCACAATAGAATATAGATAACATATCAAATACATGCTACAAAAAGCTACACATTTCAAAAAAAGTTGGGACAGGTAGCAATAAGAGGCCAGAAAAGTTAAATGTAAATATAAGGAACAGCTGGAGGAGGACCAATGTTTAGGAATAGAAATGTTGACCCATTCTTGTCTAAAACAGGCTTCTAGTTGCTCAACTGTCTTAGATCTTTTTTGTCACATCTTCCTCCTTATGATGTGCCGAATGTTTTCTGTGGGTGACAGATCTGGACTCCAGATCTGTATGTCCGGATATATATGTTATTTATATTCTATTGTAAATAAAATATAAGTTTGAGATTAGTTAATTATTCCATTCCTTTTTTACTCACAATTTCTACAGTTTCCCAACTTTTTCTGATTTGGGGTTGTACTACTAATCAAGGAACCGGCTTTACTGACGAGATACACATGACAGTCACATGCGATTTAATGGCAGCCCTAATTTCTAGTTATGAATGACTCTTGAGTTTCTTAAGAATGGGCATCCTTACAAAATAACACATTATAAACACATTAATAGACGATGTTGTCAAAAGAAGGCCAAAACTGAATATGAAGTTTGTGGTGTTTATGCCCAGAAGGGTTTAACTGATCTATGGTCTTTGTTTATTTTTGTGTATCCGAGTTTCAGAATTCTTTACTTCAGTTTTGTGGTCTAAATATATATTTACCTCTTTTACCACTGTGCTGTGTTTTCAGTGTGTTATGTTAAAAATGAATTTTATCTCATGATGATCGGGTGCAAAGTGTGTGGTCATGTGATTTTGATGGATGCCAGATCTCAGCTACAGATGTCATCTTGTGGTTAGGGAAGAAGACAAAGAAGAAAAGAGGAAAAACTAAAAGTCGTCCTGAGGCGAAGGAAGGGCCCTGGCTAAAGAAGCTGCATATGTTTGATAACTCTATCGACAACCAAGTGCCAAATCAGCTCAAGAGATTAATGGAGCTCATCTGCATGTGAGTATAGACTTCACAGAACTGTTTTCATCATAACTTTTACCTTGACAATTGAAAGTGCATTATTGGTTAAAATAACAATGGTTTAAAGGCTTTCCCTTAGCATTCCTAAAATCATTTATAGCTGTTACCGTTTCTCAACATGTTTGTGGAAATTGCTTTATTTTCTTACATGGTAGGCTAAAGTTAACTAGCTTTTTTTGACAGCCCGTTCTATGAATTGGGTTCCAAATTGGAACAAACTTAACCTTCTAAGTCAAGACCTGAGCTTTGGTTTGTCTTCATTTTTTCAAATTTCTTCCAGCTATTTGGGGTTAGAAAGAACCAATAAATATAACCACCATATTTGTCCACGTTTGTGTACAGCAGTTCCAGTTACACAGAATTGAGCATTATGGTGCCAACAACAAAAAAATGTGGTCTTAGAAGGTTAAGTGATTAAAAAAAAAAAAACATGGAATTTGTTTCTCTAATGGTTTAAAAGTGTATTTATGGGAAGTGCTTTATGCTTTTTGAATGAATGTAAAGGCTCATGTTCACAGTCTCATTGTGCCAGGTAAACACCAAAAGATAATCGGGCTAAGTTTGGACTGATTTCCCCCCTTCCGACAATCCTAGCTATGTCCCGTTTATTTTGATGGTTCTACAGATTGTCTTATCGGAGTGTCCGAACCTGATCGGAAGATTGTTAGAGCCGCCCCGATTGCAAATCGTGATTTAATATTTACGATCAGAAATCCTGCTGTGTGGGGGGAACCCCGAGGACAAACGCGTGCACGCTCTTGAGATTCTCATGTGAAATGAAACAATATCCAATCGGAAAGCGAGATCATGGAAGACGGGAGCATGGACATTTTTTCCTGCATATCGTCCGCCATGCTTATTCTGAAGTCTCGCGAGATTTTGCGAGTTTCCCTGTGTTCACAGTCGAGACTCTGGCTGAAAATCTGTTTTCTACTATAGGAGCAAAATGGTTAAATCTATGATTTTTTTATCCTCATGTTTGTGGTCTGTCACATTTTATAAATCTTATAAGATGTAAAAAAATCTTTTGGTGTGTACCAGGCATTATACGTGTATCTGTAAATGTCTGTCAGTCTGGTTAAGTTCTCCAGTGACCTGATCGAACTGGACCTTGGTGAGAATCACATCGGAGAGGATAGTGGAAAAAAGCTTTTAGAGGCCCTGAAAGACAGAAAAGCAGGTGTGGACTTTATAAATTCGATTGAAATATGGCTCTGATAGACTGTGTGTGTGTGTGTGTGTGTGTGTGTGTGTGTGTGTGTGTGTGTGTGTGTGTGTGTGTGTGTGTGTGTGTGTGTGTGTGTGTACCTGGTAATTGTTTGGGGACCAAATGTCCTCGCAAAAATAATACCAGTCATTTTTTTGACCTTGTGGGGACATCTTTTGGTCCCCATTAGAAAACAAGCTTTTAAATTGGGTTAGGGGATACAATATACAGTTTATGGTACTCCTACAAACATCAATCCACTGGCTGATCCTTTCCCACCAAAACACTTTAAAATAAAATGATGAAATGTCAAAAATGTGATGTGTCAAAAACGCAATCTCTCAGACCATGCATGATAGGATATGACAATGTTTGGTGCAGTGATATTGTAAATCAGTTTTCTGCTTTTCTAACAGCTAAGCTCTCGCCAATAAAAATCCAAGTTTCAACGCGCATGTCCACGGAAACTTTCAGTGCGATTTTGAAAAGTTCAAAGGAGCTTAAATCTGGAAAAAAGAAACGACAGAAGAAGGTACAGTACAGGTTTTTTATAATAAAGTATGTTAATGCAAAATGTTGTATAAAATGACCCAAAGAAGTATTTAGACAACTTATCCAATTATTTAAATGTTTACTCTGAAGGTCAATGTATTAGATAAAATATTCTAGAGCCTTTTTTTGCAGTGATATTTAACCAGCTGATCCCAGGGTGATTTTTGGTGAACGTATTTCAAGTTCATACAGGAGTCCTAGTAGAGTAACCACAAGTGTAAATCCCATTAACTGTGGTTATTATAGCCAGAAAATGACCAAATGCTTTTAGTCTTATTTGAAAAGTGCCAATTTAATCTTTCTTTAATTTAATGGCACTTATGTTAATATTTTATATGCACATTTTTTTCTTGTGGCTTTCTGTAGGCTTTAATTGTGGCTTTATCAATATTGGTGTCACAATATTTGATTTTTGTAAAAGCTGTAAGAACTGAATTTCTGTCTGCTATCGTAATAATTATTATTTTCCTGTTTTATAATTTCTATAAGGGAAAAATAAAATAGCGCTGGATCTCTTCCGGGGTCTTGACATGGATGGCTGCTCGGATGGACTAAAAATTAGCATTTGTGAAATCTTTTTCACCATGTTCTCAATGTGTTAACTTCAGAATTGTCTTTAATGTGGACTGAATTATGTTTGATCATCAGAGAGTGACCATAGAGTTCCAGATGATAAAGCATTAATTTCTCATTGGTTCATCACTGAAGGATCTGGATCACATGTTCTGTTTCTCCAATAAGAACTCGTGTTTGCATGAAGATGTTTGTTCTTCGTTGCTTTTTGTCTCCTGACAATTTTCAAAAAAATTAAACATATTATTATAATTATTATCATCATTATTGTGTAAATTGTGCTTGTTATTCCATAAGATTTTAATGCTTAAAATGCTTAGAATTTACAAATAATTCTTATTAATTTATTGGTAGCACTTTACATTAAGGTTACATTTGTTAACACTACATAATGCATTAGTTAACATGAAATAATGAACAATACTTCTACATCATTTATTAATCTTAGTACATGGTACATTTTTAGCATTCATCAATACATTTTTAAAATCAAAAGTGGTTAACAACTTAACATTAGTTGTAGCATAATGATAAACTAACATGAACAACTGCAATGATTTTACCTACATTAACAAAGTTTAATAAATGCTGAAAATTGCATTGCTCATTTTAGCTAATGCATTTAATGTTAACAAATAAAACCTTATTGTAAAGTGTTGCTAATTTATTTCTAGGATGGGTTGCACCAACAGGGATTAGGCTTATATTAAATCAAAGTTTACTTAATAATAATAATAATGAATGTAATAATAGTATTGCTGTTACTTTAAAATTTAGGGATATAAGTCTCTGGTAGAGTTTAACCCTAAACTTTACCTATTATGCAAGTTTACAGATGTGTAAATAGATAAGGGGATCATTATGTCAGGAGAGAAATTTCTAATAAATGGGAACAATATTAAAAGTGTTTCAGAGTTTAAGGTTATAGACTTTATTAAATTGCGCCGGCCGAGACTGGTCGGCTATATGAATGATTTCTTTTGTTCGTTTTTTGGTTAATTTGGTTTTGTCGCCATCTTGTGTGCATTCACTGTTACAGATTTTTTTATCACAATGGACTGATTGAAAACTCTTCATGTGAGTATATTGTAAGTAAATTCTACAGACACTAATTCAAATAATTGTGTCTTATATGGAAAAATGAATGAACATCTATGATTATTTGATAATCGTTTGATCTAAAAATGGCTGTGTTATTTTTTAACCAATAATGCACTCTTAAAACAAATGTGTTAAAACAACACTTAATGTGTTGTTCTTAACTAGACATATCTCTGTGTTTTTGGAACAACACACTTTGTGTTTTAACACATTTTGAGTTTTATTGTTTTTAACACAAAATCAACACGCGATTACACATAAAATGAACACATCCTTTCTTAGAGTGTGGGTAAATACTGGACAGAACACAGTCTGGGTTAAAAATTACCCAATGTTGGGTTGTTATGCAACTATGCACTGTAAAAAAATGCAGCATCAAGTTAAAACAACTTGGTTTTGCAAGTCAATTCAACCTTAGAACGAATGTGTTAAAAACAACACATTAGTGTTGATTCTGGGACAACACACTAAATGCTTTTGTCCCAGAATCCACCTATCTCTGTGTTATTATTGAAACGACACATTTTGTGTTACTTTAAACACAACTTACTTTTAACACAACTTGTGTTACTTTTAACACAACTTGTGTTATATTTTAACACAAAATCAACACAAAATGAGACATAATGTGTTAAAATTACACATAATGTGTAAAAAGCTTGACACACAAAGATGTGTAAATTTTTAAGTTAAAGTAGCATAAAAAATGTGTTGATTTGACATCTGATATGGCATGTATGGCAAAACTATGCTTTTTTACAGTGTGAATTATAAAAAAAATTGGTTTTGTCCAATATAACGATTTTTTTTACCCAGCATGGCTTAAAAATAACCCAGCCATTATTAGAGTGTAGTGTATAATCTCTAAAACAACAACTTCCCCTTCCTTTTCTAATGTCTGCTGCAACCTTACTATTCAGTATAGTTTATGGTTTTTTTATGACTTTTTCCGCAAAAGGTGGCCCAATATTATAATTTTAAGAATGAAAACAAACATTTCACAAACATTTCTGGTTCCCTTGCCAAAAAGACCATTAATTTTTCCCATAAACTTTTGGATTAGCTCTGTGTTTAACAAAAGTTTATGACACTTTTATGCTTTATCCAATAAGATAAACAAATAAACACAGCATTTTGAAGTCTAAATGCATTTACTAGAAGTGAAAAGCTAACCTTGGGCAAGCAAACTTAACCAGCTGTCTCTCAACATAAACGTCATCACCAGCAAGCTTCTGACAGCTCTATCAAACTTTATTAAAAACATGTTTCCTGATAAGGAAATACTTTGTAGATACATTTTTGTTGGGAATTGTGCCTATGTTGTACATAATAGCTTAATAATTAATATAGATTATAATAAATAAAATACATTTGTACAATATAAATGCAGAAATTACCAAATAAATAACCAGTTTAGGAAAATCCAGTACCTTTGCAAGAAAAACTTTACAAGATAGTCCTTCAGTCTTCAATTACCGTGAGTGATAGGTTTCTCAGAAGCCACATATCAATAAAAACATTTAAACAGGTGAAAGTTTCATTATCTGATTGATTTTTGCATATTTGTTACTTCATTAGAATTCCTCCTTAAGAAAATCTATAACTTTTATAACCTGCATTTCATTCTTCAAAAATATGGCTGTATCATCAGCTGTAGTTGACAACACTTTCCAATATACTACTAAGTTGTTATTGTTATTTTCTTTTTATATCTGCAAAAGTTGGAGTTAAAAACTATTTTCACAAAGACTTTAGTTCACTGCATGTACATGAAATTTTATTAGGTATGCCCCCGTAACCCTATATGACAAGCTCACGCTTTCATGATTCCTTATAAAAATAATACTTTTCTAAATCTTACCGAACGAGATCTTAAGCAAATGTAGACCAAACAGTAAAGTACACCACACAGATCACAAATCATTCAAATCGGTTGAAAAATGTAAAAATTATTCTGCCTTGTATCTAAAAAACCGCAATTCCCCCATTCCCCATACTTGCATTTACTTGCGTGGAAGTCTTGCCACATCTAATATGGCGGCGCTGATGACGTATCGCATGAGCGGACACACGCGGCCAATGCGCGATCTAGTCTTTAATGTTTGTGACATCTGCACATTAGCATGTTGCGCTAGTGAAACATAAATGTGAACTCTCATTCAGAAATAAATGAACGATGAAGGGAAAATAGATACTAAATTTACACAACAATTAATTTGAATTATTTATTAATCATCTAGCACATTTAATTATTTATATAGGTGTTTTGCAGTTTATTTATACATACATACATCTAGGGTCCGTTTCCCGGACAGGGTTTAGATTATTCCAGGATTAGGCCTTGGTTAGCCTATATTAGGACATTTAAGAAGATTTAACAAACAAACCTTACAAAAAAACATTACTTGTGTGCATCTTAAGACAAAACAATGATACTGATAAATATTAAAATATGTCAGTGCCAGATTTTAAATTAAGGCAGTTCAAAGATGCATTTTGGTCTGTGACTAGGTTAAGCGCTTTCCGGGAAACCCCCCATTATTGTTTTTTGCAGGTTTGATCCTCCACACGACAAGGCGGCGCTGTGATTTATTTGGCCAACACTGACCGGAGTTCACGCATGCGCACAGTGCACTGTTAGTCAGTTTCGCCAGTGCGTTAAGGATTTGCCTCTGTTCTCAGCAGTAAATACTTTAAAACACCTCTAAATAAAATCTGAGATGGAATTAGAAGGTGGCACATATGAGCCTGGGTTTGTTGGCATTAGATTCTGTCAGGAGTGGTGAGTTTGTTTGGTTTTTGTTAGTTGAACGATTGTGTGTTTATCAGACTCGTGTACCATTTATTCATTCAAGCTTAGTTCTATAGCGCTTTACACTATTTTACATTTTTGCTAAAGAAGTTTTACAGTGAATACACATTCGTAAAGACATAAGGAGAAACTGAGAAAATATAAAAAATGTCCGGCATTTCTGCATTTTATTTTAACTAAAGGTGTACATTAAGTTAACTATGCTAAATGTAAAATAATCGTCAGAACTGATAACTTGGTGTGTTTGTGGCTGTATAAAGTCTTATGCTATGTTATGTCTCTTTTTTTACAGTAATAACATGTTGTATCCTAAAGAGGATAAAGAAAACCGAATTCTGCTCTACGCTGTAAGTCGTTTGGCATATATTTGTTTCACTATTAAAGGGTACCCCGATTACAACGATATGTGTCGTTATAACTGTATAGATATTAGGGATCGACCGATATATCAATTTCTCGATATTTCCCCGATATTTTGTCATTTCTCAGTTGTCGGATATCGGTTTTGTAATACCTGATTGACGATAAGCGCCGCCATCTTGTGGTCATTTTAAGAATTGCGCGCTGGATGCAACAGCATCTGAGAGGAGACGAACAACAACAACAACAACAGCAGCTTGCACAGAAAACATGACGGCGGAGTGACGCAACTTTATTAAAAGGACCTTGCAGGGCTTAATATTTATATTTTTATGGTTCAGTTTTCACTTTCCCTGCCAAAATTGTCACTGGCCCCAATAAAAAAGTCAGTGTTACATATTTAAAAATAATAGTAATAATTCAAAAGTCAAATATAATTGTATACATATATGTTCCAAAAAAGGCTCCCAACTTTTCTGCTTTACCTGTAAACTGACATCAAACTGTGCAAAATATTGCATTGTTTCTTTCGTCGTGTTTTACCCAAGTAAATGTCTGCTTCCAAGATGTTAAATAATATACATTGATAAATATATATATTATAGTGACTGAGGGTGAAGCACTGGCCCTATCGGGCAAGTGACAATACTTTTTACTGGCTTGAACGTCTCTCACGCTTGCCCCGGGCCACTAGGCAGTCCTTTATGTTGAGCCCCGCTTTGCTTTAATTAATCAACTTATTTAACATAACAGACATTAATGCATAATGTGTCAAAAACAGAAGTATAACAGGTAATAAAAATCGGTTCAGCATATTGGCTATAGGGCACATAAGCATTCAAATATTTGGTATCGATTTAAAAAAAAAAACAGTATCGGTCGATCTTTGATAACACACACACACATATACATGCACCCAATGACCAGACTGTAAGAAGAGGGCAGGCACAATAAGCTAAGGCAGTTCAAAACTTTAATAGTTAAAGTGCAGTGTAATTTAACTTGCCAATGAAGGAACTGAAATAGTCATTAATCCATCAAAAACCATGATAACTACACTATTACTATATTAAAACTATAGTTCATTATCCAAGAGTTTGCATGAGAGCGTTATAAAAATGGGTTGCAAGTCCTATGAACACTATGGGTTGGTTTCCTGGACAGGGATTAGACTAGTCCTAGACTAAAATAAATGTAAGGTCTGCCCAAACTAAAAACAACTTGCACTGAAATATCTTAAAATACATCAGGGCTGTTTGTTTTGCATCAAAATGCATGCCAGTAATGTTTTTAATAAGCACGTTTGTTAAAATTAGTTATATTTTCTAATTAAACTAAGGCCTAGTCCTGGTTTAAGCTAATCCCTGTCCGAGAAACCACTCCTATGAAACCTGTGTATGGATTAACTAGTTCTCCCCATGAATATAGCAATAGATGCCGGAATGACGTGAAGAATAAAGAAAGAAAGAAGATAACAATGCATCAGCCATATTTTCATTTAAGACAATATGGGGCGGTTTCCCGGACAGGGCTTATCCTAGTCCTGAAATAATATGTATGCATATAAAAACAATTTGCATGCCCACCTTTAATGTTTATTTGTAAGGCATGTTTGTAAAACATATAAGACTAATATAACTAAGGCCTAGTCCTGGATTCATCTAAACCTTGTCCACCCCTACCGTTAAGAAACAAATCCATGAGCAAACTTTTATTAAGAGGTGTTCACATTAGCTTTATGGTTGTGGACAGAAGGTTGTTTGAGTAAACTGAGTAACTATTTTATAAGTAAAACAACAGAAAAATCTATTTAAAAGACATGTGAACCTCAAAATTCAAATGCATTTTGTGTTTGTTCATGTGTGAACATGTATGTTTTCAGTGCAGAAACTGTGACTATCAACAGGAAGCAGACAACAGCTGCATTTACGTGAACAAAATCACCCACGAGGTCGAGTGAGTATTTTCAGTGTGTTTGTCTAAAACCACACGATTATCAGTCCCTGACAATCCCTATGTGCTTATGTTCAGCATATAGCTATTAGCAGCACATAATATACCAGGATCAGTCTCAGATGGGCAGGCAAAGAAACTGGACTGCCAGTGTTGATGGATGATAAATGTGTCAATAAATAATATTATATTATTTATGTATTTTTTTAATTATTCTTTTCTCTTCATTGCCTTATTTCTATGCCCCATGTTCCTCTACCCTTTATGTATGTATTTTATAAGATACAAATGTTAGATTTGTAACAAGAGTTTATATTGTACCTATTTTGTTTGTAATTGTTTGTAAAAAAAAAAAAGTCCTGTAGTCCACCATTGTTGTTATGTTTGTCAAGTATTGTGCATGCTTGTAGACTGAACATGTAATACACATGACATCATTGTTTTTACAAGGGTTTGTACTAGTAGGCACCTAACCACTTCCATGTTTTATCTCTTCTAGTGAACTCACTCAGATTATTGCAGACATTGCCCAGGATCCAACGTTGCCCAGGACGGAGGACCATCCGTGCCCCAAGTAAGTGTTGAATATCCTTTACCTATGTTAGGTATGTGCCATTCTGCCCGGACGCATCCTGGCCAGGATTTCGGTGCATCTTCCGGAAGTCGTATCTGTTGACCGCATACGCCATTCAGTTAAAAACATAAGACATACAATCGTAGTTTCATTCTTACCTTAAAATGTAACAGTTGCTTTTCTGTAATAATTATAATAATAATCCTCTATGACGTATGCGGTTGACAAAAACGACTTCCGGAAGACGCACCCGAAATCCTACCAGTACGCGTCCGGGACGAATGGCACGTATGGTCACCCTACCTATGTCAAACACATTTGCATTTCTTTTCTTCACATCAATGCTAACATGTCACTACTGAAATGTCTATTGTTGTTGGCTGTGCACAAAACTTTTGTTTATTTTGTAGCAGTGTTGATAGTTGCATTTATACTTTGATTTTCTGCAATACAATCCCCAAAAGCATATTCAGTTGTTTGGAGTTGTTCTCTAACACAATCTGTTGTTTTAGGTGTGGCCACAAGGAGGCAGTGTTCTTCCAGTCTCACAGCATGAAAGCTGAGGTAATGTTATTATTATTATTATTATAAGCACAATCACTGTTTACTACTACAGTACCACAACAACACTCTCATGTGTCTGTAAGGATTGTCTAGTAAACAGTGTTGTTCATCTTTCCTCCAGTAGCTTCTATTCGGGATGATTTACTAATTAGGAACTGGTGACATTCATATGATCATGTTCTTGATGTTTTGTGTGCATTCATCTTAATGTTACATTTTAAAGTGTTCAGGTAACAACATTTTTTGTGATTAACTACATAAAATCATCCTACATAATGTAAAGAACATTCTGTGAAAATATAACCTTGTTATCTTTAATATTAACTGAGTATGGTCATGTCAAAGATTGAAATCAATGAGTGAAATTAAACTTTGATGCTCCTAATGTGTATTTGAATATAGTTTAACACGATAAACTAAGTCATTGCAATTGTTATTTAAAATTTGGCTCATTATTGAGATGTATTGTACAGCAATGCCATATAAATATTACATCAGATATTGTGCATTATGAGCTGTATCTTGACTATTTCTTTATTATAATTCTGTATTGTAGGATGCCATGAGGCTTTACTATGTCTGCACCGCTCCACACTGTGGCCACAGATGGACAGAATGAGGAAGATAAAGCAGAGATCTGCAAGACAAGGCATTGTGGGGTCCTGCGCCACTGATATTCCAGTCAAGAATATTGTTTCGGAGATCACACGTCCATTTTTACAGATTTAATGTGTGGATTTATTTGGTCTGTGAACCTGACTGTGTGCTTCAAATGCATTTGTAAATTATACATTGTTTTTTTATGTGGAAGATTTGCAAACAGTGCCAGCATGCGTTGTGAGACTCGTTGATTTTCAGTGTGTTTAAACTGCATCATCAGTCATTTTATTTTAAAATGGTGTATTTTTTTGGATAGTTTGTAATAAAAATACAAAAAGGAGTTTGTTTTATTTGTCTAACACTTTTGAACACTTGTATTATGCATAAATGCCATTGCATGAAATGGTAAAATATATAGTTTAGCTGTGCAGCTTGGCAATTTCTGAATTTGCTGGTTAAAGTAATTGCAATATACACACAGTTTAATGTAGCTGCTTGTCTGTGTTATATAACACTTTAAAATACTCAATCATGCTCGACTGGCAATTTCTGTTATTTTTGCAATGACTAAACAATCACCTCTTCATACCGGCATTTCCATTGTGACCTGTAAAAGGCGTGATCAGCAGATCTTCAGCATGTTTTTCTGTAGGACACACGCCTTGATTTCCTGCATGTGCTGGGAGGTTGCGAGCGCGAGGAAAGTACGCGGAAGCTCGTGAACGCGTTTGTTCCGCTCCCTCCTGTCAATCAAAGATTAAAAAAACTGGTCATGTCGCAAGCCCAGTCATTTATTTTCATCGGCTATAATAAAAAGTTACTCTCGCGTAGTCGCGGATATGAACGGACACGCGCCTGAAGGAAATGTGAAGACGAGCGCAGGTGAGAGCGGAGATCTGCTCGAGCACAGGTGGCCTGACGATCTCTCATCGGGTGGTGTGATATCTCGGCGTGTTTGGAAGGCTGCTGATCCTCGGGTCCGGACAGAAATGAAGGGTCCAGCACGGACAGTGATCGTGCACCACACTGCGCTCTGGTCCTGCGTTCAGCCGCGTGACAGTCTCGCTCAGCTCGCGCACATCCAGAACCTGCACATGCACGAGCGAGAATTCGACGATATCGGTTACAAGTAAGATAAATAAAACTGAATAACTCGCGTTGTTCTTATTTCAGTGTCATTACAGTGACTGTAAGTTAAGGAACACCTACTAAATGTATTTAATATGTGATTTTTATTTTATGTTTGCAAAATTCATATTTTGTAAATATTTTTAATTATTGAAAATATTTGATCAAATATTTGTTAGTATTTAATCAAATATGTATTTTACTGTATTATTTGAAAGACAAGTTGTACCGTGTAAATTATAAATACTCTTATAAAATTATTATCACAAGTAGCCTATCAATTCATAGTGCAGAGGTTTAAGGTGTTTAGTAATAATATTTGTGCCGTAGACACCAGAGGTGTAAAGTACTTAAGTAAATGTACTTCGTTACTGTACTTAAGTATTTTTTGGGCTACTTTGTACTTGTACTGAGTATCAAAAATATAAGCAACTTTTACTCTCTACTCAATTACATTTTTGATTGGGTATTTGTACTCTTTACTCCACTACATTTGAAATGACACTTAACGTTACTCGCTACATTGTTTATTCGTCAAATAAAAACGTGACGAAAGTGTCAGAGGGTGATGACGGATATAATCTGTTGGCGCGAGGTACGCACACACACAACTGAGGGACCTCATGTGGCGCCACGCAGGGCAATCGTATGAAATCAAAATACTGCGAGAGCGAATCAAATGCATATGGAGAAGTCTGGTCTCGCGGTATTTTGATGTCAAACGCTGAATGGCTTGCGTTGAGCCACCGTAGAGGGACATCTGCGTGCTGCGTATGTCGTAAACTGAAGAGAAAAGTTAGCGTCTTATCTGAGAGAAGAGATAAAGCGCAAACATATGGATGCATATCACATTTGCTTCTGTCAAGGGACCCTCTGTTAAACATGTGATGCTACAATCAAAACAAAAGTGATGCGCGATTGCAGGAGGGCCATCCCGCACCTCAAAGGCAAGCACAAATGTTTTATATACTCTGATGCTACTTTATCAGCTAACCTGAGCTGGTTGATATAACTTACTATATAAGCCAAAATAAACCAGCGATGTCCTGTACTGATTGCCTGAGTAACTTAAGTACATTATAAGATTGATAATAAGTGTACAATTTCACTGTCCTCACATTTAATCAAGTAACGTTATGCTGTAATGTATTTACTGTAAAGAGGGTGCATGACTGAAGAAATGTAGTGCACTTAATGTGAGATAGTGGTGTTACGTACTACATGTGTTACAATTAATCTTTCAAATGAACAACTTCACGTTTTTAATATGCAAATTTCTGTTACTGTATATTAACTGTAACAACCTACTGGACTCTAATACTGGAATTTTTGATATATTTAGATAACTTTTTTAGGATTGGCCTATGTAAGAATATTTGGTAACACTTTACAATAAGGTTGATTAGTTAACATTAGTTAATGTATTAACTAACTTGAACAAACCATGAGCAATACATTTGTTACTGTATTTATTCATCTTAGTTAATGTTTCTTAATAAAAAATTAAGCTTTAATTGTTTGTTCATGTTAGTTCAGAGTGCATTAACTAATGTTAACAAGATTTTAATAAAGTATTAGTAATTGTTGAAATTAACATTAAACAAGATTAATAAATGCTGTATAAGTGCAGTTCATTATTAGTTCATGCTAACTAATGTTACCTAATGAACCTTATTGTAAAGTGTTACCATATTTATATAACAACAGTTAGGCTATATTTGTCAGCATGGCACTAGACTAAAATTATATGGGTTTAAATTAAATGTAATGTAGACTAAAATCTCATGGCATTTAGTTGAATAAAATTAGACTAACACCAAATGAATTCAGATGACAAAAATAACTAAAACTAAACTAAATGTTAGTCAAAAGACTATGACTATGTTTAATCTGTGTTTGTTCTGCCAGGTCAAAATGTTGAGGTGTTTGATTTCTTTTCTATATTATAGGAAGTAAAACCTCATAAACTTTCTTGGTTTTCACTGACCTACAATGTCTCTTTGTGTTGAGGACTAGTGCATCTTTGAGCCAACATTCAGTATGAGTAAAAATACTTAAGTACTTTTAAATTGGGTTACTTTAATACTTTTACTCAAGTTGTATTTAAATTGGTGACTTGTAACTTGTAGTGGAGTAATTTTTACAGTAAGGAATCTGTACTTTTACTCAAGTATGGCTTTCAGCTACTCTTTACACCTCTGGTAGACACATACAAAAACAAATAGTTTGCTAAAACACACGCTTGTTGTCTCGGTTATGCGTCTGGGCGGAACTTAACTTCCGGTTTGTTTAATGGTCTGGCTATTGGCTAAACTGAACTCTGGAACAAATGTCTTGTCGAAAATAACTAATGTTTTGGTTTCCAAAAAAAGACGTAGGGGAGACTGCTATCATGGACAGTGTTGGGGAAAGTTACTTTTAAACGTAATGTATTACAATATTAAGTTACTCCCAAAAAAGTAACTAATTGCGTTAGTTACTTTTCATGGAAATTAATGCTTACGTTACTTTTTAGTTACTTTTGCCTTACTTTTTCTTGGCTGAGGCTTGATTTCTTTCAGGCCTTGCAGGTGTTTTTATGACTGAAGAGTTCTGCATTCAGAAATTGCATATTTCATCACAAAAATGTCGAGCTCTGGCCTGCCATCTCAGTTTCTGACTCAAACTGTTCCCACACAGGCATGTACGCATTGAGTATAATGTGACTATGTTCAGTTTAATTCAGTACATCATTTTTAATCGAATTAATTAAATTTCTCTCTCTCTCTTCCTGTCTGTCTAAAGTTTTCTAATCTCAGGAGATGGATCGGTGTATGAAGGGCGTGGATGGGGAGTTGTAGGTGCTCATGCAAAAGACCACAATTTAGATTCTGTTGGTATTGCCTTCATGGGTAACTTCAATGGTGAGAATGCCACCACCACCATAACAGTTTCATTTTCATTTTGCTCATTGTTACGTGTTCACACTGTATTTATTTTATTGTCCTGCCGTTGTCCTGGTTTTGTTTGCAGATGAATTGCCTACTCCTGCATCACTGACTGCTTTGCAGAGATTGCTGCGTGCTGGAGAGATTTCCGGACACGTGCAGCCTGACTTTGTGCTTGTGGGACACAGAGATGTAGCAAAAACTGAATGTCCAGGTGAAAATGTCTACTCCGCATTAACAAAACTAAGAACCCAATTAGGAAAAAGGTGACTTTACCAAGAATATTTGCTCTGCTTGATCCTTGCTGTATTTGTTACAGTGTGTGAATGATAATAGCATACTGTGGTTCTGCATTAAAGGAATTGGACATGTTTATTTTTGTCTCAGTTCTCAGTGTGTGTCCACTTCTCTAATAAAATAATTATCATAAAATAACTGAGCATTTAAGAAGGCTTGTGAGTCTTGTTATAGTCTTCCATATATTATGAATGTTACTTTGTACATAGCCTATCCTCAAGAATTAAATCTGGTAGCACTGACATTATAAAATAAAATAAAATAAAATTGAATACAAAGCGTATGCTTTATAATACAATGTGTATGCTTTTTGTTTAATAGGCTATTTCATTCTGGAAAAAAACGTGCTGAATCAGGATATTTTATTTATTTGTAAAATTTGCTTCCTGAAATTTCCAAATCTCTTTGTTTCCCTTCCCTGTGTCACAAAATGTATGCATGTTGTTTCTATTTATGTAATATGTCAATGCAGTTTGCAAATTTACATTAAATTTCTTAATATGTTAAAGATGTGGCATTAATTTTTTTATTTAAATTGTTACCATTATAGTGTAAAAAATGCAGCATTTTTGTCAAATCAACATATATTTTTATGTTACTTTAACTAAAAATTAAGTTAAACAACTTCAAGTAGTTTTTATAAGTTATGTCAAGTAAACCCGGATAAGTTCTACTAACTCAAAAAAATTTAGGCAACTTATTGAGTACTGACAACTTCAATTCAAATCAAAAAAATTTATTTATCTAAACTAAGTTTAAGTCTGATATAAATTAAATTATATACTTTATGTAACTTAAATTGTAGTATTAATGTTACTTAAATATTTAGTGGCAACTGATTGCCTTGTTTTTTTTTTAAGTTTTCTGTATTCAAATACTTACATTTTACAACTTAACAGTACACTGTAAAACATGACAAGTTCAGAGTACTCAAAATATTTAAGTAAACCAACTACAATTTAATTTTTGTTCACAAATCACAGAAACAAATCATGTGACTCATGAAAATGTAATACCAGTGAAAGTGTGTTAAGACTGAGCTCAGTGCTGACTTTCACATAGTTATTGTTTATATGATAAAACAATACATTATAGACTTACAGCCAAGCACAGGCACTACACTTCTGAACAATGGTAAGCACTAAAATAAAAAATAGCAAACTCTTCTAAATCACCAACATAAATAAATGTTTAACACTACTGAGTTTTTTGTTCTTTAATAAAAACCACATAAAATATCACTTAATTTCAAAAAATGCTGTCGTATTGCGGGCTCATGCAAAGCATGCTGGGAACTGGAACTTCCTCAACCAATTTATTCATCCAATTCATCCAAGAGCAAATTAATCCATTTGAAACACGTCTGAGTGCCCGTTCAATGATGACGTCACTTTTTTGTACACTGTACGAAAATTCTGTAGAAATTACAATGTTATTGCAGCTGGGTTGCCAGTAATTTACTGTAGATTTAAATTTATGTTATTTACTGGCAAGAGTTTGTTCAAAGTTAAATAAATTTTAAATATTAACAAGTCTTTATCTTTATAGAATAAAACTATACAATAACAGCCTCATGCAAAGCATTCTGGGAACAAGAAATCATCATCAACCTTTTTTGTTTTTTGCTTCAGATTTTGTTTCCCAGAATGTTTTTCTTGATGCTGTTTTTTTAGTTTTACTCTGTAAAGTCAAAGACTTGTAAATGGTTAATGTTCATTTAACTTTCAACAAAATGTTGCCAGTAAAAACATAAATTTAAATCTACGGTAAGTTACCGGCAACCCAGCTGCAATTTCTACAGAATTTGTTTACAGTTCCGCCAC
This sequence comes from Misgurnus anguillicaudatus, assembly GCF_027580225.2. NCBI lineage: Eukaryota > Metazoa > Chordata > Actinopteri > Cypriniformes > Cobitidae > Misgurnus > Misgurnus anguillicaudatus. The sequence continues at coordinate 7,535,502 of NC_073351.2, forward strand.
TAGAGGGCGTTTGAAATTAAAATATTTTATTATGGTTGAATCTATTTTTCAAGTTTCCTAAACTCTTTAACTTTAGTGTAGTTGTAAAAACTCAAAAAATATTTACTGTTAACTTAAATCTATGATAGATGTTGAATGAACTCAAAAATAATAATAAGCTAAACTTCTTGGCACATTTTGAGGTACTTTCCATTATAAGTTAGTTATACTGTTTGGGTTTACAGTTGGCTTGCAAAACCAAGTTGTTTTACCTCATGCTGCATATTATGTTAAGTTACAATGTAAAAAAATTGCTGTATTTATGCAGCTGGTTGCCAGTAACTTACTGTAAAAGATAAAGACTAAAAATGTTTCATGTTCATTTAACTTTGAACAAACTTTTGCCAGTGAATAACATAAATGTAAAATCTACAGTAAGTTACTGGCAGCTAGCCAGTAATGCCCAGTTGTAATTTCTACAGACATTTTTACAGTGTAATATTAAACAATGTTAAGCTTTTCAACTTAAAATTTGTTAGCTAATCTTTCACTTTTTACATTTTATATTAATTATTTATCAAGACATTTAAAAAATGTAATTGCATCAAACAAAAAGGTCTGCTCTTATCCTGAAGTACATTTTTATATAATATATTACTTCACCATCTGAAAATGGCTACACTGTAAAAAAATCTGTAGAAATTACAATGTTATTGCAGCTGGGTTGCCGGTAATTTACCGTAGATTTAAATTTATGTTGTTTGCTGACAGGAGTTTGTTCAAAGTTAAATAAATTTTAAATATTAACAATTCTTCACTTTACAGAATAAAACTATACAATAACAGCCTCATGCAAAGCATTCTGGGAACCAGAAATCATCATCAATCTTTTTCTGTTTTTTGCTTTTGTTTCCCAGCATGTTTTGCTTGATGCTATTTTTTTACTCTTTAAAGACAAAGACTTGGAAATGTTTACATTTCATTTAACTTTAAACAAAATGTTGCCAGTAAAAAACATACATTTAAATCTACGGTAAGTTAACACCAATTTCTACGGATTTTTTTTTACAGTGTACTTTCATTCTCCAGAGAATTGTAGCATGTCTAACCTAAGCCGTTTGTTTACTCACATCTCCAAGTGTTGTCGTATCTGTTCTCAATAACATCTTTTTGCCTCACTCGTTTTTGACAGGCATTCAGCCAGATGAATGTGTAAACAGATGGGAAGGGCAGGAGCTGAGAGGCGGTCTAAGGTGAGAGGCTTGAGTTTCACGAGCTTCCGAAGTGTTATAATGGAGCCTTTGAGTTCACTGATCAGTCAGAGAGATTGGCTGTGAGGGAAACTTATCAGATCTTTAATTCCAAGCACTTTCTAAAGCATGAACGCGCATCCTCTGGACGCGCAGGTGCCGCTTTGTTTCCTGAACTTGAACTTTCAAGTACTTTTCTAGTGCGTGATTTGCATTGTTCGACATGGAGGAGCTGAAAGCACCCGTACGGTTTTTTCACAAGTCTTCCTTCAGCATCAGCAGCCTTCTGCTCCGACACGAGCGGGTGATGAGCGACCGTGGCGGCGCGCCGGGCGCACCGCGCGTCCGGGCCGCAAAGACGCCAACCCGCTCCCATCAGTCGGGTGGAGATAATGGAAAATATTCCGATTTAGGTGCCACTCCAGAGCTTAATAAAACGACCCGATGCGATCCAAAGGAAAATGGACAAACGGAGCCCAAGAGTGTTGGAGAGACCGGGTGTGAAGTAGTAGCAAATGAAAAGGACAAGAAGAACAAACCCGAAAAACCCCCGTTTAGTTACAACGCGCTTATCATGATGGCCATCCGCCAGTCCCCGGAGCGACGGCTCACCCTCAACGGCATCTATGAGTTCATTATGAGTAACTTCCCGTACTACCGAGAGAACAGACAGGGCTGGCAAAACTCCATCCGACACAACCTGAGCCTCAACAAGTGCTTCGTGAAGGTCCCGAGACATTACGACGACCCGGGAAAGGGTAACTACTGGATGCTGGACCCCTCCAGTGATGATGTGTTTATAGGCGGAACAACGGGTAAACTCAGGCGCCGGTCAACAGCTGCGTCCCGGGCCAAACTGGCCATGAAGAGAGGCGCGCGGCTGTCCTCCACCACGGCCACGGGTTTGGCGTTTGCAGGCTCGTTTTATTGGCCCGTTTCGCCCTTTATGACCCTCCAGCATCCTCACCCTAACCCATCATCAACACCTTACATTGGAGCTCACCAGAACAATTACGCAGGCTCTGTTTTGTCTCAGAGTGCGCATCACTATAGCACAGGTGCTGAAAGACTTCTGCAGTCGGGTCAAGAGGCTGCTTATTATGGGATGGGCGGTGAACACCGCCGGCACCATCACCAGATGAAATCCACTTTCACAGCATCTGCCTCTGTCCCTCTGTCTCTCTCTTCTCCGCGCTCTTTTAATTTACTCTCCAATCAGTCCAGTTACTTTTACTCTCATCAGGTGCCTCATGCGCCTGGACTTTCCACGTGGCCGCAGGACGAATCTTTTCTCGCTAAAACATCTCCTTCTGGACAATTTATCAGCGGGAATGATTACATTGCAGGACTATGCACAGACATTCCCAATTATTTCCCGCATTTTAACACTGCCAGCTCCCTGTACTGAATAGTTTGATAGTTTGCTTAGCCTGTAAATAGGCAATCAGCTATCAAAATATGAATTTATAGCTTAATTTATAGACCAGCGGTTTAGCATTATTTTATTCATCATGGGTTGAAACAACTCCTAATTTTTTTAAGTGAATATATGCAGTATCAGCTAGACAATTTGCATTAAATGTTCTTTTGTAATGTTTTTTTCTATATTATACTTATTATTATTATTATAAACAAACATGCTCAGTCAAGATTTTTATCCATGAATTAATTTCTTGAGGGCCAATTTTTTGCCGTTTTGTTTTACAGTGTCAAATATTCGTTTAGTATAAATCAATTCTACAAAACCAGCTGACAAAACCAGACTTAAAATCTTCCAGATCTAGCCAATGGAAAACAGTCATTGTTTTTTTCCGACCATATGTCTCCGTTGATGATGAATATATGGGCAGCTGAGTTGGATAAGATGTAATAATGAAAAAATAACTGCATGAGTCTTTTTCAGATGCTTTTCCATGTGTCAGGTGTCTTCATAACCTTCTGCATTTATAGTCATTCACTTAATCTGTATAAATAATGGTCAAAGGACTACAAAACACTATTTAATAAGAAAATAATTTCTTTCCAGAGCCTTCAGAACATAGTCGGCAATTTTTGCATTGACATGTATTCAATAAAAATGAAATAAATGTTTTGAAGAGAAACTTTTGCTTCATTTATTGTTTTATTTTTATGTGGCATTATAATACAACATACACAATACGTTTTTAGATATTAAATTCAAAATATGCTAAAGTTTCAAATATAAAATACAATTTATTTATTTAACATCTTAATCTACATGTTTTTGTTTGTTTATTGATTTTTACAATTTTCTTTAATAAAAATAGAGCACAATTGATGTAAGGCTACACAAATTTTTTATACTTATGTCTGAAAATTTTAAAAATGAAAAGTTGGTTCAACTTAACTCCTTCAGACCTTATTTTTTAATTGTTTAATCAGTGTGCCTTATTTTGATTGGTTGATCAGCATTTTTATTGGTTTGAACCACAAAACATGTGATGTCCATTCCAGTGGATGCAGAGTCTAGCTTTAAAAGGTTACTTCAATTAGTAACACCTAAAAAGTGATTTTACCTAAAGTGAAACTAAGTTGAATTAACTTACATTTTTAAGTTAATCCAACTTTTCACTTTTTACATGTATTTGGAAAATGCTTTTATCCAGAGCGACTTCACAGTGCATGCAGTCCATGCACTGTAAAATTTTTAAAAATTTTGTTGAATCAACTCGGATTTACAAGTCATTTCAACTTACTATTATTTATCTTGACTAGAGATGAGTTGTTTTAACTACAGGTGAGTTGTTATAACTTATAAATTTAAGTTGACTTTTCTCAACTATATTTCATAAGTTGTGACAACTAATTTCTGTTGACCTGACTTCTAAATCTGAGTTGATTTTACTAAGAATTTTAAGGCAGCAAAGTTTTTTTACAGTGTGTGTGTTCCTTGGGAATTATACCCACAACCTTTTTGCCGCTTACACAATGCTCTAGTGACCTATATAGCAAAACATAAATATCAAACATATTATTCATCTTTATTATTCAAGTCACTATTTGCTTGAAAGTTTAAAATGTCCATGCATAACAGGAGTAACGCCATTGCATACCAGAGTGCATATTTGTACAGACCCAAGTAAACTGAAATGTAATCTAATCAACCTTAAAAAGAAGTGTTTATTTGTGCTCAAGTTTAGCTTCAGTCTACAGATATAAAAATGCAATGCTTTTCTCTATTGTCTCCATCTCTCTCTCTCTCTCTCTCTCTCTCTCTCACACACACACACACACACACACACACACACACACACACACACACACACACACACACACAATGTCTGACGCTCCCTAGAGTCCGATCACAACCTCGGCTCAGTAATGAAGTGCATCTCCTTTTTCAAATGGCCGAGGAGCAGAGAGATAAAAAGAGACGATAGGGGGAAGTCAGAGAGAAAGAGAGAGAATTTAACCACAGCAAGCTAGAAATAAAAATCACTTTCATCAGATTTCACCACTTCAAATAGACACAAGTGGTTTTTCACATTTGAACAAGTTGCGGTAATTGAGTAAGCTAGATTAAAATTGTTGCCCTTGAACCAAGGAAACCCATGACTGGGTACAGATCTCACCCCGCAAAATAATTGATCTGCGAGCAGACCTTATGTGCCCTCATCATTCTCAACACTCAAACATTATTTGCTGTCTCAAAAAAAGTTAACTATATAAATAAAGAGTTTCCTAAAAAATAATAAACAAAGTTAAGAGTCCTTTAGGAACAACTCAAATATAAATCTTATGTTTAAAAATGTTACTATATACATACACTTACTACAGTATGCACATTTTTTGTAGGCATATGCATAAAAACCTGCATGACCTGTCCTATATATATATATATATATATATATATATATATATATATATATATATATATATATATATATATATACTGGCTAAAACTTTAGGGTAACTTTACTGAAATGTTCATCATTATCTTTAAAACATTTTGATTTGAAGGCATATTCAAACAGTGAATTTAACATTTTATTTATTTATGTTTTTTAGTCACAACACAATCCTTGAAGTTACATCACTGTTATTCTATTTCCTTTTTTGTTCTTTATAAATAACAGTACCCAAACTTTTGATCTGGAGTTTTCAGAGACCATTATGTAGCTTACATTAAAGTGACACCATGTAATTTTTCAACCTTCATAATACATTTTCAAGACCCTTGTGATAGTACATCGACTTTAAATAGGTTGAATGACATGTCTACCATAGCCTGACGGGGTCTGTATCACTTTTACTCGTATTTTAAAACTTAGGGTTTGTGGTAGTAACCAGAGCACAAAAAAAACTACAAAATTCGACTGCTTTACGGCATACGTCACTTCCTCCACACAATTTGTTTTTAACATGAATTTTGCTGGAGGCTACTTAAGGAGTGTAGAGAGCAGTTTCTATTATGTGACTCTGTGGCACAGTCTTTAGTGTCACGAACCTATGACACGGGCGACCCGGGTTCGATTCCCCTTAAAGGCAATTTTTTATATAAACTGTTGATTCATACATAAATGCGATGTTCTTTATAAATTACGGCGATTATATTGCATATAGTTCCCTGTATTCAGATGCTGTGTTCACGTATTTACCTTTCTTTTTACTGTGTCTATGATATTTACATTACAATCCAGGATGCTATAGCACTCAAACTTGCTCACAGTGTAAAACCAAACCCTATTCATTCACCAATCAGATCCGAGCGTTTCTCTCTTCTCTCTTCCTCATTTGCTGCGTTCCGCTGTCACTCGCGTGACGTATTACAAAGCGGCAGACCTAAACGCATCGGTTTACTTGGATTTGGAGCGATTTTCACACAAAAAAGAGGAATAACGAGCGCCATTGCGGAAAATCCTGGTGGCGAGGGAGAGAGAGAGGATGCAACAATATTTGTTTGGAAAAAGGCAAGGAAATACGTCTGATCGTTTCTGAATTGGAAGGCTGCAGCCTCCAGAGGTCAAATATGCAGGCTGCACACGTCATCAAGCCTGGGTTATTAAGGTAAACCAGGGCCGGAGTGGGACTCATTTTCAGCCCTGGAGTTTCATGCCTTAGACCAGCCCACTTTAGTTCACGACTGACTATTAAAATAATATCTTTAAACCCTCAGTAGTATAAGTCTGCAGTAGTGCACTGTTCTCTGCAGCCTTGCAATTCACTGTATTTTTCAAATATATAATTTCATATTCCGTGCAAATGCAGTAAACAATTATAATTTTTGCCATAATCATGCAGCCCTACCATAAGACCATAATATTACTAAAGTAAACTTATTCAAAAACTAAAGGAAACAAATGTGTTTGTGTTTTCCTCTATATTTCTATTTCTAAAAAATGGTGAGTCTTGAGATTAACTGTTGGGTTGATAACGTTTGGAAACCCCTGATATACAATACACAAGCAAGATTTATCAAGTATGCATTGGAAACAAATGGAAATAATCTGTATCTTTTTTTAGAACTTAGATCATGTCTATTGCTAAATAACGTAGGCCTACATTGTGTTAAAAAAAAGAAAACATCATGGATATACTTTTGAAACTACTTTTTTAAAATAAACTAATGAGTTTTGCATCAAATAGATTTTTGTTCCTCTTGCAATAAACGATGAATAATGACTATTCATAGAGAATTCATCTAAGACTTGGATAAAAAATACGTTTTGTAAATTCTTTTCCTTTTAGAGGCCAGCCCGTTTGTATTAAGATGCGCTCAAGTTTATTTAAAATATAATAGACGCGCGGCCGGACGCGCTCAAGTTTATTAAAAATATAGACGCGCGGCCGGCAAGCGCACTCAAAAGACGCGCTCAAGTTTATTTAAAATATAATAGACGCGCGGCCGGCAAGCGCACTCAAAAGACGCGCTCAAGTTTATTTAAAATATAATAGACGCGCGGCCGGCAAGCGCACTCAAAAGACGCGCTCAAGTTTATTTAAAATATAATAGACGTGCGGCCGGCAAGCGCACTCAAAAGACGCGCTCAAGTTAATTTAAATATAGACGCGCGGCCGGCAAGCGCACTCAATATAGACGCGTCTGAAACAAAACTCGTGTTCAAGTAAGCGCTTTGAAAACCAGAAGACAGCGGCACGTGCGTTTTAGATGTCAATGAACCCTAATGCAAGAATTCTTCCAATAAGTGGTCGGGACTCGGCGAGGACATCTCTCACCCGCAAATACGCGTCATCCCGGTGGCATGACAACACCGGCCCTCGTGGCCAAAAAAAACAGACCGGCCCACCGGGAATCCTCCCGGTTCTCCCTATGGCCAATCCGGGCCTGAGGTAAACTGAGCATTACATTCGCAAGTCATAAGCATACTGCAACAATTTACGATTAACTAAGTATAATAGTCAACTTTGTAATTGTTAATATTGTGAAATAAGACAGTCTTGATGACGTATTAGAAATACGACATCCGGAGGCTGCAACCTTCAGATTGAGAAATGGCTTCTGCCACGACGAGTTCCTCATCAGAAAGTTGTAACATGACTGCGTTTCTCACTGTTGTCTCAAAATGTTGATCTTTTAGCATTTTAAATGTTTAGTTTTTAGTTTAGTTTTAAGGTTGGCCAGTTCCTTTCCTTTGCGACAGTGCTGCGGCGCTTGTGGTCTCTAGGGGCGCTAGAAGTGAAAAATACGTGTCTAGCACCCCCTAGTGGCCAAAAGTTTCATGGTGTCCCTTTAAACATTAACCGCAAAAACAGAAACGCTCAGTTGCAGCTAGACAGTAATATCACTGTGACTACCCATAACACCTGATACAAATAAACTACAGTATTACAGTTTTTCTCAATTGCTAAAACACTAAAACACATTGGCTGAACAAAGTTCTCAGTTGCCTGAACTCATTTATCTAATTGTGCAGTCTGTTGTCAATACCTTAAACCATTTCACATCATAAAACACAATTTGCAGATTTCACTTAGACTTTTTAGCAAAACTCCAAACACATACTCATTCTCAAAACACAATCTGCACTCAAATGCACATGTCATGCATATTGCTAAACACAAGCGGCAACAATCAAATACAAATGTCATCACACATGTCATTTATTAAACACAACAACTCAAAATGGATTTAACCTGTTTCAAATGATGTGACACAACCAATATAAGCCAGTTCACTGTTGTATACAGTAGTACAGTGCATTTTAGGCTGTATACTGTAAAATTAACAAATTGTATGGCCCTGAACATTGTGCTTTCCTTTTGTTACTGTACTGACTGTACTGTTTTACAGTATCACAGAAACAAATGACAAGTTTGTGGGACGCAGGGTACAGTACTGTAAAAATAGGGGTAAAAAACCTTAGATCATCTCTCAAAAGTACATTTTTTCATCAGTGAACATGTCAATCCCATCAAAATGTCAAGTCTGTGTGTCATTGTTCATGAACAAGACAGTCAAAATGTTGCCCTGTTGTCAATATACCAAATGTACACAATTATATGTGTCAGTATTTTTTGATGTAAACTGTGGATGACCTTTTTTTCTGTAAACAATTTACACAAATTGTGATTTTGAAAAAAAAATTACAGTACAAATAAAAATTACAAAAAATTACAAAAAAAATCAGGATTCACTTGACAGGAATTTATTGATTCAGTTCACATTTACAAAAAAAAAACCCCATAGAAAACATGCTTCATGCTTACAGTAACAGATTATGACACATATGATCAACAATTTTGCATGACTTGCACAATGAACTAATTCCTAAATTTTTGAGGTGTAACACTATTCAACAGAAACCAGTATAATGTATTTTTATGAAAATTAAATTGAAATTGCAAACATCAGACATTTTTACATAATCATCTGCTTGATTGTATCAAAGCATTTGCAATTTGTCCAAAACAATGAGAGTTACACTGTAAAAATGTAAAAATGTACTCCCTGAGAACTATATGTTTTGAACCATGTGTTTTCTATTTTTTGGTGTAGTGTTTACTCACTGTTTGATAGTGTATATCATTTTAATCACTTTGTTTATGAATTGAGAGCAGTGTTTGATTTTGAACACAGGTAAAACTGTTTTGAGAGCAGTATTTGATTTTACACACAGGTAAAACTGTTTTGAGAACAGTGGTTAATTTTGCACACAGGTAAAACTGTTTTGAGAACAGTGGTTAATTTTGCACACAGGTAAAACTGTTTTGGGGCAAAAGTTTCATTTTGCAAGAGAAGTCAGAGGTTTTGCAAATAGTGCTTGAAGATGAGGTTTTGTGTTCAACGTTTTCAGAAAATGGAGCAATGTTTCAGAAATTGTGTTTTAGCAATTGAGAAAAACTGTAACATAAACCATACAGATGTTTTGAGATGCCACCCAAGACAAGCCTTTGGAGCCTTTCCCTTATCAGACAATGAGAGCTTTATTAGGCTGTTTCACCAGTTCAGGTCCTGTCTCACACATGCAGATGACTGCGTTCAATAGCCAAACACTGTTACCTTCAAGCACGAGTCAGTGTAACCTTAAAACTGTTGGCAAACTGCAGTCGGATGCAGGAGATAACCCAAATATTTACAGGATTGCGGAGTAATCACAAAATGAGTCTGTAGCTGGAAATGAAGAAAGAGTGAAAGAGATATACAGCACAAGTGAGAAGATGCCCAAAGGCTGTTGTAAGTTGATACTTTCTTCCTTTAATTTGTATAATAAATAACATCCCCTCTTTGACAGGCATAAATAACCATTCACTCACACCATGTTCATGCTGCAAAACAAGCAAGCAAGATATAAATCAACACTTTTCGAATATGTGCTTTTTCACATTATGTCCTGAGGCCAGAACAGTATAAGACCACACACACCCATGATGAACTGGTGAACTTCCTATTCAACTTCTATTACATAGACTATTATTTTATATTGTCTATATAAAGACATAAAGTTAATTAACAGATTAATAAATTAATAGCTTTTTCCCTGTTTTCTTTCAAACATAAAAAGACCTCCCTTTGAGTGAGGTTGTGTCATGTTTAGCAAACTTTTGGGGAAAAGTAGTCCCCAAAGCACAGCTAGGAAAACCCAGACTGACACATATTCTTATTCTTATAGTTTCAAAGGTCCCGTGTGACATGGCTTATAGGTGGGATCATGTTTATAAAGTCTGACAAACAATATAGGCTAAATAAAATAAAATAAAAAACATTAACATTTATGTGTGATAGTAAATGATGAACTAGACTTTCATGGGTATTCTTGAAGGATTTCATCAGATTTGTAGTCTATACAAAAACATTTACATTTATTCAGTTAGTCGATGTATTTATTCAAAACGACAAATGAGAAAGCATTTAACATCTTAAAATAGAGTTAGAAAGGATTAGCAACATAAAAGTCAGAAAGTATTAAAAATATTTATACATGGGTGATTCTCACGAAAACTTGGTTTTAAAAATGTCAAGCATGAAAATGTAAAAATTGCTTAAATTTACTTTTTTTCCCACCAGACATTGAAAAACAAAGTCTGGAGTAAATGGGAAACTTTTACTTATCATTTAACACTTTTTGTAACATAATTTTAAAAATTAGTCCTAAAAAAATCTCACCGCAACAGTCAGAAAACATCAACACTGACATATTTTCAAAATGACATGACAAACCTGAAAGAACATCATTTGGAGATTCTGCACATGCATTTAAAATCAATTATGCTTCTATTAATTAAATTAACATTTAATAAGCATCTGTTGCGGTAATGATCATCAAAATGTCGTGTAAGACAATATTTCAAATTAACTGTAAAAAAATGATCTTACCTGGTAGCCATCTTGAAGTAACTGGTCCATGTGCTTGGTCACTCAAAATCAAACTTTATTAAAATTCTGTATGTGTGCTTAAACTGTTCTCAAAAAGTGTTGCGGAGGATGAGAACATCAGGCATGGACACATCATTTTCCTAATTTTTCTTCATTATTATTATACATGAATATTCTGTAAATATTTTTTCTGTCATCTAAAGTAGTCTAGCAAAACATCCATTTATTTTTATTTTTTTAATATTTTTGTGTTAATTTGATTAAATTACAACATAACGCATGTTCAAACACAGCCGGACACATTGCGGTAATGAGAATTTCAGCAGAAAATGAGATAAAATTTCCAATTATAAATTCTTATGTTGAAATCACACATTGTGCAAGGTAGAAACACAGTATTGTGTTAATTCTGATGCTTTTTAATGTTACTTTATTACACATTTTAAAGCTAAAATCATAAGTGCCGTGGTGTTTCAATGGTTTCGTGAGAATCACCCATATATGTAAAACAGAGTTCGACTGTTTGACTAGTCAGGTAATTGTGATAAAGGTACAGACACATAGGTTTAAACAAGACCAGCTTAGATTTTGTTCTTTGGTTTCTGTTTGTAAGTAGTGTATAAGGCTTTAAAGATGCTTTGTGGAAGTTGAGAGGAAAACATGGGAGGTAGGAAGTGGGCTGGAGGGGTGAAAACATATAGTCTCATGTACCTGAAGCTCAGCGTGCATACCCTAACCGTAGTTAAGCTTTGTAAACCAATTCCACGGACATGATCTTCCAATCTCCACACTATAGGGTGCGATTATCCCCGGCAAACTCATCACCCTGTGAAATCACATGGGTGGGATTCTGGTCTGCGGGCGCCCGCCTGTCTCTAAGCAGTAAGCCAATCCCCTGGAGTCTTAGCGTCTCACAGACACACATCTTTGTACCTCACTATAACTCGCCCCATCATACAGCCGTCCTCCCTGTCAGTCACGACACATAACAAAGAGATGTCTGTTTGGTCTACAGACCTGACCTGCTGGCCCATGAATATCACCCCACACCATCCGAAGCGAACCTATAAGAGGCCAGGAGCATTCTTGTGTTATCTGTACATGAAATGCTTTAATAAAGGACACATCACTTGATCAAACTCAATTTCATGACAGCAAAACATTACAAAAGAGCTAAATATTTAAATCCTTAAAATACTGTAATATTGACTAAAGGTAAAAATGGGGAAAACAAAAATGGATTGTTTAAAATATTTTTTTGATATTTTTCAGGATAAGTTTATTTCAACACTTTCAGCCATAAACCATTTCTGTATTTGAAAACCATAGTTGGCAATAAAGTGACACTATATGGGGTAAATAAAAATCTGAAATATATTTTATGAACCTTACAGCAACATTAAAACAGTAAAAGCTAGAAATGTTTAAACAATTCATGAAACAGCAAAAATGAAATAAATAAATATTATTTAATACATTTTATTTTCAACGTTCCAACATGAAAACACATTACCCCAATGAATGTGTGCTTGACACCAGGGCTTGACAATTAACCTGGCTTTATATATTCATGTATTCATGTTATGAGCACTTTTGGCCCTGTACCAAAATTTTATCACTAGAAACACACCATTTACAGGGTGTATTTATTTTTATCTCTTTACAGTCTTCAACAGTAGACAGATTTAAAATCATGCACATATAGGCTATCACATAATTCTAATAAACACAATAGAAATGCACAATCAAAGGACAAGATTTCTGAAAATTTATCTCGTTATCTCGTTTTGGAACCAAACTCTTTATATCTATTTCATATTTTTACATTTTAATACTATAATAGTCTAGCTAAAGATACTATGAAATATTTATACTCGTAAAAGACAGTACAATATAGTTCCGAAATAAGAAAATAACATGTTTATAAATAAAACATAATTCCAAATAAATATTAATCATTAATTACATATTTATAATTGCTTTAATAATCGTTAGAAATTAACAAAAAACTTCAATGCAATTTTATATAAACGCGTTTTACAGGCTGTTTCTCAATCCGAAGGCTTCAGCCTGCGGAGGTCACATATGCAGCCTGCACGTTATCAAGCCTGGTTTATTAAAGTTAAAGGACAAGTTGGGTATTTTACACTTAAAGCCCTGTTTTCAGATTGTTTATGATGAAATAAAACGGTTTTGACTGACATTTCGACATATGCAGCTGCCCCGAGAATTTTCGGGGGGTTTGCTGTTTCACCTCCCACCTCTACAATGGGTTTATAGGTGCACTGGAACAATCCTTCCTAAAATGCATTAAACTTTCGTTTACAAAGACGTGAAACTCACCGAGTGGTCAGGGGTGTTCACTGATATGCTCACAAAAATCGCTGCAAAAGATGCTTTCCAACAGGTGTTTTAGCATTCGTTGTTAACTTGTAGACCTATTTTTCCAAACGCCTTACACCCGTATATTCTTCCGTTGAGAGCTTGAATAATAGACACTCCAGGCCAGTTGGTGGCGATAATCTACCATTGCCAATTGCAAGAATAGAAACAAAGTTCCCGGCACGGAGTAATACCAAAGAGTTTAGAAGCACAAGAGGGGAAACTCGCATTCGTTTTTGGCAACAGTCACTATAGCGCTTCAGTAGCGCGGCCGCCATTTTGGAATGAAAATTCTCACAGCCAATTCATTCTCAATTCATTCTCAGCGAATCTCACAGCCAAATCAGAAGCGCAATAGTAAGTTTCTTGAATTAAAATTTAGTTCGCTTGCTACACCTACACAAAATGCTGTATTGTCTTGTATGTATGTGTTGTGTTGTTGTTGTTATCAGTTGTGGAATCCAATCATTAAATAGATACACATTTGAGGTAGTTTTTTCTTGCTTTATTATGTCATTCTATTTTATGCTACTTTACAGATTTACTATTATTATAAGTTACCAACTCCACTAGGTCTGAAATATATTTTGTACATATTTATCCCCTGGATCCCGCTACAAACATGATCATCTTATGCATGCTCTGTCTGTTATCCTAAAACTGTGTTTTTTTTTACTTATCCATTTCGACCAATTCAGATGTATATGTGTGTATATGTGTATGTGTATGTATATGGAGCCAAAATATTATGTGTGGATGAGTTTATGTCAGTATGTTTGTATGTAAAATTAGCCTATATAAAAGTGAAAGACTTGTCTAAATATCTGAAAATAAATTGTAAAAAGGGATTAATAATCGCTGGTCTGATTGTATGTTATTCTGTGTTATTATCATTCAGTTTGAATTTGATCTTTTAATGTACAAAGTAGCTAATATTGCCATCACTTCTAGTTGACTCCCGAGTCGCTTTCATTCCAAAATGGCGGATTTGTAGGGCTGCTGCTGGGCGCTGGTGTTGCAATGAAACGTTCTATTGACTTTCCCCTCTTGTGCTTCTATACTCTTTGGTAATACCATACAGCACATCTAATACAAGTCAATGGAGTTGGCAAAAACTACGATAAAACCTGTTGGAATGCGTCTTTTGCAGCAATTTTTGTGTGAGCATATCAGTGAACACCCCTGACCACTCGGTGAGTTTCACGTCTTTGTAAACGAAAGTTTTATGCATTTTAGGAAGGATTGTTCCTGTGCACCTATAAACCCATATAGAGGGAGATGATGGGAGGTGATACAAGAAACACCCGAAAATTCTCGGGCCAGCATCATATGTCCAAATTTCAGTCTATTTCATCATAAACAATCTGAAAACAGGGCTTTAAGTGTAAAATACCCAACTTGTCCTTTAACTGAGCATTACATTTGCAAGTCATAAGCATATTATAAAAATTTCCTATGAACTAAGAATAATAATCAAATTTATAATGTCAATATTCTGAAATGTTTTGATGAGCCTTAAAATGCGACCTTCAGAAGTTGCAGCCTTCTTATTATTTTATATGGTATATTTTACATTCATAAATGCAAGTGAGCTCGGATTAAGCACAGTATTTCCTAATTTAAGGGCGGTTTCCTGGACAGGGATTAGACTAGTCCTAAATTAAAATAAATAAAAAGAGCTGTCCAAACTGTAAAAACAACTTTCACTGACCTATCTTAAAGGTGCAGTGTGTAAATTTTAGTGGCATCTAAGGGTGAGGTTGTTAATTGCAACCAACGGCTCAGTTCACAGCTCACCCCTTGCTTTTGAAACACATAAAGAAGCTACGGTAGCCGCCACTGGACAAACATGTCATCGTTGGAGACAACTTAGTTAAAAAGTTTGTCCGTTAAGGGCTTCTGTAGAAACATGGCTGCACAAAATGGTGGCTTCCATGTAAGGGGACCCTCAGTGTATGTAAGCAAAGAACTTATATTGACAAGAAGTGAAAGTCAATAGAACGTTTCATTGCAGCACCAGCGCCCAGCAGCAGCCCTACGAATCTGCCATTTTGGAATGAGAGCGACTCAGGAGTTAACTAGAAGTGATGGCAATATTAGCTACTTTGTACATTAAAAGATCAAATTCAAACTGAATGATGATAACACAGAATAACATACAATCAGACCAGTGATCCTTTTTACAACTTATTTTGAGATATGTAGACAAGTCTTCCACTTTTATATAGGCTAACTTTACATACATACATACATAACGACAAAAACTCATCCACACATAATATTTTGGCTCCATATACACACACATATACACACACATACATCAGAATTCCTCGAAATGGATAAAGTAAAAAACACAGCCACCGCCCAAAAGTGGCAATTATACTGTACGATAACAGACAGAACAATGCATCATGTTCTATAAGATTATAATGTTTGTAGCGGGATCCAGGGGATTAATATGTACAAAATATATTTCATACCTAGTGGAGTTGGTAACTAATAATAATAGTAAATGTGTAAAGTAGAATTAGAATTACATAATAAAGCAAGAAAAAACTACCTCAAATGTTTATCTATTTAATGATTGGATTCCACAACTGATAACAACAACAACACAACACATACATACAAGACAATACAATACAGCGTGTCGTGTAGGTGAAGCAAGTGAACAAAATTTTAATTTAAGAAACTTACCATACTTCTGATTTTGCTGTGAGATTCGCTGAGAATGAATTGAGAATGAATTGGCTGTGAGAATATTCATTCCAAAATGGCGGCCGCGCTACTGAAGCGCCACCTAGTGGCTGTTGCCAAAAACGAATCAGAGATTCGCCTCTTGTTCTTCTATACTCTATAATCTAATAAGCACATAACGGTTCATTATGAAAGGTCTTTATACACCCCTGATAATTTAGTTTTGTGTATTATTTTGCATTTCTGTCAAGAGATCCTTCTAAATATTACACACTGCACCTTTAAAATACATCAGCGCTCATTGTTTTGCCTCAAAATGCACACAAGTAATGTTTTTAGTATAGCATGTTTGTTAAAAAAAATAGTTATATTTTCTAATTAAACTTAGTCCTGTTCTAAGCTAATCGCTGTCCGGGAAACCACCCCTAAAGGTTCAAATTAATATTTATTTTTAAACATTGAAAGGACTTTTAAGTCATAAAGCAACAAGAACTATTTAATATTACAACGCGTTAAATTTCTCCTTTTGAAAGGACTGTATTGTATACCCTCCATATATTCTTTTAGCCTTTTATTCGTTTGTTGAATTTTTGTTTTTTATTTTTTCCCTCTTATTATTCCCTTTACTTCAAATGTTATTAGTAATTTATAACGACTGTTTGTTTACAATGTTATTGCATGATCCTTTGGGGGTAAAATTTTATGACATAAAATAAATCGCAATCACGCAAAAATAGAAGAAAAAAAAGAGGCTGAGAAACTGCTGGGCACGTTGACACCGGAAGTTTTGCGTGAGGCGGTTTTGACCCGGAAGTAGTATTAACGTTGTGGAAACGTGATTCGAGCGGTAGCTCTGCGCTTAAACATTTGAACACAATTGAGAAGAAGAAAGCTATCAAACATGTAAGTTTACAGTTTTTTAAAACTATACATTTAATGAATGTTTTAGTAAGACGCTATTAGAATTGAAACGCTTTATGTGTAACGTTAGACTCATGAAAGCAGATGAAATGTATTTGAACATATTGATGCTAATGTTAGCAGCACACAATGAACTTTCCTGTATGCTGTTTGTTCTGAATAAATAGAACCGGTTTCGGTTTTTAAAATCGACAAATATTTTGTCTCTTTATTCGTCTGCTTAATTTTGACCTTTTGTTTTAAGGAGTTTGTTAAACAAGCCCAAATCTGAGATGACTCCAGAGGAGCTCCAGAAGAGAGAGGAGGAAGAGTTTAACACGGGTCCCCTTTCAGTCCTAACACAATCTGTGAAAAACAACACACAGGTTCTTATCAACTGCCGAAACAACAAGAAACTACTAGGCAGAGTCAAGGCGTTTGACAGGCATTGTAACTAAACAGAAACCTCCTGGTTAATTTCCAAGACAACACTTTGCTGATATTTCCCAAACATTTCTGGTTAGGGTTTGTTATGCATAGTGAGGATGCATTTGTCATTGCAATTATCTTTTCAGCACATACGCTGTAAAAAAAGTTGTTTCTACTTAAAATGTACCTAGTTATCTTAAAATTTTGTGTTAATGCAACGTAAAAACATTTTTACAGAATTTAAAAAAATAATTTGAGTTAACTCAAAATTTTAAGACAACCAGTTAAATTATTTTTTTAAGTTGAACTAGCAAATGTTATTTACAGTGAGTTATTATCATTTTACTCTTTGACAGGGTTTTTTAAATGCAGATCAATGTTCACAATGTAAAATGAGATCAGGGTGCTCCTTACTATCCATGCTGTAGCTGAATCATTCACCAGTTTAATGGAACATCACGTAACAGTTTGTTAAAAATACATAAGCGTGGATTCTCGAAAACAATTTGCAGATAGTAAGTCAGGGATGCAGATGGAATAGGTCACTGCAATACGATTCAGTATCCGATAAATCAAACATTTCTTCGATGCAATTACAATTTGATTAATTTGTCGATACTTTTAATATTATGTTAGCCTGGTTCTACCAGACTCTGGTACATTTCATTTGTACAGAGAATCTGGCCTCTCTCCATTGCAGAACGTTTACTTCTTTGTAGGTAGGTTCTCTGTTAAAGTTCAACACTATTGGATCTGCCCAGAGTAACTCAGGATCTGCCATAGCCAATCGCTGTGGTGGTGACGTATATCATGTGCCGAAATCAGGCGGTTGAACAAGTGCGAATTAGGGATGCATATCAATTAATCGCGATTAATCTATAGCAGAATAAAAGTTTTTGTTTACATCATATATGTGTGTGTACTGTGTATAATAACTTTGTATAGTCAAATGCACACACATGCATGTATATATCTAAGCAATGTTTACATGTGTATATACATTTGTATATTTATGTATAATTTATATTTTATATAAATATAAATACTTAATATATAAATATATTTTTTTCTTAAAATTATACATGCATGTGTGCATATTTATATATACACAATTACTATACACAGCTCACACACATATATGATGCAAACAAAAACCCCCACTCTGCCATAGATTAATCGCGACCAACTGATATGCATCCCTAGTGCGAATGATCAGAGGATTGTATAGAAAAAGATGTCTGTCAACGAGAGATGCAGGTTTTGTTCATCGAATTTAAGAGTTCAAGGAACAATTGTAAATTCTAAATGTATATTTGACACTAAGGACAATGATGTATTCAGTCAACTGTCGAAGCTGGGTCTCATCATTAACAAAACGCCACTCCGGTCGTTGACGCACAACGACACACAACGTCATCGTTCTCAGCCACTCCCTCTGTTCACTGATTGGTCCTACAAAAATGTGATTTTTCTAAACGCTAGAATAGACCAAAATCCCAGACACGTAGTACTGAAGGAAAATGAAATTGAGCGGAAGTGCGTAGGAGGGCGCAGCCAGGCTAATATTATGTACCTATTTAAGCACATTTTTAGTATTTTTAATGCAACCAAGATATATTACATGAACGTTTCATTAAACTCTTTAAAAAGACACAATCTCTGTCCCAATTGCGACATTTACAACAACAAACCAAGAAAAAGAAATGTTTTTTAAATAAAGAAAAATAAATCGTGAAGGAAAAATGTCACAAAATCAAGCTTTTGATGGCAACATTCAAAGTATTTAGGGTTTTAGCTTGCACTGGCAAAGGTTTTCTGCAAATCTGTTTATCCAATCCATTTTCCAAATACAAAATATTTCCAAACCCATGATTTGCGTCCGATAGCAGTCACAACGTCTGCGTTTTTCACTGTTTTCGCTGCTTGTTGTTGCATTGCATTCACTTGCTGACACTAGCACACGAAAATGCACGTTTTGGTAGAAATGCGTAGATGGACGTTACATCAATGAATGAGGACGTGGAGACTGTCAAAATGAAGGGATGTCATATTGATATTTTATGTGTGGCAGGCATCAATGCATCAGATTGTTAGAAATGTAATCGATGCATCAATCCATATGGATGTATAAGCAAACTTATGAAACATATTCCAAAAATATGTGTGCTTCAACACATGCACAGATTCCGGAAAGTCACTGGCAGTGAGAATGAACCAAAATCAAATGATCTGAGACAGACACATTTTTTGTGATTTTCCAGATTCTTCCAGCTTTTCTTATGAGGACACAGCATGTGTAACCGCTGTTATTAATATCTCCAACCCTTTTTCTTTGCTTTGGATTTGCAGGCATTGTAACATGGTGCTGGAAAATGTCAAAGAAATGTGGACTGAGGTGCCCAAGAGTGGTAAAGGCAAGAAGAAATCCAAGCCAGTCAATAAGGATCGCTACATCTCAAAGATGTTTCTGAGAGGTGATTCTGTCATTGTGGTCCTGAGGAATCCACTCATCACAGGAAAATAGGCTTGATGTGTGACACTTCACTTCATACAGGAGACTTCAAGTGCGGGTAGTCTCCTGGGAACCCAGCTCGACTCTACGGCTGACCTCAACTCGAATTGACTTTTCTTTTACACTTGAGACAGTACTTTTTTTTACCACATATACAACGTGCTGTGTCACATACAAGATCATCATGAAAGTTGGCCTGAGAAATGGCAAAAGTTTCATTTTTGGTTTGTTTGTTCGTTTGTTTTGAAGCTTGTCTATTGTTTAGGCATACTGGAGGTGAATTTTTTTCTAAATAAAGTTTTGGATATTCAAACTTCTTTATCTGTTTTTTTGGTTATTTCAGAAATTAACTGTCTACTACCAAAGTTAATGGGGTGTCATCAGTCCAAAGTTTCAAAATGCTGTTTGTCCTCGTTCTCTTTTACTGTCTAATGGCCCTGTAACCCCCTCCCCTCTGATTCTGGTTTGGTAAAGTCCCCCGGCAGCAGCTTGGGTGTCAGTGTAGATTTCAGCAGGCAGCACTCAATAAGTGACAAACTGCCGTTTAAAGGTCTTTGCATTATTAATGTGACCAGATGTGCTGACTGTCACTTCACACCCCTGCCCTCCACTGTGGGCTTCACTGACCCCTGGTACCTATTAGTCGTTTTAATCATTTTTATATAACATTTGATTATTTTTATTATGTATTTTAATAGGAAGTTAAAAGTTGTTGCTCCAAAACGTGTGGAGAAAATTAACTTGATTGAATTTTTATGATTTTTATACGAATGGACAACCGGGTTATCTCAGGACTTGACCTAAGAGGACAGTCTCAGGAAATCACTCAGTCAGGATGTTTAAATATTCAGCGGGAGAGTGAAAATTCATCACTTTATACATTTGTGTTCAACTTGGATTCAATTTAATCTGTTTGTTCATACATTTTAAATGTGTTTTAAAACAAGACTGAATAAAACATATGTAAACTAACAGCAGGTTTTTGGATATCTATTAGAATTAATTTAGATTAATATGTCTGCCTTTTTATTAGTGGTTCTTGTTAAAGTTATTGCTATATATAGTCGGTGAAAACCAATCTGAAGTAATTTTAAGTGATTACTGTTTTCTACACAAAATCATCCTACATAATGTAAAGAAATTTGATAAAAATATAACCTTGATATATGTAATATTGACTTTAATGCTCCTAATCTTGTCATTAAGACTTTTAGCAGACTTTGTTTTACAGATAGGATCACAAAAATAAACATTACAATACAAATTAAATACAATTATGTTTTTTAAAATTTAACAAATGTTTTATTTAATGTGATCTACAGTATCTTATGAGATTGACTGGTAAAAAAAGGCTAGAAAATTTTTAAAAATTCAGAATGGTATTATTTTTCCAAGTTTCTTTTTAATGACACATTTAAACTGGTTCGAGACATTTTCCCAGACTCCTGAGTTTAAGCTCGAGTCTCCTTGGTCAACAGTGAAACCCGTATCTTGCAGTGGTCTGTCTGCCCCGGGCCGCTGCACCTGGAGACTGCGTGTGGCAAGCCTAAGGGTCCGAATACTAAAGTCAGAACTAACAGGTGACGCTTCTACCTGAGATCTTATCATGATGAGCTGGTGTCAGATTTGAGCTGGTGATTTAAAGGCAAAGGTCTGTCATGTTTGGGGTCATTTTTTGGTGAACTCTCCATTGGAGCATGGTTTGTTTATATATTTGTAAGTTAAAACAAAAATACACATCACTCAGCATTAATCCCTTTATGTATTAGCATTTACGTTATTCGTGATAATATGCTTCCTGGACAGCTATTTTTGTGTTGTTCCCAATAAAACAATAATAAAAAAATGTCAAGCGGTCTGAGAAAACCAGGTTTAAAGCCCATAGTTTAATGATGAGATTTGGAGCATCAAAGTTAAGTTTCACTCATTGATTTTAATCTTTGATATAATCTTTCTATAATACCGACTAAATTACTTGCTGTTCTTTTGTCATTGTGTCTTACCTAAAGATCATTGATGACCCAGAAATAAAAAAGAGAGTCTTGAGCGACTCTTAAAGTCATCAGATGATAAATGGGATAGAACTGAGTGTGTTTGCTTTACTAAACTTTATTGTGGTTGCTATGGTATTTCTACCAAAATATAAGGTGATTTCAGATGACATCAGCTTACCTCAAGTCCACACAGGTGTCCCAGCAGAGATGTTTCATGACGAACACAGGTGTCCTGACATAAACAGTTTGTTACGGGATGGTTTCCTGGACAGGGTTTAGATTAATCCAGGCCTTGGTTATATTAGGATATTTAAATAGTTTTAACAAACAAACCTTACAAAAAACAATACAGGTGTGCATTTTGATACAAAACAATGGCACTGATATAGATGTGTCTGAACAAGGTGTTTTTTAAACTAAGGCAGCTCAAACATGCATTTTAGTCTGGGACTAAGATAAGCCTTGTTCGCAAAAACGCCCCAACATTTTCTATGGACATGTTTGACCAAATACTTTTTTTCTTTATTATTAAATACTTAAACTATTTAAAAATGGCATTAAATAATTTACAAGAACACTAAGGTTTTATTAACACATATAATCAAAACTGTACAAAATTCTAAAAAATCTTATAATCTTCAAAGTATATTTCACATTTTGCTTTTTTGGTGCAAATGAGAAACGTGTTAAATGCACACTCCAGAAATTGCATAAAGGCAACATCAAAATTCTGATAAAAAATAGAAAATATCAAACAATTGTACTAAAATAATTTTTATGCCAGGGTGATTTCCCCCAAAATTTTGTTTGAATATTTTCTTATTTCTTTAGTAAATATTTATATACATGTCTTGATACAACTTACTATTTTAATACATAATAGCATATCATAAAAATTAGTCATTGGTGGTGAGACAGATACACTCCAAAAATCTTTTTATATGTTGTTTGTTTTGCTTAAGCAGTATAGTTTAATGTTACACGTTTTCTTAAGTTTTAGATTTGGTTCAAACACAATTGAAATGCATAACACACATAAATGGGTAACTCTTTTACATGAAGAGGATTGAGTTCCCAGCATGCTTTGCTCTCATGAAAAATGAAGACAGTACATGTAAAATTAAGAACTAAACTCTTCGTTTTTAAGCAAGATGAAATATATGGGGTGTTATTGTTTGTTATTCTGTAATGTTGAAATTCAGAAGTTTTCTGTTATGTAAGTTATATATATAAGTTTTACCATGTAGTGGTGTTTCACCTATAGGTTCATGACGAGCATGTTCATACCATTTTGGCATGTATGCAGCTTTACTTAAAGAGTAAATCATGTGCAAATTATCATGCAGTAAACTCACTAGTGCTTCCAGTAAGTAACATTCATTAAGTTAAAAAATAAAGAAATATATGTTTTTATTTTAATTGTCCAACAAAAGCAAGTAAAGTTAGTTGGCTCAACATAAATTAATTTGAGTGAACTTATTTTTTACTTGTGTAAAAATCAACTTGTGTGTTAATAGGGTCATAATTTTGTTAAACCAACAAGCTATTTTTTGAATGTAGGTGTAAAACTGTACATTTTCTGTCACTGGGTTGGTTCGCTAAGGTTTCGTTTTGTACCTTTACAGGTATAAACATAATACAATGTTGTACCTATTTGGGTACATTGCTAAAGGATCTTGTGTACCTTTAAATGTACAGTTAACTGTTTTATATCGCTTAAAAAAATCCTTAAGGTAAGTAAGTAATTTTTATTAAAGCACATTTAAATTCAGCTCTTGCTGACCTAAGACTGTACAGAGTTAACATACAATCGTAACACAGTCAGTGTACATAAAAAAGTACATAATTAATTATATAAATGTTAAAAAGAGAGACAGTTATCACTCAGCAGGGAAAGTCTGAAGGTACAATTGCGTTTGAAAAACTGAAACAGCATTTTTATATTAAGAGGAGGGGCGCAAATGTTGCAAAATCTTTATGACCTAAGAGACCTGGATGCTGCATAAATCATTTCAGAAATGTAGACGGGTGCTTAAATAAACTTTCAGGGGAATTCTGTTTCTGAATAATATAGGCTATTTGGTCAAATTAAACGAAAATGTTTCCTTTGTTAAATCTGGTGAGGAGTTAAGGGGTTAAAAATCTGGTAAATATCACTACATCATGCCAATACTCTGTATATCCCTTTCCTAACAAAAATCTTGATGAGTCCAGAAAGTGACGTAAAAATATATGTTACTTTTATTATAGCCTAATTAATTGAATGAATGAATGAATGTGTTTTCGTTCCTCTAACCCTAAACAATATTTGATAATCACACAGAATCGGCACGATAATAAAAAGAAAAAACATTATTATTAATTTCGAGTTGTAAAGTCGCTATCGTTTCTCTCACAGTGAATCAAAGCAGTCACTATTCTTCTTTTATATTATATGAAGACTGTTTTAAAAGTTTCTAAAGTTTGTTTTTCTCTGTTCCGTCAGTGTATGATGTGAACTTGAATAAATGTGTTTGGGGTGACAGCTCTTGGCAGGAGAGGGAGTGCTATGTTTTATTCAGGACACTGAGGTGATAAGAGGGGAAGTGTGATTATGATAGCGATCGGTCACGCGTCGATACAGTCTCCCCCGCGCGCGCAACGCGATACTGTCGCTCGGCACGCGGGGCCATCGATTGCGCGCGCGTGGTAACTCGAGACGCCGCAGTTTGTTTCCAAGCAGTTTCGTAGCAGTGAGATCAGGTGCATACTGAAGACAAACAGGACTGTGCTCAAACTGAGCTTTAACTCTACTGAACTTCAAAACATTCAGCTTCACTCCCTTATAAAAATTCACCATGGTTTGGTTTAAACAGTAAAAAAAAACGGTTTTGCCAGTGGTCATCAAAACGAAATCAAATAACAAAACCATGGTTAACAAACATAAGGTTTAAACCTTTCTTCAGTAGATACAGTACAGTAGCCAATATACTCTGTTACTTTATGAAAGCATGTGTTTGTTTTTGTTAAATATTTCTGGTGAAGTTATTAATAAAAGAAGAGTTGCCATACCAATTGTCCTGACCTGAACTCATATGATGCTCTGATATTACCTGAAATCCACAATCAACTTTTATCAAGGCAACCCTGAAATATCAATGAACTGTAGAATCTGTCTTCAATAAATCATCAACACCGTGTAAACTTTAGCTACAAAAATGTTGCCATTTGCAAGTAATCGGTAAAGAGGTACAAGTAATGTATATGGGTTCTTCTACAAATTCCACAAAATAGTTGAACACAGAAGGCATTAAGCTGAAACATCTGTGTTTTGGTCCCCCTGATGTAAGATGTGAAGATTTTTTGTGCCAATCGTGGTCTCATACATAAAGTTATTTTTAAAATTCTTCACAAACTTTAAACTGTTCAGAAATTAAACATTTCAATATGAGAAAAGAACAGCAAATGAAGACATAGACGAATATTATCACTCAACTTGAGGAAACAGATTGCCTCAAATCATTTAAGTTTTAAAACACATGCATATGTGAACTTTAATATATTGACTCATATATGCACTTATATTTAAGTTCACAGTGCTGTATGTGTTTTAAAATTAAGGCAATCTGTTTCGTTAAATTGTTTGAGTTGAGTTAACTTATCAGGTTTTACAGTTTTCATCTGAGACAATTAACTAAAATCCGTAAAGATGATGGTGCACAAATACCAATGTAAGGAGAATTTATATTTTAATGCACAAAGCTTCAGTTGAAATCACTCTAAGTTGCTTTGAAGTAATCAGTCCTCAATTCATTAATACTAAACATTACTAAAACTAAACATTTTAGAAGCAGAAAATTTTAACATTTTAATTTTATGGTGACAAACTCTGTTTTTTCATCCTGTAAAACATGATACAACAATACTTTAAACAAATAATAATGCTGTAAAAATGATTAAATGAGATAACCAGAAGGGCAGCACATTTTGAGGGAGCTTTTCAATGTTGACTTTATCGCATGGTATTTTGGGGGGTACTATTAGCACAATAGACTTTTTATGCCTCATCACCTTGTAAAACACAAAGTCTATGGTAAATCATTTAAATTATTTAAACAATTAAAATCGACAATAAAATAAAATCCATAACCTTAAATTAAATCAGCCTAAAATGTTCAAAGTTCTAATCTCATAAATGCTCTGCTCCTCTCTCTGTCTTTTTATTAAATTTGTGCTGTATTGTTTTTAAGCTGTTCATTTTGTTTTTATGGACAACATTTTATCCCAAATTAAGATCACTTCAGCTATAGATTCAATAACACTTACAAATACAGACACCTGGCAGCAATCAGTGTCTGTAAAGCCATATTTAAGCTTGAAATATAAATATATGGTAGTAGTTTTATAACTTTTTGAGAGAGCTCTGGTAAATTTCTAACTCTATTTTATTGATATTACCTTACTTCCAATTTCCAACATCCAAAAAACTAAATGCTCTGATGTATTCAAAGATCTCTTACTGTGTGCTTACACCTCCATCTACAGGTAAACACGAAAATGGCTTACTGTCAATGTACAGCCAATGATCGTCCACTAGGTGGCATAGTTTTACCATGCACGATTTAAATGTCCCATACACTTAAAAAATTAATTTGTAAACAACACATGAGGAAAAAAATCATTTTTAATCGTGTTTTGCATGCATGGTTTGTGTCATCAGAGATTACTCACTGATTAAATAGTGTCATAAGTTATATCTGTGCTTTTCTGGGCCCTCCCTAGAATGTTATGTTTTCTATTAGTGGTCTGCTATGGACAAACACAAACATTTCATGGCTGCTTTTTGGAGAAAAAAACTTTTTTACCCTATAATACATTGCTCATATTTGAAACAAAATGTACTACAATATTGATTACATAGATTGTATGCAATGTTTTAAGCCACGGTTGAAGAAGGCCTAAGGAAACCATGAGGCAAAACCAGAATGGGTGTACATAAAAGTGGCTCATTGGAGGAGAGTTGAGCCTAAAATTACAACTCACTGGTTTCCTTTTAGATAAGACACTTACAAAGCAGTCAGATGCGTATAATGCAAATTATACATGCACAATCCAATACAGATGCATGAAACTTTTGGGGTAGTTGATGCCCTTGTCTTATGTCTTCTCTGAACCGAAAGAGAATGAAACGTGTCACTGAGCAAAAGTCTGATTATGTAATTATCAAAGGCTTACATAATTCAAATGTTTACTTTTCAAAAAACTCATGCCTGTAAGTGATGCAAACTGTCTGCAGCAGGATTATGGATGGTTAGAAGTGCAGAATTAGACGTGTGTGTGTGTGTGTGTGTGTGTGTGTGTGTGTGTGTGCGTGCGCGCGTGCGTGCGTGCGTGCGTGCGTGTGTGTGAAGGAGAGAGAGAGTGACGAGTGACACACATAGTAAATATTTTTACGCTTCAAATACAAATATTTGAAATTTTTACATTTGCAAGTTATTTGATTTAATTGACAACTATGACATACGCTACTATTTGTTTGACATGTGGACACGCGGTGAATGTCACAATGTTCCTGGAACACCAATCCATCAGCCAATCAGATTTTAGGATAAGGTTAGGAGTTTGTACATCATTATTTTTATCCCGAGCTACAGGTACAATATATTTAATTTTTCTGATTTGAGGGGTAGATAATGCTTAGGGTTTGGTTATGGGTAGTGTTTGGATTAGGTGTAAATGTTAATTCATTTTTTACAGGAATGTTTTCCAGAAACAAACAAAAAATGTTCATGTCTCAGGAGTCTCTTTATTACAAAACAACCAGAAATTTGTTTGCAGTTACAAAACTAGTTTTATAATCACAAAAAATATCTTTATAAGCTAAAGTGTCAAATCCTAATTCTAATCTAATGATTTCAGTCTCCTCAAAACAGTGCAAGATGTTTTTGGTGACAAAAGGTGTTACCCGAAAAAGCCATTTTGTCTTGAAAATTGTGTTTTTTTATTTTGTGTTCATATTTTTCTGCATTTCTGTCTAATAAAGAGACTAAAAAATAAATAACAAATATGGATGGTCATTAAACTTTGCTAAGACAACATAGCTGTGGGTGGTTTTACTTCAGAAGATATTTAATAACTGTATGGATTAGTTGTTGATGTTTTTCTGGAGCTTTAAAAATGTGACATTACCCAGCAAGCAGTTTTTGTCTAAATTTGGGCTGTCAGTGAAAGTCTAATAGACATCTAACCATAGCCAAAATGATATAAACTATGCGTATACTCTTAGAACATTAAAGCAACACCTGTTGACTTTGCTTAGATGATGAAGTATAGTACATCTCCAATTTATATGTCTTGGTTTTTGCTTGCTGGCTATCCAATTCCATTATAAAGCTGAGGATATTATTTAATATAACTCAGACTGTTTTGCTAAAATAAGAAAGTCATGGCTTAGGGGTAAGTAAAATGTGGACTTAATTTAATTTTGGGGTAAACTATTCCTTTAAATCTTACTCAGCACTTGGGTGCCTTTGTTAAGATGATACTAACATCATAAATACAAAACTGTGATAGGGTGTGAATGGTAGGCTACTGCAGAGAACTTCGTGGTAGTACTAGCGATATTAATAATATGCTATATTTAATACTCTATATACATTTCACATTACAGCATAAAACATGATATGGAAAGGACACTTTAACACTCTAAAAATGGTGCTAAATAGCACTAGAAGTGGTTCACTTAGGGGAACCATTCGATTTTTGGGATCTGAGAACCACACCAGATAGCCTATTATGTAAGGTATGTTTGTAAAAACTACTTAAATGTCTTAATATAACTAAGGCCTATAGTACTGGATCAGATTCTCTTTATTAGTCAAGCAGGGCTGGAGTTTTTGAGCTTGACCGCTAGGGAGTGGAGGAGTGAATTTCTCTCCCTATTTCTCCGCTCGGGAGGGGGAGTCAGATGAGAATGAAAGCTTTTCCTCGGAGTTGAGGAGCAGGTTGGGTTTCGATCACGAATAACCGTGAACAGACCGGCGAACAACAGTGCAGTGCCGCGCTTCGATACTTCACGAGCCGAGGCGAGCGCATGGAGACATAACGACATGAAGCGGACTTTGTCGGTGTCTTTGGAAAGCAGCGAGCGAGCCATGAGTCCAGGATACTGATTAGAGTTGACACCAGCCCAGCTCCAGTAGCAACTCTATTCACACTTCACCTCCAACCCCCTCCTTCACTCCTAAACCAGGAAATCAACGCTTATCCTTCGTCCCATAGATTCAACAAAAAACACCAGAGCCTGGATTGGCTTTATCGATGAAGATCTCGTCGGTGTCGTCGCTTTCTCTGGTGTCGTTGCATTCGGAAGTTCGGCTTTACATCTGAATCGGATCCGCGCTGTCTGCGAACAATGAGGTAAAGCGTGTCAAATCAGATTTGTTACCCGCGCTTTTGTGTGCGCCCTACACTGTAAACATTTTATAGGGCGCCATAATGATCGAGTCCAGTCGCATGTGTGAGTTTATCCCATAGCTTATAGAGTTCACTTTTTTGTTACTCGCGTCTGCTATGTGTTGGTCTTCATAGGCGCAAGTGTTTCTGAAGGTCTAAACTCAAAGAGCAGATCCACCCGTGTTTTGTCTTGACTGTGACAGCCCGTCAAATGTTTTTGTTTGTTTGTTTCTTTAATACTGTTGCTGCTGTGTTTGGTATTTTAAAGTGAATGTAAATTGTTGCGTTTGTTTGTAGTTAATTATAAGATTCTTTTGGATAAGGAAAATGTCGAGATTCACATTTATTTATTTGTCAGACGCTTAACACGACTTCAAACCATGCAATTTTATCAGATTGTGTGCGATCGAACTTATGACCTTTGCGCAACTACAGGTTTTAATATATATATGAATATCAAATGTCACAACGAGTATGTAAACTGGTTTAAATAGTAGTAGTAGTAGTAGTTGTAGTTTTTTTTATTAAGGTGCACCTGTAATGTGGACTAGATATGTACTTTTGCATAACAATAAAACTTTGTTTCGTACAAACACGAGAATAATAA
Source organism: Misgurnus anguillicaudatus (assembly GCF_027580225.2). Lineage (NCBI taxonomy): Eukaryota > Metazoa > Chordata > Actinopteri > Cypriniformes > Cobitidae > Misgurnus > Misgurnus anguillicaudatus. Next base: position 7,565,482 of record NC_073351.2, read on the forward strand.
ACTCGTGTCGTTAATCGTGTCCTCTTGCTGACTGATCGTAGTTGTTTATTGTACAAGTTGAAAATGTTGCTGTCAAACGGTTAATTGAATACCTGGCTGAGCCTTTGTAACACGTAGCCAGCCCTCTTTTATGAGTCCTCCTCCCTGCTCTCTTTAAACGTGTAGTGTATGACAAAGTACCGCGAGAGCGATTCAAACCCTGTGCTTTCAACTAGCTCTCGCGGTATTTTGATGTCATACCGATCGGTCTGCGGAGAGCGTCGCATGAAATCTTTTCTATGGGAGTTGGCCCAGACGTGATTTGACTAATCATATTATTGTCAAGGCGTGTATCATGAATATTTATGAGGCTTTGCAAAATTCAGCCAATAGATAACGTCTAGTAACCCAATAAATATATATAAATCTAGACGGCGCCATAGTATTATTGGTGATTTGGCGGTCAGATGTAACCTATTACTACCCGAAACTAACCTACATTGTGGTGCACTGGAGCCTAAAATCCAAATCCTACTTCAGCCTGTGAAGTGTGTAGTTGGAGAGACACTCTTTTTATGGAGTACTCAACTAAACTAGTTTAGTTTATTGATATTCTAGTCTCAAGGTAGAACAGAGAATTAAAGGGGGCATGTCACAAGATTTTTTTTAAGATGCAAAATACATTTTTGGTGTCCCCAGAGTACATATGGAAAGTTTTAACTCAAAATACCATAGAGAAAATGTATTATTATAACATGTTAAAATTTACAGTTTGTAGGTGTGAGCGAAAATGTGTTGTTTTGGGTGTGTCTTTAAAATGCAAATGAGATGATGAAGTGCAAACTCTGATCACAATGATGGTGGATTGTTGCAATTGAAACTCAATTGTGTTGTAAATTATTTTCTCTCTCTCTCTCTCTCTCTCTCTCTGCACTAAATGGCAGTGCTGTGATTGGAGAGTGCTGATTAAGGGGCGGTATTATTATAATAAGATCTCCTTATGACATCAAATATGACCTAATTTGTCACATGCTTGCAGAGAATGGTTTACCAAAACTAAGTTACTGGGTTGATCTTTTTCACATTTTCTAGGTTGATAGAAGCACTGGGAACCCAATTATAGCACTAAAACATGGAAAAAGTCATATTTTCATGCCATGGCCCCTTTAAAACAAAAAACAAGCAAGTAATGACATACTATATAAACAAAAACTATTATTTTAGAGATCAAGCTGTTTTACCGATAGTAGGTTAATTGTTCTTTTGGTATTTAAGTATCTTATATACAATGCCCAGAACTTAACTTTGGTTTTTGACAAACTAATAACTAAATGATCATATCACTGCAACATTAACACACAGCATTCATCGTTCACTGTTAAGCCCGGGATACACTGCATGACTTTTGGCTCTCCCAGACGAAAGATTGCCATTGTGAAACAATCGTCACAATTTCTGTGATCGTGGCTCTTAATCGGTGGTCTAATGTCGTACAGTAAGAGAGGTTCAAAGACGGCCATTTTCTCTGTATCGCGCCCAAAGACAGCCTACGATAGTGTCAGAAATTCAGCATGATCAATGCAAAAGTGTGTTTTCTGCTACGATCTGTGGACCGGTATTTGTTTACTAGTAGTGCATGCTGATGACGTTGCGTTAACGTGTCGAAGCCCTCACAACCTACAATTCAATAGGTGTCATTGTCGTACAGTCTACATGTCGCACAGTGTGATAAGGTTATGATCCTATAGGATGGCAAAAATCCTGCACTGTATCCCGGGCTTTAGACTTTGCTGTAACCTCTATAGTTACCTACCACAAAATGCCTAGTAAAATACTATAATTATTATAGTTTTTTACTGTAATGTGCACTGCATTATGTATATTTGTATGTAATTTACAGTAACATACTACATTTTTGGACATTTGTGGTATTGGTGCGGTAGTGACAGTGGTAGTAGTGGTGCTGCACTGAAACACTTCTAGTAGTAAAAAAACAAGACCATTTATTTAGTCTATTTTTTACTTTCTCCTAACTTTATTAGTTAGGATAAAGTTTTGGCCCCAAATTAAACAAAAAGTTTTTAGTTATAGTTTACTTTCTCCTAACTTTATTAGTTAGGATAAAGTTTTGGCCCCAAATTAAGCAAAAAGTTTTTAGTTATAGTTTAGTTAAAGTTTTTTTATGAACATGCCTTAGAAAAATATTTTAGTTATTCTAAGACAATTCTAAGGCTAACATTATTTTCAGTTGAGACAGCTCAAACATGTGTTTTAGTCTAGGAGTAGCCTAAAGCACTGTGTGTGAAACCGGTGGTATGTCTAAAACAGTAGTTCCCAACCCTTTTAGCCCTACGTACCGCCACAGCCCAATCGGTAAGACTCAAGTACCCCTTCAATGACACTAAACCAAGGTTGTGTTTTAAAGACAAATAATTAGTAATATTAATTAATTAATTAATTTTAAACATTAAAGTAAAAATCACTGACTGTGAAGAACGTTTATTTCAACAAACCACCATCATTGCGATCATTGTTTGCATTTTATCAGCTAATTTGCATTTTTAAAGACACACCCAAAAATGGCACATTTTTGCTCAGGCCTACAAAATGGCAATTTTGACATGCTATAATTAATTATCCGCAGGGTGTTTTGAGATACAACTTCACATACGGACTCTGGGAGTGCCAAAGACTTATTTTACAAATGAAAAAAATTTCATCATATGACCCCTTTAAGGGCCAGATTTACTAACAGCTTGTGCAAACCATCATTTTGGCGTTAAATAACGACTGAACTTACTAAAGACACGCAGTAGATATTTAGCTCTGAAAAAGTGTTATTTTTGCGACCTTATTGCATATGCATTTGTAGAAGTTTTCCTGTGACCCTGTACTAAATTGCGCTGCTCTTAGTAGATTGCAATGGTCATTATGGAAATGTGCTTATGCCATTATTGTGCCTATGTGTTTTATTTGCGCCTTTGTAGTAAATCACACGCACATTTTCGCTTGTTTGGAAACTCTTCACGTACCCCCTTGGCTACGTGTACCCCTGGTTGGGATCACACGCAAATTTTTCCCAAATTTCGCTTGTTTGGAAACTCTTCACGTACCCCCTTTGCTACGTGTACCCCTGGTTGGGAATCACTGGTCTAAAACGTACAGTATCTACACTTATGTTACTGTAGGAGGCTCTCATAGTAACTTGCTGGCCGTAATTTACCATAAAAATACAATGAAAAGTCTGTTATGTTGTTAATAACAATTATCAAAATAATGTGTTATTAATACTAATAATACTTATAACAACAAAAGAAACACAATCTTATTATTATCTATGACAACGTTATGTTTATGCAGTTGTTTTCTTATGTCTGTTAGCTATGCATTATTCATTGAGAATGAATGGCTGTTATGTAAAAAGTATCAAAACAATCTTACAAATGTATGTTACTTTATGCAAACGGATGTTAATAAAGTTGTTGTGTTCTTTATTAAGAAATATGAATATGTGATCCTGTCTTTGAAATCTAGGTTAAAGTCTCTAATCTAATGATTGATTTCAATCTTTGACGTGACTTTTCTCAGTCAATATTAAAGATGTCAAGTTATATTTTTACACTAGCTGGGTTTTCACAGGCAGTGTCACATGTATATCTATTTACAATTACGTGCTAAACCGATTACCTAGAAGTGAGGTGTAAGTTCTGCACAACACACTGGTCAAGCAGATAATGCAGGTGATAGGAAATTACTCAATTGGTGCAACAGGAAAGCGTCTGTTCTATAAATGTATATTCTGTGCTTTTGTAAAACGGAAAACGCATGCATATACCCCATGTGATCTTGAGAATTTAAAATAGTTTTGCTTTGCCCATCAACATTAACCTGCGTGAAAAGGTTTTTTTTTAGTCAGTGCGTCTCTATCTTGCATCAACATGAAAATGTGTTCATAAATAAGCAGTTCCTGTAAAACCTTCACTTTGCTTGTCTACGGCCATGCAAATGAAGCTATGAGCCAGCATGGCCTGCATGTCTATTGTGACACACAGGAAACTAGACTTGAACGAAGCTTGATGGTCCACACAAAGTGCGTCAGGGTCAGTGCTGATGCATAACTATCAGCTTACTTACATAATAGGTGTGAGGAATGTTGTCGTGTTTACAAGTTTATTGTCCCGTCATGTTGAATGTCAACACCAGAACGCAGTGGAGTGGTTGGCACCTCGTTTTCAATTTCACTTTGCCACCCAACACAATGATGGTTTGCTAACTGACCTTGTCATTTGGGAGGCCCAGCATTGAATTTGTGGGAACTCGGGCCATGTCAATGACCTGCAGTCGCTGGGTTAAATTCACAAAGTAATCAAAGTTCCAGTGTTATTTCAACACACTGCATTCTTACTCTTTTAAAAAGGGGAAGTGTGTAAATCCTGGGCAACTGAACGGGCATGTCAGGCAAAAAAAAGGATCTTTTGTAGTTTTGTACTTTTTTGTTTTCAATATCACCTCAACAAAATTATATTTGATCAATCTTTTATTTATATGTGCCAGAGTTAGATATAGTTAGATATAGTTTGTTTGTTCTCGCTTTGGATGAAAGTGTCTGTTAAATGCCTAAATGAAATGTACTTTTCATCCCTCACTGTTCATTTGAGTGGGACTGAATTGGCTCAGCCAATGGTGTGAGTTTGGGGCAGGGATATCTTTGCCTCGAAAGATAGCAAAGTGTTTGAATATGGTGTTTTTGTAGGGATGTTCCGATCCGATATGCTGGTATCGGGTCCGATCCAGGCTTTTTGGTTGGATCGGACATGGGATCGAGGACCGACAACGTGACCGATCCAATTCCGATATTTGCGTTAGCCGTGGTTGTTACTGACAAGCTATTAAAAGGACAACGTATTATAAAAGCACCATAAACGTAAGACATAAGTCTTTTAACACACTCAACAGCTTCATGTGAAGGAACTAACGCACATTTAAAGATCTTTAAGTTTACAGAAACACTGTAACGCAGTGTTTCCCACAGGATTTTGAGGAGACTGTGGTGGTGATGACGTCAACCGCTAATTAGCATATATGTGACGTCATCATGTCGTGTTTGCGTTTGATCTAGTGTTGGCACCTGAAATATGTTTCACTTCTACTCTTTGATCTGTATCTGTATTTGATCTATATTATATATCAAATTATATTTTAAGCTGAATTAAGCTGTTTTAAAAAGTGAAATAAAAATGTAAATGGGAATCGTGAAAATTCTATTTGTGGGGGCCAGTGTTGATTCTGTGGTGGGCCACCACAAATAAATCTATGTATGGGAAACACTGTAACGTTAACTTACTCGCAAACTGAGTTAATAATCCACTGGTTAAAGGAATAGTCTACTCATTTTCAATATTAAAATATGTTATTACCTTAACTAAGAATTGTTGATGCATCCCTCTATCGTCTGTGTGCGTGCACGTGGGCGCTGGAGCGCGCTGCGACGCTTCGATGGCATTTGGCTTGGCCCCATTCATTCAATGGTGCCAATCGGAGATGGAGTTGGAGGTGACCAAGCACATCAACGTTTTTCCTGTTTGGGACGAGTGGTTGTACGAGCAGGTTTGGTGGTACAAAATAAAACGTAGCGCTTTTCTAAGCGGATTAAAAAGAGGAGCTACATTTTATGGCGTAATAGCACTTGTGGGAGTACTTGGACTCGGCGCAGTAACACCCTCCCTCTCCCATTATGAGAGGGAGAAGGGGAGAGAACTTTTCAGGCGAGTCGAAGTACTCCCAAAAGTGCTATTACGCCATAAAATATAGTTCCTCTTTTAAATCCGCTTAGAAAAGCGTTACGTTTTATTTTGTACCACCAAACTTGCTCGTATAACTACTCGTCTTAAATAGGAAAAACGTTGATGTGTTTGGTCACTTCTAACTTTATCTCTAAATGGTAGCGTCATTCAGACACGTAAACACAAGATAAGTTTACGCTATTTTAAAGATTTTAAAAAGTCTCAGTAAGCCGTTGGATGGATGCAATTCACTTTGTGCTGAGTGCACGATGCATCTTTTCTCTTTGAGTTTTAACAGTTATAAACTTTCCATTGTGGTGCGAGGATTCCCATGGGAGGATGATTCGGGGGCATCAATTCTGCGCCCAAAAAAACCCATAGACGACCAGGAAGCCCAGTATATGATTTAGGCGCATCAATTCTGCACCTGAAATGTGCATTAAAAGTCCGGTCAAGCGCATAATTCCCAAAATAACCATCTGCACACTAAAGCTTTTTTACTATGACAGTTTTACGCAATTAAGAAAAAAATATTTAGCATACTGAATTGATCAAACGTACCTATTATATGTTCTCCTAAACACAGTCATGATTAATATTTACTAATGTTACTGTAACTTGTAAATCATTTTAAATTATTGATTTTAACATTTAAGGGTGTTTTCACATATACACTGTTTGGGTCGGCCCAAATGACGTGTCGCTCCGAGTACGGTGCGTTTGGGTCAGTGTGAACACAACAGCCGCACTCGGGTGCGCACTAAACGGCCGCTCCGAGACCGCTCTAAACAGGTGGTCTCGGAGCGGCGGTTGCCGAACTCTGGGGCGACCCACCTGTGGTGTGAACACTGCTGGACCTCGGACCGAACCAAATACAGGAAGTTCTCCACATGTTTGAGCCACTGGGCTTTCGTTGTGACGTGAGCCGGGTGTTATATTGTGGGTTAACAACAAACAAGCCAATCTGGTCCGTTGCAGAGAGATTCGCTGTCTCCTTTACGTTTGAGCTGATGATTTTATAAATGCATAGCTGTCCTCCACACACAAATAGTGACATTACGGGCTTTTTAGCAAACGGCTCCGTGAGAACGGCTTTAATAGAACAGCTAAGCAATTTCGCGTTAAAGCAAAGAAACTTCGCAAAGACGTGCATCGTTTATCTCCACATCTTGATAGCTGCGCTCTCCCTGTCAGGCTGGTTGTCGTGGAAACGTGGGGGTGGTCATGAGACGGTAAGAGCTGTCAGAGACCAATGACAGCGCTGACCGTTGTCACATGGCGTACGGTGCGGCATTTCGAGTAAAGTAAAAAATATATATATGTGAACACGGACCGCACTAACTGAAAAATGATACAATGTATTTTGGTGCGCTCCGAGGCCGCACCACGGTGCGCACCAACATATGTGAAAACAACCTAAAATGATACTAGATGTAGCAGAAAGCACTATACACATTTAATTACAATAGTATCGGGCAGATATCGGTATCGGCTGATATATGGAATTCTGGTATCGGAATCGGATCGGAAATGAAAAAGTGAGATCGGGACATCCCTAGTTTTTTGCAATTCTATTTGGTGATGCCAGTGACTTCGCCTTTAAGTACAACACCGGCATGCATGTGGTCCACATCTGACGTTCGCTGCTTGTTCCTGTGTGTATTTCTGTCACTCGGAAAGCCTGTCGCTCTTAAAGTGTCTGTGTGATTAATAACAGCTCTGTGATTCACTGCTGTTATCAGGCTGGTGGACTCGCCCAGCATATCTTTATCTAAATGACTTCTCCACTATAATTCTTCTCTAGGTCAAAGGGCTTTAGGGTGGTGGTGCTGGTGGCTTTGTTCCTCCATGCCAGATGCTTCAGTGCTGGTCTTCTGCTGACTGTATTAAATTTATCTTGATTCAGAGTGGTTACCGATATTGAAATAGTGGTGCAGTATGTTAGTGGTTAACCAGTATGTGCGGCTAATATCGATATCTAGAGATCAGGTGGCTGATGGAAGATATATGCATAGTATATTTTTAATCATAGCAAATGCAGTGTACTCAGAGCGGAAATTTTAAAGCTGCACAATTCATCGGTTTATATCACTAGTAGTAATGTTAGATACCTCAGTATAGTCGCCTAATGCTGATGTCCAAAGTTTGGTAGTTTGAATCATTCTGTCAGTAAAGAACCGCTTATTAATCTTACACATGCATTGTGTTGGTCCAGATATATAGGATGTGTCCTGTGGCTCTTCATAGTATTGAATGCCGTAATAAACACTGGACAGATGTTATGTCCACACATGATCGGATGGGATTTACTTGAACTCTTTTTTTTTTCTCATCTTGGCAGATTTCTTAATCACCAGTGTGACTTATAAGAAGCTGCATATATTTGTTTTTATTGACTTAAGCTAAGTGTACGATTCCATTAGGGCAATCTTTCATGTCTGTAAGAACACAGTAATTTTAGAGATGTAGTGTGAGATAAAAGCAGGACATCAAGACTCATACATTAAGTTTAATTTTGGAAAGATAAAGTGGCAATAAAACATGCAGGAGTGGCTCGAACGAGTAAAACCTTTAGGGCTGCAAAACGATTAATCGCGACTAATCGTTTGCATAAAAAGTTTTTGTTTAAATCGTATGTGTGTGACTGTGTATAATATTTATGTGCATATAAATACACCCAGATGCAAATATATATTTAAGAAATAATTATATATAGATTATTTTTATTATTATACATACGTGTGTGTATAACTTTTATTATGCAATCGATTAGTCGCGATTAATCGTTTTGCAGCCCTAAAAAACTTAAAATATTATATATATATATCTATATATATATATATATATATATATATATATATATATATATATATATATATATATATATATATATATATATATATATATATATATATATATATATATATTACAATCTACTTCTTGAATATCAAATCATTTAAACTATTTGTACTCTGTTATTGTGCATGTAGAAATGGCTGTTCTTAGATATTTGAATTAAAGACTTAGGGGGAAAAAGTACTTGAAAATAACTGGAAATAAAGTACTTTATTTATTTCAAACAAAAACAAAACATTTGCTGTGTATCATCATTATCCGGAACATGAACCGAAAGATACAAACAAATTGTCTGACATCAAAGTCTGACATCTTTGCAAAAATATGTGCAACTTGTGGATGAACAATCAGATAAAAACTGGACTTTATCCACAATACAGTTACAGCGACTTAGGAAAATAAGCAAATTATGCAAATATTTTTGCCTGGTGTTATACTAATGGAGCACAGCTTTAAACACAGATCAGTGGCTAAGCAATGAAACAAGACATCTCTGTTACTGGTTGCTTAGTTGGCATTAATGTAAGGTTATTATTTTGATGTCTAAAAATATTATATCAAAATATATCAAAAATATATCTTATATTACAATGAGACACAATGGATTTCAAATGGTTTTACTTTAGAACCCAGATTCAGATGTTAGATATCAAGCTAGGACCCAAAAATTGTCCATAAATTAAAACCTTGAAGCTTATTAAAGGGGTCATGCCATGTTTCTTTTTATTATTTTATTATGTACTTTGAGATGTACTTATTATATAGACCTTTTGCGAGTCTACGTCACAGTTATGTCACGGGCGCAATGTGGTGGCAGAAAAACAGTGGAAATGAATGAGACACGAGTGAAACTAACAATATAACTCACTAGAAAATGTTTTGTTGTGCTGTTGAGTGTCAGAATAAGAGTGCCAAAATAGATGACCTTCATTTTTATAGTATACCGTCGTCGAAGACACCATTTGAAGATAAACGTAGGTGTTTATGGTTGCAATAAAAGCCCTCAACCGGACAGACTGGAGTGATGAAATCAGCGTTTTTATCACGTTACGTTTATAATTTATTTAGAAAGATTAAAGATTTGAATTAGTTCATAATATCAATAATATTACCATTTATTAAAGTTTTCTTTTTTTTTCGTTTTCTAGTACTTCTTTTTACCTTCTGTCTTATGTCTTCTTCCTGTTTGTTCTAAATTATGATGTTTACTAATAAATAAATAAATATATAAACATAGCACACACACGCGATGTAATGAGTGTTAATAATATATAAACAGGCCTATACAAATTAATTTGTATGTAAACATAATAGTTTTAGAACAAACACGTAAGCTAAAAATATAAGGAAGAAATTGAAAACAGGAAAATGATGAAATATTTAATTAATGATATTATACAGAATACATGATAGTATTGCTCTTATAAGTACTTTAGCGATTCATACTGTAAAAATAATTGATAAAGAACAATACATATACATTACATACATGCACACATATCAGTAACCAATCCATTTAAACTTTTAATTTATTTAAAAAATAAACGTAACTTGGTGAAAACGTTATAAGAAACATTACACTTAAGAGGAATATGGGGGAAACAGACTTCTACAGAACACCAGATCCATAAAAATCACAGTTTAACACTAAAACACTTTACACCGCTATTGCGAAGCTGTCACTTTCTGCCACCATTTGGGCTCCGCCCACAAAAAACGTCCTCTCTGTTTGCAAACACGCAAAAGGTCTATTGCTCAAGGTTTTTTATGACACTTTTCCATCTAATTTAACAGTCTGATTTGTGTGCTTCTCCTTTAAGAATGTTCAGCCTGGCTCGGTTTCCTGCCCACTTCTTTGATTGACAGGCTACATGCTGCGGCTACTATACAAATACTATGTATTTGTACTATTTCCCTACAAATACAGCTTCTCAATTGAAGCACATTGTGTGTTTATTCATGTCACAGACAGTGCCAAATAACACAAGCACAACGATAAAAGTTTTCAGCACTAAAGGAAGTATATAAATGAATCACTATAGCGAACACGTATCGTTCTCAGCCAGTGTGTACAAACACAGAATTGTTTTTAACGTCCAAGTGCTTTAAAAAGTACAAAAGCAGCATGGTCACGTTTTCCGCATGAGAAATGTAAAGCAAATGTGATATACTTGAGCATATGTGCTTAGCCATTTCGGTGGGTGCTTGAACCCAGCCCGAGAGCACCCATGGGATTTGCGCCTACGTGCGTGAATTGAAATCACGGTTCAAGTGAGGAACCTTATTTGGGTTATAATGTTTCCAGCTGTGCTAAAAATGCGTTCTGATGGTGTACTGGAAGTGCAGATTGATACTTTTTTCGCAACCTTGAGTGACCAAGAGAGAAGATCTTGCCTCATTGTTACGCCCCCAAAACCAGTGGGTCCCCCCCTAAGGAGGACATTTTAAATTATGAAACTTAGAGAATGTATTAATGATAACAAGACTTGTTAAGTCAATAGATCAAGGCAAAATTGATTCCCAGTGTAATAATACCATGACCATAGGCCCAGAGTAGACCATAGGCTTGTAAATAACAAAGGTGATTAGTAAGGTTGACTAAATTTAATGCATTGGTGCTATTAATAGGAGAGATCCTTTTTGTCAGTTAAATGTTAAGTCACTTGTTGTGGGAATTGTTTTGTTTCTGTATGCTGTGTCATACGCTGCCAAGTGTATGTTTGAATGCTTACAGTCATGCCGACAACCGCTTAAAAAATAGTTTCAGAAAAAATGCTAAAACTAGATGATCCCCATTCCAATAACTGCGAGATGAGAGAGATTGTATCTGCGCTGTAAGGTTTTCTCCGAAAGCTCAAGCTCTCCATTTCTGCTTCTTTCTGAGTTTACGCAATAAATCTTTTAGGTTGTTTATTTGTTCAATATTTGTTAAATGCACACAGAAAAAATGTTGTTTTGCACACACTCAATCCTAACTATACTAGTGTTGGGCGATATGCCCTATTTTGAGATCGTCCTATCGTCAGCCTGTGAGATCGGCGATACACGATAGTATCGGGGGGCGGGGCAGTGGTTTACTCATTTTTTTATTTGTTAATTTTTTACTCATTATAACAAGTCACTTGATAGGTGGACAAAAAAGAACAAGAGCAACACCGTCATGACCGCAACCTTCTTAAAACTGATGCCATTAATGCGGCCGCGTCATTAAAACCCTAACAATGATTAATAACTGTAAAAACATCCTTCTGCGCGCGCACGCACACAGGCATGCAAACACACACACACACGCGCGCGCGCACATACAAACAATTCAATTCAATTCTGTTTAGTGCTGTTAGAGAGGGCTACACGTCAAGCAGTGGTGCTCACATGAGGTGCCTTTTTAAACGCATCGGTCCAGCGGAACGCGATCATATTTTAAACACAATCATATATTAAACACGAGGGACGTGTTGCTACAACTCATTAAAAAGCATATCATAAACAGGATTAATACGTAGTGATCTGACTTCGGACAGAGCGCAGCTCTCTGCACGTTCGCGGGAGTGAGAGAGAGATGCGCTAATATGCAGCGGGTCATATTTTAAACAAAAAGTAAAGTTTGCCTCAGCTCGCATGAAACGCATTAAACTGAACAAATACATAAGGATTACTACTTCAGTTTATGTTTAGACTTTGGACAGACGCGAGAGCGCGTGTGCACGTGAGACAGAGAGAAACGCAGCTGGATTTAGTGCTAGAAGGAGTCCAAGACGCGCGCATTAAGTGCAGGTACATGCAAGAAGGAATTCTCTCTTTACAAGCTCTCCGCGTAAAGTGAAGCCCACAAAGTCTCATGCAAGGAAAAGCATGCATTGTGTATGTTAATGTAAAACTATGATGATGATGATGATAATAATAATAATAATAATAATAATAATAATAATAATATTAATAACCATTCGCCAACTATCGTCATGACTATCGCCATGAAAGCCTGCCATTGGCGATATGTCTGAAGATCGTCGATACACGATACTATCGTTTATCGGCACAACCCTAAACTATACACAGTTTGTTGCAATTTATTATTTGCACTTATCATTGACCTATGACCTATTTTTGGGTCACTCACAGCCTTGCAGTCAAGAACCACAAGAGAGTATCGTATGCATCCTCTCTTCACGTAACTACAGCAGAGGCTTGTGGGAAAGGATCTGGCTGAGGTCAACTACTACAGCTCATTTGGTCTCCATCAACCTCAAGTAAAAATCACTGAATGTAAGGGGGCGTTAACACGACAACATTTCAACCGAAACATGGACATTTTCATGTATTTTGGCTGTTCGTTTACACAACAAAATTTCTTGAAGTGTGGTCCTGACAGCAAAATTTTGAAGACGGGTTAGGGTTTAAAGTGCCATTTTTAGCAGGTTGATGATGCTTGCTATGCTTCTTAATGAATTACGGTAAAATGCCGCTTATTTCAAAAGCCAGGGGACGAGTAACCATATGACGCGCAGCTCCAGGAAATGTCTTAAAGGAATATTCAATTTTCTTAAAAGAAAAATCCAGATGATTTGCTCACCACCATGTCATCCAAAATGTTGATGTCTTTCTTTGTTCAGTCGAGAAGAAATTATGTTTTTTGAGGAAACCATTGCAGGATTTTTCTAATTTTAATGGACTTTAATAGAGCCCAACATTTAATACTTAACTCAACACGTAACAGTTTTTTTCAACGGAGTTTCAAAGGACTATAAACAATCCCAAACGAGGCATAAGGGTCTTATCTAGCGAAACGAGTGTCATTTTTGACAAGAAAAAAAAGCTCTTTTAAACCACAACTTTTCGTCTAGGTCCGGTCCAGCACGACCTAACGTAAATGCGTAGTGGCGTAGGGAGGTCACGTGTTACATATATAAAACGCACATTTGCGGAACGTTGTAAACAATAAACTGACACAAAGACATGAATTAGTATCAGTTGACATACAACAACGTCAGAACGGTCCTCTTTCTCAACACTTGTAAACACTGGGGCGGAGTTTCGCGTTCGTCTTCTGTGACCTCTTGACGTCATGACGTATTGCGTGGGGTCACGCTGGCGCATCACGACCGGATCTACATGACGAGAAGTTGTGCTTTAAAAGTGTATATTTGTTATTTTTATTGTCAAAAATGACAATCGTTTTGCTAGATAAGACCCTTATGCCTCGTTTGGGATTGTTTATAGTCCTTTGTATACAATGTATGCCCGATTTGAAAAATTTGGTGGTGCATGTACAGTATGTGCGCACCCTTCTGATGACGGAAATTATGTACTGAACGTGGACCGCAAAAAATGAACTATAATTCGGATTTAAAGGTCACGTTTTTAAACCCTAGTTAGCGTGTAATGTTGCTATAATAGCATAAATAATACCTGTAAAATGATAAAGCTCAAAGTTCACTGCTAGGGGATATATATTTTCTTTAACAGAATTCGCCTTTCAAAGCCTACAGCGAATGTCCAGCGAGCCCTCTACTTCCTGCTTTAATGACGTGATTAGAACAATTTTGTTGACTAAACTCCACCCACAGGAATATGTCAGTCACAAGCTAAGCTAACGGCAAGCTAAGTTGCTATCGAATCACAACACAACTACAAAATCAAAACTCGATACGTATTTCTGAGGGAGGGAGAACAAGGAAGACATCAGCCCATTTTGAGGACAGTCAAAACAGCAGTATACAATGTAAATTGTGTAAAAAAACAACAACGCTATTTTACACGTGAAACATAAACGCATGTTATATTGCGCACTTAACACAATCAAAGCTTCAAAAACACAGAAAGAACGGGACCTTTAAGTGTCAACTATGAAAACGTGAATCTGTGATAACGGTGACATCATCCATGTAAGCAAGTGAATTGCTGCTGCTGTCACTAAAGTCGAGCTAAGTGGGCGTGGTTTCAGTAACCAGCCACATCAGCTTTACCCACGTCCCACCTCTTTACCTATAGTGACGCGTGGCCAAGATGGCGATGACAGGCTCTGCCAACTATTGGCTTAAAAAAAGTTCTTCACAAAGCTATTGGTGATGTCACGGACACTACATCCATATTTTTTACAGTCTATGAAAAAACCTGTGTGTGTGCACAAGTGAAGTCTTATTTTACAAGGCAAAATCGCTGACATGTCTTATCGTTTTTAATTGTTGCAGTGTGTACGTGAAATTTTCCTAAATGCAAAGGAAAATGTTTAGTTTTTTATCAAATCGTTGCATAAACGTAGCCTAAGTTTTCATTGAAGTACATTTGGGAGACTATTGCTGCCAAGAAAGATCTTGGAAGAAGCACAAACCTCAGCGTATAATTTAAGCCTTATAGTTAAAGAAGCACATAGTAATTCCAATCATAACACATCTGATGTTACGACTCGTGTCTGTTTCATGTCCATTGAGTGTTGCAGCAGACTCGAGTAATTATAGCCTTTCTTGTCTTGGCTTGTCCCGATTCTCCCTGGTATTTTTTTGTTGCATTGGCTCGTCGTAAATCCTGTGAAATACAGCCCTAATGCCAACTCTGAATTAAGGTACAGCAAGCTCAAATGGATATCGATCTGACCCAGGCTACAGACATTCAAATGGCTAAAAATAATACTTCCTTGAATAAGAGAGACAGTGCTGTGTTTTGATATCCAATATATTATTGAGTTTGTTTAGAAAAGAGTAGGAAAAACAAGAAGCACATTTAAATGAACAGTTCTCCCAAAAATAAACCCGAGAATGTTGGGATATTTGTGGTTGTGTTTTGCAGGCTTACCGTAGTTAAATAAACCGGCAGCGTTTTTAAATGTAAAGACTTGGACTCTTTTATGCAGTACAGGTCATATAACCTACTTCTATTTTTCAATGTATTGTAATTCAATATTTCCCCAGCTGTGAATTTCACTTCTCTTCCTGTATACAAATGTAATACGATGTCTCGGCAGTGCTTTGAAATCTATTTAATATGTAACGTTTAGATCGGTAGTGGGGGTCGCCCCGCACCCTGCGGCGGGTGAATTTACTCACTTGGCCTCTGTTCTGTAGCCTGGCACTGTGCCACAGTCATACTGCTTAGCTAGACCTTACAAAGCCTCTGTCACACCCTCGCTGCTTTCTGATTGGCTCATTATCCGTCATTATTGCTTTGAATGGCTGGTGAAACGGTCCTTGTGCAGGATTAGCTGCATGAATTGCCACAGTTGCTTACAGAAGCATTTAGCATTAAATGCTGGCAAAAACCATCTTGTTTATTGTATATGAAACACTTGTGGTTGTTGGTAACACATTGACGGTTTTCAGGCTAAGGCTTTGTAAACAAAGTTAAACACCTCTGCACAACTGTTCACTCCTAAAGACTTGAACCAGAGGTTTTTGTAACTGTACCCTGCATGGTTTCTATGTCTGACCTCATACACTTAAAATACATGCCTTTTTAATATTAACCCGTACAGACCAAGACAGAAGTTGGGTGATTCTCGCGAAAATTGGACTTATGATGTGTCATGAAACCTTTTTGATGAAAAAAGTAAATGCAAAGTAAGAGTATCAAAATAAGAACTTAGCATACAGTTACAAACATCTCTACATGGACTATTTTGCACATGATCAATTTAAATGACATACAAACCAATTTTGTTGTTTTTTCCACATTTAAGGGGAACATTTTCATTACCGCAACGTATTCATGATTGGATTTGGGTTCTTTGACATGGAAATATTTATAAAGAAAAAATCTAAAAAATAAAAAGCTTCAGTGCATGTTATACTATAAACATTTACAGTAAAGAAACATGTGGTGTTTGGTGATCATTGGTAAATGTAAAGACAATAATAAGGAATATAAATGTGTCCAAGAAAAATTTTCTCATCCTCCGCAATTTTTCAATCATTGTTTAAGTCCTCAATGAACTTACATTTTTAAAAAAGAAAAAAATGTTGGAAGGGACATATTTGACAGTGACACTCAATATGGCTACCAAGTAAGCAGTTCTTATTTTTTTTCTCTCCAGATAAAAGTTGAAATTTTGTTTGTCATAGTACCTAGGCAACTTTTTAGTTCTCATTACCAAAACATGAGTTTGTAAATGCATATATTTAATGTAATATCATGTTGCGGTAATGATAATTTTTGATAATGATAATCTAAAACATTTAAATAATTTTATAAGAAATATTTTTTAAATCCTCTATAAATAATGCTTATAGTACATTCAGACATTAATCTTATATGTGCAAAAAAAACCTGGCTTCAAGGGCTTTTTAAAAAAATCTGATGCTGGACACCTTTTAAGTCTGGATTTTGTGAGGATCACCCAGCTGCATTTTATTCACATTTTCTTTTATAACAGAGAGAAATGTTGTTAATTTGGTTGATTGGTTATAATTGTGCATTATAATATGTGTATAGACCAAATTAAAACCGATTTGCATGACATCACCATTATCACAGATTCACGTTTATGTAGTTTACACGAGATGACAACTTGAAATCTGTCTTCAGATTTGCGTTTTTAGGACTCCCCAAAATGACCCAGTGTCGTGTAAACAAACATCCAAACTACATAAAAACACTCCCGTTTACAGTTCAAACATGTGTAAATGGCCCCTGAATGTCTACCCTGCGAATCATACAAGCATACTATTATTATTAAACACGTCAACCCTCCTGTGTTTCCTGGGATTTTGATGTATTTTACCATTCTATCCCGCCATCATAATTTACCGTATTTCTTCTGTACTTTTAATGTCTCTATAAGAATTCCCACTCTTAGGGGCTGTTTACACTTGGTATTAAGATGTGTTTTCGTCGATCGGATCACAAGTGGACGAGAGAGACACATCACGTTTACACCTGGTATTTAAATCCGTCTCTTTTGTCCACTTTGACCACTTCTGTCCTGAATACTGTCAGGGGGTGGTCTGTCGAGACAGTGGGCGAGTCTCTCCGCTGTCATTCAAACGCGAACGGGAGTAATTATGAGTTTATATGGACGCAAACTAATATTATATCGGAGTCCGCTGCTTATTTAGCAAGTAAACATGCTATATGTTAGAGCTTTCTCTGAATTTTATGAAATAGGATCGCGCAACTTTCACACGCTTGCAAAATGAAACTGCGGAGATCAGCCGCTTTAGTTTTATCAATGAAAGGCTAAAAATAGCGCTGTTCACCGTGTGTTCACGCCAGAAAAGATGTAAAACATTGTCTTCAGTACCTCAGATAAGATAAATGGGTGGAGAGAAGGCGGTCACCTGTGGCTGTTTTTTTACACATATTCAACCACATCTGCGTTTACACTACAAAAGCAATCCGATCGAAAGGGGTTTTGACTCTTTTACCTGAATGTGGTTGAAAGTTGTCGAAAGTGGATGCGTTCGAAACGTTTTGAACACCGTTTACACCTGGCATTAACGTGGTCCACTTGTGATCCGATTGACGAAAACGCATGTTAATGCCAAGTGTAAATAGCCTCTTATTTGATGTTTGCTGCATTCACCTCCGGTAGGGCAGGCAGCAGTATATCTGTAACATATCACTAACACGACACCCACCAATAAAACAAGAAGAATAAGAATAGTGGCCGAAGAAGAAAAGCTTCTCGAGGGAGGTTGAAGGATGACCAGCCGCGCGCAAAGCTACAACCGCCACGTGCACATTTTTATAACTTTGTGGGAAACACTGCTGTTTGTGCTTTATTGCTTAACTCAGAAGGTGTTAAGGAATGCAACGTCTGCGACCTATGTGTATAACAACTTACAAGTCCCTTGCAGGTGCAAGAGAGCCATACAAAAAAATTATACAAGGTATACCCATCCATTCCCTTGCGTAATAATGAAAACGAGAGGTGTGTGTGTTAGGCTTCGGGAAATTTCCCATTTTTTTTAAATCCCAATGTTGACAATTATTTAAATAAATAAAGCTCCAACTCTAAACCCAGCACCACAGGTGCGTACAAACAATTTGTACACGTAAACATACAAATGAGGTCATTGTAATAGTTACGAATTGCCATACGATTGTGTTTTCACTGCTGTCTGCTTTTACACGCTATAGTATAACGTTAATTCGTTTAAAGGCTAATGGAGATGCTGAGACCCAGGTGCAGTGATGTAATAATGGCCAACATAGGCTCTGTATATTCACAGAAGAAGGGCAGTAATGGGCTTTAATGGGCAGATGGTAGATTGTGGTCTTTATTAGGACAGATCGTGTGTGTCTTGAGTGTGTCTGAACAGATGCTCTGAGATCCAGTAGCACTGGAAAATAATGCTTGTTGGTTTTAGGCATTTAGCGGTATTAGATTTAACATGGTAGAGATGGTACAAGTTAAGTCACTTCAGAGGCACTTTATCCTTTAGTCCTCCTGCTGTTGTTGTATGTTAAACAGCGTATAGAGTCAGTGTTGTGAATATTAACTCTTAGTTTTAATATTCGTTCAACAAATTGGAAACACATTTTCCAGGTCTCAAAAATCTATTTAAAAATAATTCATTTCAAAAACACTCTTTACATATTTGCATGTTAAGAGACATGCTCAACATTTGTTAAATCACTCTTTGAACTTAAATTTTCTTTTCTCTAGTAGTTCGTCTCTTATTCAAACGAGAAGCAATGCTAGATCTACAATACAAATGTTTTAGTGAAGGTGCTGCTGTGATGGGACGTTCTGTATGTGTCAGTCAAATTCAGGGAAATGGAGAGTGTTGTCCTCAGATGTCTGATGTCTTGACTCCAGCTCTGTGTCTGTTTGTTTTGTTACAGATACTGGTTGTATTTGTTAACATTAGTAAATACATTACTTACAATGAGCAATATAGTTTAATAGCATTTAAAATTGTTAATGTTAGATAATATCAATGCTAATGTTAACAAATACAACTTTACTGTAAAGTGTTAATCAGATCTTTGTGTTCAGACCAGACAGATCTCCAGTAATGAATTTGC
Source organism: Misgurnus anguillicaudatus (assembly GCF_027580225.2). Taxonomy (NCBI): domain Eukaryota; kingdom Metazoa; phylum Chordata; class Actinopteri; order Cypriniformes; family Cobitidae; genus Misgurnus; species Misgurnus anguillicaudatus. The sequence goes on from NC_073351.2 coordinate 7,585,059, forward strand.
ATTTGCTGGATTGTTAGCTCAAGACATTTCATATTAAATTCGTTTTTGCAGTGGCTTAAGAAATAGTTTACCAAAAAAATGTAATTTTCTCACGCTCATGTTGTACGAATTTATTTTTTCTGATGAACACAAAAGACGAAATTTTGATAAATGATGATAAGCACACAGCTGACTGTAACCATTGACTTCCATAGTAGGAAAAACAAATGGAAGTATTATGTTAATTAATGATATTTTGATCAAATATAAGCACATGAGTTGTATAGTCAACCCTTGAATTCCATCATATTTCTTTTTCCTACTATGGAAGTCAATGGTTACAATCAGCTGTGTGCTTATCATCATTGATCAAAATTAAAGAAATTCATACAGGTTTAGAACAACATATGGATGAGAAAATGACAGAATTGTCATTTATGGACTTAAATTCGGTCTCATTTGATTTAAAGTGAATATTACAGATGAACGTGTTTGGACAGCATGGGGCTGAGCTATTTGCTGTCTCATCTCGACTCCCGCTTCCCTATGGGCGGTCTCTTAGGAAAAATTTCTGTCGGGGGGGAATGTGCGCCAACCTGTAAAAGGAATTAGGAGCAAAAACATGCCGTCGTGTTTGATCAGCCAAATATGGCTGTAGCCAGCGCCGTAGAGGAAAAGGATTGTTGTTGTTCCATCACTGCGTCCAAAAAGTTTCTTAAAGTAGTAGTTCACCAAAAAAGACGTCATGATTTGCTTCCATCATATTGTGTTGCAGTACTATATGGTTTGATTTCTTACATGCAACGCAGTAAGAAATATTTTTGCTAAATGTTCTGGCCATTGCTTTCTATGTGTCCATGATATTTAGCATATTCCAGTCCTCGATCACTTTTTTAATGATATTAAATGTGTACTGGGTTTGCCAGGCTTCGAAAAAGCACCATAATAGTATTTTAAATGGACTTCATATATCTTATATAACTCGTGCACTATATTTCTAGTCTTTCTAAAGCAGATTTAAAGATGTGCTTCTGGGAAAATGTTGCACATTTAGTCACAAGATTCTTCAATGATGTTAGACCTGGTACACGTATAATAACCAGATTTAATTTCAGAGTTGAAATATTAGTATTCACTGGCACATGAGGAGAAATAACTAAGATAGTTTACCTGCCTGATAGAGAAAGCAGTAGCCTGCAGCACTTGAATCAACAAGCCAAGACTTGTGTTGAGAGAAAAAGTTACTTTGACTAGAGCAAAACTAAGCTCTTTACATTTGCCTTGCCACTTGAAATTCAGCTTTAAATGATCAATCACTCTTAAATGATCAATCTAAAATTTGAATTTGGTAATTTTGGGCCACCAGGGCTTTAGACCGTGACTCACTTTTAGACTCACTATTTCAGTCTTAATCTGAATATGAAAAATCTTAGTTTTGCTGTGAGACTGTGAATACAAAAACAAAATATTGCAATACTTATATATTATAATTGGCGTTGGGGGGGTTGTAAAGTTATATGATGGATAAAAGATTACTCCACTTTCAAAATTTCCAGATAATATACTCACCCCCATGTCATCCAATATGTTTATGTCTTTCTTTGTTCAGTCGAGAAGAAATTATGTTTTTTGAGGAAAACATTTCAGGATTTTTCTCCATATAGTGGACGTTGGTGGACTCTAAACGATTCCAACCGAGTCATAAGGGTTTTATTTAGCGAAATGATCGTCTTGCACTAGCCTTTTGACGTGCCAGCACAACTTTACGTATAATCACGTTGAAAGGTCAATTATTAAAGACATTTATTAGTATCATTCCACATACAACAATGCAGGGTTTCCCGCAGAAAATTTGTTAGTTAAGGTTGTAGAGTTGGGCGGGTGGGGCTTGCAGAGGGCGTGGCAAACAAAGGGGCGGGGCGGATGCGTCATGATGAAAATTAAAATATTTTAATAAAATTAATAAATAAAATATTTATTTTTAAAACACTCAAATAAAACTTACTTTTGAAGAAACTATGACAAAATATGAACACATTCTAGACTATTAATGAATTAAATGTTTTTACCTCTAACAGGAATAGCTGCGTGATGAAGTGAAACTAAAGGGTTAATAAATACAAAACTGAAGCAGATGTTGTAGAATGACTGCCGAACGATGATGATGATGAACCAAAAATTATTATTTCCCACTATTAATTACATTATCTTAAAGGAGTGTAACTGTAGCATGTGAATAATGCACATAAATAAAGTAAGCAAGAGCGCTCAACAATCTAATCAACAGACACGTGAGCTAGCAGGTTGCTCAAACAACAAAATCACCAGCTAACTTACTTTAGTCTATAGTTCTTGCAATTTTAATGCAATAACAGGCTTAAATAACCCCAAAACATAAGTCCACTTACAGTTCTCACGGACACGCGTTTTATCAACTGGCTATCCTCCAGACATTGCGGACCACGTCTTATCTCATTTCGGCCGTGTGGCGCGCGTCTCCGCTCGCGGTGTGATGCGCGTATGCGCTATTCTCCGATATGCAATTGACGGCCTTTCGTGCAGCAAATTATTATTATTATTATTATTATTATTATTATTTTTTGGACGACCTAGTGAAGGGGAGGGTTTCCAAGCTTACTGCCAAACTTTTGACGTGATTACTTAATACGTAAAGGGGGTCGCACATGGAAGCGCAGCGCCACGTTGAGTCGCGTCTAGGACAACTCGGAGGTATCGTAAACCAGAAGTGCACAATAAATAGCGCAAGCTTAGTCAGATAGTATCTACTTTAAAATGCTAAATATATGTTGATAAAACCCTAATGTCTTGGTTTGGGATCGTTAAGATCCCTTTGAAACTGCAATTTTAAACTGCACTGAAACTGTAAACTTTTGAGGTCCATTATTCGGAGAAAAGTCCTAGAATGTTTTCTTCAAAAAACTTTATTTCTTCTCGACTGAACAAAGAAAGACAAACATCTTTGATGACATGGGGGTGAGTAAATGATCTGGATTATTCTTTTTTTGTAAGTGGAGTAATCCTTTAAAAATGCAGAATTTTACAGTAAGGAATTCTTCCTTTCCTGCCGATGACTCTTGTGTTTGTCATCTCAAACCCTTGATCACTAAGCCACCGCAACAGACCCAGTGTCCAAGAAGGAAGAAAAGTTATTTTAGTACATTTAAAAAATGCTGTTTTGTGTATCTTTAGTTAATATGCAAATTTAGTTAATGATAAACACAGCAGTTGACGTGTTGCAGGCTGTAACAGATATTACAGTCGGTCTGTGTGCTGTTATAGGAAAGTTCAAGTGGTTTTTCTTCAAGATTCATTTTACATTATTGTATTTTAATTATAAACAATATGGGTCTACTACAATATAATACAGTATTTGGTTATTATTAAGGACAGCTTTTTCTGTCAGGGGCAAGTGTTATGCAAACTGTACACCTAATTGTGTTATGTGTACTTGTATGTTTAATTTTAAATATTTCTTTTCCCTCAAGACAAACGTGCCTTAAATTTTTCCTTGAAAATTTTTGATGTAAATTTAATCTATCATGACAAACTATATTTTTAGAAAGGTCTACGAGTGTAGTTATCATATATCATCACCTTTTTGGAAAGAAATGAGGTCGTGGGAGTCAATTTCTAAAAGGTCACCGGCCCACAAGTAGGTCCAATTTGTTTGTACATATTTATAACACTAAACCTCTACTCTAAACCAATATAATCTTGATAAACTATATATCACCGGAAAGCTCTCAGAATGTAGTTTTTATATTTTAAGGATATCTGATGATAGAAATATTTTTTTTGTTACACAACACACACACCCCCATAGGAAGGCATATGTAAGCAATAAGGCACGAGAGGCTGTGCTATATCGTGAAAAAGTAACGGCTGAAGGGCGCGAAGCGGATAAGCCGTTACTTATTCACGATACAGCACTTGCCTCGAGTACCTTATTGCTTTTATAAAACGGTTACCACACAATATTAAAGTAAAAAAAAATATTAGTGCAACTTTCACGAAGTTAAATCAATAAAAGCATTCCTTCCGCTAGAAAAAATAGTCCCTGACTGCGAACAATAACATGAAAGCTCAAATAAAAACAACAAACTGTTCTCAGACTTTGTCTCATTATATGTTTATGTGTTGCTAAGGATGTTGCTCAGGGTGCAATGATATTAAATAGACAGTTGGGTGAAGCGGTCATAGCAGTGTTTTATCGTGAATAAAGCACACCTATTGACCAATCAGAATCAAGAATTGGAACTAACCGTTTTATAATAATAAATATACACTCATAACGCTATATCCTATTATAAATCTACAACAATGTTGACAAAGTATATATGATTGGAAAGCTTTACGAAAGTAGTTTTCATATTTCAAAACCTTTTTGCATTAATAATAATGCAGTGACGGTAATTTATTAATTTGTGACAAGAGTATGCAGCAAACCGTTGACACATCTGGCTGTTGTTGGTTAAACCATGAAAAGTGTGACACAAACCTCATTTTTTGTGATTTTTAACTTGAAATTAAAAATTACTTGAGACTTATGGCTTAATGTTTACATCATTTTTTTGTGAAACATTGACATTTTTATAATTTTATTTATAAAAATAGTTATTGCATATTTTTATTTATTAAAATAAATTTAAACTGCTATAACAATTTTTCCGTTTAATATTTTCACCTCCTTAAATTGTCTTCTTTAAATCAAGACTAAGATTTAAAAATTATTTAATGTGAAGACATATATTATTGCTTCTTTCTATTTCTAGGTTGATAGAAGCACTGGGGACACAATTATAGCACTTAAACATGGAAAAAGTCAGATTTTCATAATATGTCCCCTTTAAGAAACGCGCCTTTTTAAACTTGTCCAAATAAAGTCCTTTGCAACACATATGATAAATCCATTTTCATGTACAAAATATATTCATGGAACATAATCTTTACTTAATATCCTAATGATTTTTGGCATAAGTAAATGGGTAATTTTGACCCATGCAGTGTATTATTGGCTATTGCTACAGATATACCTGTATGACTTAAGACATATATTATTGCCAGAGTTATCACTATGCTCTTCCATTTAAGCTATGAGAATATTTATAATATATTTAGTATATAAATATATTTAGTATTTTATAATTTATTCACCTACAGTATATATGTCAAACAACAGAAGCAAAGTAGTTTTAGCTTAAAGGAAAACACCACAGTTTTCAATATTTTACAATGTTCTTACATTAACTTGGAAAATTAATACATCCCTATTTTTTTTTTCAATGAGTGCACTTAATCTTTGTACAGCGCGTCGTGAATGTGTTAGCATTTAGCCTAGCCACATTCATTCCTTAGGATCCAAACAGGGATGAATTTAGAAGCCACCAAACATGAGGAGTTACACGAGTAAGTATAATGGAACAAAATAACGTGGCGATCTTTTAAGTGGTTTAAAAAATTGTATGGCGGAAGAGCATTTAGTTTGCAGCACTTCGACCTCTGGTGCAGTAATATTAACGGAAGTTTGAGCGAGAGGGGGAGGAGTCAGGAGTGACGATGTCAATGCGTGCCGAGGTCGAAGTACTGCAAACTAAGTGCTCTTCCGCCTTAAGATATAGTTCTTATTTTTTATTCGCTTAAAGATTCGCCATGTTTTATTTTGTGCCACCATACTTACTCGTGTAACTACTCATGTAACTTTAAATAGGGAAAACATGGAAGTGTTTAGTGGCTAATGAATTCATCCCTGCTTGGATCCCTAAAGAATGAATGGGGCTAGGCTAACAACACATTTACGACACGCTGTACAAAGATTAAGTGCATGCATTGAAAAAAGATAGGCATGTATTAATTCGTCTAAGTTGAGGTAAGAACATAGTAAAATATTGGTGTTTTCCTTTAAGCGTTCAGCTCTGATTCTAAAAATACATTCTGTTATTGTCCGAAAACCTATAAACATTTGGTTAAGCGTGAACGTTTGAGTTTATTTAAACCCTGTACATAATAAAACAGTGTAAGGAAGACCCGACAGCTCGTGTAAACATCTATAAAGCATGACACATCTGCTCAGGGAAAGACCCTTAAAGTCCCTTCAGGTCACCGTTTTCTTCTTTTGTCTGAACACTCAGTGTCTGCGTGTGCTTTATTCACACTGACTCACACGGGTAATGACACCATGACTGTTCAACATTCCCATATCAGTGAGATGATAAACCAGGTAAACAGAGCACGTTTGTGCTGTTTAAGTTGAGATGAAGGAGGGAAAGAGGGTTTGAGACAGATTACTGGGCTTGACTGTACTTGTTAGTGTTGGAGGGCATTTGCCTTATACAGACATTTCTTCAGACGTGCATCCAGCCCCGCTCGGTAATTTCCTGTTAACTCCTTCATTGTTACGAGACTGTGGCAACTCCCGGTGTTATGGTGAAATGCCATGCGCTTTGAATTAGCGGTTGACTGGTCTGAATTTCACTTCACTTCTGATGTGGGTTACATTTTGGTGTTTTAGTACAAAGTAATGCAACGTGAAAAAAAACGCATTTTACGCAACATCAATTCAAAACATTTTTAAAACAAAAGACATGTGGTCAACTAAAAACAGTTGTTTTGTCACGTTGAGGTTCTGAATGAGCTAAGGCAAATACTAATGTTAACAAATACAACTTTATTGTAAATTGTTGCCTTTAAATGCAATTTTATTTACATTCCTTTATTAAGCAATGTTCAGTATGACTCACAAGGAAAAGCACAGGATGTTTTTTTGTCAAGATGGCAACAGTTTAGCAGTGCTGCAGTACAACAGAAATGTCAACAGTAAAGCTTCACATTCAGCATTTGTTGTCGTACTGTTGTATCATTACTTTCTTTCCATTAATAATTCACGGCACATTTAGTTTATAGTTCTCTGTTCCAGCTCAAGCTTCCCATATATTAAAAATGTATTAATTCCCATAACAGTATAACTGTCTGTATACAGACTCTGAGCTCATCATTATCTTTGCCCTTTGTTCTCTTATCCACAGTTTTTCTCTTATTTTATCCCTTCTTTCTTTCCATCTGATTACCCTAAGCCCCATGTCCAAAAGTAATCAACATTTGCGCTTGAAGTGTGTGTGTGTGTGTGTGTGTGTGTGTGTGTGTAAGCATGTGCTCGGCAGTCCATGGAGTCAGTCCTTATTCGGCATTTCTTGGAGCAGGAAGTGGGTTGTGGCCTTAATGTGATGTCACAGGAAGGAGGAGATTGTATCACCGTTTGGAGACTGAATATGTGGGAGAACAAGAGAATGAGGAAATGAAAGGCAGAAAGAAACTGTTGAGAGACGTGTGTGTGTGTGTGTGTGTGTGTGTTTGTGTGTGTGTGTGGTTTATTCAAGAGAAGAGCTACTGCATGAGTGTTTGTTCAACCAGTGCTTTTAGATTTTTCCATGTGTTTTTTTTTTATATAAAGGTCAAAACAAAACTGGAAACTTTTCATTTATTTTTGCAATGCTACAAAAATATTTTATGCACAGTTTATTAAGAAATTAACAACATCGAGGTGTAAAAAATTATTCATAGCAATCATTACACAACATTTCCTCTGCATTCAATCATGCCCTTACATGTGAGATTAATGTGTTTCTTTTTGTGCGTATTTAGGATGTATAAAATGCTAACTGAAATGAACATTAAGCTATTTAGTTTTCTTCAAATGTGTTTTCTCTCGAATGACTTACATGCGTTTTCAGCTTCAGACTGTTGACACACAACACATACTACAGAGGAAATTTGTTGGTGCAACCAAAATTACAAAAATGACAGAGCTGTCATTGTATGTACTTTTTTACCATTGATAATAGACAAATTAAGTTAGGATGTGAAAAGTGTGCCAAGGGTTTAGTTTATAAGCCTCAGTACTCAAAAGTACACACAGTAAAACACCTATACAGTATGTGTTGAATACTGAGGAAGTGCGTTCGGTGTTAGCTAAATGATATGATGTTAGCATGCCATTTTGACAATAACAGTATAATAACCATTATTATTGATATCAAGTTAAAGCTACACTTGTAATATTATATACATCAGCACAATGACATGGTAGGTGGTGGTACTGCACCCTTTAAACATTTTGCCTGAAGAGCCACAAACTGTCCTTGCCTCCCTACACTCATATTTTGAGTGTAATTTAAGAAATAAAAAACACAGAATAATCCAAATTTAAGATGAATTTGATTGATTGATAGCACTTTTTAGATTAATATTTTAATGGGTTTCTTCCAAATGTGCAGCCATGTGTGCACACACTTGATGATGTCACTCAGCACATCTCTGTGTTAGATGACATCACGTGTCCTTGTTTGTATTTGTTTGTGACAGAGTCAGGTCCAGCCTTTCTGTTTTCCATCTGCTGTCAGTAAAGGAGCAGTTCACCTCCCCCAAAAGTCATTATTTATTAAGCTTATATCATTTAATTTATTCCATGGCGCATACAAAGAGGTGTTTTGCAAAAGTCGCCATTTTCTGTACAATGGCTCTTAAAGGTACACGCCGACTTTTTGGGACTTAAGCTTATTCGCCATATCCCCCAGAGTTAGATCCAATCCATACATACCTCGTGCTCTGTCCAATGCACCCACCGCTAACCTAGCTAAGCAGTAAATGTAATGGAAGTAAATGGCTCCAGCTAGCATAATACTCCAAATAAGTGAAAAAAATAACACCAACATTTTCTATTTATATGTTGCGATTTGTATAGTCACAGCGTGTACAAAAACAAGGTCATGTGAGACAGCCATCTTTTAACTGGAAAACGTACTGGGAACTTTATTCTCACAAGGTAGAGAGCAGAGAGTTCGTGCAAGTGTTGCGCTAATCATAGATATGTATAATAAAGTTTAGATGTATTACGGCGGAGTATCTAACGTCATCACCTGGCGGCCATCTTACCACAGGGCGCTCGCACACTCGTAGCGTTGTGTTTTAATGATGCATGTACTTTTAAATTACCATAACTTGCTTAATTTTCTACCAATTTCAAATGGTTTGGTTTCTTACAAACGTTAGTAACGTTGCTATAATTCTGAATGCTTTAACATGTTTCATGAAAATACTTTTTTTTAGTATAAGCATGCAGTGTCATAGGTACATCTTTGACGTTTATAACAAACCAAACCGTTTGAAAATCGGTAGAAAATTAAGCAAGTTATGGTCATTTAAAACGACATGCAACATTAAAACACAACGCTACGAGTGGGTGAGCGCCCTGTGGTAAAATGGCTGCCAAATGCGGACGTTCCACTCAATTGGCCGGCAGCGCGGGCGAGACATCTAGCCTTTATTATACATATCTATGGCGCTAATCACTCAAGTTTCCATATAAATAGGAAAATGTTGGCATTATTTTGTCAATTATTGGGAGCAGTATGCTAGCTGGAGCCATTTACTTCCAGTCTTTGTGCTAAGCTAGGCTAGTGGTGGGTGCGTCAGACAGAGTTACGGCACGCATGAAAATGGTATGTATGGATATATCTAACTAGGGGGATACAGTGAATAAGCTAAAGTACTAAAAAGTCGGCGTGTTCCTTTTAAAAAGGCATAAAAATCATCTTTCATCATTTACTCATCTTCAAGTTGTTTAAAACCTGTGTACATTTTTTAAGTTCTTATGAACACAAATGAGGATATTTTGAGCAATGTTTGTTATCAAATAGATTTTGCAACACAAAAGTCGTGGGTTGACACACACACTGATAAATGCATAGCTCGATAAGCAAGTCACTTTTGGATACAAATGCATATCTGTCGAATCTGAACTCTACATGCACACTTTTAAACGTAACTTTTATTGATGCACTATGCTAGGTTGGACATCTGTGACAACAAATGACTCGTAACTGAATGTGTCAAGTTTGAGGCGTCAAGATATGAAACTATCATATAACATCTTAAGACTAATCTGTGTCTGTGAATGTATGTAATGTGTAGTGAATGTGATATGCAGTTAGTGTGAAGGTTTTACAATCGTCTGTCTCTCTTGAGCAGTGGAATGTTCAACACTTCCTGTCTTTGTCCACCTCTATTGTTGGTACTTGCTTGGCCTGTTTCAATCAGACAGACGTCTACTCCTACCTCACAGATTTCGAAGCACACTTGTCTCTTTGTTTCATTATGTCTCAGTGTGTCTTTTCCAACCCTTTGTCATTATTTTATTACTCTGTAACGGTCTTCTTGGGCCTTGCAGTTTTAATTCGATCGACATGTGACGGTGTAAATGATGTTTTAATCACATCTCTCTCTCTCTCTCTCTGTTTCTTATGCACAGTGAGTCAAGTATCTGTCAGGCGCGGGCCACTGTGATGATCTATGAAGATGGCAGTAAGAAGTGGATCCCGGCAGGCACGGGCCCACAGGCTTTCAGCAGGGTCCAAATATATCACAACCCAAGCACTAACGCCTTCAGAGTGGTGGGACGCAAGATGCAGACTGATCAGCAGGTGAGCGAGTCATCATCCGATAGATACCGTGTCTAGCTGTGAACAAACAAAAAATTTTATTAAAAGGAATACTTGGCGCTGTTGACTTTTTCAGGGATGGTGATAGAAAAATTATTTTTGCCTTTCAGTTCATAAACCTTCACATTTACAAAACAATAGGGGCGGGTGTAGTTAGACACCGTCCTCCTTTGATCACACTATTCAGCCCAACAATGAAAACTGGTATCATTTACTGACCTTTATGTTACTGCTACTTTATCATTCATCTGTGAAAAATGTCTTTTGTAGGGGGTTAAACAAATGTATTTTTCAATGATTTGTGGTATTTAGCATTTCAATAATGTGAATTCAATACAAATTTAATCATATAGTGCTTTTTAAATATTGCTTTGATTCAAAGCAGCTTTACATACAACAATGAAAAACACACACAAGACAGGAAAATTATTAAATATATGTGACGCTGGATCACAAAACCAGTTACAAGTCGCACAGGTATATTTGTAGCAATAGCCAAAAATACATCGTATGGATCAAAATTATAGATTTTTTAAAGCCAAAAAAATCATTAGGGTATTAAGTAAAGATTATGTTGCATGAAGATATTTTGTACATTTCCAACTGTAAATATTTAAAAATGTATTTATCATTAGTAATATGTGTTGCTATGTACTTCATTTGGACAACGTTCAAACGCAATTTTCTCAATATTTTGATTTTTTGCACCCTCGAATTCCAGATTTTCAAATAGTTGGATCTCAAATATTATCCTAACAAACCATACATCAATAGAAAGCTTATTTATTAAAAAAATGACCCTTATGATGGTTTTGTGGTCCAGTGTCACAAATTTTATTGTCTTCATGAAAGATTACAATCTACTTAAGCAGTATAGTTTGCTGAGAATATAGGACATTCGGTCAATTAATATGAAAAATGAAAGCTATCGAAATTAAAACAGACATGCCTTTTTCATCTATCAGGAAAATTACACTTAAAAGATAAAAAAGATTATTAAAGAACATGAGTGTAAAATACATAGACAACTTACAATACTGTCATGATCAGGAGTGCAACTTTAATAGAAATTTGTCATGAAATACTATAAAATGTACATAAGCATTACATACTGAATAAAAAAGGAAAAAAATTGATAGTTTGATCATTATAATAAAAACTATTTTAAAAGGATAGTTAATGTAATGTAAATTATGTCATCATCTCACTTTCACGTTGTTTCAAACCTGTATATACATTTTTCTGCCATATGTGTGTGTGTGTGTGTGTGTGTGTGTGTGTATATGTGTATATAAGTGTATACACATAAATAACAGATGATGACAACCGCGTACGTCACTCACTTCTCAAACTCGTCTGACGCCATCTTGAGTACCTCATTCGGCAAGATCAATACATCAGTCTATGTGTTTCTGTACTTTGTTTTACATCAAATATTCAATCATCAATCATAAACTTTGCGTTATTTGAAAGCTTAAACACTCAAGATTCATGTTCTGAGCTTGTTTTTCCCATCAATACGCTGGAGTGAAAAGGGTTACATGAAATGCAGACAGACCGCATATTAATATAAATGTCGGTGCTCGCATATCTTGCCGATTGGTTCTGATAATTTCTGACATATGCAAAAAACTTCAGCGTACATTGCAACATTCGGGTCCACTCTTCAAAATGCATCCCACATTTTAATCCAAAACAACAAAAAATAGGGAAAAATCCTGCAAGATCTTCCTTTGTTTACATGCGCGCTTACAATCATGTCTCACGATCACTAAAAATGCATCTGTTTCTGCTCCGTTAAACTGTTCCGATAAATATTCCGCATTATTTTTCTGTTTTGTCTAATCAGATAAGGTTTGACATCTTAAAATCACCTGGAAGCGCACATTGGGTAAACGAGGTGTCATTTTGCGCACCTTCGCTTTTGACTAGATGAAGCCAGCCATTGCCTATCTAGCAAAGTTTTGATTTGATGGGGGAAGAAACCAATCAGGAAACAATAACAAAGATTCAACTTATGTCAGTAAAATGTACACGATCGAGGTGCAAAAATACCAGACTGTATAAAAATGAAATTGCGTCGCAGAGTTGCGCCGGACTGTGGTGCTGCGCTCGGATAAAGTAATGTTATTGTTGTTAAGTTCATCATACATTTACAGTTTTTTCATGTTAGCTGTTTTTGATTATGAAAATAACAGTGGAGATTACTAAGACACGAGACACATGGGCTCATTTTTCTATGACATGACATGTAAATGCATCCTATTTATTGCTATATGAATCGAATGCATAGAATATACAAACGAAAAACAAGAAAATAAGATATGTGGCGGAAAATATGCTGTAAATTGTAGCAAGCTAGCTATAGATAGTACTTGGTAGGTACTCAAGATGGCGGCAGGCAACTGGAATGACGTATAAGGTCACATGACTTATAATCATGTATAGTAACTGAATAAAGTTATGCAAGTAGACAAAACATCACCCTTACTCCAACCAAACAAAGGAAGTGATACTTAAAGTGGTGCCCCAGATCTGTTTGGATATTATTGTTATTATCCTTATTTAATGTTCAGCAGAACAAAGAAATGTATATAGGTTTGAAACAACTTGTTGGTGAATAAATGATGACGATGATTTTTAATTTTGGGTGAACTATCAAGTCAAGTCAAAGTTTATTTATATAGCACAGATTTAACACAACTGTAGTTGATCCAAAGTGCTTTACAATAAAACAGTTAAAAAATAAAAGAAATAGAAATGAATAAAAAACAAGAATGAGGATCAAATTAAATATCAAGACAATCAGACAAAGTTGTAAATACATAGTTGGAAGTGCCAAATTATAAAAAGATGTGCACATGTATATAAAGAGATCTGTACAAGTACACAATAAGGTACCCATACATATACACACATATAGATACATATACACACCCCCGCACCCATACACAACTACATATACATACCCAACATCATTCGAATGCTAATGTATAAAAGTAAGTCTTTAAACTTGTTTTAAAAACACCCAGTGTCTATTCCTTTAACAAAACAAAAAAATTATAAATAGAGTAGTAATATTCTGATACTAGGAAATATTACAATGTAGTTACATTGAAGAAAAAACTGAAGTGAAAGTTTGGCAGAAAGACATTTGGGTTTGAATGATGTGAGCATCAGTAAATCATAACATCATTTTTATTTTTGGTATAAACTACAGTATAAACTGACAGATGGAGAAAGTATTTTCCCTACATCATGGGGTACAATCAGTCCATCACCTACATCTTTCCATCATGTCTTCTGTCTGTCTCCCCCCGTTCCCATCGCCTACTATACATGCAGACACAGCTGCTCCCCAGAGACGACTCCTAAAGTGGATGCTGTTTCCTGTAAGATAGCTGGAAAGCCAAATCATTTCCTGTGCCAGTTATTTCCCCCCAACCCCCATTGCCATGACTGTACCTCTTTACTGCCCATCTGTCTGTCAACTCATTTCTCTTTGTCTGAATGACTTCTGTCACTGTCTACACAGCTCTTTCTCTCATGGACCTGTGACTTTGTCTGTCTCTCGCTCTTTTTTTTCTCTCTCTGTCTGTATTCAACACACACACACACACACACACACACACACAGATGCACACACGTGCGCACGCACATGCTCATACTCAAAAGAGGTGGAGCCCCCTGCTGGATCATCTGTGAGACACACATTAATTCCTGCTAAGTTTATCATTTTTTTAGTTTATCATTTTTTTGTTTTGGTGCATTAAAAATTACATTCAGTGCATGAATCTTAAAAACATCTGTGTTATTTCACTCCTAAATAATTAAACTCTTAAGCTTAAAAACTGACCTTGACGATATCAGGTACAACAAGGTCAATGTGTGTCATTAATATCATAAGGATGTTTTATTGGTTTCAGGTAACAGAAATAAATCTCCCTGTATGTTGGTTACACTACACTGATAAAAAATAATTAAATAATAAAATATAAATATAAATAGTATATTAATATTAAAACATAACTGCTTTATTATTACATTTTAATAAAATATAGAAGTGTAAAATTAAAGATCAGGGCCCGTTCCCCGATAACGCTCACTCTTAGTGCGCTAAGAAGACTCAAAAAGATATATCTTACCAAAGTTGTTTATGTTCCTAAGTGTGTTCCCCGAAGTGTCTCTTAGGAAGCTTCTTAACACGCTGCCTCTAAGTTCGACGTAACAATGGCGCTGAAGGTGCTGAATTATTTGCGATCGATCGCTCGGGGATCGATTTTCCACTTCACGTAATTCCGGCGTTAAGAAAGATAACACGCTCTATACAAATGGAACATAACTCAAATTATTCCAGTAACATTTATTTTAACATAGTTTAAGTTATCTGTAAAATATAGACTATTAATTAAATTATCAGTAATACGGGTAGACGAACCACTTGTCACTTGTGCCACTTCTTCACATGGGTTTAATACTAATGGTAAGGTACTTTACAATCAGAAATGGCTTTAATTGCTACTGAGATGTATGTGTGCATTTATGTAATGTATATTTATTGTTCTTAATGGTTAAGTGTTAATTATTTTTACAGTAGCCTATGAATCATATTATATGTATTAGGGATGCACGATATATCGGCTGACATATCGTTATCGGCCGATAACTGCTTATTTTTAATATTATCGTTATCGGTCTGATAGCAAAATTAGGCCGATAAATGATGGATTATTTTGGTTTGTTGCTTGCTCATTGCTGGCCATGTGGAGTTTTGATTGGTGCTTTCTGTGACATAGCACGAAGATGACACGTGTTGCGGGCTTAAGAAGAGTATGCTAGTCTAGCGCAAAGACAAGATGTCCGCGGTCTGGGAGTTTTTCATTGTGAAAATAATATGAATATTTATCGGCCTATATATATCGGTTATCGGCCCCCAAATATAAAGAGTTATCGGTATCGGCCAACATTTCCATATCGGTGCATCCCTAAAATGTATAATATATATTTATTATGTATGCAAACATTACTTTTTAAAACAAACAGTATAATGTTATAAAGACATACTCTAATATAAAACTGTCAAATGTATGAAATATTTAATAAATTGTATTATAGAATACATGATATTATTGCTTTTTAGTATAACCAACTGAAATTTGTAATCTTTCTAAATAAATTATAAATGTAACGTGATTAAAACGCTATAAGAAACATAGAGGGAACAGACTTCGATGGGGAACAAAGTTCGACACAACACCGGCGCCGTCTTTGATTCATTAGTTCTGATATCAAATAAAGTCAACTGCATAAATAGTCCTGTATCCAATGTAAACATATTTTATTATAAGTCTTAAAATGTCCATAACATAAAATCATTGGGGGGGTCTGTGAGTTGCCTCCAAAGCACATTCTACTAATAGCCTCAATTTTAATATTAACTACGTATTTTCATGTTAGCTTGGCTTCTTTTTTGTTTGTTAACATTTTAATCAATGTTAAAACATATCAACAAGTAAAATAAAATAATAAGTGAAACTAAACCGGTTTTTGGTAGACTACATCAAAAAAGTAGCTCACAAAATGGTTGGAGACCCCTGCTGTAGACATTCTTGATATATACTCCCTAAAAGATTTATAAAGCTATGACTGATTATCATAGAGTATAAATTCAAGTGTTATATGTGTGTACATGCATTGTATTTATTGTATTGTCCAACATCTCTCGTACAGGTGGTGATAAACTGTCCTATTGTAAAGGGCTTAAAATATAATCAGGCCACGCCCAACTTCCACCAGTGGAGGGATGCTCGCCAGGTTTGGGGTCTGAATTTTGGCAGCAAGGAGGATGCAGCACTGTTTGCCAACGGCATGTTGCATGCACTTGATGTCCTTAGCGCCATTCCTGATGCAGGTGACAAATACACACCTTTTTTTCACACTATAATAATGGCAACACCGCATTGCTCATGTATGATGAATGAAATGAAGTTAACACAACATTTAAATACTTGCTTTAGGATACCCCACGCGACCTGTGTCAAACGGACCGTCCCCTGAAGAGATGGAGCAACAGAGAAGGTATAAAGATATTAGTGGCCACGTTAAAACAATTTGATTTTCAGTCGTTCACTTCCTGTTGCATCATGTGAACTATTTGAACCCTTGTTTCCTTCTCTCACTCCTTAACCTCATTTATGCACTCTGTCTCTCTCTCGCTCTCTCTCTCCAGTAAATAAAAAGGGATTTACTGGTATTAAGATTCAAGTCTGTAGCTTCTCTGAGCCCATGAAGTGATGGGCAAAAGTCTGGGTTAAGACTGCTGACACTTATATCCTCCTCATCTTCATCATCCTCTCTTTCTCTTTATTTGACTCTATTTTTTGGTCATTTTTATTGACAGTAAAGTGAAAAAGGTCTGCGTATGTTTTTGTCCTTGTGTTATTCCAACACCTGCTGCTCTTTTAAATACGATGCATATAATTCTGTGCCTTTTAAGCCATACAATTTAAATACAGATATCACAAACAGACTATAGAAGTGGTTCAGTAAACGTTGACGTCATTGATGTCTGCCCTTGTATGACATAAAGGGCTTATGTTCAAAATCAGCACTCGGAGTCAATTCATATAAGAATAAATACAACCTAACCACTATGCATGTACAGGTATAAACACTGCTTGTTTCATTTAGTCAGTAGCTGTTTTATTTTTTATCACTGACATACTTTTTAATTCAGATTTTTTTCAATGTGAAATTACAGTAATTTGGTTCACAAGTTGATGCATTAACATGGCATCAGATATAAAATAAAGTGATCTAGGGAAAATGCTAAAATATCAGAAAACCATTATATTGGTCGATTTCTAATAGAGACAGAGCGCAGCGCATCATAACCTGAACATAACAATCCATCCGTCTCCATTGACTTTGTATTGCGAGATGCTGCCTCCTTGTCATTTCTGGCTTATAACAAAAAACAGAATAATGCCTAAAAGCTGCTGTGTGACAATATGTACAGCTAACAAGCCAAAAAAAACAGAAATAAGTTTTTATAAGCTGTCGAGCCATAAAACCCAGCCTTTAAGTTAAAAAAAGTTTCCACTTTTGTGTCTTTAAACGCTTGTTTTTTGGGGTCGACAGCTTATAAAAACTTATTTACAGATAAAACTTAAAAACAGAATAATGCCTAAAAGCTGCTGTGTGACAAAGTGTACAGCTAACAAGCCAAAAAACCCAAAAATAGGTTTCTATAAGCCCAGAAAGACGAGCGTTTAAGGACAAAAAAAGTGGAAACGGGCAACTTTTCATAGTACTCCTATTAGTAGAACTGCGTCCACTAGGGGGAAACATAGTCAGCGATCCACTTTTGTCTCATTAAAGGCTGGGTTTTATTGCTCGATACCTTATAAAAACTTATTTCTGGGTTCTTTGGCTTGTTAGCTTTACATATTGTCACACAGCAGCTCCTAGGCACCACTCAGTCCTTTGCTACAAGCCAGAAACGACAAGGAGGCGGCCTCTCCCAACACAAAGCCAACGGAGACGGCCGGATTGTTTCCCCCCCCCCCCCGGTGGGCGTGTTTTTCAAATTTGCATAACTGCGCACTTTCTCTATGCTGACCAGGGGGAGGGCTTAGAGCCCGAACTCAGAGTACCCCCCCCTTTAACTGGGATAGATATACCACCTAAAGCCCGATTTAGAGTTGTGCGTAAGTTCTATGCCGTAGCTACGTCGTAGCCTGTGCGTAGCTCTGCGTAGCCTGACGTGCACCTCGCAAAAATTTTAACAGCGCGTCAGATCTACGTGGACCGCAAGCACTATGATTGGTCAACCAGAACCCCTCCCATCAGGTAAAAAAACTGCGTCATAGGTATTTCCGTTTGTGACGGTGAAAACAAAGATAAGCCAAGTTGAGAAGTGATTTAACTCAAACTGCATCACAAGTCGTTGTTTATTTACTTCCATCATTGCTGGCCTTCTCAAATTATACACAACAAGTTGCTGTTTCTTCTTCGTTTGTGGCTTAACTTGCTAAGCTTCTTCTTCTTTGACATTCGCGCTGCTACTGTGGTTACACGCGTGGTTACTGCCTACACGCGTGTTTGCACGTCAACGCGGATGACGACGCAAAAGTATAAATGAAAACCGTCGCGGCTACGCCGTACGATCTACGCACGACTATAACGAGCCCTTAAGAATGAGGCGATGGGGTGCTGCAAAAAACTGTCATGGGACAGAGGTGAGGGACGGCTATATTTAGAGACGTCTTTTCACTGATTGGTTGGATTACATGACCATGCTCCACCCAAGCTTAGTTACATAAATTTCATAAAATGCAGATTTAATTGTTGGTAGGCTAGTCAAAGCTGTTTTGCCAATACTAGGACATGGCAAGTTATAAATGGAGCAAATAACATTTGCAATATATCACTTGTATATCACTCAGCTCGGCTTGCAAGTATGTGCAGCTTTACAGGGTTCCCACACGTCATGGAATTTCTGGAATATCTTGGAATTTTAAAAGGTCTATTTCAGACATTGAAAGTCAGGGAAATTTATATTTTTTGTCCTGGAATATCAGGGATTTTTGTTTGTCACTGTAAATTTAAATTTCCATTCACTAAAATGTAATCTGCTTGTGAAGTTGTGAAGTAAGGAATGCCGTACCGGGTCCAGGGCTCCACTGATTTAAGAGATACTACAATCTAAACAGTCGTTTATTTGCATTATTTACTCATTTCAGGCTTTTAAGCTACATTTTTATGTACACTACATTATCCAGGCTCACAGCATCCTGAACATAGATAATGAAAATTCAGCTTTTTAGTCCGTGAAAGTCAGAGAATTTGGCATCTGGCTTAGAGGGGGAACCTTGACCCTTAGTTCATTTTAGGCTGGACTCCCTGTTTTGCCCACCTGATAGCAGATACTGTATGTGCGGAGCAGAGGGCTTATTCTTATACCAGTGGTTTTCAAACTGGGGGCCGGGAGATGGTGCCAGGGGGGCCCCAATTTTATGACATTTTATGAAAATACATTAATTTATCATGAATTCTGTGTAGTTAAACCTAAAAAAATAAGGCTACTAACCAAAAGCACTACTTTTTTGTATAATTTAATATTTTTTTATTAAAATGTTGAGTTTTAGAACAGTCTTTGTCACAAATTTTCTTTAGGGGGCCGCGAAGGAATGCGCCGTACACAAGGGGGGCCGCACGCTGAAAAAGTTTGGGAACCACTGTTTTAAACTATATTCAATTTCAGCTGTTGCCAATATCAGTGCTGCAATTCCACACATTTGGACATAATTGCCAAAATTGCCATAGTAGTAGTCACCATTTAAAGAGTTTTGATACTTTAACTAGCTGAGTTTGCGCTTTAAAGCAAACATAACAATTGTTTCTCTCTTGCTCTCTCTTTTTCTTTTTCTGTGTTGTTATGGTTACCTTGTTAAAAGGCTTTAAGTCGAGTGTGTTGACTCATGTCTTGACTTGACTGAAATGCTTTGAATGGTTCGCAGATAGACTTGACTAAACATGAAACTTGACATTGCAGTCTTGTAAGTGTAATTTCTTAGAGTATGTACGTTTAAGTGCTTTTGTATGCGTGCATGCATACTCCAAACTATGAATGCACGAGACATAGCACTAAAATCGAACGTGATTTAATTAAGTGTGATTTATTTGACTAATTCATCCATGTGCTTTGCATAGGTTTGAAGGCGTGGGACTCTTGTTGTCTCACACGTGACACATACTTGTAAATGTTTGTGTTGCTTTTGAATGGCTGTTTGCATACTTGGATCCTTTTAGGCGTGTAGCTGTACGTACTAACAGGGTGAAGGGTGAGAAATAATTTCGACAGAACTGATTTGGAATCTGTTGAGTTTAATGTAGGGTATTTTATCGAACAATAAAAATAATTAGTCCACAACTTTGTCCTGTGTGATGCACATAGTTTTATCGTTTAAGTTTTCTCCACCCTGGCCAAAAATCTGATGCACTACTGCTCTGTAAAGCTTTGTTTATACTTGTGTTTTACTTCGCACCACGAGCCTTTGCTGATAGCGCGCGTTTTAACAAATGGACAAGGTGTTTATAGTTGACGCGCGCATTGCACTATTTTTTGAAATGACAGGGGGCGAACCAGCACAAAGAAGAAGATAAAAAAAGAAGATTTCGCTGGAACAACTTTGGTGCTTGTAACATCAAACCTTGATATATAAATATGACAGAATTCCTACAGGTCCTTGAAATCCTTGAAAGTTTGTGAATCTGGGGGAAAAAATTCAAGGCCCTGGGGAGTGTTTGAAAATATACATACATAAATACAGGTCAATGAAAGTGCTTGAATCTATTTTATGCAAAAAGTTTTCTGGAAAAAAATCCATATTATTCCCTGTGTAGTGTAGGATAATATCATATAAATTCTAGACTTTTAAAGCACAAGAGCTAAACTGTTCACTTTAAATGTTTATATTTTCTGTATGTGAATGTTGATTCATACCAAAATGCTTTTTAGTTGTGTTTGACACATGAAAATGTCTCGGGTTATGTATGTAACTTTTGTTCCCTGAGAAGGGAACGAGGCGCTGCGTCTCCCTTGCCATACTTCATGCGGCCCTGTAACGCCGTCTTTGGCAATATTTCAGACAGTGATATACTTCCTGACTCCCGCGTCCCCCATGTCTTTGTCGTTAAGCATCACCATTGGTTGAATTTGATATACACATTCAGACGCACTTACCCCTGGAGGCGTCCCCAAATTGTCTCCGCAGTGACGCAGCGTAAGTTCCCTCAAAAGAAACTGTAACAATGTGTCTTAAAAGGTAACATAATGTAACCTTGCTCTCACTTGAAATGTGTCCCCACATTTAGTCCTTAAATTTGAGGGGGATTTGCACCTTGAAAGTCATTGAAAGGTCTTTGAATTTGAAGTTAACTAAGGTGTGGGAACCCTGATATGAGAACATGAATAGAACAAAATATGTCTCTATTAAACATTATAATTTCATTAACATTTTTACTAAACAAACAATACAGAAATCTCAAGCTTTGTATTTTATTTCTCATCCAGTGGTACATTCAATACAAATATGAGCCAATCATTTTGAATCATACGTAAAAGGATTCATGTTTTAAATGGCAAAATTTCCATACTTTAAGAGTAGTAGCCTACATTCATTGTTTTTTATGGATTGATGAAAAAGCCACGTCACAGGCTTGACTGCTCGGACAGAATTGCCTCACGGTCAGTAATTTTTCGGTTGTGAAAAAGTCGTGAGCAGTTACAAAAATTGCCATGCACACCTCCACTCCACATTGACGGTAACTCATGCGGACGCGCCGAGTATAAACAAGGCTTAAAGGTGCAGTGTGTAAATTTTAGCGGCATCTAATGGTGAGGTTGCGAATTGCAACCAACAGTGTAGTCAACTGCTTACCCCTCGCTTTTAAAACACATAGAGAAGCTACGGTAGCCGCCACCGGACAAACATGTTATCGTCGGAGACAACTTAGTAAAAAAAAATTTCCGTTAAGGGCTTTTTTAGAAAAATGGCGGCACAAAATGGCGACTTCCATGTAAGGGGACCCTCGGTGTATGTAGAGAAAAACATCTCATTATAAGGTAATAAACACATAAGGGTTCATTATGAAAGGTCTTTATACATCCCTGATAATATAGTTTTGTATATTATATTGCATTTCTGTCAGGAGATCCTTTTAAAAATTACACACTGCACCTTTAACTGAACAGACAATAGAAGTGCAAAATTATAAAAAAACACACATTTTTTTACTGGAAAGGTGAATTTTTCAAGATATGTTAACAAACAAGCTTTTACCGAGCAGATCAGGAAGAAGATGTCTCGCTTTACCACACCACATTTTTTCCTCACCTCATCGCTGTGGAAACTAGATGATAAAAGACCCATGATTGACATTCCCTAAAAAACAGCCTTTTGCTTACATGGGCAAATATGCCCAGTTAAATAAAGACCATCTGAACACATCTGTCTCCTCAATTTAAACATGTCAAAAGAAAAAAAACTAGTTTGCGATATAGAAACGCTTAGGGTCTCCACATTACACCATATGTGAACTGTAAGCGAGTGACAGCACAACAAAACTAGATCTTTCCGGATTATAATCAACACAATAAAGCAGTTCAATAATAAGATGTTGTCAGCATGTAAGTTAGTTGTGTATGTGCACATGGTCGTTGCTTTTGTTTTATTTGTGATGTTTTTAAGTTGTATTTAGTGCAAAATAACTTCTGTCTTGCTGTTTTTAACATGTGTGAACACCCTTGTACTCTTTCTCATTTAAGAACGACTACATAAAAGATTTTTCTTGCTATTTTATTTACATGAGAACTGCTTTGTAATGTCTTTTTTATTAAATGCTTTAAATTGAATGAAATAATTGCAACCTGTTTTAGTTTTTTATGTGCGGCGCTGTTATAAAACTCTTTTATGTGTGACCTGTCCTGTAGATTGGAGCAGCAGCGTTTGGAGCAGCAGGAGAGAGAGAGACAAGAGCGGGAACGCCAGGAAAGAGAGCGACTGGAGAGAGAACGACTGGAAAGAGAACGCCAGGCATCCTCGGGTCAGTACATCACTCGCAATCCTTACACGAATAATACACTAAAACAATACAAGTCTTCAAGTCTTTCTTTCTTCTGAGGAGGAAAATTGATTGTAGGGAAGATACATTGAAAGTGAATGGTAACTTTTCTTTGAACAGAATGCATACAAAAAATATTTTCTGAACTTGAAGTTGTTGATGATCAGTGTTGCACTCATTGACTTTTATCGGTCGACCAATATCTCTTTAAACATTACATTTCTCGATTAATCATGCAGTTTTTCTTCTGCTGTAGTTGTTCCCCCACCACCACCACCTATGGCCCCTGGAGGCCCTCCGGCTCCCCCCGGACCTCCACCTCCCCCTGGACCCCCTCCATCTGGACCTCCCCCACCACCTGGCCCTCCTCCGTTTGGAGGAGGAGGAGCTCCACCACCACCTGCTCCTCCTTTGCCTTCTGCCGGAGGAGGCGGAGGTGGGGGCGAAGGACCGGGTGGTGGTGGTGGCGGTCTCGCAGCTGCCCTGGCAGCAGCCAAACTTCGCAAAGTGGCTAAGGTGAGAAAGTGACTGTGATGTTAATCATAATAACAGAAAGTTCTGGTTCAACATCAAAATAAATTTTAATTCAGTATGTTTACTTTGGTGAAATTATGGTGGCTGATCTCCCATCAAGTGCAAACCCCTTTATGTTGTTATTGCTGCCCCCTGCAGGATGATGCTGGTGGTGGCGGCAGTGTTGCAGCCAGCATTGCTGCAGCTCCTAAACCAGACAGCAGTCGCAGCAGTGTGTCTTTGCCCAGTGGAGGCGGAGGAGGAGGAGGAGGTGGAGGAGGCCTGATGGGCGAAATGAGCGCAATACTGGCACGACGGTCAGTCACGTTTCACATCATCAAAATTCATCTTAGTCAAACCACAAAGTTGCTGTCGATTATTACAGGCAATACTCAGATAAAGTTGTAAAATTTGTTTACAGTTGTGAGCATTTAGTGCAGGTGTATTGGGCAAAAATATGAAGCATATTTATCATGCACAAATTAAAAAAAATATTTGACTACTTTTCTTGATGGAGGGACTTTATGATGTAGTTTCACGCGACAGTACTTTGATTATTTTTTATTATTATTTTTTTTAATGTGAGCTATTCTAATAAAATTGTATGACATGTGCAAACATTACAACACAACACCAGTCTCACGCTAAGATGTGTTTAACAATTAAATATACTAAAAGTAACTTTTATTGTAATTATATTTCTGTGAAATGATTTAAAAAAAACTATTAAAAATAATTTTACGCAGAAGCTTTAAAAAAAATTTACTGACTGTTTTCCTAATGTATGTTTGAACAGGAGAAAAGCAACAGATAAAGGAGAGAAGCCTCCTCCTAAAGTTGAAGAGCAGAATAATGTAAGATCAACTTTAATCTTAAAAACCTATGCTAATCGCAGAAATTTGATGCCAAAAGACTAGTTTGTTTGACTATCTTTTCATACTGTACCTTAACGGTGCCCTGGTACACTTTCAGAAGTGGTCTCGGGCACGGTTGTGTTTCGTTTGGGTGCAGGATTCAGATTGGTTAAATAACCACAAGCGAAATATTTATGGGTACCAAAGACGTCACTTCCGCTATTCCCACCGCCATATTTGTGTCCGACTCGGCAGTGAACACAGCACATCTAATGCACTAAATGGTCACATTTATTAGTGTAATTGAGGGTTTACCAGAGACAAAATACTGATTTTACAATCTGGAGTTAGATGTCGGCTGCCAGTCAGTCCCTCTAGTTGTTTGTGATCGCGGACGAGCGCAAAATTTTGGGGGATCCTGCATTATTTGTCATATATTCTGTATTAAATATTTCCAGAAATTTAAAATGTTCATTCAAAATAAATTAAATGTAATATCTCTGTCATTATAAATAGAGTAGACTACTTTGTGAATATTTTTGACTTTAATATACTAACGCGAATGAATAATCTCATACCATGCTGTATCCCGTTATCATAACAGCCCTGCACCCCACAGTTAAAGGATTTCTTAAAAGAAAAATCCAGATAATTTACTCACCACCATGTCATCCAAAATGTTGATGTCTTTCTTTTTTCAGTCGAGAAGAAATTATATTTTTTGAGGAAAACATTGCAGGATTTTTCTAATTTGAATGGACTTTAATAGAGCCCAACATTTAATACTTAACTCAACACTTAACAGTTTTTTTCAACGGAGTTTCCAAGGACTATAAATGATCCCAAATGAGGGGTCTTGTCTGGCGAAACGATTGTCATTTTTGACAGGAAGGATGACAAATGTGTACTTTTGAACCACAACTTTTCGTCTAGGTCCGGTCCAGCACGACCTAACGTAAATGCGTAATGACGTAGGAAGGTCATGTGTTACATATATAAAACGCACATTTCCGGACCATTGTAAACAATAAACTGACACAAAGACATTAATTACTATCAGTTGACATACAACAACATAGGAACGGTCCTCTTTCAACACACTTGTAAACACTGGGGCGGAGTTTCGCGTTCGTCCTCTGTGACCTCTGGACTTCATGACGTATTGCGTGGGGTCAGCTGGCGCATCACGACCAGATCTAGATGAGAAGTTGTGCTTTAAAAGTGTATATTTGTTATTTGTCTTGTCAAAAAGACAATCGTTTAGCTAGATAAGACCCTTATGCCTCGTTTGGGATTGTTTATAGACCTTTGAAACTCCGTTGAAAAAAACGGTTACGTGTTGAGTTTAGTATTAAATGTTGGGCTCTGTTGGAGTCCATTAGAGTTAGAAAAATCCTGCAATGTTTTCCTCAAAAAGCGTAGTTTCTTCTTGACTGAACAAAGAAGGACATCGGCGTTTTGGATGACATGGTGGTGAGTAGATTGACTGGATTTTTCTTTTAAGAAAATGGACTAATCCTTTAACAGTGAATCACATCTTCTGAGTACGCATAAAACCATTATCTTTAATAGATTGCTAAGTTTAATGGTAAGTTATACTGCATTATTTTCATGACGATACACACATGAAAGTCCTTGTGAAACCTGGTTGGCGCACCTGATGTCTTATATAAGGATCTGGTAAAGCATATCATAATGTATTACAATTTATTGTTTTGTAGTTCTTAAAATAAGTTGCTGGGACACAAAAGAAAGTCTGCTGTCCAGAACATCTCAACGGGAACAAACGTGCACATGCAGAACTGTGATCTTTCAGGCTTTGACGGTCACATACGCTCATAATTAGTCGAAACTTCCATTGGCGTATATAAATGTGTATAAAAAGGTTATGTGTAAAGTGCAAAGTTTAGGGAAAAAGTATTAATCCATTACTGTAAGCTTTTAAAGTGAAAGCTGTATATGTTAATCAAAAAACAATCTGCTAATTAATGTTATTATTATTTATTTATTTAACAATAAATTAAATTAGTTTCTCTGTTCTTATATTATTATCACTTACTGTTTACTTGATTATTGAATTACTTGATAACTTTTTACTATTCATTTATTATTAGTTAAGAGCTATAAGTTATCCTGTTGAAGGCAATCCTTTATTCCGCCGATTTAACTCCTTTGGAATAGAATAAAATTGTAGTTCGTGGTTCCTCTGAAGACTGTTGTTACAGCCAACATCGCAACATATCCCGGGCAAATTGTAATGTTGTTGTGAACCTCCTGGGAGTGTTTTATTGCTCTTTATCTGAGAGTTGTGGCTGCTGTGACCATAGAGTAAAGCAGAGCGTGCAGCTGTGACCGGACACAAAAATGGCGGCGGTGACGACACAGTGACATCACGTGGTTCTGATGAATATAAGTCTATAGCAGTCTGCTCCCAAATCGTTCTCATGTCATACTCCAATCGTCTGCCACCCACAAACATATTATTATGATAAAACTCCATTGTGCTGAGAACGCATGTATCTTAAAGGCGGGGTGCATGATTTTTGAAAAACACTTTGGAAAAGGAGTCGGGCCGACTACCAAAACACACTTGTAGCCAATCAGCAGTGTGGGGCGGGTCTACTAACCGACATCGTTTCCTGGGTTGTTTATGTGTGGGGCCGTTCTATCAAATGAAGGTCCAGATTCTATTGGGGTAGGAGTGTGTATGTTTAGGTGATTTCAAATGTCAACATTGGCTTTCAGAGATCATGCACCCCGCCTTTAAGGCTTTCTTCAAAACCATCACATCATAATGATGTAAGTGTCCTCCGGTCCAGATCATGAAGTGTAGTATGAATGCAGACCTGCAGGAGAGTTGGGACAATCGCATTTGGGTACGGTTTAAGTCAACCAAACCCAGTATGAGTACACTATTATAAGGGCTAATTTTTGCTGAAAAAAATATGATCTATGAATCTGAATAGACTTTTTTAATTATTTTATCAATCTGTCTCTCTCTCTCTCTCTCTGTCTTTTTTCTCCTTTTGCCTGTCGATCTTCAGGATGAATCTGAGACCCAAGGTAAGAACAATAAAATTTGTATTAAACATTTTTAATCTCTAGATGTTTATTGAAGTTATTTCTCATTATCTGTTCTGTCTTTCTTAACAGAGTTTAAGAGACCATGGGAAAAATCTGCCACTATGCCTAGGTAAACACTCATTCACATACATTGTGTGCTTTATTTGTCAAACAAATGTCCACATTTGGGCACATCAATTGAAGATAAGAATGTATTTTTGGTTTAATATTTTGAGGACCCCGTCTTTTGAAAGTGGTCATCCGTAGGACCATATAGTTTGAAGTGAAGTGTATATACAGTACATGTTTTAAACAGGACTAATTCAGCACCCAGAGGTCTGGATACACCCTCTCCCTCATCGTTCAGGTACCTTTACTCTACTAACTTATTTGGTTGCGGTCTAATGCCATTAACCCCTACCCAGTTCCCTGTTTCTACATACACACACACACATTTACTTACTTATATAATACAGGAATAATATGATAATTAATTGTCAAAAATAATTTTATTTATTAAAATGAATCATCAATATTTATTTATTAATTTAAATTATCAATTTTTATAGTAAATATAATATATTTTAGTCATGACACAACCCACTTTTTAAATAAGGACATTTGAAATTATATTTCTGCAAATAAACCTAAAGACATTTTCCCAAAAGGAAAGTCTTTCCATTTATAATAAAAAACATTCATTGTATGAAATACTTCTCTATTTAGGATTCGCTTTGTCAAATACAGATTTTCTAAAACTTAATTATATTGTCTGCGTGCCCTGTCTTTATAAACTAAGCCAGTTTATGGCAACTTAACCTTACCCTGTTATTAAACTGGAGTGAAGTTTCTAATCTTGTTTGGTATTGCTGCCTGTGCTGGTGTTTAATCTTTCAATTCTTCATAAAGCTGTGAAAAACTCTTTGGCTTTCTGAGTTTGTAGGTGTATATAACACTGTTACAATACTTTTGTGACTACTACTTTTTTCTAGGGTTTTGGGCATGGGATTATGTGAATCAGTTGCAATTCTCTTTTTGTCCGCAGGTGCTCTGTGCTTTCAGTTTATGCTTTTATTTTCAAGATCTGTGTGGAGCAGCACATCAAAAGCGCTTTCAGCATCCATGGTGCACACCAGGGG
Source organism: Misgurnus anguillicaudatus (assembly GCF_027580225.2). Taxonomy (NCBI): domain Eukaryota; kingdom Metazoa; phylum Chordata; class Actinopteri; order Cypriniformes; family Cobitidae; genus Misgurnus; species Misgurnus anguillicaudatus. The sequence goes on from NC_073351.2 coordinate 7,613,748, forward strand.
TCTCCAAACTTTTTGTGAGCAAGGGCTATATAAAACAATCTGGAGGGTGACTTTTTCATTTAGTCTACTCAAAACGTTTTCATTTTACTTGTTGATATGTTTATTGTTTGAAATGTTAACATGCATAAAAGAAGTCAAGCTAATATAAAAAATTTGTAATTAATAAATATTAAAATTGAGGGTAGAATGTGATTTGGTGGGCAACTTGTTGGAGACCACTGCTGTGCACCATGCACCATATATGACATACTTGTATATGAGCCGTTTTTAGGCAGTGATTTTTTTCGTGGAAGTAAAACTTTTGATGTTGGTTTGTCGCAGGGTAACTTTACAGGTATCTGACTATGTATACTGATTTGATCAGTTACTATGGTAACAGTTACTTTGGTCATTTGGGATGGTGTGCCGAGGATTGCTTTCTCTGCTTTCTTTTTATTCTCCTTACCCCTTTATTTCCACTTTCTTTTTTTCATTTTATTCATGAATCTCTTGCCTTCTTGCCTTCTCAGGATGAAACCTGTTAACCAATCAGTAGAGGCAGAGAGTGCAGAAGGAGAGTCGGAAATGGAACGACTTAAACAGGTCAGAATTAAAAATATTAACACTGATAATAAACAAAAACCTTGCCTAGGTATTATGATTTTTTTCACGTCACAAAATGCCTTGTTTTCATGTTTAAAGGTGCAGTGTGTAACTTTTAGCAGGATCTCTTGACAGAAATACAATATAATATACATAACTATAATAGGAGTGGTGTATAAAGACCTTACATAATGAACTGTATTGTTTTCATTACCTTAGTATGAGCCGTTTTTATCTACATACACCGCTGGTCTCCTTACATGGAAGTCACCGTCATGTTTCTACAGTAGCCTTAAATGGACAAACTGCTCTATAGAGTGTTTTTTGTCACTACGTTGTCTCAGATGATGACATGTTTGTCCTGGGGCGGCTACCGTAGCTTCTCTATGCGTTTACAAAGGGAGGGGTGAGTGGTGGACTGAGCCGTTGTTTGCAATTCACAACGCATGATGGCGCTCCAATCTACACACTGCAAAAAATGACATTCTCACCTAGTATGTTTGTCTTGTTCTCAGTACAAATATCTAGGGGATTTGAAATCAAGATGCGTTTTCTTGATGAGCAAAATAACCTAAGAAAATAAATGGTTTTTAGACTAAACATTTTTTCTTAAAAATATATATATTTTTTTTGTTATTGATCACAAATTCACTTAAATATGATTTTTTTTTATCTAAAACCTAGACTTATTTTCTTAGGTCATTTTGTTCATCAAGAAGAAAATGCATCTTGATTTAAGAATTGTTTGATATTTGTACTGAAAACAAGACAAAGATACTGAGTAAGAAAGGCATTTTTTTCTGTGCACAGTGCACCTTTAAAGGAATATAAAATTTTCTTGAAAGAAAAATCCAGATGATTTGCTCACCACCATGTCATCCAGGGTGTTGATGTCTTTCTTTGTTCAGTCAAGAAGAAATTATGTTTTTTGAGGAAAACATTGCAGGATTTTTCTCATTTTAATGGACTTTAATAGAGCCCAACACTTAACACTTAACTCAACACTTAACAGTTTTTTTCAACGGAGTTTCGAGGGACTGTGGACGATCCCAAACGAGGCATAAGAGTCTTATCTAGCAAAACGATTGTCATTTTTGACAATAAAAATAAAAAATATGCTCTTTTAAACCACAACTTTTCGTCTAGGTCCGGCGCTACCTAACGTAAATGTGTAGTACTAGTGACTTAGGGAGGTCACGTGTTACATATATAAAATGCACATTTGCGGACCATTGTAAACAATAAACTGACACAAAGACATTAATTAGTATCATTTCACATACAACAATGTAGGAACGGTCCTCTTTCAACACACTTGTAAACACTGGGGCGGGGTTTCGCGTTCGTCTTCTGTGACCTCTTGACGTCATGATGTATTTCGTGGGGTCACGCTGGCGCATCACGACCGGATCTAGACGAGAAGTTGTGCTTTAAAAGTGTATATTTGTTATTTCTATTGTCAAAAATGACAATTGTTTCGCTAGATAAGACCCTTATGCCTCGTTTTGGATTGTTTAAAGTCCTTTGAAACTCCGTTGAAAAAAACTGTTAAGTGTTGAGTTAAGTATTAATTGTTGGTGTCTATTAAAGTCCATTAAAATGAGAAAAATCCTGCAATGTTTTCCTCAAAAAACATAATTTCTTCTCGACTGAACAAAGAAAGACATCAACATTTTGAATGACATGGTAGTGAGTAAATTATCTGGATTTTTTTTTTTTTAGAAAATCGACTAATCCTTTAAGTGATACTGGGGTCTATTATGAATATACTGCTATAGTATCTAAACATATTCATAATATTGCTGGTCTTTAAGTGTCATGTTGAATCCATTTTATAGTAAAATATAAGGGGTGGTTTCCCGGACAGGGATTATCTTAAGACAGGACTAGGCCTTAGTTTAATTATAATATACATATCAACAACAAACATGCCTTACTAAAAACATTACCTGTGTGCATTTTGAGGTAAAACAAAGGGCACTGATGTATTTTAAGATCTGTAAGTGCAAGTTGTTTTCCGTTTGAACAGATCTTAAATTTATTTCAGTCTAGGACTAGTCTAATCGCTGTCCGGGAAACTGCCCCTAAGTGTTTATATGTGTCTGTGTGTGTGATCTTGTAGGAACTGCTGGAAGAGGTGAGAAAAGAGCTTCAGAAAGTTAAAAACGAAATCATCGGAGGTAAGAGCTTCAGCATTCAGACCTTATGAAATTGTAATGAAAAGTAATGTGGATGGTCATTTATAATGCCATCAGAAATAACAAAATGGAAAACATACTTTTTTTACTCTTTGTTGAATAAAGCAGTCACAAACCACTTTTGCTGTATTGAAAACAGAAGCACAGACTTTCTACTTAAAAGGATAGTTAAACACCCCAAAAATTTTGTCATAATTTTCTCATGTTGTAACAAACCTGTTTAAATGTCTTTCTTTTGATAAACACATAGAAAGATATTTTGAGGAATGTTTGTAACCAAACCGTTCATGGGCCCCATTCACTTCCATAGTATTCTTCTTTCCTACTATGGAAGTGAATGGGACTTCTGATTGGTTTGGTTACAAACATTCCTCAAAATATCTTCCTTTGTGATTATTAGAAAAATAAATGTATACAGGATTGTAATAACATGAGAGTGAGAAAATGGGTGAACTATCTTTTTAACATCTCATTTAACATGAACTTTTATGATTAGTATTTAACAAAACATTAAATAATGGTTGAAATGAAATAAACAATACTAAATAAATATAATTTTTGTGTGAATTCTTCCTTTAATCATTTTTTGCTATTGTTGTTTTCTATTACAGCCTTTATTCAGGAGTTACAGAAACGAGGATCTACATAGTCCCATTGAAATGAATCAGGGATCAACTTCTGAATAGCCCAGGGATACAGACACACACACGCACGCGCGCGCACACACACACGTACCCAGGGACTTACCCTTAATCATTACCATTCAACCCAAGATGGGTTTTGTTGTAGCTTTATCTCTGCCATCATTTCGTCTTTCATATTCAACCCTTTTTTCTTTCTCTCCTCATTTAGTATCACCGAATGCTTTACACATCACACACACTTGTTTCCCGTTACGTTAAGCCACACATCCGCACAGTAATTGCCTACATTATATGTATTCAGGGAATATTATCATATCACTCATCCCAGTGACTGTAATGGCCATATGCAGATCCCTGTATGAACGACAGGGCTTTGGTGGCAAAAACAAGATGAATTCTGGAGGATCAAGACTTGCACCACAGCAGACCAACATCTCAGGTCCCACTCTTGAGCTTTCAGGAAGATTTTCATTTCCTGATATGGCGGATCTTTCTCGGTTCTGGGAATAAATCACGTTTTTTTCTGATTCGTTTGAGGCTGTGAGCTTTGTTGTGTGTACATGCCTTCCTCTATTCTGACCACCCCCATTGTGGTCCTAAAAACCATCATTTGAGATATGTTTGCAAACTTTGTGTCAAGATATAAAATATTACGATGGCCATGATAATTTTTGTCCTTTGGTCATGCCAAACTGCCTTGCATATAAATTAAAAACTATATATATGGTATATATTTGTTTTGAGGGAAAATGATAGTTAACTCGAGATAAGGTTTCTATTTTAATTGATTGGTGACATGATTGGTGGATGGGGACTTGTATGTGATTATAATGTTATCTTTTCAGAGATGATTATTTTGGGTTTTCTGTTATTGTTTTTGTTTCTTTTTCTATAGATTATAGGCTTTTTACACTGAAATACAGAAAATTGCATAGAGACACTGGATTAGATGCCTTTATAGTCAAATACAGCTGCTTCCTCTACTGCATTTGTGTCTGCCTCGTATTTTTACTATTATGCACCTCACATCATATAGCTACTGCAGTCATATTATAGGAGAGGTAATCAACCTTTCTGTTGTATTGGCTACAAAATTGCATATGATAAAGGTAAATCTACCTCTAAATAGTGTTTCAAGCCACATTTAAGTTTAGCACGTTGACATAAACTATCCAAATCTCTTGAGATGAAGCAAAACATGTTTGGAGCACATTTATTGTCCACATAAACTCTAATAAAAAAACCTTATGAAATCCAGGAAACAATTTCTTTGACCATGTAAACGTTGTGCTGTGCGGCTGTGAGAGAAACAGAAGAAAGATAATGAGCTGTTGTTTCCTGTTATGAATTGACTCGAGCAGAGTTGTCAACAACTGCTGCTTTAAAACCAGAGTCCTGATAAACACATTTAGATCTCACTGAGGATCAGAATAACCTCAACAACAGGCCTGACTGAAGGCAATAACAATACAGAAATGTTACAGTTATTCAGATAATATCTGTTGTGTATTTTTATATTCACTTGTGTTTTCTTATAATGATGTCTTATAAGATCCATCGGCCCTGGTCTAAAATACAAGAAATGTGGCATATTATTATAAGTAGGCTGCTTTGTATTATGTAAAGTGGTAATCATTTAGTACCATTTGAAACTTCAATTTTTCAACTTTTATTTGTAGTATAGCACATTTATAAACAAGCTTGTTGCCCAAAGTGCTTCAAAATTTTATTATAAGGGAAGAAATTATCACTGTATGGTATTACAACAGTACATGGCTATTAAACGCTCAAAACAACAGTTGCAGTAGCTACGTCACAGCCCACAATTAACCATGGTTTCACTGCGGTACAGTTGCCATAGTTTATTTATGATATTGGTAGTAAAACCATACTAACCACAAATTTACCATGGTCTTACAACAATAACCAAGTTTAATATTTGTAGTAAAACTATAATACAAAGGTAACATGCCAGAAAAACACATTTAAATACATTTCTAAAAACATTGTTAATTTCCCCAAAGGAAGTTACTAAATAAATGTATTCACACATCTGAATTTATTTCCTCATTTGGTGAGTGATGTTATCATGATAATAATAGTCACACATCATATTACACGAAAAAGAAAACAATCTTTAATGCACATAAAAACATTCTTAACAAAACAACAAATGATTTCTTGGTAAGCAGTACCACAATTTTTACTGATTACGATTGCTTAAACAATATGCGGAATTTTTATATTTTTTGTAAAATAAAGACGCATTTACGTAAACAAATATTGCCACACAACCCGTACCACGGCTTTAACTTTGAAAAGCAAAACTCACACAGATTTAATGCAATCAATTTCTATTATTATTAAAAGTACTAATCTCATGATTAAATCGCAATTACTGTATATCTACGAAAACGGTCCTTATATGTATTGACTTCGTGCGTGGCGGCGCAAGACGACTATGACATCAAAGTACCGCGAGAACTATTTAAACGCATTCAAAGCAGTCCGCTCGGATCGATCTCGCGTTACTTCGATGTCATAGACCGATCTGACTCGACAGCGCTGCTCGGCTCTATGAAATTGGACGTTACTGGTGACGTAACGCCGAGCGTGCGCTGAGGTCATTTCCTGTTTGTGCTCCCGTTGAGTCGCTAGACGGAGGCCTATCCGAGACAGAAGCACCACCGTAAAATCCCTCACAGACCAACAGAACGGACAAGGCGGTGGGTTTATAGCGATAAACGCTTAAGACAAACCCCGTGGGATGTGTTTGAGCAACCGGGTTCGTGTTTTGGGCCTTTAAGGGGGAGTTTGCGAAGAGAATTGCGCGACTGGGTGTTGTTATTTTTGGGGCAGCTGAGTGGTCATTGGCAGAGTTCAATACACACCAGCTCGCGCGAGGAATAAACACGCACTTCACGCCTCTAAACACCCCGATTTTACCTGACTACATGGACTTTTGAGGATTTTACGCTGCATTTTACCCAACCAATTTGGAGAATACAAGTAGAGGTAAGGGAATCAAACATACATCGATGATTGATGGCTAGCGTGATGCCTAGCCTAGCATCTCTATGTATATTTAAATACGACCGCATATTTTCTGTCTGTATTGTGTGTAACTGGCAGATGGATCTGTACGAGCGCGTGTTCCTTTGTTTTACTGTACACATCAACCATATTCACCATCATAACACACGTGCTCGTCTCTATGCTTGCGGTATATATTAACGTAATAAATAACAGTACACTCGTAGATTCATTTAAACCATTATGCATCTTTCACGTATGGTGCTTGCTTGTTGATTTATTATAAATATATCTTTAAGAGAGCCCTCAAAGCAGTCCATCAAGTAAAAAAGAGAAAATGAATTAGTGGAAATGAGAGTATATTATTGATCAGGCCCTTTACACGCGGTACAGATGAATGATGGATGTGGATCTATAGGACAGACTCACTGTAACTTACATACTGTATGATCGATCAAAGTGCTTTTATTAATACACCCTGCTATCCGGTTCAGCTCTGTTTGCTTGTTTAAAACATTGCCGCTTTAAGTGGTTAGATGTTTGACAACTGGCAAACAGTTGCGTCCATCAGGTTTGAGAATAAGTATAATTGATGCCTGAAGGTTATTTGGGTAGAAAGGGGTCAGGTTTAAGTCTGGAATCTCTGCACTCAGCACTGAATGTGTGTAATCATTAGTTTGTTGAAATGGCCCCAGCTCTTGTTTGTCTTTCACCTCTGGGCTTCAAAGTGTATGTTTGTGTCTGTATAAGGGTTGTACAAGACTAAGAGAGAAAGAGGAACAAGCATGCAGACCACTGACCAACTCATACACGCACACTAGTTGCATACTGTATGACAGCGATGTCGGTGTGTTTTTAATGCCTGTTGTGCTAAGCTAAGTTGTGTAAGGGACTAGCATGGGCTGTCACAAGGTGGGGATTTTATGTTGCAGGGATAATCCAGTATTGTGATTGGATAGCATGCCGGATCTATGCTAGATGCACTGCGATGCCAGGAAACGTTAAAAATAAGTACAAATTGAATGTGTTAAGGTAAAGTGTTGTTTATATATAAAAAATATATCAAATAAACACGCATCAATACTCCCTGAACCGTACATAAATTCTGTCATGAGGAATTTTCCTACTAGCGGAGCAATTCAAGCTTGAAGGACCACCTTCATGTTTTTGCAAGTCTACAGTCAGCGATTCAGCGAACACCCAGCTGCTACCACAGGCAATGTGCCCTGCTAAAACACAGAGCCGTTCCCACAGACTGCGATCTTGTGTGCGATCTGGGTATAAGACAACTGTCTGCATGTTTCCCTGAATGGAGTCTTGTCATCATTAGTTGAATTTTTTTAATGGAATTAAATTGATCATATCGGCATTCATTAATTATTTGCATGTTATGCACTATACTGGCAATTCCTCATATTTTTAGACCTCATATTATTTAGAGACTACTTTAAATGCATTTACTGTCTTTAATGTTGGTGACATGCAAAAAAATTTCACTTAACTCTTTCCACGCCAGCGTTTTTTTAATGCCAGGTGTAAACGTTGTTCAAAACGTTTTAAGCTCGTCCACTCTCAACTAGGGCTGTTCCGAATACCATTTTTTTGAGTTTCGAAGCTCTAGAAGAAATCAAATCGAATATTCGAGGCTTCGGAAGGAGGGGCTGAACATATTTTTCTCTTTAATAAAGGCAGGAATCTCTGTATGTGTGTGTGTGTGTCTGTGTCTGTCTACAGTTTTATTATGTGACGGATGTGTTGCTGCGGACCCAAGGGAGTGTAGTGCCTTTTTTCGTGCAATATGGACATGTGACACGTTTAGAATTAATAAACTTAAATTAAAAATACTACAGAACAGCGCAAGCCGGAAGCGCCGTGCCTGTCACGCATCCTGCGAGAACAGCATTAGTGAAACAAAACACAAGCTGTAATAAAACGGTAGCATACTTTCAAAATCAAGTTTATTTATAACACTTACACCATCCAATATGTTTTTTCATCAGTACAACAATAAAGAAGATATTTTGCAGAAACCCCAGTGCTCCGTCATGCAAGTCAACCGATCCGCACACTTTAAGAGCTAAAGCATATATATCCAATACAAAAGTAATCCCCCATAACTCCGTGTGACATATTGACGTCTTGTGAAGCGAATCAATCAGTTTTTGCAAGAAACTGAACGTTATTTACAACACTATTAGCGTGAATGCCAAAGGAGGAAGCGCGCTTTACTTCATCAACGCTGTAAAATATTTATATATATATATATTTGAATCTCAAAACTGAAAATCGAATGTCAACCCACGGAACGAATATTCAAATATTCTGGTCCAGCCCTACTTTCAACCACATTGAGAGGTAGTGGAAAACACTTTCGTTCGGATTGCTTTTGTAAGTGTAAACGCACATGTGGTTCAATGTGTTCTAACAGCCACACGCGACCGCCTTCTCTCCGCCCATTTATCTAATCTGAGGTACTGAGCACAATGGTTTACATCTTTTCGGACTTCTGGCGCGAACACACGGTGAACAGCGCTATTTTTAGCCGTTCATTGATAAAACTAAAACGCTGATCTCCGCTGTTTCATTTTACAAGCGTGTGAAAGTTGCGCGATCTTATTTCATCAATTGCGCTGAAAATTGAGAGAAAGCTCTAACATATACATGTTTAATTACAACAAAAGCAGCGGATTCCGACATAATATTAGTTTGCATCCATATAAACTTATCATTACTGAGTCCGAGTCGTGCGCATTCCAAGTTCAGGTGCTAGAAGGAGTCAGTGCCGTGCACATTCAGGTCAGAGCAAGAGTCCAACACATTTTTATCCAGGTGCATTAAGTCCAGGTGTGTGCGAGAAGGAATCTGAGCGCATTACAAGCTCTCTCATTGCAAGTAAAGCCCACAAACCCTCTCATGCGAGGAAAAGCATGCAATTTGCATGTTAATGTGAAACTATGATAATTACTATCGTCATGTCGTCACGGCAATATGTCTGACGATTGTCGATACACAATACTATTCTCTATAGGCACAACTCTAACGCACGGTGTGCATCGACATATGCCTACAGACACTTTTTTATCCTTAATTTGTGAACGGCCTGTAAATAGCGCAAATTATTATTGCCTTGATGATCTGCAGGGCTCAAAATTAACTTTTTTATTTGGTAGCACTGGTGCTCCCAACTTTAAAGAGTTAGGAGCACCAGCAAAAATTTAGGCGCATCCATCCAAAAATTAAAAAGCACCACAACTACAATGTAAATGTTAATAGATTTATTTTATTAAAAATAAAACACCACCACCGGGCTTTACACATCCTATGGCCAGCATTTAAAAGTTGGTCTTCTATTTTATTTTATTTTTTGCTGCATAAATTCCTAAATTAATACCCAAATGCTGTTGAAATAGTATAGCAGCAATAATAATTTAACAATTACAGGTAACATGATTAAGATTACATAGAAAATCTAGCAAACACGTAAAACACTGATTAATTGTGACATTACAAAAGTGACCCTAATATAGAAGGCTAATATATATTGGTATTGATAACTGCATTACCAGGATGCTTTTACTACTAAATAGGCAATGTTTTAAAAAATACAACAAAAACATACCATCAGCATTGTCGTATTCCACAGCAACATGGACCACAAGGATGTTTGTCGAATGTCCATTCACCAGCGCATGCGCACATACACCATCAAACCCACTTTGACAGACAGGTCGGTGTCGCCATCAATAATAAACGCATTTGTCATGACACGTCTTGTGTTTTTGGCACTTTCGCCATGTTTAAGCAAGGTACGTCTGGCGCTTAAAATGTTTTGATTCCGCCATTAACGCCGTTTTACAGGATTTACAGTAAACACAGTAAGTTACATTTTCATAGCGGAGACACTTGAAATCTTTAAGCCACTCTCTCTGAAAGGTTTAACGTCAACTCGTATTTTCCGGTGGTGGAGTTACATTTGAATCCGGATCGTCGTCAAAAAATACAGTAACCTTGGCTGTAATCGGCTCGCTCTCGTCATGCTCGCGACGTGTTCGTCTTTTCACATTTCCGCGCTTCACGCCAACAAGGAATGACTGACGCTCATATTAGCCAATCTGCGGTCTTCATTAAACGCAAGAACTTAATGGTGAAATTTGATTGGTTATGTATCGTTGGAGAGAACACTGAACCTGGGACAGCGCCAGCACGCAGGATGTCAATCAACTCGCGTCACAACAAAATGGGCAGTCGCACAAATGCTCCCAAATATATTTTAAGGTCGCACAGATTAAATTTCGGTCGCATATGCGACCAAAATGGTCGCAATTTCGAGCCCTGATCTGGTAAAGTAATCATTTGTATATTAAAAATCATTTGTACCGCCTGTGTCCGTGCTTCAGTATGGTTTGGAAGGTGCACAGAAACGCATGTGTTTTAAAAGCAAGATGACACGGTCTGTCTCTCGCGTGTCTGGACAGACCTTTAGCTGATTGCCTCTGTCCTAGACCCTGACCATAAACATCTCTCTTTTTGCAAGCAAAACTGTGGTAGATGATAAAGAGACAATCCGTAATGTTGCGTGAAAATTTGATAATGTATGAATCCTGGTTCCATTGTTGATCTATTGCAGCTGTTTGCACGTTCAAATGAAATGTTTGTATTGTTTTTACCGGGTCACAGACAACCATCAACTGTATTTTTACTTAAATCAAAATCGGTTAACGGACGGTTAATGTTCGGTTGTCGGTCGGGAAAATTAACTGATATGCACATCCCTAGGCCTAAGTTTTCACCCGGAAAAATCATTTCAGTGTCAGTTTTCGATCCCTTCACAAGCCCTGGCCCTGCAGATCATCGTTTTCATTTTTGACTGCAGGCTGTCTTTCTTGGTTTTGACAGCAGGTAATTCCCCAGATGTAATCAGAGTAGGAACTTGATAATTTAAGATGTTTACATGATGTTCCTCAACTTTCCAAATTTAAAACCACCCTCTAGATGACAAGTTTAAACATTGAACGAGCAAGCCAAACGCTCCACTATCCCATTATGTACCACACATATGCTATACAGTAGCCGGATTCTCATCTCCCCGTTTATTGATGTGATGCATCCGTGCAAATGTCATTATACAAACATTTACTAACAGCTTAAATTATAAATCATCATTATTATATTGTTGTGAGTAAAGTAAAGACAACGTTTTGAAGATTCATATTTTATGTACTCGCTCAGTAATTGATAAATTATGGATTGCAACTTTAATGTTGTCATTGTGAACAGCAGGTTTCTTGTTTTGTTCAGCATATACAGTGATGTGTTCACCTGTGTATCCAACAGGCTTCATTGCAGTCTAATTGGCATCTCTATGGTGATAGAAGTGAGTTCCCCAGTTTCCTGTTGGAAATCATTTAAAGGGATACTTCACCGATTTAGCATTCAGCTTTGTATCTGTAGAAACCCGGCAGTATTACTGAATGACCATGTTTCCCTCCCTCATTTTCCCTTGAGAGGAGAGATATCTGCATTTTGGTTCTGCAAAAAAGTCCTCCGATGATGTAATATGACGATTTTTGCATCATCAGAGGACTTTTTTGCAGAACCAAAATGCAGATATCTCTCCTCTCAGGGGGAAATGATGGAGGGAAACATGGTCATTCAGTAATACTGCCGGGTTTCTACAGATACAAAGCTGAATGCTAAATCGGTGAAGTATCCCTTTAAAAGACATTGCAGAAAATGAGGCTGATTATTTGTGCTGTTCTGTTCACATTTGATCTATTTTTGTTATAAAATGGTAATTGCAACCCTGTCTGCTGAAAAAAGAGAGGCTTAATCACACTTAGGAAATTATATGTAAAAAAAAGAAAATAAGACCCTTGTTTTCTATCTGCAGTTTTGCACGCTGTTTATGAGCCCTGAGCGCCTCTCATTTTGCTGTGCCTTGCATTTTTCCAGGAGCAGTCTGAGCACCTGAAGTTGAAAAAAATTAAGTCTTAACGGAAAAGCGGCCAACATCATTTTAGTTTTTCCTCATTGTCCACTCGAATGAAAGGAGAGGCGAGGCTTCCATTAGTAACAGAAGTTTAAAGTTTGCTCGGAACAACCAAGGACGGCAATTACTGCCCTGTCTTCTGCGTGTGTTTGCAAACGTGCTTTAAGTGATCTCCAGCTCAGGTTTTAAGGCAGAATCAATGAAAATCTGATAAACAATGTTAATTAACAAGCAATCATGCTAGACGCACTTAGCAGGTTTTGCCTCTGAGATCTTCATACACTCTTAGAATGGATGTGTTAAGAACAACACAGTCAGTGTTAGTTTGAGAAGTGCTAGCTGCAGAAGTTGCACACATGCGCTTCCTGGCAGTGACGTCACTTTCAATTTCGAGTTAGACAAAAAAATAGAAAAGTTTGCATTGTCAGTGGTAGCTGGAATTTGTTACATTTACTTACCATAGCAAAGAAACGAGTTTTGTATCATTTTGTTTATCACAGGATTCGTACTTTTTTTTTTTTTTAAGTGAGACACGATTTCAAGATTTACAGCAAAGCTAGCAATTATTAAAGATACAAAGAAGTTGTACAATACATTTTTTTAAATATTTTTTCTTGTCACTGTTTTAGTATTATAAGTTATGTTTTGTGTTAATATTATTCTTTTTATGTTTCATATATCTCTAAGGTTGATTAATTTGATAAACTGTTAATCTACATCAATGTGTCATATTTTCTAAAATAAATTAATATTTTTCTGATTTCATGTTTATTTTAATAAGTCAGAAACGTCTCCGCTGTGTCCTGCTGACAGGCACGGTTGGCGCATGCAGCAGGTGACGCCAATTATGGGTCCTCCGAAGGTTATACCGTCTCATTTCAGTTCTCTTCACGAACTCCTGAGGCTTCCACCTTGAAAGGCCGAGTGCTCACTTTTTAAGGTCTCATGCTTATAAGGTTGATAATTTCACTTAATTAAGTACATCAATAAATTAACATGCATACTTCAACAGCACTATTATCTCTAATTTCATTGCAAAAAAGGGACAAACATGGACAAATTATTTTTATGGTTGGCAATAGGGATGGGCGATATCTTATCGTTTGCGATATACCACCAAAATTTATCCTCGCGATGAAAATATGTCGCCTCACGATAACAATGATAAATCTAGTTGATGAGGTAGTTTGTGCATGCCCAATTCACTGTTTACGTGCGGAGTGAAAACAAACATGCAGACGTGAGGCTGAGGAGGTGCTTGTTGTTATTACCATGAATTTACCAGAATGAATTTACCGGTAAATACAAAAATATGTTGTTCACACATGCAGTGACGTTCCGTCTTTTTACCAGTAAGACATAATTTGCACATCAGTATCCAAATACCAGTAAACTCAGAGAAAAAGCGGAAGTTACATGCGGCGCGTGGCCGGTGAGCTCGTGTTGTATTTGTAACAATGGCGGGTTATGACTTAATATCCACGGTCCGTATTTTGTTGTTTTCACATCTGTGGCAAACGCTGACGGTCGCGAAGTTGCTCGTGACCAAACAACATTGCGTTAGGCGACGTCAAACGGAACCTGCGTTTGCACATTATGCTTCACAGAGGAGCGAGGTAAAGTTAGTTTTAGGTTTGATATTCGCTGCATATCCGCCTAGGCTGCTTTAAGGGCCTTCTGCAAATAACAGAGAGTGTGCTAAGGACGTCGGCAAGTTGGCAAATAGATGGTAAGCTGTTTGAAACAACTTTGGTGAAGAAATGTGGATGTTAACTTCAGGTGTGCTCGACTTTTAAGCAGCACATGTGTGGAAACGTCTGTAAACAGGTAAACGCATCATCTATAAAAAAAAAAACTTTCTGATTGGGCCGAAGCTGTCAGCGCTGTCTGACGTCGTCTGTTCTAAATGCCAGTAATCCTATATTTTTCGTTCACAAATAGCACTTACTGGTAAATTACTGGTAATCTTACAACCTGTCTTACTGGTAAATTGGGAGTACTGATTTACCGGAAAAGGTTCTGTTCACACATGACCTGTTAACTGCAATTTACCAGTAAGTTACCAGTAAAGACTGTATGTGTGAAAGGGACTATTGACTGTTTCACTCTGAACTTCTTTACTTTATCAGGTTATTTTAACATGTTTGTTACTTTATCAGGATTTATTTGCAGTTGTACTCTGTTGTAATTTTAAAGAACACATCTAAAGACATTGTTACTTTACTTGTTTGCACTATTTTTGCACCATGAGAGTATAAATAAATACAGAATTTGTGTTTACATTTTAAACTTGTAATTGATTTGAATTATTATTGTGTAATTGTTGTTGTGTGATGTTTTTCAGCACAGTCACTGGAACACAACTTAAACATAACCTAATCGGATATTTTACAGAAGAGAATAATTTATCGTCATTTTTTATCGCCACTGCAACAAACAACTGAAATTACCGCAATATTTTTAAAAGGTCATATCGCCCATCCCTAGTTGGCAAGTTGTAATACCACAATCATTTTAAATAGTGTAATGTTTTAACACAAAATCTGCAATTCGTAAACCAGTATATTACTTACATCTTTAAATATCTGAAAATAGGGGTGTAACGGTACGCAAAAATCATGGTTTGGTGCGTACACCGGTTTTGAGGCCACGGTTCGGTTCATTTTC
Source organism: Misgurnus anguillicaudatus (assembly GCF_027580225.2). Classification (NCBI taxonomy): domain Eukaryota; kingdom Metazoa; phylum Chordata; class Actinopteri; order Cypriniformes; family Cobitidae; genus Misgurnus; species Misgurnus anguillicaudatus. Next base: position 7,628,861 of record NC_073351.2, read on the forward strand.
GGTATAGTAAGGGAAAATGCAAACATTAAACTGCAGGTTGTTTACTATAAACTTTTTTTACAATTTGTTTACACTTTTTTAAACACTTTTTATTAAAATATAATATATAAAATATATATAAAATGAAAAAATAATAAATAAAATACTACTGCAAAGTTCTTTTTTACATTATTTTATAGCAGTAGGTAACTCTTTTCTTAACCTTCTCTTAAACTTTTTCTACTTAAACCTTGCACTAAACTAACAAATTCAATTCCTGAATACATTTATGAACTATTAGCCTACATTTTTGCCACCAAAAATGTTCTGTTTTGATTTATTTTGGATTGTTTAACTCACAGTATTGAATTGGCTATGTACCATCTCTGTATAAAAATAATATTACTGCTCTATGTGTAACTGCATAGCAAGCAACATGATGATATACTTATTATACACTCATTTTGAGATAAGTGAGTTGCATACATAGCCATCTTTGATCTTTTGCACGTTTCTCCTAATCTTTGCTTGTGTTGTCAATGTAAGCTGTGATTTAAACTAACGAACCCCTCCGCAGCTGAGTAACAGCTGAGTAAGCCCGGGTTACAGCTCTTCTCTGTCCCGACCAGCTGATCGCATTGTGACAATGACATGATTGACGTGAGGTGCAGATGAAAAATCTGATCACGCATTCCTTATTCTTGCTGTCACAGAAAGCGCGTCTCATGATTGCGTAGCAACGAAAGACGTGCATCCTCTCACGCACTTTTGAAAGAACAAAACAGCGCGTTGACACGCGTTTAACATGCGCTTTTAGACACGACACGTAAACGTTTACATCAATAATCAAACGAATATACAACTAAGTAAATAAAAATCTTTCTGCGGGCAGAATTATGTTATATGTTTGACAGAAGACTTGCGCTGAACACTGAGACTTCCGCCACTTAATATGTTCGTGTGGAAACCCACGTATTATGTTCCGCACAGGCGCACATAAAAGATTGCACGTGTGCACCGTGCCGAAAGCCCTGAACCGAAACGGTCCGATACGAATACACGTACCGTTACACCCCTATCTGAAAATAAAATTCTTAACAAAACCTAAATATTAAACGCATTACATCGATGTAGCGATGTTGCAAATGACATCACTGCCTGGAAGCGCATGTTTGCAAGTTCAAGTGCTGCAGCCAGACGCTCTTGGTTAGTTTTGGGGCAACACACTAAATATGTTGTCCCAGAATACACACATTTCTGAGTTATTATTGGACCAACACATTTTGTGTTACTTTTAAAACAAAATGACACATAATGTGTAAGAAGCATAACACAAAAAAGTGTAAAGAATTAACACATCCTTTCTTGAAGCGTGTAATTTATGAACAGTTTTTTGCACTACGTAATTCTTACATCCATGTATACATATATTTATCCATTTGGCAGATGCTTTTGTCTAAAGCGAATTACTGTCTATTACAAGGTATACATTTTGTCAGTGTATTTGTTTCCTCGTATTAAACCCATTAGCGTTTGTGCAGCATTGTGCAACCCTGTTCAACCCTGCAGACCTGTTCCTTATATATGTATACCATGGGTCTGTTGAATGTTTCTCAAGAGTGTGCATTATTTTTTAGTAAACACACACATATATGAAGTAGTTACAGGTCGACTGCATTATAGTTCCATAAGACTACGGCAGGTTTAACTGAAATAATTGATTCATTTGATTTCAAAAAATGAAGTGTGTGTGTGTTACTGTGCTTTCACACCACCACCGGCGAGAGTGTCAAAGTGGCCGGAAGACCTTCATTTTCAATGAGAGATGGCGTCAAGCAGAGTACTACGGCTCTGTGATCAGTAGGAAGTCCTTATCAATGTTAAATCACTCCGAGTTTGAGCGTTTACAATGTGCATTTAAAAAAGCAACACTCGTCAAACACAATCATTCAAAATATTATTTATTATTAGGGCTGGGTATTGGTAAGGGCCTCACGATACGATACGTATCATGATACATGGGCTATGATACGATGTATCACGATACGATACAATACGTTGCATGCTGCGATACATTGCAATGCTTCTTCTTTTTTTAATCAAAAATGTAAAAAAAAATAGAGCTGATTTAAAAAAAAAATCTAAAGCCAAAGTGCATCCACACGAAAGTTGCTGGTGTTTTTTAATTTTCTGCCATTTTTTCACTCCCGCTATCTTCTGAGAAATTGGCCGTATATGACAGACAACTGGACAGCGACAACTACAACAGCGGGAGAGGAGGTTGTTTGACGCACACAGAGGGATTATATTAGTTTTTAAATATATATTGATAGTAGATATTGAAATATCGACCCACTATCGTGGAAAAAGTATCACGATAGTTAGCTATATCGATTCGGTATCTTTGCATCTCTCTCTCTCTTTGATACTATCTGCATACATGTAAAAAATTGACCATACTTTGGCATTTAGCGTAAGAAATTAGTTCTCCTCACAACAGCATTTTAAATACACCGTCATGACCTCCTGATGATGCGTACATTGATACAGCACCTTCCGTATCAATTTGGTGCACTTTTGAAAGTATTGTGACAAATCGCAGTTGATCCATGTTCCATATGCAAAGGACGGATGTGATCTGCGAAGTACCTAGAGTGAAATGTAGTGGGGTATACTTGACGTTCCATGTCCGTCTCATACTCTCTCTTGATGAGTTCAGTATGAAAGTGCAGAAATCTTAAGCTAAATTGCTGCATAGGACGAGTCATGAAATTAAAGTAGACTGCACGTCGTATCGTACACAATTCATAATAAAGCTATTGCGCGCATTTCAAATCAATGAAGCACGCTTTATTAGTCGCTTTTACAATACAGTAACCCATTTGGGAAGAAAGATGACAGGGCTGCAGGTGTAATCTGTTTTCTATAGAGAAATAGTGAGTGCGTTTACATGCGCAGTCTTACGTCGATTATGCTTTATCTTTTATGCGGGAAAACCCATTAACTGCGTTAGCAAAAACTGATCGGCACAGGTAGTTTTTTTTGCTCATTACCCCGATTTTGCATGATATGTAAACACCTTAACCAGCTTTCTCGCATTTTTGTTTATGTGCGCGTGTCTCCATTGTGCATCTCTATGGTTGCGCTTACTTCGGCATGTGACATTTATCTTTCGTAACTTTCGGTAAACTTTGCCAAGAATCAATAAAAAACAAAGTCCTTTTAGAGTAGTTTATTTCTGATAACAAGCAAAATAAACAAATAGATTGGAATACAGTGAAAAGAAACATTTAAAGAAATGTTGCAAAACTTTTATAAGCAGTATGAACTGCCAGGTAAAACACACATTTCCAAATTTAGGGAAGTGAAGGATGCTGCCTATACTTAAACCAACACTAAAGAGTTTTTGTACCATAGAAAACATTTTCAAAAAAGTTTTAGTCGTTCATCGACTGAAACAGGGTGAACGGCACTTTCACATTCGCTTTGCAGCCATCTATCGGCCAAAACCGCACTAAAGAAGTTTCCAACCATCGGGTCGCGGTCCTGTAGTTCGAGTGAAAACTACAAAAACTTGCTTTACGGCAGACCTACAATCCAATCAGAGCCAGCTATGCTGCAGTAGGCTAAATTATTTATGACAGTGGTAATGGACAATTCCGCTTCTAACCTGAAGGGGAGCAAAGAGCACAAACTCTTTAGTGTTGCTTTAAGAATCTGTAAGGAATAGATTTTTTTTGCAGCCACTACATGTGGTCCAGTACCAATATGTATAATCATATCGTCGCTGTCCGATGAAAACCACGTATGTCCATTTTGCCGATTTTGAGATTTTTCGACAGATTGAATGTCCAGGTTCATTTCCGTATACAGTATGGGTCACATACCTAAATAAATGGCCAATGAAAAGTTGTGAAATCATGTCATCTGATTTTCACGTATATCCATTTGGTGTCAAAGCTGTCAATCACGCAGCGTATCTCCCGCCTGTGAAGCGTCTCGCCGGTCTCGTAAAGTTTCATCGAAGCTCAGCACTGGATATAGCCGAATAAACAGCCTGTGAGACAATATCTTTCCTTCATCGAGGTAAACGTTCCCCCTGACACCAGACGTACGTCTAGGAGTGACTAAATTACGGTAGGACGGTGCAAACAAAGTATCTGTCTAGCATAGTGTTATTTACACTGGGGACATCCCACCACTTTTTGAAGGCGTTTGGTTGAAATGTTCTGAAAAATCAAGCGATGCTTAAGACTGGTTTTTTGGTCCAGGGTCACATATGTTGTGTTGTATGCTTATGGTGTGTTTTCTTGTACATATGTAATGCAATTCATTGTAATCATTGACTAAACGCGCTGCTGTTTTCTACGGTACGTTCGGTTGAGCTGGTGTTGCAGGGACTGTTACATGTGTGCAGTCGACATTGTTGAGGGTTTTATGCTGAGTATTTTCTTGTTGTTGACTAGCCTACGCTATGCCCATTTTTTTTATGCGCCGTTATTCAATATTTTTCCCGTCCTGCAGTAATGTTTTTTATCTGATCTTTTGTCCCCACTACTTTTCAAAACAAACTGACGCCCCTGCTGTCTATCATTACCATGTCAGTGTATTGATTCATTGTCCCTTCATAGCTTGCAAGAGACATTTAATACACTTATAATTAATATTAAATAAACTAAGCGTATTTAACTAGACGTAGGCTATTTAATAAACTGAGCGTATTTATCTGTCAATATAAAACACGACTTGGCCATTCTAATTAATGATCGGAAGAACGCGTATCCACCACAGTTACTGTTTAAACTCAATTTTGGTCAAATGTGGATTATATCATTACACTGGCAAGAATATGGTTACATGTAAAGATGCCGTACCAAGTATGACAACGCTACATTTAACTGCTTTTGATATACGGTGTTTTTTTTTACTTCCTGAAAAGTAACTGTTTTGGACATACGTGAGTTTCATCGCGCAGTGACGATATAATCATTACAATTTATTAGACAATTAACCACCAGCCAAATTTCATAATTGTGACAGCCCTAACCTTAATTTATATTTCATAGCTAAAGCGTATAAAAAAAGACACTGAGCTAACGTTGCTGTGTAAAATGTTTAATATAATATATACAATGTTATCTACAAACCGGCTGCCAATCCTCCCTTAACATAGCAGTGATTCATGATCGCCACATCTCCCCTCGTCTTTATGAAACCAAAACATTAGTCATTTTTGAAGAGGTATTTGTTCAGAGTTTATTTTAGCCACTAGTCATTCAGACCATTACACAAACAGAAACCGGAAGTAATGTTCAGATCAGACGCGTGACTGCGACAACGCACGTCTAATGAGACCGTCTATATGTGCTATACGCAGTGATGTCACTACCTGCGAGAAACCTGACAAATCCCATGTAAACGCAGTTTTCTGCATAGCCGGTTTATTGATTTGCATGTAAAAGCATGAAAACCGTTTTCTTTAATAATCAGATTTTTGATTAGCCTAGAAATCTAGACGCACCCTAGCGGCCGAAAAATATATTTGCTGCCAGGGTTTAGTCTAGGCACTCACAATACACTTAACAGCTCCAAAAACCAAAATTTGGTCAGGCCAATCACATCGTGTGTAGCGTCTGTGGGGCGGGCTTAACATGATGACGACAGAGCTGCCTGCGACGGTTCCTACTTGAAAACAAAGAATGGCTGCTGCTGCTGGCGAACAGCTTTCTTTTGAAGCGGCTTTGGCCGCGACTCTGGAGGACTTAGACTTATGTTTTTCTTTGAGTGAAGAGCAAATAACCCTACTGAAGTCCTTTTTAAGCAAGAAAGATGTGTTTGGAGTTTTGCCGACTGGTTACGGTAAAAGTTTGATATACCAATTAGCTCCACTGGTGGGGAAACGCATGGGACTCATACGTCACCTTCTTCGTTGCTCTGATTGGTCATAGCGCTATCCTATTGCGTACAGAGGCATTTTGAGGGACAACCTTATATCCCGCCCCTTGCATTGAGCCGTTTGTGTGAAGAGTTGCCAGACCTTACATCTTGATGTAGGTCTGGCTAACCAGGCTAATTTTTGATAGTTATCCGCTTATTCTGTGCATGTAAACTCACCCAGTATTGATTCTGAATGCATGTTTATACATATATATTAATAGATATGTCATACATATATGAGAGAAGTAAGTAACTTCCTTTGTAAAACTGCTTTGAATTTTTTTTTTTTAAATGTCATAAAATGTTCTTGTATTCTGATTGTATCGTGGCCTTGTATCATCTTTCCACATGCAGGTCTATGAAGATTGACCCTGATCCTAGATCAGCACTTTTTATCCCACATATAAAGATGAATATAAATACTAGACTCAGCAGCACTTGATGCTCATCCGTGCAGTTTATAATAATACCACAGTAATTTTCCATTAAGAGCTTCATACGCACCACATTGTCAGTTCAATATTAAACAGTATATGGCTATTATCTTATAAAATAATAAGTAAATGCCACTGTTTCTTTTCCATTACATGTGAGATCATGTGTGATACAGACTGCTGAATGCAGCATTTATGTCAAGTTCATTAGAAACATATCTGAACAGGTGGCATTCCTGTAGGGCCAGTCAGGTGACCATTTGAGGAACATGTGTCGTAGCTCTATCTATAAGTTTGCAGTCTTTTTCTTAATCTTACCTTATATCGTATATTGGCCTATTATTAAACGCAACAATTTATAGGTCCAGCACCACTTACAGTGCATGTTCTTTAAATTTCCGATTTTGTTAGCGTGAAATACTTTGCTTCGTGTTTACTTTTTGACATAACATTGGTTTAATCGCATTTTGTTTTCTTGCCTAGGTGAGTTCAGATCTGTGGTACTAAACGTCTGCCAGACCCAAGATTCGGTGTTCCCCCTTCCCCAGTCTCCCTGTCACCCTGCCCTGTGCCCCACACAGCCCCTAACCCAGCATGAACGAAGTCAGTGTTGTCAGGGAGGGCTGGCTCCACAAGAGAGGTGAGAACCTTAATATTCATGGAAATGTAATGTAAACCTTTTTTTTACCACCAGACCAGACTAAGTGTGGCCTTCACTGTTATTTGACCAATCTTTGTCTCTCCCCCGTTTTCCTCTTTGACAATTCATGTTCCTTGTATCTACTTCCTTATATCTCTTCCTGTTCCTGTCTTCAGGTGAATACATTAAGACTTGGAGGCCTCGATATTTCATCCTAAAGAGCGATGGCTCTTTCATTGGCTATAAGGAGAAGCCTGACACAACCGACCACAGTCAGCCACCTCTCAACAACTTCTCAGTCGCAGGTATGACGCACATTTTTGAACCGTTGATCTCCACACACGGCAAATTGTTTGGCACACCTGTGGCTTTCTGAAGGCAGTTCAGTATTTTTGGCATGCTGAATTATCGGTCTTGAGGTTTCTTACCAGCTTTTGTTTACCATCTGTGACTCTTTCAAAACATTGTTCTGTTTGTTGGGAAACACTCTTGGATTTTGCAATTCTCTTTAATGACACAAGTGGCTCAGAAATGGCACAGTTTACAAAAACTAAGATGCGACACACACACACACACACACACACACACACACACACACACACACACACACACACACACACACAGACACACAAGTATTTTCAAAAGAAGGTAAACTAAACTGACACTAAATCTGCACTACTAAAAAAATAAAATCTTGTCAGGTTTAGTTAATCTAAATATGTGAAATCGTCAAGCATGAAAATGTAAAATTTGCTTAAATTTACTGTTTTTTCCCACCAGACGTTGAAAAACAAATCTGGAGTAAATGGTAATATTAATTTAAAAACTTTTACTTGTCATTTAACACTTTTTGTAACATAATTAAAAAAATTAGTCCTAAAAAATCTAATTTCCGCAACAGTCAGAAAACATCAACACTGACATATTTTCAAAATGACATGACAAACCTGAAAGAACATAATTTGGAGATTCTGCACATGCATTTAAAATCAAAGTATTATGCTTCTATTAATTAAATTAACATTTAATAAGCATCTGTTGCGGTAATGATAATCAAAATGTCGTGTAAGACAATATTTCAAATTAACTGTAAAAAAATGATCTTACCTGGTAGCCATCTTGAAGTAAACTGGTCCATGTGCTTGGTCACTCAAAATCAAACTTTATTAAAATTCTGTATGTGTGCTTAAACTGTTCTCAAAAAGTGTTGCGGAGGATGAGAACATCAGGCATGGACACATAATTTTCCTAATTTCTCTTCATTATTATTATACATGAATATTCAGTAAATATTTTTCCTGTCATCTAAAGTAGTCTAGCAAAACATCCATTTATTTTTTTTCATAATATTTTTGTGTTAATTTGATTAAATTACAACATAACGCATGTTCAAACACAGCCGGACACATTGCGGTAATGACAATTTCAGCAGAAAATGAGATAAAATTTCCAATTATAAATTCTTATGTTGAAATCACACATTGTGCAAGGTAGAACACAGTATTGTGTTAATTCTGATGCTTTTTAATGTTACTATATTACACATTTTAAAGCTAAAATCATTAGTGTCGTGGTGTTTCAATGGTTTCGTGAGAATCACCGACTTGCAGTAGCAGAGCAACACAATCTCATTGATTTTAGTGAAAGCTTGGCGACTTCCGGTGACACGAGCAACAGTGACCATAGGCCTATTTCACAGTATGGCCGCCGAGACCGGATGTAGGTAGAACGCTTTTCCGGTCGCGGCGTCGCCGTCAAGGATCTCATTCATTCATTCATAATCTTAATCATAATGGACCGCCAACAGCTCGTTTTTTCTCACACATTACTAAAGTAAGAATAGCAGATGTTGTCCGTTTTGTTGATAGTTTTCAGGGAGAGGAAAGAAGATCAAAATTAGATAAAGGGTACAATTTTTTTGAGCAATTTAGTTTCGATTATCAAGGTAGGTATTATGCTAGGCAGTTATCATGGCAGAATGATCACTGTTGTTTTATGGGTGATTTAAGAGTGTTCTTAATAAAAATAAATAAAAAAACTTGTTAACTGTGTATGGTTGTGTGTGTGTTCAGTCACAAACATTATTTTAGGGAAAATTGTTATTAGGGCCAGGTGTTATAGGTCGTTACAAAAGCGAGAAGAACCACATCAGCTTGAGGTAAATAATAAGTTACTGGATGTAATGGTATGTTTTCTGATAAACAGATTGTTTCCAATGTATTACTTATATCAATGTATGTATTAAAAGAAGCTAAATAGTTTTGTAATAACAGCACCAACTGCAGTTACCATTAACATAAGCTTTTACATTATTAATGGTCGTTGTAACCCTTGTACATTGTTTAGGGCATTTAACATTTTATTAAAAAGTTGATACTATAAAATGTACACACAAAATAAGTAAATAAATAAATTAGAATGATGTCATTGTACGTTAGTATGAAATATGTTATTTTTAGTGTTTTTCCCCAGTAGATGGCAGCAAACTTTGATTAGACTGGGTCAATGCAAAAATGCAAATCTTTACATGGAATTAGGCTAGAAATTTTAATATTGTACAAGTAGAATTATAAAAATAAAATGTAGCTACAAATACACATTGTACTGTTGGGAGTAAATGGTTCAATGTACTTCTTAAATGAATAGCAAAACAAATAAATACGCAAAATACATGAAGGTCTTTCTTTCATGTTCTTCATATCACACTTGAAACCATCACCCCACCTGAACTGACAGCATATACACGTTCATGTGCTGCTGGAAGAGGTTTGTGCAACCATCTGGTTGCATTGCTTTATCCGACAGCACATTTTAGTACGCTAGGCATCAAGACTGTTCCAGCTGCCATTGCGAGCACAAGCAAGGAAAATATAAGGTAAAATATAATAAAATAAGACAACAACTCATCTTTCAAACACATTTAATAAATCATCAGTTAATCATAAAGTTGTACTAAATAGTAAATCAGCAGTAAGACTCGGGGTGGACGCGGACTTCATTCTCCGTGAAGTGCATGGCACACACAAAACTGCTGCCCCTCCTCACTGTAAATGATGCTCACTCATCTCTTCGAATAGCCCAGATCCAACGCTTTTTGCATTTTCATCGCTCGGAAAGCTGTGAAATGACAAGTATGGTTGTTTTTTCTTTGAATTTAAAAACAAAGGCACGCTACAAGACTGACTACTTTTAGTCTCCGCCATCGTTTTGAATAGGCTTTCACCGGAATAGCTTTCACCGGAAATGCGTTTTACCTACATCCGGTCTCGGCCGCCACATTGCGAAACAGGCCTATTGGCGACTGGATAGCTGTGTCCAGTCGCACGACAAAGTTGAGAAATGTTTAACATTTGGGAGCGACTACCAATGAGAACCGTAGACTGTAAAAAAAAAATGGACGACACGATGTCGCCTTCCTCCATTGTAATTAATTGAATCTAAAAATGTCCGACCATGGTCGCCGCCATGTTACATAAAAATGTCAGTTTGGAGCCAAGGCATGTGCAGAAGTAATCTTCCGTGGAGCCAGAGGCGGAGCAGTTGTATCAAACTTCCACCCAAACACTCGCACACCCAATTCAACCACACCAAACATAACGACACGCCCCATTTTTATAGCATCAAATTACTAGATTAAATTAAACGTATCACAAAAATGAACACTTGAACATATATCAGCGTGATATCAACTTCCTGAAAGGACCAAAACTATCTTTCGGAAACTTTTATTGGAAGTGTAAATATTTTTTTTATTTAGAGTCCAATTTGTTTTAATTAAGAGGGCGGGGTTTATGACTTGTACTGCAGCCAGCCACCAGGGGGCGATCAAAGAGACTTCACTTTTCAAGACTTATGATGAGGCACACCCAATAAGAATGAAGCAGTGGAGTTGACGTCATACATCTCCTGTCAGTTACTGGAGTGGACGTTACTCATTTGTTTATGACAACCACATTTAGAAACGCCTCTTTTGAAAGAGACGAGCGACACACAGCGACAAAGTCGCTTAAATGCGAATGTACCTTAAAGCAGCATGTAGCAAATTGTGTTCAATTTAAATAAACGTCTTCTGAATTTTGTTAAACTACTGAATTCTTAATGAGCTGAAACTTGATCAAATTGAAATTAAATCATAATCATGTGTTTATTCCCTCTTTCATACAGAGTGTCAGCTGATGAAGACTGAAAGACCTCGGCCGAACACGTTTGTCATCCGCTGCTTACAGTGGACCACTGTTATTGAACGTACCTTTCACGTGGATAGCAAGGTTGAGAGGTGAGGAGCAGTAATAAGCCTACTTTATTGTCCATCTAAACCACTGGTCTCCAATATGGTGCCATGGTTGCCCGCAGAGAGTCTGTAAGGTGCTTGCCAAAGCGCATTTTATTAATAGTATCAATTGTAATATATATGTATTACATATTTTTATGTTAGCTTGGCTTCATTTATGCATGTTAACACTTTAAACTATGATAAAACATATCAACATGTAAAAAATAAAATGAAATCAAAAAGTAGCGTATTTTCTATAAGCCACACCGGAGTATAAGACGCATCATTCAAATATGCGCCTTTAAGACGAAGTAACATGTATAATCGCAGTGGACTATACGTCGCGTTTCTTTAGAAAATTATTTCACAAAACTCAAGCTGAAGAACAGACATTTAATCTGGAAAGCCAAGGTATTCAATTAAACAATAGCAGACAGAACAGCAGGCTGAATAGATGTCTGTACGTTAAAGTAATATTATCAGTTATTTAAATGATAAACCATAGCATACAGAACTTACCTGGAAGGTTGAATAGTCTAAATTAACCGAACAAGCCGACTAGCGCTAACTCGCATACTCGTCATTCCACATCACTGAATCCATTGAATTACATAAATACAGAAGCAGCATATATGGCGGACTCTCGCGGCTGTAGACGGTACTGTTGTCTCTTGCCTCATAAATGTCAAAATTAATTCATACTGACTTACAAGGTGCACCCGACTATAAGACGCAGCACCAGCCAAGTTATGAAAAAAAACACGGCTTGAGTAGACTATATCAAAAAGTAGCCCTCCAGATTGATTTATCCATTGTGGTAGCCTTTGCTCACAAAACGGTTGGAGACCCCTGATCTAAGACGCCTGTTTTTGCCGTCTTGATTCAGTTTATTTATCACTTAGTAAAAGAGTGTATTTCTGTGTCCGAAACCGCCTACTTCCATACTATATAGTAGGCGAAAAGCAGTAGGCGAGGCGAGTAGTATGCCCGAATACATAGTATTCGAAAAACAGTATGCGAAAAGTACTGGATGACTTACTACTTCCGGTTAGATTTTGCAGTGTGCATACAATGGACACTTCTCTCCTGGGGCATCATGGGATAGTGAAGTTATCCAACGAAGAAGACGCGTAGGATAAATTTGCGCTGGAATGACATGACGTGATGTCGACGTATGTCACGTGATGTAGCAACATGGCGGATGTAGTATGTCCGAATCTCATTTATACTACCAGGATTCATACTATACAGTACCTACTGTTTTAACGGCAAGTAAGTAGGTACTGAATGAGATGAAGTACCTACTGTGCAGTATGTGGTTTCGGACGCAGCCTATGTGTGCACGCTTTACAAAGTAACATTGCCATCTTCTGACCCGGTGCGCGTAATACAGTGTTTTAAGCCATGTTTGGGGAAATTCCATTTTTCATTACATCGTTTTTGTGTAAACACAGCCTAAGACACAAAGAGACAGAGCAAGCTTAAGTATAGTATACTGTTTTTGAAGAGAAGATGCCAATGTGTCTGTCAATGTGAAATTTTCATAAACGTTGACTGAACTTATTGACCTACATTCCACAATTCAACATACCAAGTCTAATGATCGGTATTCACTACCTGTTGCATAAAGTAAAGAAGAATTGTTTGGTGACGATGGAAAAAGACATGTTGTATGTGAAAGGAATAAGAGAAACTTTTATTTGTCTACCATATACTTGTCTACGTTTAATATATAATGGTTTTATGTTGATACGCATTCAGAGAGGAGTGGATACTTGCCATCCAGGCTGTGGCCAATGGGCTTAAATCCCAGGAAGAGGAAGAGCCGATGGAATTTGGTTCTCCGGGAGACAACAGCTTGGAGGGGATCGAAGCCGCCATTGCAAAGTCCCGCACCAAAGTGGTGAGTGCCTTTGGGTAATTGGGGTCATATTTGTGTTTAACATGCTCAAAAAAACCAACATTTTTGGTGGTTCGACTGATGAATGCCCAAACTGGTTATTTTGTTATAACATTTAAACTGTTTAATTGACCAACGTGAGACCGTTTTCCTCTTTGGCTGTATACGTTTTTGTCTTCCTGTATAATAAGATCAATCAACTCACCAGCGTTATATTTTATGATTTTATAATGTACATTTTTCTTTTTAGACAATGAGTGACTTTGACTACCTAAAACTCCTGGGTAAAGGCACATTTGGCAAGGTGATTCTGGTAAAGGAAAAGGCCACTGGCATGTACTACGCCATGAAGATCCTACGCAAAGAAGTCATCATCGCCAAGGTGGGCAGCACGCAGATCGAAAAACATTTTTAAAGCTTTTCATTGGCTTGTTTGAGACTCAGTTTTATCGCCTGTTTCAGGATGAAGTCGCGCACACAATCACAGAAAGCAGAGTCTTGCAGAACACACGGCACCCTTTTCTTACGGTGGGTCCGTCATCTTTTATTTGACATCTTCTTTGTTCTTAACTTCAATCACATGGTTTTTGATATCTCTGATTGCAGACACTAAAATACGCCTTCCAAACACGTGATCGACTGTGTTTCGTCATGGAGTATGCAAACGGAGGCGAGGTTTGTCGCGAGCTCTACTTTTTTTTAAGAAAGCCGAGACTTTACCAATCTTTCTCTTTTGACCTTTTCTGCTGCCTCTCTTTTGCGTTTTTCTCCAGCTGTTTTTTCACCTGTCACGAGAGCGTGTTTTTACGGAGGACCGAGCTCGCTTCTACGGGGCTGAAATTGTTTCCGCATTGGAATATCTGCACTCTAAAGATGTCGTCTACAGGGACCTTAAGGTTTCCTCTTTTGAAAACTTTGTGTAATCGTTTTAAAACTGATTAAGGTTTTGAAAAGAGTTTCCATATTTTACTCGCGCATATATACTTAGTCTTAATTTTTTTGTACTGATGGCTGTTTTTTTAATTCTCATCGCGTTTCTCTCCACAGCTGGAGAATCTAATGCTGGATAAAGATGGCCACATAAAAATCACAGATTTTGGCCTGTGTAAAGAGGGCATTACTAATGAAGCCACCATGAAGACGTTCTGTGGGACTCCAGAGTATCTCGCCCCTGAGGTACAGCCAAGTACAATCCTTTAAACTCCTATGTCAATGCCATTGCCCAAATCGTGTGGTTGTCTATTTTCGACATAGTGTTAACCATATTTTGCACCTTAATTAATGACTAAAGCTGAAAAGAAATCAAATCTTGAAATGCTGTTCAGATGAAATGGATCCTATGTACTGTAAAAACCAAAAGACAAAAAAATTAAATCACTAATAGAAAGTAACAGATTAGAACACTCTTAACCATTATGGTGTCCATGACGCTCTTAAAGGACACCTATTATGCCCAATTTTTACAAGATATAATATATGTCTGAGGTGTTCCTAGGATTTCAGTTTCAGCTCAAAATACCCCACAGATCATTTATTATAGCATGTCCAAAAAGCCATTATTTGGGTGAGAGCTAAAATAAGCACTGTACCTTTAAATGTGCTACAGCTCCTCACTACCTTACCAACAGACTTGGTTAAAAGTAGATCTGATTCCTATGAATACAGTCTGGGACAATAGTATATTAAGCTTCTTTATTGCTACAGTGTGCCCATTTAGAAAAGCTTTTGGGTAAAATAAACCAGTCAGTCAGTGGTTGTGGGTGGGGCTTGTTTGTGTGACATCACATTAACAAGAGAATCAAAGCAGCATGTCTTATGAGACTGTTTTGGTTTAATAGGGATATAAAAAGAAGGAGTGGGTGGATTTTTTTCATTGTAGGGTTGTTGTTTTCACAATTTCATAATATGGGCCTTTGAATGGGGAATTTCCTAAAAGTGGGTATCTGTGTTATTTTGGAAGGGTAATAATCCTCTGCATTCAGCTCCATTAAACCGCCACTTTTCATCATCCAATAAATTCCCAAGGGATATTTCCAAGGGAAAGTTTTTTTCTCATTAAGTATCATGCTTCACTAAGAAATATATCAAGTTGCTATTGTCATTTTAATGCGAAGTGCTAATAATGTAACCCAAACCCAGATGTTCTGTATCTTCAGCTTCCTGTTTTGTCTTTTTAATTCTGCTTTAAAGGAGACATATCATGAAAATCTAACTTTTTTCATGTTTTAGTGCTATAATTTGGTCCCCAGTGCTTTTATCAGTCTAGAAAATGTGAAAAAGATCAACCCAGTAACTTATGGCGCTTTTCCATTGCATGGTGCCCCACGGTTTGGTTTGGTTTGGGTCGGGTCAGCTTACTTTTGGGGGCTTTTCCATTGCTTTCGTTACGTAGTACCCAATACTTTTTTAGTACCACCTCGGTTGGGGTTCCAAGTGAGCGAGCTGATGCCAAAATGTGGCGTGAAAACACTGTAGATCACTGATTGGTCTGAGAGAATCATCACTACCAGCGTCATCGCTATAATGTAAAAGATTAGCTTTAGTGCTAGCTTGCGCTCAAGCAAACATCTGTGTTGTCATCTGTGCTCTGCTATAAGTTCCCAAACTTCCTTTTAGCGATGAAAAATATCCACAGGTTGAGAATCAGGAACACCATAACAGTTTTTTTCCAGACTTGCAGTTTGTAGCAGCACATTCTCAACGCACGTGCGCATTATATGTGTATATGCAACTTCAATGAGGCTCAACGGAGCGCGTCGACTGACGCCACGGGTGTTTGTACAGAAACTGTCATGTGATACAGAGGTATAGTGATAAACACGATGTGCAAACATCTTTGTTGTGGTCAATTTTGATTTTGTGGCGGACTGATAAAATAAATAAATGTATGGGAATGAACAACAACGCTCTCACTTGTATGATGTCACAGCCGTATGCAGCGCAAATATAACGACACGCCTAGAATCCCTCCCACTGGAAGTGATACTAAACTCGATGGAAAAGCTAACCAAGCCAAAGTGAGGTGAGCTGACCTGACCTAAACTAAACCAAACCGTTGGGTACTATGCAATGGAACAGCTCATTGTATTTGGCTCCCGTTGTGATGTCAGAAGAGGATAAAGCTGCCCCTTAATCTGCACTATCCAATCACGGCACTGCCATTTAGTGCAGAGATCAGCTCATTTGCATTTAACAGGACACACCAAAAAAACAGCACATTTTTGCTCACACCTACAAAGTTGCAATTTTAACATGCTATAATAAATCTTTATATATCTATATGATATTCTGAGCTTAAACTTCACATACATACTCTGGGGACACCAAAGATTTATTTGAAATCTTAAAGTCTTGTGAAATGTCCCCATTAATTCGTCTTTGTACTCTGTTCCTGCTGTAGGTATTAGAAGACAACGATTACGGTCGTGCAGTGGATTGGTGGGGTCTCGGGGTGGTCATGTATGAAATGATGTGCGGTCGCCTGCCGTTCTACAATCAAGACCACGAGCGTCTCTTCGAGCTCATTTTAATGGAGGAGATTCGTTTTCCTAGAAACCTCTCGCCCGAGGCCAAAGCCCTGCTGGCTGGTTTGCTCAAGAAAGACCCTAAACAGAGGTAAGAGGAGCTACGTTTTGACAGTGAGGGTCTTCGTGATGTCATTTTTACTATGCGGGTTTGGTGTTTTGAAGGCTTGGTGGAAGTCCTGAGGATGCCAAAGAAGTGATGACACATAAGTTCTTCAGTTCCATCAACTGGCAAGATGTTCTTCAAAAGAAGGTAAAGAAAATAAATTCAAGAGTCATCGTTGATTCACCCACGTGAGGTTGCTCCGAACCTGCTCGCTCCAGGATTGAGTTTGGGCACCACTGCCGTAGGACAATCTTTTACCCGTGGCACACAGCAGTGAAAATCTTACAGAATAGTTTAAACAGACTGAAAGAAAGGACAGCATTAGCTGAAAATGTAATCTCAAGCATCTGTCATGTCAGGTTTTTCTCTTCACTCTCTTATGTCGGTTTGTGTCCGCAGCTCATCCCTCCCTTCAAGCCACAAGTGACCTCAGAGACAGACACGCGCTACTTTGATGACGAGTTCACGGCACAGACCATCACTGTCACGCCACCTGACCAATATGAGTAACTCGGTCTCTCCGTCAGCGCATTTTTGTTAACCAATTTCTCAGAATGGAGTGAAACGTTCTTCAGTTCTCAGTACTCGTGTTTAACGAGTACTGAAGAACCAATAAGAGTCAATTTGTACTTTTTGAAGTTCATTCAGGAGAATGGCGAGTGATCAAACGATTTGTTTTTTTTGTCCGCAGATGACAGTCTCGATGCGGAGGACCCGGACACACGCACACATTTCTCGCAGTTCTCCTACTCGGCCAGCGTGCGGGAGTGACCATCCTCTCTCACTCTCTCTCACCCATACCAGCGAACCAGACGCCCCTCACATATACACACAAACAAGGACACATGCACCAGCAGCCCCGTCCTCCCGAAGGGCGGGTCCTAGGCGGGAGTACAGCATCTGTGAACGTCCTGAACAGGTGGTACCTTCTGGCCAGTCCTGGTTTTCGATTGGCTTTTCAACATGCCAGTCGTAGCCCGACACACTACACGATCGTCATAAAACCATCCAACCAATCAGGTACCGAGAGAACGGCTTTCCACCAGCAGGACACGCGTGCACTCAAAACACTGGACTGCAGGACAAAATCTTCATAAAATTCAACACGGCTTGTGGGGAGTAATTGGATCATTTGGACATTTTCCCACAGATTGTTACAGATTGTCTAAAGCCATATTTTAAAGTGCTCTTTCTGGAACTAGCTGTTACCGAGAGTGTTTTTCCGGCGGGAGGTAACGCAGAGAGATAAAGTGCTGTTTATCTGCCTGGGCGGCGTGTCGAATGCTGGGCGTGCGTGTGAAGCTGTGTGAATGTGTAGCGGTGCGAACGCTGGACCGTGTGTTCTCTACCTACATCTTAATCTGTGTGTCTTTTTTCGTGTTTTGGTTTTGTACATGGGCATAACGTTAGGGAATAGAACGAGGTGGGCGGGATCGATAATGGTTTCGGGGGGGGCTCACACACACACACTCACTATAGACGTGACGACGTTTGTGTTATAAAGGGAAGAGCGAGATAAAGACGGCTCCGGCTTGTAAATAGGGAGGTCAACTGGGAATGTTCTGGAGGGGCATTTTTTCAGTTTTCATCTGCTGCCCCGGCGGGCTGTTTGTTTATTAAGATTAGTGTATGATACTCGCAATCATCATGTTGTTGCCATCCTATTTACAGTTTCACAGCCATCGATGTCGAGATTTCGAGAGGCAAAAATGAATGATTTGAATGTCCTGTTATTTAACAGAAAGAGCTACTGGGTTAGCATGCCGTAATAAGACTTGCAGCATGTACCGTCGTGCTACACCATTGTCATCGCAGCCTTGACACTTTTTTAATTTTTCATTAATGTAGTAAAAAAAAACACGTTTAGGATGCCCGAGAGGAAATGTTCATCTCGGGATGTTTAACGTTTGTGTCATTCTCTAGACAGCAGCTGTCCAGAACACATCGCTTTGTGTGAGTTACTTTTGCATTTTTAAAGATATGCTTCATGTAAGCAACATCAAACTGTTTTTTGTTTTGTTTTATTCATTATTTTATTGGATCATTTGTTTTGTTTTTTGTTGTTCTTCCTTTGTCCACCCACTCCCTGAAATTAAATTGTCTTGATAAAGAATATATATATAAAAATATATATTACAATAGTAAACTTTTTTTGTTTCTTTTGTCTTTGGTTTGTATGTGTATGCGTGTGATTGAGTGTGTCTCAGTATATATTTGCAACCGATTTCCTTTTATTGGGATATATGGCTGTCCTTGAAGCATGATGTGTATATATAAAATATTGCTATCCCTTCATCAAAAACATACAGTAAGGTCCACTGGTACAACAGAAGAAGGGCTGAACCGAAGTTCTTACACACTTAAGCTTTGTCACTAAATCCAGCGAGCTACATACCGAGATTAAATTTGTGTCTTGGGTAGACAGCTCACTTAGTTTTGGGACAGAGACCTTATTGCCTTGACACATAAAGGCCACTAGTTGAGATACGTGTGATTAAATACAACATTGCACCTGACATCATAACGTTTGCCATGCGCACTGTAGTTCTCACAGTTCATTTCTAGTTTTAAAGGGGACATATCATGAAAATCAGACTTTTTTCATGTTTAAGTGCTATAATTGGGTCCCCAGTGCTTCTGTTAACCTATAAAATGTGAAAAAGATCAACCTAGTAACTTAGTTTTGGTAAACCATACTCTGCAAGCATGTGAAAAAATCGGTGATTGAAATTTGGCTCCCCTTGTGATGTCAGAAGGGGATAATAGCACATTTTAACATGTTATAATAAATGATCTATATGGTATTTGAGCTAAAACCTCACGTACATACTCTGGGGACACCAAAGATTTATTTGACATCTTTAAAAAAAAGTATTGTGAAATGTCACCTTTAAACATTTGGGCACATTTTTGAGGGGTGAAAATCTTAAATGGTCTACAAGTGGTGATTTCACCGTTTTTCTCATCGGCTTTGAAGCGAAATTATTTTGAAGCTTTAACCATCGACTCGTCTGTTCCTGAATGTGATAAACAATCACGAATGTCATCATTGATGCTCATTTGCTTTTCTTAGTGCTGGGGATGAAAAGCTTCTTATATTAAGCAATCTTCTGAGAGATCTGTTTTGCTACAAATATGGGTTATGTTTTGCTATTAGGACATTCACGCAAGTAAATTCTTTTACCAGAAACTGTTTGTCTGTGTCTTACTATAACCAACGTGTAAAAGCATCTGGTAAATGCTTGATAACTTCCCATTCATAGCAACATTAAGCTTTTTGCCGCCAGGGGGCGCACTGAATATCTTTGAGCTTAAAAGGTCTTTAGGATGGTTGTATTATCTTTGAAATCTAATAATTTAAAGCATTTCTACCTGCCATACAAGTGTTGGGTTGTCCCAGCAGTCTCTATGAAACAATTACATCACATACCAAATTAAAAACGAGCCTGATTTGGGTTATTATAGTACAGTACTATAGTAGCAAAAATAAAAGTCCTTATGATGCCCAGATATAATAAACTTTTTATGAGGGACCCCTTCTTAAAATAAATGTACATTTTCATGTATAAAGAAACATTTACTGTGCATTAAATTAAATAGTGTGATTTTACAAAGACGTAATAATAATTGGCTGCACTTAATCTACGTCAGTTCAAATGCAGTTATACTTCAACATTAACTATTGTTGTATCTTTCCAAAGACTCTTAAAGCCCCAATGAGTGAGATACAGGACACTTCGTGTTAAAAATAAAAAACAGAAGTAAAAACAATTCTGGAAAAGATGCAAGATTTTGTAGTTTTTACCCTTAGAGCCCCCTGGGACTCGCGTACCTCAGTTATAGGGGATACCAGGGCTTTCTCATTGTGAGTTTATGAAAGTGAATTTCTGTACAGATATACATTTTTTGGTCAAAAAATTAAAAAACAAAATGAATGAAACAGCAAAAATATCAAATCAGGGTTTGCAGGGGTTCAATATTTTTTTAATTATATATATATTATTTTATTATTAAAGTCTGCTTTCATATATTGTTGCAACAGCTCACAGTTCACTTAACCCAAAAAAAAAATCATGATATAGAAATCCTGGTTTAGAATAGATTTAACAAAGATCATTCAAATATCATTCAGATATAACTGTGTTAGAACGAAGTGTTTTAAAACCACTGCTATTTGTGTCGTTGTATTTGTACTCAAATGACTTTTAACTTGCACTTTCGTGTACATTTGAGAATGATGTCTCACGCATGCATCTCTCAAAATGTATTTTAAGATTTTTTTTTAAAGTATCCTGTTTGGGCACAGTAATAAAATAAAGGTGCTTAAAAGGTTCTTGCGATGCCACAGAAGAACCATTTCTTTTTTACATTTTTATAATATTTGTGAAACAGAAAGCGGGATTTTAAAACACTTCAAACGATCCAAACACAGAGGACTTTCATGACAAGAGCTTTATCATACATTAGGCTCAGTCGACTTTATGCGGCGCCGCAAGAATCGACAACCGCATGACGTCAAAGTACCGCGAGAGCGATTCGCGAAATCACCCAGTGGAGTTTGCTTTTAAATCGCTCTCGCGGAACTTTGACGTCATCCGGCTGTTGGTTCTTGCGGCGCCGCATAAAGTCGAACAAGCCTATTAACAACAGTTCTCAGCATTGGTCAGTAAGGTTTTTTTAGGCGGGGATTAACAATGGGTCAATTAGTAAGGATTATTAGTGGCAATGGTGTTAATTAAGTGCTGGTGTGTCAGTGTGCAGCTGGAGTTTCAGTGCGTGCAGGTAGCTACAGTGTCCGCGTGAATCATGGCTCGAACTGGGTTTTGTGATTCCAGGCAACTGTTGGACCTTCATATGGTGAGAATACATGATTCAAAATTTATTTCTAAACCTTAATAGCCTTGAAAATGCCCGACAAGTGAGACCATTTTAGCCTGTTTTTATAGTAACTTCAAACATACGAATGTTCTTGCAGATAATCTTAAATTACTGAGTTGCTGTTTGTAATTGAATTGGCTATTTGGTATAAGACAGTCAGTAAAGAGAGAGTTCATCCAAAAATTAAAACTCATTTACTTACCCTCATGTTGTTCAAAACCTGTATACGTTTTGCTGAACACAATTTGACTTCCATGGTAAGAAAAATAAATACTATGGAAGTCAATGGTGCTCCAAAATTATTTGATTAAAACAAAATATCTTTGGGTACACTTGAGGGTGAATAAATGATAAACTATCCCTTCGGTCGATCATTATGAACCTGCAAAAAGTACTACGTGTTTATACCAGTTTAGTCAAATTGGGTTTTCAGATATCTTTGTTGGTTAACCCTTTCAACACTGAAAAATATTCCGCGTTTTTGTCAAAAACACATCTTTCTGTTTCTGTTACTTAAAGGATAATTCCGGTATTTGACACTTTGGGTCTCATTTCTGGTTTGTTTTGGATGGGCTACAGTGATGGACGCGGAGATGTTGACGGTGGGTCGTGTCTTGACTTTTCGACTCGTTTGGGGGCGTCTCTTGACTGCTTCAGGGTGGAGGTCAATGGCCATGCACAGACATGTCATTGGGGCAACACTTGACGTTCATTTTCGGGGCTGTGCTGCTCGCCGAGTGGTTCGTGGTGTTCGTTGATGATTAAAAACAAGTTGTGTAGCGAAATACAGTTTCTGTCGTGTTTTATTTGGCATTTTGTAAAATTCCATTGACTTCCCTTGGAAGACGCATTGCTCGCTGATATATCGCAGAAGAAATTTTTCCCATATTTGTAGGGCTGACATTCGATTCGTGGGTTGACATCTGATTTTCAGTTTTGAGATTCGAATATATATATATATATATATTTTACAGCGTTAATGCAGAGCTTTTGCCAAGCAGGAAGTGCGCTTCACGCTCCCGCTCTATGGGGCTGTTTACACTTGGTATTAACATGTGTTTTCGTCGATCGGATCACAAGTGGACGACGTTAATGCCAGGTGTAAACGGTGTTCAAAACGTTTTGAGCTCGTCCACTTTCGACCACTTTCAACCACATCCAGAGGTGGTCGAAACCACTTTCGATCGGATCGCTTTGGAGTTGCGGAACGCGCATGTGGTTGAATGCGTTCGAACAGCCACACGCGACCGCCTTCTCTCCGCCCATTTATCTAATCTGAGGTATTAAACACAAGTTTTACGTCTTTTTTTACTTCTGGCGTGAACATTCGGTGAACAGCGCTATTTTTAGACTTTCATTGATAAAACTAAGCGGCTGATCTCCGTAGTTTCGTTTTGAAAGCGGGTGAAAGTTGCGCGATCCTATTTCATCAATTGCGCTGAAAATTCAAAGAAAGCTCTTACATACTCATGTACAAAACATTGTGCTGTATGTTTACTTGCTAAACAAGCAGTGGACACTGACATTATATGAGATCGCGTCCATATAAACTCATAATTACTCCCGCTCGGGTTTGAATGACAGCAGAGAGACTCGCCCACCGTCTCACAGACCACCCCCTCATAGTATTCAGCACAGAAGCGGTCGAAAGTGGACAAAAGAGACGGATTTAAATACCAGGTGTAAACGTAATGTGTCTCTCCCGTCCACTTGTGATCCGATCGACGAAAACACATGTTAATGCCAAGTGTAAACAGCCTCTATAGGTGGCGCAGAGAGACCAACATCCATAGCCAACAGCACTAGTGGAAGAGATCACCTCAAACGGAAAGCACGCTTCCTGCTTTGGCATTCACGCTAATAGTGTTGTAAATAACGTTCAGTTTCTTGCAAAAACTGATTGATTTGCTTCATAAGACGTCAATATGTCACACGGAGTTATGGGGGATTACTGTTGTATTGGATATATATGCTTTAGCTCTTAAAGTGTGCGGATCTGTTGACTTGCATGACGGAGCACTGGGGTTTCTGCAAAATATCTTCTTTATTGTTTTGCTGATGAAAAAACATATTGGATGGTGTAAGTGTTTTAAATAAACTTGATTTTGAAAGTATGCTACCGTTTTATTACAGTTTGTTGGACTACGTTCATTCATGCTTCAGTCTCAAATATAGAGCGGAAGTATATACGCGGTTGTGAGGTATCTGAAAAAATAGTTCCACTATAGCAAATAACACGGATTGAAATCATACATTGCGCCAATATATTTGTTTTTAATCATCAACGAACACCACGAACCACTCGGTGAGTAGTACAGTTTTGAAAATGAACGTTAAGTGTTGTTTTAATTACATGTTTGTGCATGGCCATTGACTTCCATTCTGAAGCAGTCAAGAGACGCTTCTAAATGAGTCGAAAAGTCAAGACACGACCCATTGTCAAAATTTCTGTGTCCATCACTGTAGTTCATCCAAAACAAACCAGAAATGAGACTCAAAGTGTTAAATACCGGAATTATCCTTTAAGTTAAACAATTTCAACTTAAATTTACAAGTTAATGTCAACTTTGCACAAGCCAAAACTTAAAATAGTAGGTTAAATTGACTTGCAAAACCAAGTTCTTTTGACTTCATGCTGCATTTTTTTTACCCTAGCTGAAACCTGCTGCCATGTTACCAACACTTTCACAAGGGTAAAAGAGATTAGGTTGTATATTCTCCTAAAAAAAAAAAACAGTAAATAAAGTTCTAGAATAGTTTTTTTCCTTTGAACATGAAGTGTTGGGGTAACGCATTGCATTGAATAAAAACGCACTTATTTTTAATTTTACGACATTTCCATTCTAGTGGACAACGAGACTTTAAAGGGCACCTATTGTCCGATTAACGACTTTACATTTCCTTTGTTGTGTTAGTGTTTATTAGTACTTATTACACGGCTCTCTGGAATGCTTGATTCTGATTGGTCAGTTGAGACATTTGCAGGTTCGTTCTTTTTGAATAATAACTGCTCCAAAATAATAACGCATAGCCGGACTACTTGCACGAGTAATATCGCTCCGCGCCAATAAAGATCCATAAAGATTACTGTCTGTGTGGCGCCATCTTGTGACAAACACTCGACAACCACGACAAGAGACAGACAGCTTACTGAGACTGAACTTGACAAAATAGAGCATGACAACTACGAAGCCATCACACAAAAAAATACAGAATGGGGATTAAAACTTCTCAAAGAGAAAAAATGGAGACAAGTATGAAGCAGAGGATCTTTAAAAGGTATTACGATCATTTTATGCATCTGTGCAAAGTTTCGCGGAAGGATAAAAATGTTAATTTAAAACAAATATGCCAATAAAATGTTTCAAATTCATGTCCAGTTTTTTTCTTATGTGGCAAGTAGCCGTGTAATAAGCGGGATAATGTAGAGGCAGCCGGTAGTTATTGGGAAATAAGCCCCTTCAATGTGATACAAGACCCTCCGCTTCGCGTCGGGTCCTGATCACACTGTCGGGGCTTATTTCCCAATAACTACCGGCTGCCTCTACATTATCCCTTACATGTTGCAAAGGTTACAAACCCCAAAGTAAACGATGATGCGAGCTATTGTCTCCAACGTAGACTTCGGACTTTGGGGACTTTGCTGCCATAACATGGCTGCAGGAGGCACAATTATGTTACCCAGCAGCCGAAAATAGTCCCCTTAGTAACTTTCAATAGCATGGGACTATTTTCGGGTGCTGCGTAATATCATTACGCCTCCTGCAGCCGTGTTACAGCAGCAAGGTCCTTGATTATTACGCCAGAATAAGAGTATAGTTCCTGGACATATCTGCATAGAAAATTGCAACTTTTAATTTTCCGTCGGTCTGACTAGATGATGTAACTACAAGAGTGTCAAGTTTTAATAAGGAAAAATATCCAACATCTTTGGTTATTTTTGAGTGCAATGCTAATGGTCTAATCAGATTCAATGGATTGTGCTATGCTAAAAGTGGTACCGTAGGTATGTATAATAGCTAGATGTGTTACTGCGGAGTCTCTAACGTCATCACCTGGCGGCCATCTTACCACAGGCAGCTCGCTCACTCGTAGCATTGAGTTTTAATGGTGCAGTTACTTTTAAATGACCATAACTTGCTAAATTTTCTACAAATTTCCATACGGTTTGGTTTCTTACAAACGTTATTAACGTGGCTATAATTCTGGATGCTGTAACATACTAAAAAAAAAACGTTTCATGAAACATAAGTATGCAGTCACAGTGTCATGGGTACATCTCTGATGTTTATAACAAACCAAACCATTTGAAAATCGATAGAAAATTAAGCTAGTTATGGTCAATTAAAAGTACCTGCACCATTAAAACTCAATGCTACGAGACATCTAGCCTTTATACATATCTATGAGTGGTACCACCAGACCCAGAGATCAGCTGAATGGATTCCAAAACGGTAAAAACCAAATGTTTAACTCTCCGGGAGCTGGAAAATTAGCATATTTTCAAAAAAAGTATGTCCCTTTAACATTAATTAATGCACAATGAACTAACATGAAAAATTGTATTAACAATAACTTGCATTAACAAAGATTAATAAATGCTGATAAATTTTATTGCTTATAGTTGGTTTAATGTTTTTAATAATGTTAACAACTACAACTTTACTGTAAAGTGTTACTAATTATTTTATTCAGAAACTAAGCCTATGTCACAGAACTGCCAATTACAAGTAGTGAACACAAACATGAGAACAAAGTCCTGGTGTCCACTACAGAGGACATCAAATAAAAGTCGTGTTTCGAAAGGGTCAGAATTATTGTACATTTACAGAAATACTGCTAAATTTATGCTCTAGAGTCTAGACTCTCATGTTGAAAAACTATTGAAGATTATCAAGAGAACACACATGGGTGACAGTTTCCCGGACACGGCTTATCCTAGTCCCAGACTAAAATGCGTTATTTCAAAAAGAAAGTTTGTGTTCACACAAATATGGTATTGCAAGAAAGCCCAAGATGTCCTCTTCACAGGACAGTAGGATTCAAATAGGTTGATTAAATTGTGCTTGACTACTTGTTTAGGTCTGAAACTCATGTCCACTACAGAGGACAAAAATCAATAGCTGGGTCTTATGTTGATTTGTTAGTGTGTTGGATGGTTATAATTAAAATATATTCATAGTTACATGTATTTGGTCTGTCTATGTCTAGGTCTATGTTTATGTCTAGGTCTATGTTTATGTCTAGGTCTATGTTTATGTCTAGGTCTATGTTTATGTCTAGGTCTATGTTTAGGTCTAGGTCTATGTTTAGGTCTAGGTCTATGTTTAGGTCTAGGTCTATGTTTAGGTCTAGGTCTATGTTTAGGTCTAGGTCTATGTTTAGGTCTATGTTTAGGTCTAGGTCTATGTTTAGGTCTAGGTCTATGTTTAGGTCTAGGTCTATGTTTAGGTCTAGGTCTATGTTTAGGTCTAGGTCTATGTTTAGGTCTAGGTCTATGTTTAGGTCTAGGTCTATGTTTAGGTCTAGGTCTATGTTTAGGTCTAGGTCTATGTTTAGGTCTAGGTCTAGGTTTAGGTCTAGGTCTAGGTTTAGGTTTAGGTCTAGGTCTAGGTCTAGGTTTAGGTCTAGGTTTAGGTCTAGGTTTAGGTCTAGGTCTAGGTTTAGGTCTAGGTCTAGGTTTAGGTCTAGGTCTAGGTTTAGGTCTAGGTCTATGTTTAGGTTTAGGTCTAGGTCTATGTTTAGGTCTAGGTCTATGTTTAGGTCTAGGTCTATGTTTAGGTCTAGGTCTATGTTTAGGTCTAGGTCTATGTTTAGGTCTAGGTCTATGTTTAGGTCTAGGTCTATGTTTAGGTTTAGGTCTAGGTCTAGGTTTAGGTCTAGGTCTATGTTTAGGTCTAGGTCTATGTTTAGGTCTAGGTCTAGGTCTATGTTTAGGTCTAGGTCTATGTTTAGGTCTAGGTCTATGTCTAGGTCTATGTTTAGGTCTAGGTCTAGGTCTATGGTCTAGGTCTATGGTCTAGGTCTAGGTCTATGGTCTAGGTCTATGGTCTAGGTTTAGGTCTAGGTCTATGTTTTGGTCTAGGTCTATGTTTTGGTCTAGGTCTATGTTTTGGTCTAGGTCTAGGTCTATGGTCTAGGTCTATTAATGAAAGCATTTTGCACTTTTAAAGACTGAGGAAAGACAGCTGCCCCTGAGGACGTGGGCAAACTCTTGTGTTCTGAGGGAGCGCAGGACGTTTGCTGAAGGGGAGGAGGTGCGGCCCGGGCAATGCTACAAACCTGCACAGGAAAATCGATGGGTAATCTTAACTCGTATCACTGTGCACCAGGATGTAACTCTTTAAACTGTTTTGTAATTTCTGTGAGTAGTGCAAAGAAAGTCACGCACATGATGTTCTCATAACGTCTGTCCTTAGTGTAGCTGTTTCTGAATTTTGTTAAGGGTCAAAGGCTTCCTATATCTGCAGAAGATGGGATCATAATGGACTACGCCCAACAGGATGAGTCTACACATACAGGTTTTCTACCCAAACACAACATATCCCAGGCCTATGACCATAAGGCCTAACCTTACCTCAGTCGCTCATTTCTTGTCTCTGCTAGATGTCTACGAAGAGGAGGCTTTGCTGAAATATCTGCACAGGTTGCCTGGTCCATCTAGTCTGGGAGAACTGATGCCTGGTCTTCTGCGCAGAGAGGTGGAGGTGGCCATCAGCAAGCTGGGGCTCCTCTATGACAAGACTTACGCTTGGGACATCTTTTCAGATATGATGGTGAGGACGGTGTATATTCAGTATGGGTCATTTTGAGCTTGAGATGCTGTGTTTGTACTCGTGTCTGTGTCTCGGTCACAGAGGAGTCAGCTCCTTTGCACTCTCCCAAACGCTGACTTGCCCAAGCCTTTCACAGACACTACAAGAGCTATCCTGGTGGACTGGCTCATTCAGGTCCATGTAAGTAAATCCTCACAAAAGGTTCATGATATTGGGGTGATATATTGAAGGGTTTTGATTAATCTTTTCATTGAAATGGCATGTATGAGTCGTATGTGTAATCCACATGTTTGCTCCTCTTCAGGAAGTGTTTCAGTTCTCCGAAGAAACGCTGTATCTGGCAGTGCACCTGTTGAATCGAGCACTGAAGCTCATAAAAGTGTCCATCTCTGGCCTTCAGTTGCTTGGCGTGGTTTGCCTCTTCCTGGCTGCCAAGAGAGAGGAGTGTCTCTTACCAGAGGTTAAACTACATAAACTTGCTGTAAAAGGGAAACGTTTTAACACCGTGTCCGGGTTTAACCGGTTATGTTTGTTAGGTGTCAGAGCTGTGCTATCTGATGGAGAACGCTTACAGTAAGAAACAGCTCCTCCGGATGGAAAGGAGAGTTTTAACTGGGCTCAAGTTTGATCTTTTTCACTGCCCTCCGCTTCACTTTCTTCTCATCTCCGCTTCGATAGCACGTTGCAGTGATAAGGTCAGTTAACGTTTCAGATTGACCCATCACCTTAAAGCAGGGCTGGGCATTCCTGATCCAGGAGGGCAACTATCCTGCAAAGTTTACCTTCAACCCTAATCAAGATATCCTGCAGGGATGTTTAATTAAACTTGCAGGACAGTGGCCCTCCAGGACCAGAGGGCTATTTCATAAAACTCGCTTGGAAAAGCGAGGATTAAAGTTACAAACTCGACTTGAATTAACCTAACAAATGAGGCGAGGCTAAAGCGGTTTCAAAAAAGGCAAATGAAGCTTACGCAATCCAACTAATGTGATCCAGATTTCCCTAGTCAAGATAATTGCGCGTGCACGCTATTCTTGAGCAGCCCTAGAGGTCGAGCGTGGATCAAATCGATCCAAGTTAAAGAGAAAGCGGTAATTTTTGATAAAAATGTATGAAAATGTACTACTGACTGAAAATTATAATACTGCTGCAATAAACAAACCCATAAAATAGTTGGAAAGTCCTTATGGATTAAATCCTTGCATGCAGAAACTAAATTTAAATATTTTGTCTTATTTTAAAGCGATCACATGAAAGCCTGAAACACCGTCAGAAATGATGGTCTAGTGGTTAGTGCTCTCAGCAGCGCATTCGGGGACCCGGGTTCGATCCCCGTCAATGCTTATGTGGCTATGCTTTGCTCATTTTTATATACTGTACTTTTTAAAAATAACACAAATCTTAACTTTTAAAAGACAATTTGTAGTTTACTAAGTAACCTATATAATATTTAGCAGATGAATGATTTTAATACATTTACAGTAACTTTAAATGTAACTGAATTTCTGAATTTACAGTAGTACAATAAATGATTGTGTAAAATCATATATGTTACACATATTCTTGACCAATCATTATTACTTGACATGTTACTCAAAACATTTTTGATGGCAAATTATGTGTGCGTTATAGAGTCACAAGTCATCATGTTAAACCCTGGGAGTATGAGAGATTTTAAACCACTGGTTTTTTATTACACTGTTAAAAAATTAGTTGTATGCAGCTGTTTGCCAGTAACTTATGTAGATTTAAATGTATGTTATTTACTGGCAACAGTTTGTTCAAAGTTAAATCAACATTAACAAGTCTATGATTTTACAGCATAAAACTATAAAATAACAGCCTCATGCAAAGCATTTTGTGAACCAGAAATCCTCATCAACCTTTTTCTGTTGTTTCCTTCATATTTTGGTTCCCAGAATGCTTTGCATGAGGCTGTTATTTGATGGTTTTATTCTGTAAATAAAAAGACTTGTTAATGTTTAATGTTCATTTGGCTTTGAGCAAGCTGTTGCCAGTGAATAACATAGATATAAATCTACAGTAAGTTACTGGCAAACAGCTGACAGTAATACTGTAAGTTCTACATAATTTTTTAACAGTGTAGTGTTAGGTGTTGATAGATAAACAGAGTTTCATGAATGGACACTAACAATCTTCTCTGTGATAAAAAAAGAATTTTAACTCATTCCAACAAAATGCCAAGAGCATACCATCAGATAATTATATTGTATTCCTTCATTGTATTCCATGCAGACACCATAATTTTTTTTTAAATTTCAAGAAAAATGTAACAACTAGAGAAAGATACAAATACTGTAGATCTTTAAAATAATGTGCATTTTTATGCACATCAAGCATAAAAAAATTAAATGACTGTACTTGACTTTTGTGTGTTGTATATTTAAATTAAATTTACTCTTTGTGTGACAGACAATCGGAATAAAAAAAAAATTATATATATATATATATATATTTCATCAATACGTTGCAATTATATGAATTTAGATACATCTTAAATTTGTTAATAAACTATTATCCTTATATTGAGGTAGTTAAGATTATCATTTATATTCAACATTTGATAGGCCTATATACCATATTATGAAACACATGTCTATATTTTATTAATTATTATTGTAACAAAATGTATCAAATTTAATATATAAGTTGATTTTCTTTAATTGTTAGATTAATAGTGGTTAATAAAGTCAAATAAAATGTCAAAGAGTCAGCTGTAATATCATTGCATTTACATTTCAGTGTTAGTGGAAGTCTAGTTAAGCAACAACTGAGGCTTAGCCTGACAGTTAGCCTGCTCCGGACCAGGCTAGTTTGCAAGCATAACTTTCCATAGTAACCGGGGTTGAGCTAGTTCAAGTTTGTTTTATGAAACGAAATCCACCGGCAATAAGCCAGACTTAACAAAATAAGCCTGGCTTATTCTGTAATCTAGTTTTATGAAATAGCCCTCAGGAATGCCCACCTCTGCCTTACACCATGCATGTCGTTTTGGTTTAAAATCAGTTTGACTAAGCAATCATATTGGATAAAGTGATGGTGCCACCCCAAACTTGTTGTGGCGCTAGGTTGCTCAGGTTGGTTTGGGAAGTTAAATTTGTAGTTTGGAACTTAAACCATAACACACCCACCACCTCTGTCCTTTAGTTTTTCTGTTTCTTGTTGAGAGATTGGTGTGCATGTGGCACTTGAATATCTTTTAATTCAAACTTTAATTTAATTTATAAATATTTTATGTTTTAATGGATAAATTACCCATTTCCTTTCGGTTTATATGGTCTTAAATCTTTCCTTTTCAGATGGTATGGATGGCACGGTATTTACTGGAGCTCTCTCTTCTGGAGGTACAGTGTGTTGTTTATTTACCTGCTCAGCTGGCGGGTGCTGCTCTCCGTCTGGCCCGCAAGATCCTGCAGGAAGCTCTGTCTCCTGAGGGAGAGACCGCCTGGTATATTGCCTCCAGTATCCATATTGGCAGGTAGGAAACAATGCTTTTTTATAGATGGTTTGTCTTTTTAGTATTGTGGTATTTGGGCTTTAATAATCAAGCATCAATCATCAGTTTTTTTTTTCTAGTTTTGACAAGGTACACACTCTGAAATAAAGGTACAAAAGCTGTCACTGAGGCGTTACAAGGTTCACCTTTGTACTTATTAGTAGCTCAAAGGTCCATATTGGCACAAATGTGTACATTTTGGTATCATTTTACTGCCCCTGTGACAGCTTTTGTAATTTTTTTCTGAGACTGTACATGTCCACTTTTCGGAAATGTTACTGCTGTTCATTATCTACACTTTGGGTTTCTATTTTGGTACTATTTTCAGTTTGGGGTAAATTTGACCCCTTGTAAAAATGCATTGTATAAAAATCTTAAGTACTTTCTATTTTTTGCAGTAGATTTGCAGTCTTCCCACAATTAGAGAGGCATCTGACATTAAAATTTAAGGCATTTTCTGCAGTTTAATATTTGGGGTCTCTGAGCCCAGTAAACAAAATGCTTATAATGCAATAACCATATTATCACTTGCCTGCATTGTAAAAGGAACCGTCATACCTGATATCAAATACTTTATTTAAAAAGAGCAATAAATATGATTTGTTAAAGCTTAAACTCATTACTGTGGTAAACTGATGTTATTCTTGAACTGTCAGAAAATGGTCAAGGAATTGTCCCTAGCTGTCACCCTTTTAAAATACACATTTGCACCTAGAGAATACATATTAGTACATCAAAGGCACATAATGGTACCCAAATGTATACATATCTGTACATAAATGGTACATTTTAGGGCAATTTTAATGGGTGATTCTGACTCTTAATTTGTTTTACCTTTTTTCCTGTGCATGAGAACTGTTAAGGGCCTGTGTTTGGAAAATTTGCTTATTGCAACTGTAACACTCCGAAGCTGTCTTTTAATACACATGTGTTTATTAGGGCCGGGACTTTAACGCGTTAATTAAGATTAATTAATTACACAAAAAATAACGCGTTAAACATTTTAACGCATTTTAATCGCACTTATTAATAGAGTCATTCGTAGATGCTGCAGACCCTGTTTTAGTTCGAGAACTCCGGGGTTGTGATGCAGTGTAAATAAAAGTAGACGGAACCTAAACGAACAGCTGATTTTAACGTGACAACGCATCAATTTCAAAGTAAAAATGATTTATTCTGGTAAATGGAGGTTTGCAACGGAGGTTTTGCCCAATAAACATCTACCAACAAACTACAGATTATTTTAACATGTATCCTAATGTCTGTTATATGTTAATGTTTGAGTATTGTTGGGTTTAAATATTGTTGTAATGTTGTTTTGTTTCAATTTAATTAGTTTATTACGAGTTTAATTTAAGTTTTGTTTGCTACTTTAAAACGAATTTCGTTTTAAATAATTTGTCTCGTAATTATAAACAATGTTTTGTTGTTAGGTTTTGTGAATATAAATTAAAAAGAACATTAAAAGCAACACCGTGCATCTCATTGATGCATATGCTACCGAATGCCAAAACATGCAGTGAGTAGCCTATATCACTTACTTTTCAAAAAATCAGCCTGGCAGTGCCCAGAAGTTAAATTTAAACGCGCATTTAGAGCATACTGTAGCAGCACGTTTGATTTGCGGTGTGCTTAAGACTTTTAAAAATCAACTTCATATTAATTTTAATAGGCTACTTTGACGGAGGACACGCACAGAGAACAGCGACGGCAGGTAAAGGAAAAAAGTTAAACGAATAGAGTCAGTTTGTAAGAACATTTTTAAATTGACTATAAGATCATCAATATGAACTCTGAACAATGAACTATTATAAACATAACAGCAAGAAAAGCTGAAGAGGAACTCGCAACATTAAAGCAATAAGCATTTATGTAGGCTAAAGCTATATATCACCTCTTATTTTTTTAAATTTAGTTAAGTGTCAATGGTAACACTAAAGGCGTGAGAGCATGGTTGTGTGTAAGATATTCAACAAGGAATTCACATATCACCGCAGCACATCGAGCCTTAAGTATAATCTCAATGCAAAACATACAGCAGCTAGCGTGGACATTAGCCCGACTCCGGGTACAACGACTTGGTTGAACAAAAATAAACAATATTTTGTTAAGCTTATGTATTCAGTCATTATTCATAAAAATCCATGTAAAAATACTACTTAATGTTCTCAGGTCAAATATTTATATGAGATTAAAATGCGATTAATTTAGATTAATTAATTACAAAGCCTCTAATTAATTAGATTAATTTTTTTAATCGAGTCCCGGCCCTAGTGTTTATATAAAGTACATATTAAGTGTTATTTTTATTTTATTATTATTGTTATTATTATTGTATGCATTGAGATGCCCCCAAAGTAAGTTCTTTTGATCCAGCTAAATCCTAAATTTGGGACCCTTTCTTTTGTAAAAAATCTTATCGCATTATTTTTTCCCCACTTTTGTAGTGAAGCTGCTCTCTTCAGTATAATGCGGATCATGGCTATGGCAGCAGCTAGAGCACATGGGCATGAGACCCGTGCCACCTTCGTTAAGTTCTCCACCATACAGACCCTCCACGTCAATATGCACCCGGCCCTTAAGACCGCTCCTGGCCTACTGGGCCTGGCGTGCACCCAGACGTGAAGCTCCATCAAAACCACAAGGAGGCCAGATTGGGCTGGAAGTGTTTCGGGACAGGATGCATATCGCTGCTGGTCGAGAGAGCAAGAAACTTGGTCAGTCGGGAGTACAGTGTTGCACTGCACGTCGGTATATGTACCCCAGTTTGAAAATGGATTTCTTATTGGACTGTATTTTGTTGCCCATTACCTTTTATTGTAATCTTATGTCACTTGATGTAAAAAAGAAATGTGTATTTATGTCTGCGTCGCTTTTAAGTGTTTATTGCATTTGGTGAAGACTATCTATTGCAATAGGTGTTATGGTCTCTTATGGAATTAAAGCACTTTGAAACGTTTTGTTTTTAAGTGTTTTGAAAATCTTTTGTAAAATTGTGCAAAATAAAAAATGTCTGTTTTGGAAACTGCAATTGGAGTCTCTTTTTTTTTTTAAACAAGCCTTCATGTCACTATCATGTGTTAAACATTTGTTTATTGAAGCACATGACACTTCTCAGTCTCAGCAGAGGCCTCGTTCAGGGTTGCCAAATCTTTGTGACGAAGATAGTCCAATAAAAACAAACAAAATGTACTAACTCTTACATGGAAAGTAAACTAGATATTTTAGATGTTTATGTATGATTGTTTTGGCCCCTTTAGAAATAAAACCTTTCAATTTTTTATATTAAACTTAAATATACACCACATGAGAATGCAGTCATGATCAAATGTTAAATAATTATGTAGCCCAATAAGTGACCTGTGCACTTAGCTTGCATTAAGTGATCAGTTTGGTAGGCAATAAATTGATTAAAAGGCCGTAATTTCACTTACGTAAATTTTATTATAAAGTGTATATAGGTTATGTGGGTACATAAGCCCCTCTGACGTCATTTGAAGTTTTGAACTAGCTCCAGTGCGCAGCTCTGAACATGTGCGCGTCCGCCTCTACTCGCTCGCCCTCACATGTCTGCGCACACCCTCGCTGCTGACTGGCTGGCCGGAGCGCGCTGCGTCATTCCGCCGTGCGCGAACCACGTGGCTCTGTAGTAGAGCAGCTGAGCGCTCCAGCACTGGCACATTGGAGAGCGCGTGTGATGAGCTACGTAAATCTTTGCGCTTTTAATTTCCCGGGACAAATGCATTTCGTTTATTATGGGTTTACTCGACTGTAAAAAAAACCTGGTTAACTTTTACAAAATCAACTACGGTTTAGCTAGAGATTTTATATAATTTTATAAACCTGGGTTAAAATCATTGGCGTTTGCAATAACAGGAACCACGTGGTGCCTGGAGAAGTGGGTACTTTTAATATTTGCCCCCATTATTATTAAACAGTGACATAAAACCACGTCTTGCATATTTACTTCACTCCAAAATATTGCCATTCAACTTTTTCTCCTTGTCTTTCTAGCATAAGGATAATTATGAAATGAATATTATTTAATATTTAGAAGTGGGTATACTCCATGCCTTCTAATAAAAAAGTGTGTGGACCACTAATGTAGTCCCTTGGTTATTAAACATCCCCAGAGGAACATGTGCGCTTAAACTAGCTGTAACTAATCAGAATTGACTGACGTATATTATATATATTAGGTCTATATAAAAGTAAATGCAATATTAAATATAGCTGAGGTTGCCACCTAGATCAAGCTAATAATTTGAACGCACCGTCAAACAACGATTTGTCTAAATACAACATGCACCCTTCAGTAGTAACACGTTGTCTGTGGTCAAGATTACGCAATATTAAACACATGAACAACCAAAACTAGGAACCGAACACGTCGCCACTCCTGATTTTGTGTTCATTCAGTTTCGAGCTGTCATCCATCTCGTTCCTCCTCTCCACGTGCCTGCTCACAAGATTGGCCATGCCAGAGATTCTATTACTTCACTCGAATGCCTTGTCGCTATTGAATTACAGGTCTGTCAATCACACTAGTGGGCGTTCCTTCACGGGAGGCGGGGCTTCTCGCAGGTGGAGATGTACGGAGTACGAAGTGGAGGAAGATTCACAGCGTGAGCTGGAGACGAGCAGAAAAAGTCCATTCGAAGGTTATGTGGCTCGGTCACGGAGGGTGGTCGTCCTCATTGACAGCGAGATGACGGGACGACCGGTTTGCATTCGGACAGGCAGTTAGGAGCGCGTGCTCCTCTGCACAGTAAATCCCCAAATACTCGGGACCAGGACTGCATTTTACCAAGGTAGGCAGTGCTGTAGTGGTTTATTGTCCTGCTGTTTTAACCCCGTACTAGCATTGATAGTGTATCTAAAGGGTATTTAGTAAGCTCCAGTTGTATTTGAACATACAGGTCCAAGTCCTTTAGTCCTGTCACGTAATGTGTTATTTTAATAGGCTGTATCTGGTATAAACAGAAGGAAGTGGAGACTGCTGTCTGCTGCTGTTGTTGTACTATTACATAACAGTCTGATGAAGGGAGGGGTCTGAGCTCTCCATGTGTGTCTGTATGTGAGCTGTGTGTCTAAATAAATAATCCTCCTGCTGGCGGGACAAACTAAAGCAAGAACACTTCATTTAACAGTGTTTAAAATGCTGTATATTGACAATAAGTAGAAAATCAGTAATACAAAATTAAAGGGTACTGTGTTCTTCATCATTATGTGGGACGTTATTGTGACTTATTTACAAACTGTAAAAAAAATGCTGGGTTATTTCAACCAAATATGGACAAACGCAGATGTTTGTTTAAATTGGCCAGAATGTTGGTTTGTTTCAACTCATGGTTGAGTCAGATATGAACATTTTTTAGATATGGACAAGAACAACGGTTTTCTTTGTGCATATTTCTCACAACCATTGCCTTAAACCCAGCATATTTTTTGTGCAGGAAACTGTAATATAAAACTTGCTAAATGTATAGTTAGAAACAATGTTGTTTCACCATACTCAATACAAAATGTCAAATGTGGTTGCCTTATTCAGATGGGAATACTTTTACATAGGGAGGTGATCATTAAAATTAAATTTTAAATCGCAAGGCCGATATCATTCACAGCTATTTCATGTACGACGGCTTTTGATCAGTAAGTCTTATCGATCTAAAATCACTGTTAGTTCTGAGTCGTTTATAACATGCATTTGAAAAAGCAACACTCGTCAAACATAATCATTACACACATATTCTTTATTATCATGAAAATACCTGAAAAGAACAGCAATATAAATATATCCATTTCTTGGAGCTGCGTGTGTCTGGTTCTTCGTCTGCAGCGCATATTGAGTTTCTGCACGAGAGCGCCCCCTGGCTTTTGGATGTAGCGGCATTTCACCGTAATTCATTGAGAAGCATAGCAAGCTTCATCGACCAATATATCGGTGCACCCCTAATAGTAATTATTACAATTATTAGTATTATTGTTACCAGAGCTTTTGGATTAAATGTGGCTATTAAGTGTGTTACAGTAATTAATGGTGGGTGATGTATTAAGCGGAAGACATTGAGTGAAAATGGCATTGACAGCAATATGATTACAGATGTTCAATAAAAAGGGCATATATGAATTTATTATTGTTATTAATTATGATCACAATAAACATTTATTTCACCCCTCTTGCCGAGCAGCAGTATAGTATCAAGGCGCTTAAAAAGACACAGGTGTGCTTCGTGAGTGACCTCTTTAATTATAATTTACAGACTGTAAGATGCCTGTTTACTAAAGTGTCTTTAACTTTTACATGCAGACAAAGCCAAGCCTCTTTGCAAAATGAGACACTGGTAAAATCTTGTGTCACGCTTGTAGACCACTGTTATGCAGATCAACTTCCAAGTGTTAGTCATAAGAAGCCACTAAAGTATACAAATTTATTTTATAAAAACTGGGCATAGATGGGTCTGGATTGGTCTCATACAAAATAGAAGTGGTTTTTTCCATGACGTACGAGTTTGTGCTGTGTGTAATTATTATGTATATATAAATACACACACACACACACACACACATTCATGTATGTATTTAAGAAACATTTACATGTGTGTATATATTTATTTCTATTTTTATATATTCTATATTATATATAAATAAAAAAAATTATATATAAATAAAACTTTTCTTAAATGTATATACATGTATGTGTGTGTGGTTAAATATACATAATATTTACACACAGCACAAACTCGTATGTTGTGCAAAGGGTTACTTTTATTTTGTATGAGATTAATCTAGATTAATCTATGCCCAGCCCTAATAAAAACTGAAGTATACAAACGTTTTCTCGCTTGCTGTTGCGTATGAATTTATCAACTTCTTTCTGAATTTTATAATACATATAATTAATAATATTATATTTTACAGTTATCTTTTAAAAATTTGTGCGGTTGCTTAAAAAAGCACATTTATTAAATCAGATACAAATGAAAAAATTTGAGGGCTTTTTTGAGGACTGTTTTGTTAGACTTAAATACCAATTTCTCCTACTGAACCCAAGTTAATGTTCATGTTTAATACAGCAATTACAGATAAATTATTATTGTATATACTGATTTTTAAAGTTTTTCCAGTTTAAGCAGATTTGTTGAGTCGTACACCCAAAAATGAGAAGTGAGCACAGAAAACACAATTTTGTGTTCACAATCTGACACGATCCAAAAAAAGAATCCATATACTTGCTCTCTAGGATGTGTGTAATACACTGAAAATAACTACTTGTAAAATTTACTTTAAAAAAGCAGTTAATTTTACTTAAAAAATCCTTGTAACAATGTGCACTAACTTTTTTAAGTACAGCTTACCTACACTCTTAAAATGAATGTGTTAAATTAACACATCTTGTGTCTAGTTAAGGACAACACATCTAGTGTGTTGTCCTTAATTTAACACATCTCTGTGTTATTTTTGGAACAACACATTTTGTGTTGTTTTAACACATCTTGAGTTGTCCCTTTTATTTTTTATAAACTTAAATGACACATAATGTGTTAAAAACAACACATAATGTGTTAAATAGTTTAACACAAAGCAATGTGTTAAAATTAACACATCCAGGGTGTGTTAATTTTAACACATTGCTTTGTGTTAAACTATTTAACACATTATGTGTTAATTGTAACACATTATGTGTCATTTCGTGCTGATTTAGAGTTCATATAAATAAAAGGGACAACACAAGATGTGTTAAAACAACACAAAGTGTGTTGTTCTAAAAATAACACAGAGATGTGTTAAATTAAGGACAACACACTAGATGTGTTGTCCTTAACTAGACACAAGATGTGTTAATTTAACACATTCGTTTTAAGTGTGTACTAAAATCCAATAAAATCTACTTCATGAAACATTTGTTAAATAATTAAGTAAATTTCACTTAATTATTTTATATTAGAAGTTAGATCATTTAGGTAAAGTCTATTACTTTTTTTAATATTGAAGCACTGCTGTCCAAAAAATATTAAATAAATCTTATTTGCTGTTGTATTTACAGTTTTTTATTTTCTTTAACATTGTATGGACTTAGTTAGCGTTATAAATGGCATTATAACACAAAATTCATGACTGAATAAGTCAATCATTAAATAAACTTGATTCTCCACAAAAACACACACAAAAATGCGTTTTTGACATGCATTGTCAGCATTGTAGAGAAATAGGACCCTACAATAAAATGTGCTGAACAGGGTTCATGTAAGAAAACACTGTTTACTTGAACGGAGACTTCACAAAATTATCATTTACAACAAAACAACATTAATAATATAAGAGC
Organism: Misgurnus anguillicaudatus; assembly: GCF_027580225.2. Classification (NCBI taxonomy): domain Eukaryota; kingdom Metazoa; phylum Chordata; class Actinopteri; order Cypriniformes; family Cobitidae; genus Misgurnus; species Misgurnus anguillicaudatus. Next base: position 7,669,151 of record NC_073351.2, read on the forward strand.
TTAAACCTTTATGACATTTTATTAACAAATATTTAAAGAGGTTAAAGTTCTTATCTGTTCTTATTCTGTGAAAACAAGGCTTAAGGCGCAAGGATTATGGGTATTCCTTAAAACATGTGCAAATAAATTTTGTGCAAGTTCATTTCACCTGAATGTTTTAGTTTAATGGATTAAGTTAAATGAACTCAGATTTTTGACTTGAACACGCTAAAGTTTTTTTTTTATTTACTTAATTATTTTGAGACTTATTTTGCAGCGAATATAAAACATTTTGTACATTAATTAATTGTGTATTTATTATCATTTTACTTAGTAATATTATCATTTATTGAGAACTAGATTTTCCTATGTAGAAATTATGAGGGTTATTCTAATATATTTTACTACACCAAAAAGTTAGTTTTTTTTCCCCGGTGTATTTTAAAAAGTCCTATTTTGCTCTTTTACAAAGTTTTGATTTTGTTTTTTGGGTGCACTAGAATAGGTTGTCATGCTGGATTTTTCCTGAAATCACAGTGTTCCTGTCAATTGGCAAAGCAGCAACGCAAAAAAATCATGTCTGTTTCAAAGTGTTTAATCAGTGTCACAATTTCCAATTAATTTTCTATAACTGACATTTAATCTGTTTGTTAACTTGATAAAAAGGTATGTTAATTTTACTGTGTAAATTATTTTCTATAGTGTAAGAAAAACACTGAGCACTTTAATTAATGGAAATGGATGGGCCTCCAATAGGGATGCACCGATAGGATTTGTTTGGGCCGATACCGATTCCGATTTAAACAGACAACTTCTGGCCGATACCGATATTAAACACTTGTATACAATACTATACAGTTGGTCTATTAGCTAGTTTATTTCTGCATCAAATAATTTTTACTGAACATGGATTGGATCTAATTAACATTCAACTGACCAACATAATAAGAGAGGCACAAATTAAGCTAAAACAAATATAATAAGACAGCATGACAACCTTAAAAGGTGTTTTTTTGCTATTCAGCATTTATTTTATTAACATCATTAACTCATTTTTTACATATAATGGATTTCTTTATGCAGTTAATTAATAAACAATCGGTATCGGCCTTTCTCGTGCTATTTCCGATATGCCGATGGTTTCAAATTCATCAAAAATCGGCCGATAAATATCGGTGGCCGATACATCGGTGCATCACTAGCCTCCAACATAAATTTTGCCTATAGGGCCCTGGCGAAAGGTCATGGGTTCAATCCAAGAAACACACATACTTATAAATAACGTAATGCACTGCAACTTTACAATGACAAGTCTGCCAAATGTGTAATTGTAAACATAAAACATTATTCTCATATTTTATATTGTCGCAGCACCTCTCTTCTCAGTATGTCTCTGTTGTGGTTCCTGTCTCTTTGGAGCACTCAGTTTGATCTGATTAGTCAAGCTGGACCAGTTGTGATTGGTCTCCGCTTACAGCGTGTTGGAAAAGTCCCGTCCCTTACCATAACAGCAAGCTTCAGCTTTTCAGTTTGTGCACAAACAGTAACATTATCCTGTACACTAAAGCTGAATGAGTCAAAAGGCAATAATAGTTCTGTCATGTCTGTGACCAATCCTCCATGATGTCTGAGAGCATTGAGAGCTTATGAATAATAGTTTATATTTGTAATTTTCACTCAAAGTTATATACTAAATGGGAAATTCATGAGTTAGATTACAATTTTTATAAATATGTAAGGAAAAGTGCATAATTTAAGGTCATGGTTTCTGATTTTATCTTTTAGGTCACTTTGAAATCATCCTGCATCAAAATAAATAAAACTAATTTTACAATAATGAGAAAATGTTGTTTAAGGTTAAAATAGTGACATAGTGACCTCTTGAATTTCCATTTTGTACATAACTGTAATGCCGAAAAAATGCAATAATTTTGCCAATTCATACACTGCTCTTGTGGTTGGTCATAGTTTTGATCCCTTTACCATTATCCAAAAAAATGTGTACAATAGTAATAATAAAGAAGTTCTTTTGTCCAAACTTTAGACTGCAAAATTTCAGGGTACACAACCATTTAAAGAAAGACTAAAGTTATAAAGGACCCCTGACCAGACTGGGATCCATTCAGAAAGACGGTTTGCATGCAAGGATCTTGATAACTAGCTTCAGGCCGCTATCTGCCCAGCTGTGTCTCTCTGCTCTCAGGGCCCAGGATGCCCAAGGAACCAAGGGGGAATGACCAAGGGAGTGTAGGGGAGTGGGAACGCACCTCCCGCCCAGCCAGTAAAAATGCTAAGGACAAAAGCAACAGCGCCGCCCTTTTGGCCTCTAGAGCAAGAGCACACACAGTACAAGAAACTAAAGGACGCGACTCTGGCTGCTCTGAGAAAGATTCTGGTTACTCTGGTGAGTCTTTGACGACAGACCTACACCATCAAGTACATGAAGTCAAAAAGCACTCTTTGCTAATATCGCTGGTCCAGAATCAAAATTGGTCAAAATGGTTTAAAATACAATATAGTAGGGCTGTACAATTAAAGGAATAGTCTACTAATTTTCAATATTAAAATATGTTATTACCTTAACTAAGAATTGTTGATACATCCCTCTACCATCTGTGTGCGTGCACGTAAGCGCTGGAGCGCGCTGCGACGCTTCGATAGCATTTAGCTTAGCCCCATTCATTCAATGGTACCATTTAGAGATAAAGTTAGAAGTGACCAAACACATCAACGTTTTTCCTATTTAAGACGAGTAGTTATACGAGCAAGTTTGGTGGTACAAAATAAAACGTAGCGCTTTTCTAAGCGGATTTAAAAGAGTAACTATATTTTATGGCGTAATAGCACTTTTGGGAGTACTTGGACTCGGCGCAGTAACACCCTCCCTCTCCCATTATGAGAGTGAGAAGGGGAGCGGACTTTTCAGGCGAGTCAAAGTACTCCCAAAAGTGCTATTACGCCATAAAATATAGTTCCTCTTTTAAATCCGCTTAGAAAAGCGCTACGTTTTATTTTGTACCACCAAACTTGCTCGTATAACTACTCGTCTTAAATAGGAAAAACGTTGTTTGGTCACTTCTAACTTTATCTCTAAATGGTACTATTGAAGCTAAATGCTATCGAAGCGTCGCAGCGCGCTCCAGCGCTTACGTGCACGCACACAGATTGATAGAGGGATGTATCAACAATTCTTAGTTAAGGTAATAACATATTTTAATATTGAAAATGAGTAGACTATTCCTTTAATCGAAAAACTAATCAGGATTACAATTAGGGGTGAAACAATTACATAATCGCCAAAAGCCTCAGCGGTCCATTTGTGCTCATTTCTGTGTGTTTCTGCAGCATGTTTGGGCACAAAATACAGTGGTGAATCAGAGATTTTAAAATTAATAAGTTGCTATTCGATTTAGATTTTTTTTTCATAGCATAAATCACAAATAATTAGAAGTTATGTGTGATTTTACGTAAATAATGCACACCGGTGGTGTAACATTACCACCTTGGGTGTGCATAATTTTCAAATAATTCAAAGGCTTGTCGTTAATTATTTCTGCTTATACTACGGTTACCACAGTCATTGTTCTGGTGGTTAGTTTAAAACATTTGATTGGTCAGGTGTGCGTTTATTGAAAATAATACTAATGCATATCCATGGAACATTTCTCAACCAATCAGAATAAAGCATTCAACAGTCCCATGGTATAAATTATATTATACCACAAGGCTATTGAATGCTTAATTCTGATTGGCAGATGAGTTTTTATTATTTTTCTGTAAACCGCAGATCTATCCTTTAAAACGTCTTAAAAATAGGCACCAGAGCAATGTTTGTGGTAACCGTAGTATAAGAGAAATAATTGACTTTTGAATTATTTGAAAATAATGCACCTTGGGTGTGCATTATTTTCTAATAATTCAATGGCCCGTCGTCAGTTTTTCCTTACTTATTTAGTTTTGGATGCTTAGAATTTACCATGCAGCTGCTACACGGAAAGTTATAAAACATTTCAAAACTTCAGTGTAAAATCTATTAATCGGCCACAATAATCGCAATTACAATTCTAAGGTTAATAATCAACCATTTTAATCATAATCGTGCAGCCCTACACTATAGAAATGTATTGTAAATGCAATAGCACAGTCTGGTGATGTATATTGCATGAGCTTTTACTCATAATGGATTAAATGCATTTTTCAAGAAAAGATAAATACATGGAGAAATACATGGTTGCTTGTGCACGTTACACATGTAATCGAGTTTAAAAGGTAAGCAGGTATAATAGCTCCCCAAGCACTCATGTAATCGGTTTTCACACACGTGGTCACACATTTCATCATGTTTCTTCATGTTGTCACATGGACTCGCAAATGCTGCCTGATACATGATTTAAAAACATTTAGGGGCAGTCACAGACTAAAATGCATGTCTAAAAACATCTTGCACTGATGCATCTTAACATTTATCAGTGCCATTGTTTTGTCTCAAGATGCACACCAGTAATGTTTTTTGTAAGGTATGTTTGTAAAAACTGCTTAAATGTCCTAATATTACTAAGGTCTAGTCCTGGATTAATCTAAACCCTGTTCAGGAAACCTATAGCGTAACATAAAAACATGTTTATTTGTCATCTCCCAGCACTATAATTACATGCAAAAATAAAAGTTCTGTATTCGTCATTTAAAAAACAACAAGCTTTTCATCCATGAAGTACAATGATTGCTGTTTGCAATAATAGTCATCATCTATTGTCATTAGCAGAATGAGATATATACTTGTCTCTATGTGTTGTTTGTTTCCTTTTTGTGTAATTCCTCTCTTCTTTTCTTTCTCTCTTTCATTCAGACACTGCCTCAGACTCATTGCAGACAGATGCAGATGACCAGCAGAGTAGTGTCAATGAGCCTCAGGTTCACAAGGGTTTGGGTGGGGGAGACCAGGGCCCTTTACAGGGAAGACACCTGCTGGTGCCTGGGACGTCTGATCTCACTCCCATATTCATCATTAAAAATGTGGTGTTTAAACAGGTAAGACACTGTTAAAATAAATGTTTTTAACTCTTTCCCCGCCAGTGTTTTTAAAAAAAGTTGCCAGCAGCAGCATTTTTCATGATTTTCACAAAAGTTTGACGCCTTCCAGAAAATGTTCTTCTTTAAATATATAAACAAACAATATATCAAATGAAAGAACAGACCCTCTGCTTTAAAAAAAAAAAAACGTTTCATCCTACCTTTTATTATTTTTCTTTTTATCACCTCTGAAATAAGGGTAGGTTTCTTCAAAAACACCCAATTTTTGAGCAAAAAGCTGAGATAATTGCATTTTTGTGAAGGAATTTTGTTAGAGATCAGATTCAGAACAATTATCAAAACATTTGCAGAGTTTAAAATTAGTAAATAACATTTTGGCTTCAGTTTTCTATAAATGGGGATATTTAGTGGGTAATCTAGTGGATAATTGCGGTATTGCAGATTAACATAAATTTAGCAAATGTTTTCTCTTAAAGGAATAGTCTACTCATTTTCAATATTAAAATATGTTATTACCTTAACTAAGAATTGTTGATACATCCCTCTATCATCTGTGTGCGTGCACGTAAGCGCTGGAGCGCGCTGCGACGCTTCGATAGCATTTAGCTTAGCCCCATTCATTCAATGGTACCATTTAGAGATAAAGTTAGAAGTGACCAAACACATCAACGTTTTTCCTATTTAAGACGAGTAGTTATACGAGCAAGTTTGGTGGTACAAAATAAAACGTAGCACTTTTCTAAGCAGATTTAAAAGAGGAATTATATTTTATGGCGTAATAGCACTTTTGGGAGTACTTCGACTCGCCTGAAAAGTCCGCTCCCCTTCTCACTCTCATAATGGGAGAAGGAGGGTGTTACTGCGCCGAGTCGAAGTACTCCCAAAAGTTAAGCTAAGCTAAATGCTATCGAAGCGTCGCAGCGCGCTCCAGCGCTTACGTGCACGCACACAGATGATAGAGGGATGTATCAACAATTCTTAGTTAAGGTAATAACATATTTTAATATTGAAAATGAGTAGACTATTCCTTTAACTCTTTCGCCGCCATTGACGAGTTATCTCGTCAATCAAGAGAAAACGCTTCCCTGCCAATGACGAGTATTTTTGGCTTTCCGCAATACCGCTATTATCCACTTTTTAAACCCGGAAGGTAGGATGAAAGTTTTTTTTTGTTTGAAAGCAGAGGCTCTTTTCTTTTCATGAAAAATGCTGCCGCTGGCTGGCAACTTTTAAAAAAAACGCTGGCCGCGAAATAGTTAATTGACGAGATAACTCGTCAATGGCGGGGCAAGAGTTAAGATCAGTGCAATGAGCACTATTCGACACACAAAGTTGTTGCATTCCTGTGTACAAATAATTCTCTTAAAGTAAGACTAGTTTTGGATGATCTGATCAGACAAAACTTCTGTTTAAATATCTTGTGATCTGAATACAATAAATGTATACAGTGGTATTTGTACACAACTTGTACACAGAAAATTTGGTTATTTTTAACCCAGCGTTGGGTAAAAAAGGGAACAACCCAGCAGTTGAAAACTTTTTTTAGAGTGTAGTGTGTTTGCTTAAGAAATCACACATTTGTTTGAGATTAAACATGAGATTAAAGCATAGAGAGAAACAGTATCAATGTTTTCCTTTTGTCTTTTTTATAATCTTCTTCAGCATGCATTAGTATACTGATGTATAGTTATGATGTATGTAGTCATAAAATCAATGTCCCTCCAAATAAAATTCAAAGACATATGGTCACAGGAGATTCACTTTAATGTAGGATCTAAAAGTTGATGTGTTTTTATGGAGCAGTTGTGATTGGATCACCCGAAACACAAAGCCATTTGTAAACAAGTTTAGCTCAGGTTGTTGCTATAGAAAGGACATAATAATAATAAGCCAAGAAGGTTACAAAGACATTTAGGAAAGATAGAGAAAGACAAGAGAAACAGAGAGGTGCTTTGATCATAAGAGGAGTTTGTCGTGTAAAAAGCAACACTATATGCCTAAATAAGATATTTATGTTTATGTTACAATAAAACCATCCGCTCTATACAAGAAGAAATTCTGTCTCTGCTCCTTTTTTTCTTTCTTTTAAGCCTGGACAGTCTGGTCAGGAACACATCCTCCCTTCATCTCTGTCCTGGGGAGGAGGTGCTACAGGCAGTCAAGGCCCCACCCATGTCCTCCTGCTACAACAACCTGGCAACAATCAAAGCGCCCCGTTGCACGTTCTCAAACCTCAGTCACAGAGAACCGACAGCAAGAGTGGAAAGAAGAGCAAAAACACTTATCTCCCCATCCTAAACTCTTACCCTCGAATCGCACCACACCCGAGTAAGAAAACACAGGAGAAGACTTCCACCAGCAGGGGGAGTAACACAGAGGAGCACAGCCTGAGTAAAAGAGTATGCACAGAGAACAAGCGAGAGGAAGTGTCCACAACCACGCAAACGCCCAAGCAACATGCGCATAAGCAGCAAGAGTGCAATGCGTCGTTCCGATCGCATCACCACCCGTGTCGCCCATCTAGTCCCTCCCTCAGCGTGAGCTCTCCATCCATCTCGAGCACTCAGACTCCTTCTCCGCCCTCCTCTAATGATCCAACCGTGCCTCACATCCAGGCCAGGAAGGAGTCGCATAAGAATAGTCAAGTACCACCCGGTGGTGGTGACCCTGGCGAAAGATCGAAAGCTCCGAACGGGACGGGGCGTCATCGACGGTTCCTCAACACGGTGGAGATTCTGAGCCAGTCTGGTCTGCTTGACATCACATTGAGGACACAGGATCTGCTACGCCAAAACGCCACCACCGAACGAGACATAGCCCAGCTCAGACAACATGCCCAGCTACTTTGCCAGGCCGCCCAAGCGAATGCAGCAGCACCGGCTGTCTGGGAGAAACTCCATCAGGTCATGGCTGACTCAGGACACTATCCCAACCTCAAGTGCCTGTGGATAGACGGCAGCGAGGTTGAGGCGGCAACCAGCACCAATCCTGATACTCCTGTCATGGAGTATGGACTCAATGGGACTGAAGACATGGCACCCCCGTCTCCTATCCTAGCTCTCATTTCTGATGCAGAATGGCGGTCAACTGATGATAGCGGCATCACACGAGTGCACAGAGGAACTGCAAGTTCTCCAGAGGAGCGAGTGATGCCTCCAGATAGCTCGACACATGGAAACTTGCATTAGGCCGCGCTCTGTATTTTAGGACTAGGCTCAATGATAGCATTTTGACTGTAATGTGTACTGTACCTTCCTACATCAATCATGCATGAATCCACATCAGCAATGCCTGAGAGACATGCCGAATGTAATGCATATGCTAGATACCACTTCTTAGTTTTGTTATCTTTTGAACATAGCCAGTTTGCAACACTTAAACCTAGCCAGAATGATCAGACACAATCCGTTACCTGCTTGCTCATCTTGACGAAAAACATAGTTAACTTTTAATGAAATCCCATCTTTAAAGGGATAGTTCGGCCAAAAACGATATTAAACCCATGATTTACTCACCCCCAAGCTGTCTGAGTTGCATATGTCCATCGTTTTTCAGACAAACACATTTTCGGATATTTTAGAAAATATTTTAGATCTTTCAGTTGATTAAATATAATGTTACGGGGTCCAGCCATAGTCCACGACCTTCAAGTCCAAAAAAGTGCGTCCATCCTTCACAAATTAAATCCAAACGGCTCCAGGATGATAAACAAAGGTCTTCTGAGGGTAATCCGTGCGGTGTTGTTGTAGAAATATCCATATTTAAAATTTTATTAACGTAATTAACTACCTTCTGGTAGCGCCGCCATCTTAGGCTGAATCCCAAACCGCCTACTTGCATACTATATAGTACGCAAAGTAGCGCTTTTTACATACTATATAGTATGGAAGTAGGCGGTTTGGGATTCAGCCTGCGTCTCATCCGCATTCAGGATAAGCGCTTACGCAGCATACAGCGGTTTCTCTGCTGCTGCTCTGTCCCCCCGCCCTCCGAGTTTGTCATACGTCACTAAGAAAAGTGCGTACACTACGCTAATACTCTCTCCTGAGTCTAAGATGGCGGCGCTACCGGAAGGTAGTTAATTACGTTAATACAATTTTAAATATGGATATTTCTACAACAACACCGCACGGATTACCCTCAGAAGACCTTTGTTTATCATCCTGAAGCCGTTTGGATTTAATTTGTGAAGGATGGACGCACTTTTTTTGGACTTGAAGGTCGTGGACTATTGGTGGACCCCGTAACATTACATTTATTCAACTGAAAGATCTAAAATATTTTCTAAAATATCCGAAAATGTGTTTGTCTGAAAAACGATGGACATATGCAACTTGGACAGCTTGGGGGTGAGTAAATCATGGGTTTAATATCGTTTTTGGCCGAACTATCCCTTTAAGAGCTGCAGGGTGGTGCATGAATTCCCAAAAGTCATGTGAAATATGGAAAGCCAAAACTTGGGACAGTAGAATATGGAAATTTCAAAGTAATCTTGGCTGGCATTACTAAGGTCCATAAAGCTTGTTTTCTTTGCAGTATGTGCTTATATAAATCTTATTGCATTGATCTGTTTTACATTTTCACTTTGGACCAAGACGCTTATTATTCAAGTCTTAAAGATTTACCCTTCTTCTGATAGAAAACTCTATGTTAGCTTTTGTTTGATCACAGAGGCTTTGTATTTGTGATAGATTGGTGTTATGTACCAGACTTGATTTATTCTGCAACATGTTTTGCATTTAATCCCCATTATTGCACCATTTTTGGGTCACGTTTGATACAACACAGCACTAAAAAGATTAGTTTAGTTGTGGTATTTTCAATTGTTTACTTCCTAGTTATGAGTTACACGTCACTGATCTTTTTTCTAAGGAAGCTGTCAGGTACTCAAGTAATCTGCCCACAGATTTTTACAGCAATAAATTGTCCGTCACTCACACAGCCGGTTGTATAAGTCATTAACATATTATAATTTAGTTGTAGATGTTTCTGTAGCTCGGTTGGTGGAGCATTTTGTTAGCAGTACAAAGGTTGTCGGTTCGATTTCCTGAGAAAATACAGATAAGAAACATTTACTCTAAATGCTTTGGATAAAGGGTCAAATATGTTAATGTAAGACACTTCAGCAACAGTCATGTAATCATTAAACACATTTTACTATTTACCATTTTATCAAAAATGACACCATATATGCAGATTCTGTCTGGAAGCGATTGTAAGGTTTTGTGGCCTGTGACTTCTTGATTATGATTGGACTGATTTTCCATCTATCTTTAAGTTCTTTACATAGATTTTGATGGTGCACACAGTTTTATTTCTGCTCAGAATAAATAGTGTGTGTGTGTTTGATGGACATCTGAAGCAGAAGAGTCTGTGTTTAAAATAAAATACAGAAAAAAATGCTATTTAATTGGTCAATATTTGTGCCTCTTTGATGCATTTATAAAGCGTCTTCAGTGTGTACACTTAGGTGGGTGACAGTTTGGTTGTGATATTGGCTATTATCATGTCAAGGAAAAACTAAATAAAAAGCAACTTTTGTAAATTTATGCCACATTAAAGGGACAAGCATAAAAAAGACAGACCATTTTAGAAATTTGTGTTAAACCTGGTTTTTGACATACAGTCATTGTATTATAAAAACATCCTGTAAGTTTCAGCACTCAAAACTTCCTCATTAGTCGAAAAACAGCTTTTTTAACTAATGTGCCAAATCATTCTGCCAGATTTGTCTTGATATGACATCATAGTGCTTTGCATAACATCAATACTACTGCCACTTTAGCCCCGCCCACCGATTTAGTTGCATGTAGTGCGAGGTTAGAGAGATGCAAACAACAAAAACGATAGAGATGCCCATGAGGATTAAAATAATTTGTGCATTGTATTTGCCTTTTCTTCCCTCTGATCGTAATAGTTGGAGATTGTGTCAGTAAGTCATTGTTTACATTTACGCTTCATTATACTGCAGATTAGTTTTTATACAAACAGTTGTACACAGACTTGAGAGATTAAAACACATAGAGCGTAAAAATAAATCGTGCATTGCCGATTACGACATCACCTACATCTTGGATGGCCTAAAGGTGAGTAAATGAACAGCAAATTTTCATTTTAAGTTTTACTCCACTTTCATAAAAAATCCAGATAATTTACTCACCTCCATTTCATCCTCATCCGTCTTTCTTTGTTCAGTCGAGAAGAAATGTAGTTTTTGGAGGAAAACATTCCAGGATTTTTCTCCATATAGTGGACTTTAATGCATATAGTGGTTTCAATGCAGCTCCAAAGGACTCGAAACGATCCCAACCGAGGCATAAGGGTCATATCTAGCACAAGGATTGTCATTTTCGCCAAGAAAAATAAATTTAAAAAAATAAGCCCTTTTAAACCACTTCTCATCTTGTACTAGCAGTGTGATGCACCAGCGCAGCCTTACGTATTACGTAATCATGTTGAAAGTTCACGTGTTACAAGTGAAACGCACACTTGCGAACCATTTTAAACAATAAACTGACACAAAGACATCAATTAGTAACATTCAGTGTTGGAATGGTCCTCTTTTTTTCACAGTTGTAAACCCTGGAGCGGTGGTTTTGCATGCGTCATTCGTGACCTTTTTGACGTGATTATGTAATGCGTAAGGTCGCACTGGTGCATCACACGGCTAGTGCAAGACGAGAAGTTGTGCTTTAAAAGAATATATTTTTTATTTTTCTTGGTGAAATGATGATGGTTTCACTAGATAAGACCCTTGTGCCTTGGTTGGGATCGTTCAGAGCCCTTTGAAGCTGCATTGAAACTGTAAACTGTTGAGGTCCACTAAAGTCCACTATCTGGAGAAAAATCCTGAAATGTTTTCCTAAAAAAAAAAAAACAATTTTGGAAGCCTTAACCTGTGTTACTCTATATGAGAATGGTTTTAATGACAGAAAAATCACAAATAGCTATACAAGATATGCAAGGCAGAAGTTAATTCCTATAACACAGCTTTTCAAGTCATCTGGTGAAGTGAATCAATATTAATCATATCGCAATGTACATCGCAGAAATAAAAAATATTATAACTTCAAGTCGTGCAGACCTAAAATATTATGGGGCATTTTCCTGGACAGGGTTTGGAACAATCTAGGGGCCTCATTAATAAAAGTGCGACGTAGGAACTATCCTACATTTCATCTAAGACCATTTCTGAAAAAAGGAGACAAAAAAACGTGCGTACGCTTCTTTTCCAGATGTGCGGTTTATAAATCACAAATGATCTTGAAATTGTGCGCAGCCGAATGCTCTTAAAACTCCGCCTTGTAAACGCCCCTAATTTAATTCATTAGCATATAAATATTAAATGATCAAAGGCCAAATTCTCTGACTGCTAAAATGGCGAGTGGTAAGAAAACAGATTTGTTGTTGTTTGTTTAAGTTTTTAATATTACTAAATTCCAACTTGGAAACTTTATTGACATCACTCGAGTTAAGGCGATTATTAGTGGACCTTTCAATTCACGTGTTTTATTTTACTTTACAATAAGGTTCATTAGTTAACATTAATGTATGAACTGACATGAACAACCATTAGCAATACATTTGTTACAGGATTTATTCATCGTTAGTTAATAGAAATAAAGGTTTTGTCCATGTTAAAACAATTGTTGGCATAAAGGAGCTCAGTTCTTCTCTTCGCTCTGTTTACCGTGTCTGTGCGGTTCGTGACTCGTGCCAGGGCTAGCATCGCTAATCATAGCTTACATCAACTTTTACTAGCAGTGATTTTAAATGGATTTCTCCAAATAGCATGACAAAATGTACCTTTCCAGTAGAACTTTTGCTTTTTTTGGGCCCAATAAGCTCTAATACAGATGATGCTGACGCTGTAAAAGTTTCGAATATGAATACCTGCAATTCTGCCACAAGGAAACGTGCGTACTTCAAGTCGGAACCTGACGTGGAGGTAAGTACTTTTCCACGTCAAAGACGAGTTTTATAAATCTGAGCGTTGGAGTGGATTTGAGCGTACGCACGGTCTAAGATCAAATCTGTGCGTAAAAACGCTTTATAAATGAGGCCCCAGGACTACGCCTTAGTTATATTAGGACATTTAGGTAGTTTTCAGGGCAGTTCAAACATGCATTTTAGTCTGGGACTAGGGTGATTCTCACGAAGGTGTCCTACATCAAAAAAATTTAAAAAGCCCTTGAAGCCAAATTTTTATTGCACATATAAGATTAAGGTCTGACCTTACTATAACTATTTTTTTAGAAGGTTTAAAAATATTTCTTATAGAATTATTTAAATTTTTTAGATTATCATTATAAAAAATTATCATTACCTCAACATGATATTACATTAAATATATGCACTTACAAACTCATGTTTCGGTAATGAGAACTAAAAAGTTGTCTAGATACTATGACAAACAAAATTTCAACTATTAACTGGAGAGAAAAAATAAGAACTGCTTACCTGGCAGCCATCTTGAGTGTCAAAGTCAATTATGTCTGTCAATTTTTTTTTTAAAAGTTAAAGGCGGAGTGCACAATGTTTGAAAGCCAATGTTGATATTTGAAATCACCTAAACAAACACGCCCCTACCCCAATAGAATCTGGACCTTCTTTTACAAGACCCGCCCCACACATACGCAACCCGGCAAGGATGTCGGTTAGTAGACACGCTCCTTACTGCTGATTGGCTATAAGTGTGTTTTGGTAGTCGGCCCGTCTCCTTTTCCAAAGCGTTTTTCAAACATTGTGCACTCTGCCTTAAATTTATTGAGGGCTTAAACAATGATTGAAAATTGCTGCGGAGGATGAGAAAATTGGTCTTGGACACATTTATATTCCTTATTATTGTCTCGACATTTATCAATGATCACCAAATACCACATGTTTCTTAACTGTAACAATTTGTAGGATAACATGCACTGAAGCTTCTTAATTTTTTATTTATAAATATTTCCATGTCAAATAACCCAAATCCTGTCATGAACCCATTGGGGTATGAACATTTTCCCCTTAAATGTGGAAAAAATTTGTTTGTATGATGCCATTTGAAATCATGAAGAGATGTTTGTAATTGTATGCTTCTTATTTTGATAGCATTTACTTTTTTTTATCAAAATGTTACATGACACCTCATAAGTCTAATTTCGCGAGAATCGCCCACTAGGATAAACCCTGTCTGGAAAACCACCCCATTGAGTCTAAGAGGCTAACCCTCAAGAAGCTTAGTAATGAAGACCGATTTTATTAAACAGAAATCTCTTAAATACTTTTGTTAGTTTTGCTCGGTCTTGACTAAGTCTTCCATTTCTGCAGCACAAGTTGTTTGCTGTATTTCAGCCAGCTGCTTACAGGTGAGAGGGAGGGTTGTATCTGGAGTACACAGTTGATGCCAGCGCTGTCAATACAGACAGACATTAACCTTAAAACATTGAAATAAAACTACATTTCAAATGCATTTGAAGTAGATTCTTTGCTATGTAATTTCACTTTGGCTGAAACTATTGAACACTTTTATCCTCTTCAAGGCATATTGAGGACTTTTAATTTGTTAAGAAATCAGGGTGGGCATATTTTCATCCTCACCTGATTTAGGCTCCCTTTTTCAGTAATCAGTCTGCCCAGTGCCCATCCAGGTACCAGCAAAATGGAGGACAGGGCCAGTAACCAGCCAAGTACATACGCCCAGTCCGGGTACACATACCAGCGGTTATATGTCAGGGGCTTGTACTGTACCAGAGAACAGACAAGAGACACCTGACAATAAACAAGAGGAATATATGTTTGTCATTAGGATTTGAATTGACCTTGTAACTAATATAAACCATCTGTGCGCCCAAACAAATACAGAAATGCAGATTCGATTACCATGGACACAAGAGGAGTCAGGTATTTCCAGCACAGCATGAATATGTAGTTGGGTCGCGTCTTTGTCATGTCTTCAATGATGTCAAACATTTTCTCAGCACCTGTGATATGGGTGAAATATGAAACAGGGCTGCAGGAGTTAACCAAATTTATTATTGCTACACACATCTCTTTCTCTGCAAGGAAACTTTTGCTTGCTTAAGTTTATAGAAATGCTGGCAGACATTAAACACTATGGGCTGATATGTTTTGGGGAGTCATCCTTTAGTATAATGGGGATAAAATGCAGGCTTCTGATTGGTCAGTTTTAAATGTCTCAGTCACATGGTAAAGAAAACACAAATCAGAATATATGTAGCTTGTCTGTTACTTACCAAAGATCCAACCCATGGCTAGAGATTCAAATACAGCAATGAAAAGAAGACTTGCTCCACTGTAACCATAGTAGTCAAACATCTGGAATACATACATCCCCCCCTGCAGGTCACAATAAGACATTACAATTTAAATATATACAGCATGTATGTATAAATATAAAATGTGTTAAAAACTCAATTTACAGTATTGGCCCAGAGTGATATCTGGAGGCAAATATGTACATTATTTGCTTTTATACCACGGGTCTGTTGAATGCTTTATTCTGATTGGCTGTTGAAATGTTCCATGGGTATGCATTATTTTTCAATAACCGCACACCTAACTTTTCAAATGTCTGAAAAATAGGCACCAGAGCAATATTTTTGGTAACCGTGGTATAAGCAGAATAATTGACTCCGGTCCTTTAAATTATTCGAAAATAATGCACACCTGCGGCATAACCACGTGTGCATTATTTTCTTATAATTCAACAACCCATCGTCAATTATTCTTTACTTATTGCCCTTTTAGGTTAGGTTAAACCATTAAAATATGATGTGGATGGTACAAAATGCTAAAACTTTAAGGTATTTATTTGACAAAATACTTTGGCAAAAAATAGGTTTTATTTTAATATACATAAAAGGAATTGCAAAGAGAAACAAAAAGCTTATAGGTAATAAACACAAACTACAATCTGATCTGATATTAGTATTTGTAGATCCTCATTTGATGGTAATATTTTGTATTGTTGTGGGCTATGTCTTTATAAACTTTGCACGTGTTGTGTATTTTTTCACATCACCAGCCACAATTTTATTTTATTTTTCACTCTTTTTAAGATACAAACAGAAAATTTCAGAAAATATGTACACAACATTATAAACAAAACAATTTCAAACTAAATGTCTTCTCTTTAGGCATTAGTATTTAGTGTGACCTCTCTTGGCAGGAAACACATCTTGAGCTTTTTTGAGGAGACTGAAGATATTTGATTAGAATTAGAAATTAGGATAGGTTTAAGAGATCCTGCAGTTGCCTGCTATTGCTCAAGTGGAAGGAGAGTTACCCAAAATACTTGACACTTCAGCTTATACTTTTACACTGTTTTTAATACTACATACACATTTCCATGCATTTTCTAGTTGTATTCTTATAAAGAGGGTGAGAAATAATTAGAAATGATCACTATACAAATGCAAAAACAACAAATTGCACAGTAATGTACATACATATACACTCACCTAAAGGATTATTAGGAACACCATACTAATTCTGTGTTTGACCCCCTTTTGCCTTCAGAATTGCCTTAATTATACGTGGCATTGATTCAACAAGGTGCTGAAAGCATTCTTTAGAAATGTTGGCCTATATTGATAAGATAGCATCTTGCAGTTGATGGAGATTTGTGGGATGCACATCCAGGGCACGAAGCTCCCGTTCCACCACATCCCAAAGATGCTCTATTGGGTTGAGAGCTGGTGACTGTGGGGGCTATTTTAGTACAGTGAACTCATTGTCATGCTCAAAAAACCAATTTGAAATTATTTTAGCTTTGTGACATGGTGCATTATCCTGCTGGAAGTAACCATCAGAAGATGAGTACATGGTGGTCATAAAGGGATGAAGATGGTCAGAAACAATGCTCAGGTAGGCTGTGGCATTTAAACGATGCCCAATTGGCACTAAGGGGCATAAAGTGTGCCAAGAAAACATCACTCACACCATTACATCACCACCACCAGCCTGCACAGTGGTAACAAGGCATGATGGCTCCATGTTCTCATTCTGTTTAAACCAAATTGTGACTCTACCATCTGAATGTCTTAACAGAAATCAATCTCATCAGATCAGGCAACATTTTTTCAGTCTTCAACTGTCCAATTTTGGTGAGCTTGTGCAAATTGTATCCTCTTTATCATATTTGTAGAGAAGATGAGTGGTACCGGTGGGGTCTTCAGCTTTTGTTGCCCATCCGCCTCAAGGTTGTGCGTGTTGTGGCTTCACAAATGCTTTGCTGCATACCTCGGTTGTAACGAGTGGTTATTTCAGTCAAAGTTGCTCTTCTATCAGCTTAAATCAGTCGGCCCATTCTCCTCTGACCTCTACCATCAACAAGACATTTTCACCCACAGGACTGCCACATACTGGATGTTTTTCCCTTTTCACACCATTCTTTGTAAACCCTAGAAATGGTTGTGCGAGAAAATCCCAGTAACTGAGCAGAATGTAAAATACTCCCGTCTGGCACCAACAACCATGCCACTCTCAAAATAGCTTAAATCACCTTTCTTTCCCATTCTGACATTCAGTTTGGAGTTCAGGAGATTGTCTTGACCAGGACCACACCCCTAAATGCATTGAAGCAACTGCCATGTGATTGGTTAATTAGGTAATTGCATTAATGAGAAATTAAACAGGTGTTCCTAATAATCCTTTAGGTGAGTGTACATGACATACACCGTCACGTAACAAACTTATCATTTAAAGAAAAACATAACATATAACCCATGCACACACTCTTCTGACCTCGGTAACCATGATAAGTTGACTAAAGAAGCAGCCAAGACAGAATAGCAGGAGGAAGATTTCTCGTCGTCCAGCTTTGCGCAGCACCATGGGGAACTGGTCTGTCACTGACGTCATAAAAACCTCCATCGCAACAAACTTAAAAGTAGCACAACCCAAGTGTATTAGTTCTGTGCAATATTTCCTTTCCCCCAGTTTTCAACTTTAACCCAAACACATGACAAATTTTTCAATTAATATACACACACAGAAGTTGTCACAATTTTGTCACATTTTTTTCTGTTTTATTTCATTTGTGCTTTATTTTTATCTGTTTTCATTTTTCTAATAGTGCCTAGCTAATATTTTATTACAACATGTTATTTTATTGTCAGCATGTGTTAAAAGATATCTTTTAGCCTTTTAGCAATAATCTTGGAATTGTTCAATAGCTTTATAACACTCAAAACATGAACGTACCCTGAGAAATATATAAATAACAAATGTAATAAATTAAAAAAAGAAAACCATTGTCTTTTCTATATTTGTTATTTAGGTTTTACACCTCTTATGTATATGTGTGTGTTAAAGTTCACCTGTGTATCTAGGCCCAGCAAAATAATCATGATGAAGAAACACACAGCCCACAACTGAGGGAAAGGCATCATAGCTACTGCCTGTGGATAAGCTATAAACGCTAGACCTGGACCTTAAACAGAGAAATACCTGACGTTGAGTATTTAGTACTCTTTAGTAAATGAACACATCACCTACACGTCTTGTTATATCAAAGAATATTGCAGTACCTGATTCTGCGACCATCTCGATGGGGACGCCCTGCTGATGGGCCATGAAACCCAGGACTGAGAACACAGCAAAACCAGCTACAAAACTGGTACCACTGTTCAGAAGGCAAAGCCACAAACAGTCCCTAAAAGAGAAGACATAGATTATACACACATACATATTTACCTATATTGTGAACTCCATAAAAATGTTTTCATACGCAACTTATTAAAAGAAAACTTCCTTACAATTGAGAATGTCTCCAAAAAGATTCATTTGATCCGGGTTTTTCTTCTGGCTTTGCACTTTACATTTACACATTTGACCGACACTTATTCAGAGCCACTTACAGTGGATTTAATTATTCTGTGTCTATCCTGGGATTGAACCCATGACCTTTGTGCTGCTTAGGTAATACTCTACAAACTTTATTTATATTTGTGCCTGTACACTTTTGTGATAAATTTTTTCTACATAAAAACTTTATGACATTATATAGGATTATTTTGTGAAAATATAACATCTTTAATACGGACTAAATATGGTCATGTCAAAGACAGGATGTCACAGACAGGGTCACAATTATTATTTAAGCAGATGTAAACTCAGAAAGTCAGAAATGCCTCAACATATCTGCTTGGGCTAGTTGTTCTAAAAGTTTAATCTGGATCAAAATGAAATTAAAATCAAAATTAAATGTTAAAAATTTTTGGTTTGCTTTTTTTTGCTGCATGAGGGATTTATATGGACTTTATTTCTTTCTTAATTAACTAGAAGGTTTAAATGGTAGCCCAATGGTATACTTTGAATACTTTATCATCATAAGGATTGAACTGAATAACATAAAATAAAAAACTAATGAAAAATATAAAAATATTAATAGAAATGACTAACTGTATATTCATAAGTTTTTTAGTAACATAAAAGTTTTATTACATTTTTGTTCCTGAAATCCACCCTTCTGATGGGATCAGAATAATCCTACTTTTTGAGATCAAACAAATCACAATTTACCCAAAAGTTTTTTTTTTTTAAACAACCCATTTAAAATGTATATCTAATCTGATGGATTCTCTAAATCCAAATGGATTACTTTTGAACAACTGACCCAAGGAGATGGATTTATTATTTTATAGAAAAGTATAGTTGCATTCAAATAAAAGTTTTCAGAAATGTTGTGTAAATTGGAAAGAAGATGGGGGCAAACACCAAACCATGAGGTACCATAAGGGCCTTACAGAAAGGCTCTGACTCTCAAATGAAGCAGTATGTAAAGAAAATATATAATAAATACACTTCATTTATTTGTTTGTTCATTCATTCATGTATTTGTTTTATAGAGAGCACTAACCTGTAGCAGTTGTTGTTGTATTTATTGTAGCTGCCTAATACAGTGAGACAGGCTGTACACAAACCATAAGAAAAAAAGATCTGAGATCCTGCCTCCATCCAAACCTGAACACAACACCACATGAAATTAGGAACCGAGTTTTAAAATACTAGAATAATACTAGCATCTAAATTAACTTTTGCCTTTATATGTAAGGAATAATTGACGACGGGCCATTGAATTATTCACACCTATTAAGGTGGTAATGCGGCACAACACGAGTCAGTTATTCTGCTCATACCACAGACATTTCTATGACATTGCTCTGGTGGATATTTTAAAACATTTCACAGGTCAGGTGTGCATTTATCAAAAAATAATGCATAACTGTGGAACATTTATCCACAAGATTACAGCCCTGTTGTATAAATGGTTATAATGTGGAAGGCAGATGGTGAGGGTACCTGTGGGTCAGAGAGACGGGATGGTTCAGGGTACAGGTAAAACATTATCCCCTGTACGGCTCCAGGAAGAGTCAACCCACGAATCAACAACACCAGTAACATCACATAAGGAAATGTGGCTGTAAAATACACCACCTACAGGCACAATGCAATAAATGCTTGCATTTTATTATTGCAACTTGCTGCAATTGTTAAAAAGATCTTTATGTTTTAATTAAAATTACATAATATATTTATGATTTCATATCAACATTTCTATTGAACTTCACAATTTGTTTAGGTTATTTATGGATACAAAACAGCCAATGCAGCATACAAAACAGAGGTTTAACAAATTATCTCGAAAATACCTGCACATGGTATTACAGACAATATTTTTTCATACCTTCCCTGTAGATTTGACTCCTTTCCAGGCACAGAAATAACATATGATCCACATTGCGATGAGACACAGAAGAATCTCCCAGTTGATTTTACCCACCTGTTCAATCCCACCAGAGATAGACAGCACTCTGCGTCTGTACAATGTGATGAGAGAGATACAGAAAATGAAACATAAAGCTTTAATCTTTTTACAATCATTCCAAAAATGAATTTATTTTAAAGTCTCCATGTAGTCGATACTTTTATCCCTATAAACTCATTTTTTTAAGCATAGTTATACCATGCAAAAGTGTATCCTGAGACATGCTTTAAAACAGCTTGAATGTAACTCTACACACTTTATTCACGTGCGATCTATAAATGTGCAAAATAATCCCGCCTCTACTCAATCGCACTAGCTCGGACCATAGATACATATTTACATAGATGCTACATTGAGCAGTTACCTGTTGATGCTAAGTCCGGTTTCACAGTGCATATATGATCTGATCTTAACAGGTTAGGGACTTCACCCTGCATGTTTGAGCATTGCCGAAGTTTAAGGGACAGATTTACTAACAGCTTACGCCAGCGAAAAAACATCATTATGCGTTTAAAAACGATTGTCGGGATTTACTAAGGATGCGCAGTGGATAATAATTAGTGCTGAAAAGTTACTTTGCTGAATGACCTTATTGCATATGCATTTCTAGGAGTTTCCCTTTCAGACACAAAATATTTATGGGAGGAGAGTATTTAAATGATTCACGCAATGCGATTTACTAATATTTGCGCATTTGATATTACTGGTATTCATTATTTAACGCAGAAAAAAGTATGTCTTAAATAATTTTGCGCTTGAAATGGCTGCAATTGTTGCAAATAAAAGGAGACATTGCAAAGATTATAGAGCGCATGGTGCAAGCCAGAGTATTTTTTCCAGGTCGCGGTTGCAAATGTACGGAAGCCGAGAGAGGACATGCACTATTATTATTTTTGCTTGCTTGTTGTCTCGTGATCATGACTTAATTTCTCGTGATCTCGAGAAAACAAAAGTTGTTTTCTCGTTATCCTGACATGATAATCCAAATGTCATAATGTAATTTCCTGTCCATAATATTTGAAGTGGACTGCTAATGCATTTGAGTTGGGGTCTAATTCGTCCACACGTGTAGCTAATGTGTTGCCGATAGACAATAAATAAATAAATAAAGTGGGACGTTCATGTTCGTGAATTTAGGGACCATCTCTAAAGTAATATTGTACACGTTTCTATCTTCAATAGTATTTAACAGTTTATTTAAATAAATATCAACAATCTAAAAAGTGTGCATTCTAGCTGACAACCACATAAACACGTTGGTTTTGTGACTGTTTGTTGACTTTTAGTCATTCCATTTAAATGCTGCTAAAAGTATAAACGTGTATATTATTAAGTACCTTAAAGATGGTCCCTAAAGTCACACCACTGTAAAATTGTAAATATTAACAAATCTATTACAACTTTAGCAAATCTCTTATACAAGTAAAATCAAATTTGTTCATCCATGCTAATTTAGCAAAATGTGCTTTTGCTGTTTACAAACAAAACAACACGTTCTACCGAGTACACGTAAGCTTTAATCACATCTCAAGAATACGACTTTTATTATGTCGAAATCACGAGAAAACAACTTTTGTTATCTCGAGATAACGAGAAAATATCTTGTGATCACGAGAAAACAAGCAAGCAAAAATAATAATAGTGCATGTCCTCTCTTGGCTTCCGTACAAATGAGAACTTGTTCTCAACCGATTAACGTGGTTAAATAAAGGTAAAATAAAATAAAAATTACAAGTAACAGTTTATTTGGGATGCCAGAGGAACATATCATTTTTGTCCTTTAGTCCTTTTCAGACTTCGTTAGCTGGGATTTCACACCCCGAATTTTCAGCTGAGATGGCTGTGGTGCTGAACACAAGTGCATCAGGTGTTAGCAAATCACCCGCACCTGAAGGAGCATCAGCTCTGCTTATTTAAGACCCTGAACTAATTTGCGCTGCTCTTAGTAGATTGTGTTGTTATTGTGGAAATCAGCGGTTGCACCTGTGTTATTTAATTTGAGCTTTTTAGTAAATAACCCGCAGATATTACCACTCCCATCTGAGCTTTTTGGAATGTCGCTCTCACGTAATTTGCCCCGTTTAGTAAATCTGTCCCTAAAGGTTTAATTGACAAAGGTATTCTTTATGGTTTGTGATTATGTGTATGAATAAGGTTAAAGGATAGAAACAAAAAAAGTCGATGTAAAGTCCCAACTTAGGCACACAAACAAACATGTATGTTTATTTATTTGTGTTTATTTACTCCCAGAACTCAGTAGTTGCAGAGGTAGAATTCATTTTTGTTGTCCAGTTCACAGGATTCTTTGCAGCAAGATTAACACAGTCATCTAACAACACAGATATAAAAAAATAATGTTACCTTTTTGTTACAGAATGTTAAGATTATATTCAGAATGTTATTATACAAATATTGTTTGATTTGTTTAGCTTGATTCATTTAATGTATCACCTGTATTCCAGGTGTTGTTACAGCTGGCCCATGGCAGCTGAGAGCTAAAAGAGAAGAAGAGGTAGAAGAGCGCCCAGGCCAGAATGATGATGTAATAAATACAGCTGTACAGCACCAACAGCTGTCCTGCATAACCAATACCTGTCAAAAGAAAAAAACACATGGACTAGAAAGAAATAAAGACAAAACAGCCTGCCTGACTGGTCAACCTTCATGACAAATGCGTTCCTGTTGTTTTGAGTTTTACTCTGATTACTGAATATTTAATAGATTAAGGGAATTCATTAAGTACAATCAGTTGGTTACTTAAGTCCAAAGCCCACGGTATAATCTGTTTTTTTATGTGTGCGCAAACATTAAATGCACAGCCTTGCAAAGTAGAGTTTAATTGACTCGTACGTGTACACAGACGTTTGACACATGCGCATTGCGACACAATCAAAGCATCTCCTTGGCTACATTATAGTCCATTCACTTGTAAGCACATAAGCGGTGGTAGGGGTACAGTACTGATTGCGTCACGCATACTGGACCCTCGCATATAGGTAAAAACAGGACTGTACTTCAGCCTTTACTTGGTAGTACCTGACACAGGGCCAGCTCTAGTCCTTTGGTTGCCCTAGGCAAGACCTTTTTTTTTTTTAAAAGACTTAGATGAAGACACGCCACTTCCAGTTGAACCTACCTAAGACAAAGCTGCTTGTATTTATGGCACAACCCACATTACAGCACAACCTATCCATTCAACCTTGGCAACACACACAACCATTACTCCTTCCAAAACTCCCAGAAACCTCGGTGTAGTATTTGATGACAAACTGTTCTCCTCTTATAACACTGCAAAGATCATGCCGTTTTGAATTTTACAATATCAGGAAGATATGGCCATACTTTCGGATCCATGCTGATGTGCCTACGGATGTTTTCACGAATAAATCTTCACACTTTCCTTCCTCCCTTTTTAAAATTTTTATATGAAAGCGTCTGCTTAATGCCTAATGTAAACGTCATGTAATGAGAAGTCCAAACGTCAATCACTTGATCTCCTGTATGTTTTATTTTAGATACAGATGCGCGTCTCTGTCATATTAATTAATATATTAATTTGTGTATATCATATTTGTTAACGCATCCAATACTTCTTTAATGTCACTCAGTCCTGTGGACAGCACTGGCTTCATCCAGCGACAGCAAAACCTCCCAAATAAAAAATGCAAAGCAAAACGAAACTTTACCGATAATAAATATCATCATGGATTTCTTTTCGAGCTCTTTCGCTTCTATTACAAACTGCTCTAAAATTTTCTGTAACGTAAAAACAAGTATAAGAACAAACTCATGTGTGTACGCACGTGTTGTGGATTAGGCAAAGTTTTTGTGAGAGGTTCAAGTGTGCATAAATACGAAAAACGTATGCAATAGTGAATGAGACCCAATGTCTCCAGGCCATTATAAAATGACAAAGTACTGACTACATGTTTTTGTTATTGATTCCCTTCCTCTACTTGATTTGGAATAAAGCCAATAATTAATTAATTTAAAGGGGACATTTCGTGAAAATCTGACTTTTTCATGTATAAGTGCTATAATTGGGTACCCAGTGCTTCTATCAACCTAGAAAATGTGAAAAGATCAACCCAGTAACTAAGTTTTGGTTAACCATTTTCTGCAAGCATGTGAAAAATTTTGCTCCCCTTGTGATGTCAGAAGGGGATAATACTGCTCCTTAATCTGTCCAACCCAGGCACTGCCATTTAGTGCAGAGATCAGCTCATTTGCATTCAACAGGACACAGTGGCAATTTTAACATGTTATAATAAATTATCTATATAATATTTTGAGCTAAAACTTCACATATGTACTCTGGGGACACCAAAGTTTGATTTGACATCTTTAAAAAGTTGAAGTGAAATGTCCACTTTAAATTGCTTAAGATATGTTCAACAAAGCTAGAATATCTGTTATTTGTTTATTTAATATGAAGTTAAAGAGTTGGGTAAGCATCATTAAAGTGTAGTGATTAATACATTTTTGCCAGGGCTTGTATGTTGTTGGTTGTGTCAGTGGCACGTTAATGTTTTGCAGGTCTTTTGAAAGCCTGAAATGGTCTCATACTGTTTAATGTCACATAGCTCATACTAGTAAGATTTTTAGGATAGTGTATTATTTTGTTACATTATTTTCATTGAATTCTAGAGTTATAAGTCACATGACTTTTACAGCATGTGACAGAATAACATTTTGGTTAATATGCAATTTTTTCTTTGACGCATTTCCAAAATTACAATATAACCAGACCTAAGATCTCTCTTTAAGTCTGAGGATTATGTGACAGTTTTTACTAGTTGCTGCCACAAAACTGTTTTTAAATCCTTATTTAAAAAAACCTTTATTAATAATATTCAGATTTTTTTATAACTCTTACCTTCAGCTACTGGACAGAGGCGATGCCAACATGTAATTCCACCTTCCCTTGTGTACTGTCCCATTGCCGTCTCTAGAAGGAACAGAGGAACCCCACAGGTAACCACAAACACCAGGTAGGGTATCAGAAACGCACCTGAAAACACAACAGTACAAAAGACATTATTTAAATACTATAGACAAAAGGCAGGAGCTTTCTGAATAGAAAAAGACACCTATTTGCACTTTTTATTTATGTTTATTAATATATGAAATCATTCATATTATAAAATCTGAGGATGTGGTCTCTTACCTCCTCCATTCTTGTAGCAGAGGTATGGAAATCTCCAAACATTACCCAGACCAATCACAATCCCTGCTACAGACAGAATAAACTCCGCTTTACTTCCCCAGTATCCTCTCTCCTGTATCTGTCCGTCTGATCCGCTCATAACTTTAAAGTGTTTCCAGCGCTCCTGTAGAGTCTTGATATCCAGATCGCTGTAATTCCACAGTGTTGAATGTAATGGATTCTGATCAGCTGTAAATATTTATAAATGCATCAAGCTACACATTCATTGACTGTTCCTCCACTCCTGGATGACAAAGTACAAAGTAAATGATTTAAGAATCAAATAAGTCATTTATGCAGTCTAAAGCTCATATAAAATCACAATAGCTGTCACTGGGGCAAGAGTACCCTTTAAAAAGGTCCTAATAGGGCATTTTGCTGTTGGCACCACAGGAACTGGGGATGATTTTAGAACCGGGACCCCACGTTTCAGGGACTAAATTAGCTGCTAGTCCAGAGTAGGATCTAACCAGCAGAATGCAAACTATTTGTGACGCATGTATATGTTTGCTGGCCAAACGCATGCCAATCAAAACACTAGCTGACACATTTTTTTTAAAAGCCTTTTATACTTACTCTACGAACATATTACAACACAGAAAAATACACAAACCTACATAAACATGTTCTTTACTCAACCTCGATTATATAGGGGTGGGAGGCACAAACTAAAGCATGGTTATTGTAACATATGTATTTTGTATACAGTAGTTACAGGGCTGAACAATCTGTGCTTTTGGTCTTTTTTTCTTGCTGTCAGAAGAATATCTCCTGTGCATTTGTTTTAATGTGTTTTTGTAAAGAGTGTTTTGGAAACATGAAAGTAAATTTCTTTATCGTTTTTTTTTTTCAAATGGGGTGTTTAAGGAAAAAAATCCAACCTTATATAATTTTAATCACGATCTTGTTACAGCATTTTGAAACATGTCAGCAACTCCTAGTAACTGATAGCTGGGAATTGAAAATATTTTTTAAACAGAGGGGTTAGTTACAGTAAGGCAGTGTTACAACCAAACCTTAAGTATACATTAAAACTTAAAATTAATACAATTAAATGTTAGTTAGCCATTACCAAACATGCCGGGTCTACAGGGGCATTGCCCCCCCCCCAAAAAAACTGTCCAGCCAACCATTAAAGACGTGAGTGTCTCTTTACTGGCTATTTATATTAGCTCACGCACACCAATGTCTGGTTATCTTACACAAAGCATCTCTTCAGTACTATTTAACTCACAGGAAAAGTACTATTCTCTTCAACGGTTTGTTTTAGACGTAGTTCTGTTTATTAAAATTAGAATATGGGTGATTCTCACGAAAACGTGGTTTTAAAAATGTCAAGCATGAAAATGTAAAAATTGCTTAAATTTACTTTTTTTCCCACCAGACATTGAAAAACAAAGTCTGGAGTAAATGGGAACATTAATTTAAAAACTTTTACTTATCATTTAACACTTTTTGTAACATAATTTTAAAAATTAGTCCTAAAAAATCTCATTACCGCAACAGTCAGAAAACATCAACACTGACATATTTTCAAAATGACATGACAAACCTGAAAGAACATAATTTGGAGATTCTGCACATGCATTTAAAATCAAAGTATTATGCTTCTATTAATTAAATTAACATTTAATAAGCATCTGTTGCGGTAATGATAATCAAAATGTCGTGTAAGACAATAATTCAAATTAACTGTAAAAAAATGATCTTACCTGGTAGCCATCTTGAAGTAACTGGTCCATGTGCTTGGTCACTCAAAATCAAACTTTATTAAAATTCTGTATGTGTGCTTAAACTGTTCTCAAAAAGTGTTGCGGAGGATGAGAACATCAGGCATGGACACATCATTTTCCAAATTTTTCTTCATTATTATTATACATGAATATTCAGTAAATATTTTTTCTGTCATCTAAAGTAGTCTAGAAAAACATCCAGTTAATTTGATTAAATTACAACATAACGCATGTTCAAACACAGCCGGACACATTGCAGTAATGAGAATTTCAGCAGAAAATGAAATAAAATTTACAATTATAAATTCTTATGTTGAAATCACACATTGTGCAAGGTAGAAAACAGTATTGTGTTAATTCTGATGCTTTTTAATATTACTATATTACACATTTTAAAGCTAAAATTATTAGTGCCGTGGTGTTTCAATGGTTTCGTGAGAATCACCCATATACAGTTTGGTTGGAGCTGAGATATAAATTATATAAGATGGTTATACAATTTATATACAGTGTTGTAACAGCTCAGCTGTGCATTACATGCAGTTTTAAAATCAAATTTTGGCTGTATTGTCATCATTGTCAGATCATTCAGATTGTGTTTGAGAACAACTTCACACGTAAAAAAAATATCTCCCACAATTAGCCAACTTAGTGACTTTATTGCTAAGTAATGGCCATTCGCAAGCTCCCTAGACACTCTACCATGACCAAGATGACCAATCCAGAGTTCCTAAGACTCCCTGTCCTTGCTGAGATGGCCATCCCACTACTCTATAAACTCTCTGCCATGGCCAAGATGCCGTTCCTGAATTTTTCAACATGGCCAAGCTGACCTCTCTCACTGCTGTCCTTGCTTCCAGGTCCCGAGCACCCCTCGCGCCACTGTGGTCTCCAGTTCCTCCTTAGTTCTTGTCTCCACCGGTGCCTCTGGGCTCTCCAGTTTTTTTTGTTTTTGAGAACATTTGTAAGTCATTGTTAAGGGGGTGTGGTTCTGTCACGGTTCTGTGTTATATGAACATTTTGCATTGAGGTTCTGTTCTGTAGTCCCCAGTCCTGTACTTTTATTTTGAAGTTCTGTTTGTATTTCTGTTTTCGATGTGTGTCTTGTTATCTTGTTAACCCATGTGTACACTCTTAGAACGGATGTGTAAAAGCAATCCGTTATTGCTGATTCCGGGACAACACACTAAATGCGTTGCCCCAGAATCCACCCATCTCTGTGTTATTATTTAACCAACACATTTTGTGTTACTTTTAACACAATTTGTGTTTTATTAAATCAACACAAAATGACACATAATGTGTCACAATTACACATAATGTGTTAAAAACACAAAAAGATTAAAAAAATTAACACATCCTTTCTAAGGGTGTATATATAGCCCCAGGCTGCTTCCGAAACTGCATACTGTACAGGCTGTACTGAATGAGATGAAGTACCTACTTACTGACCGTTAAAACCTAACCATTCTCACCAAGATGTGTACAAATGACACGCAGTGTGATTATCGTGCAATATACGCCAAATTCCGCTTTTGCGTGCATATGATACGCCAGTCCTTTCCATTCACTTATATGGTGAATCGCTTCGTGTCGTTTTATTTATTGGTTTCTCACCTGATCTCTGCTTCTCAAACCATTGTCGCCTGGGTTTAGGGTAAGATTTCAGATTTGTTTAAGCAGGTTATTTAATATACAGGTTTCTCTATGTTATTGTCTATATTTAAGCCATGGTCGCTTGGAGTTGGGGTTAGATATGGGGTTTGGATGTCATTTTTATATAACAAAAAGTTGTTTTAACCCTAAACCCAAGCGACAATGGTAAAAAAACAGAAAACAAATGAGAAAACAATAAATAAAACGACTGGCTACCAGTTAAATATCGCATACAATTTAAAATATTACTAATCACCTACAAAGCCTTAAATGGCCTAGCACCCTCATATCTTAGAGAATTATTATCAGAATACAATCCATCACGTGCATTGCGGTCACAAAATTCTGGCCTCTTAATTATCCCTAAAATATCAAAAGTGTCTAAAGGAGGCAGATCCTTTTCCTACTTAGCCCTTAAGCTCTGACATGATTTACCAACCGATGTCCGAAAATCAGAGACAGTAGATAACTTTAAATCTAGACTTAAAACTTTTCTCTTTAACAAGGCATTCACATAATTTGTTTTAGTAATGGTACTTATCTCACAATAGCTAGCTTGTACAAGCTAATAAATAAATTAATTAAAAACTTATTTTCGTCAACACTCCAAAGCATGGTAAATGTCATTAATACTCTTTAGTAATATGTTGAAACTTTGAATTAGTTGTCGGTTGAGTCTTAATTTCCACATATGGTCGGGTTGCAATTTTGGCTTTTTCCCATGATCTTGAGAATAGTATGTCATAGAGAACCGTTTGCCACTGTACGTTAGTATTAATGACGGCAGTGGGGCCTCTGGCCTTATTCAAACGAGTTTCTGTTTTAAAGATCATATGGGGGGCCCCATACATCGCCCTGGGCCCACAAATTTTCTAAAATCATCAACTATATGTAATACACTTAACCAGCAATAGTTAGCCTGTCCGGAACCGAGCTGACTTAAACCACATCACTGTGTGACACTTGCTTTTCATGTGAACGGCCCCTACGCTAATAAGATTTTGTTTCTCTCTCCCTGTCTCGTCCTCGATCCCGAGGACAATGAGACAAACAGATCCAGTTCCGGTAAATGTGAAAGTCGGCACACCTCTGATCTACTGGCTGTTCTTCAACGTGATGCCCAGCTGATGCCTGACCAATGACCACCGGCAGAACCCGCTTAATATCCACTTAATCTCCTTATCCGTTTCAATGTATATATATATCCCAAGGGTTTTTCCCTCCTAGGACTTTTTTTTACTTCCCCGGCTAACAAGTCCGGGTTTTTTTTCAACCCGGGGAGGCAGCCTTCTTGGGCTTAACATCTATACGTTAAAATATAAATACATTAGCTTTAATGTTGATTTATATCCGCAGCAAATTTAGCTGCTTGTGCTATTGTGTATTATGTTGTGCTATCTGTCGATTTTCTGTGCTTTTCACTGCATCTATTAATGTAAAGCTGCTTTGATACAATTACCAAATTGTGAAAAGTGCTATATACATAAAATTGAATTGAATTGAATTAAAACAGTAGGTGTAGTACGAATCCTGGTAGTATGAATGAGATTCGGATGTAATACATCCACCATGTTGATACATCATGTGACATACTTGATCATTACGTCATGTCATTCCAGCGCGAATACAGCCACATTGAAGCTTTCAGTAATACTGTTATTTCTACAGACATTTTTTTACAGTGCCTCTGCTCTTCAAGACATGTACATGAATTTTCCTGTCAACTTGTTTATGCAGATATGTATTAAGCTTAATCATGGCTTGTCTTAAAAGTGATTTAAGACTTCATTTAATCTGTTTTACTGACAAATGTTGAGAGGGCATAACTGTTGCGCAAAAGTTCAAAAGCACATTCTGATGCCCGAGTGAGAACCTCTCTCCTCAAAAGTTTCATTTGCCTTGGCACAAAACTGGATGTGTGCTCTTAGATATGCCCTAAGCTCTTTATGAATGTCTCTTTGCTCTTGCCCATACTGTGCACACACTTTTAATGCAGTGGTTCTCAAACTGGGGGACCATGAGATGGTGCTGGTGGGCCCCAGTTTTATGACATTTTCTAAAATACATTAAGATAATCATCATCATATTCTGTGTATTTAAACCTAAAAAAAGGCTACTAACCAACACCACTTATTGTATAATTTAATATTTTTTGTTTAATTAAAATGTTACATTTAAGAACAGTTTTTTGTCAAAAGTTTGAGAACCACTGTTTTAATGTATTCAGTGCATTTGGGTATCTTTCCCTGTGCCGAACTGTGTGCCTGCCCTAGACTGTACGAGTGTTCACTCAAACGTAGTGTTGTAGTCAAGACCACCTAAACCGAGACCAAGTCATGACCAAGACCAAAACAGGCCGAGACCGAGACAAGACCAAGATTTTAAAGGGTCGAGACCAAGTCAAGAGCAAGACAAGCCGAGACCAAGTCAAGACCAAGACCATTGCAAGTCACTGCATTAAAACACTTATGATAAAATGTGGAATATGCATATGATTAGGCACTTCTTGTCTGTGTGTGTGTATGCCATCAGTAAAGTTGATAAAATAATCAAAGGCATTGCAGATATGTGGGATTTTGTCTTTGTCTATAAGCAAATAAAACCGAACAAACACTAAAGAGCTGAAATCAACTTAACCATTTATTCTGAACTGTCTTTTCATGGCTTGCCATCCACTTAACACAATGCAGTTTTTTTTTTAGTAATAAAATTAGAAAAATTGTCATTTGGGAGAAACTTAAACAATGCCAACATCATATGCCAAACCTGAATAAACTGCATAAAAATTAATAATAAAAAAAATTGTGATGTGCCATCAGTTGTGGTCTTGACCGGTCTTGAAATAAAATTCCGAGTCCTCTTTGTCTGAGACTGAGTAAAAATGCGGTCGATTCCAAGACGAGACCAAGACCTTCAAAAAGTGGTCTCGAGAACTACAACACTACTCAAAGGGCTTCCCATGGGTTCACAAATCCATCAGTGATCAAGCTCTTTATGGTGAATAACCTCTATGTTGCGTGTGGTGAAGAAAAATCATGCAGCTACGTATTAACTTTCGACTTTCCATAGAATTGCAGTGGAGTAAAAAATAAGTTATTTTTAAGCTCAAGTACAGATAAAAAAAGTGTACTTAAGTACTCAAGTAAATCTACATTTACATTTAGTCATTTAGCAGACCCTTTTGTCCAAAGCGACTTACAAATGAAGTAACAGTAGAACTAATCTCATCAAGTCTAATACAGTTTACATAGCCAAGGGTTAAATTGTATAAGTGTGGTGTTGGCGGAAGGGATGGGTTTTTAGCCGATTCTTAAAGACGGTTACAGAATCAGCAGATCTTGTCGCAATCGGCAGATCATTCCATAGATGTGAAACAGATCCAGAGAAGGTGTGCGATACTGATTTTCCCCCCTTTTTTGGGATGGCATCACAAGCTGTCGCTCAGTGGCAGAGCGTAGAGATCTAGGTGCTAAACCAGCACCAAACCAGCATTAGCACCAGCTAAACCAGCATTAGCACCAGCATCCCATGCTGGTCATAAAAGCAAGACCAGCATATGTTGTGTTTTGGTGCTGGTATGCTGGTGACCACCAGCTAAACCAGAAGGTCCATGCTGTTTTTTTCAGCAGGGAAAATAAACAAGTATTAATAAAACTGAATAAAGACTCAGGCTCTAGTCTTCTGCAAAAACAAAGTGATTGAAATAAGCTGAAGCACTAAATTAACTGGAAATAAAAAGCACATTCCTTTATGGGAGGCATTAATGTGTTTGCTGGGAATCCTTGATGTTATTTGTAATTTGTTAATACCCAGCATGCATTGCAGCATAAAGCTTTACATTTCTCTTCAAATCTGTCAGAATTACTTTATAAACTGATATGAAAGTGCTGGATCTCCTACTGTAGCATCACATCATTAACAGAAAAAAGATGCTTTTGGTTGATCAAACAATAAAAGCCTAAATCAACTCATTAGATGATGATCTTAAGCATCACCACCACTGTGATTATTATATTATTGGAGAGTTTATAATCAGTGGCGGCTTGTAACTCCTCATGAGAGGGGCGCTAATTCCAAAAAAGTGTTCGGAGATTCATGTGTGTGGTTCCCTTTTCCAAAATATGTGTTGTATGCATGTTGAGAGATCCTGTGTGCATCACGTCTTTTGTCAAAATAAGTGCCAGCTGCACACGTGTCAAAACCGTTTATGATCGTATTACGTATTAAAGAGACGCTCACATTCACAAAATACACACAAGACAATTAGAAGTAATAATATTTTCTACAGCAATATTTTACAGAACATTCAGAAATAATGTTTTATAACTGTTTGAAAAATATATAATGTAACATTCCTTTAACATTCACACAACAAACAAACATTCTTTAAAAAAACTAGACTAGAATTGCATTTAATGGACTTTCTTCAACCAGAAAAATATAGTTTTGGCAGATTTTCATAGACATAGAAAATATTGCGTAGGGCAAGTTGTTTGTTTTTCATTGGCTCAGGTTATAAAATATAGATGTGAACCATTAACCTAGTTTTTTTTAGTGAATGAAAACATTGAGATGAGACAGTAAACCTTACGATTTTAAGTTGAAATGAACAAATTCAGAAATTGCAAGTTGTGTCTTAAAAAATAAGTTAGAACAGCAGCACCACAAAATACTTTTTACAGTGTAAAATTATAAGGCATAAAACCCAGTCAGGTTGTCCTAGTCAAATAAACAGGGAGGACATTATTTAATTTGCAGTTCAGAACTGTACAAAACAAATTACCCTAAATAAATGATGATATAAATTTAAAAATAAGATTAGTCATTGTGATCATTTGTTATTATGCAGAACAGTAAAGAAAAGATAATGTAAGTAAAAAAAATGCAACATAGAGGGACATAATACAAAACATCCAAAACAGTAAAATTAGTTATTATTAATAGTAATATGGACTAAGTAAGACATTCATATGTAAAGAGTAGTAAAAATGAACAGAAAAACTCAAAAACCTACCTTACATGAAGAACTCCACATGCAAAAATGAAGGGTGTGTTGTTTGGCATAGAAAAAATGCAATATTGATGTGAGCATGCGCGGTAAGCCCTGGTAAGACAGTCTAACAGGATAAAATAATAATAATGTAGTATCTCTAAACTGAGGCCTGTTTAAATTTAACAATTTATTTCTGTTGCTTAAGAGTTATGAAAACAGCATTTCAATATGACATATTATCACTAAATCTCATCTGACACCAATAACAGCATGTTTTTATGAAGCCAGATTAATCTAAAATAAAATACATTTGCAAAACAGAATTCATAAATGCACAGCACCATTCACAAAAAAAAAACAAATCAGATCCAATCGATAAACACAAGCTAAAGCACAAATGTTTCCCAAAATGCTCACACAAATAAAACAGTATTTGCATTTGAAGATGAGCTGTCAAGTCAGATACCTGCTGTCGGCCCAGATTAACACAGTGTTAGGGTGACCACATTTGAAGTGCCCCTACCTCCAAAAAAACCCTCAAATATTGTAAAAACCTAGTCATTCAGGGCTCCAGACAAACTTTTTGTAATTAGAGCACTGTAACCCCTGACTAAAATTGTAAGGGGCGCAAGCAGAAAATTTAGGGTACACCTTAAATCAACCTGCAATGCAATTATGTACATTTTCCCCAAAATAACTGCATTACTGAAAAATACTAAATAGACTTAATTCTATGCAGTTGCTGCACATGTTTTTATGCACAATTGATGAAACTTTCAGAATAGAAAGTTATCATACAACCCCCTTGACTAATTCTAGCCAAGATACATACATATTTATATCCAGATATCATATTGTACTGAGATGAGTGCAATGACAATATACATACTGAAAATAACCAGTTCTGTAGCTGGTCTAAGCTGTTCCTCCCAGCCTGGCAAAGCTAAGTCCAGCTAGACCAGCTTAAAAAGTGACCCAAACACAGCTGTGACCCAAACACAGCTGTACCAGCTAGCTACACCAGCAATACCAGCTAAAACCAAGCTGGGAGACCATCTAAAACCAGCTCACCACCTTATGCTGGTCTTAGCTGGAGTTTTCAGTAGGGATCCTTTGCACGTTACTCGTCTTCTATCAAGTTTTCCTACCTCTCATCTCTGCGATGTCTTATTAAACCCGCACAGATGCGTCCTCTTGCGGTTCTGAGTGAGATGTGTTGACTTTACCCGGGCTGTGTAGACCCATCGTAAGATTCAACTGAGCACACAGTGACATTAAATGAGTGACGCGTCATACAAAAGAGGGGAAAGAACCTGATCGTGCATTCTGTAATTTTGTCACAGGTGCTCGCACATGTGCGAGTACTTGTAAAAAAAAAACTGTTGCATTGTGTTAAAAACTCCATTTCGCAGTATGGAGCCCTTGATGCCCCCCTATTGCCTGGTTCCCCAGGGCACTCGCCCAATCCTGTCTATGAATAATCCGGCTCTGCCTGCTGCTTGCCATATGGTGGCCGGTGACTCCTCTTCCAAGGGGCGCAAATTCATAATATGTGTTCGGAGTGTCATGTGTGTTGCCTGTCATGGAAAAATGTGTATTTGTTGCGTCATGCGAACCATCATGTGTCAATTCAAAATACATCAAACGGGTTTATGATAAAAGAGACGCTCATGTTCACAAAATACTCGCAAGACACTAAAACTCTTATTACACATGAGATTAAGCGAGTATCTGGCAAACGCGAGCATCTCTTTTATAAATAACTCCTTTGAAGCGTACGCAGCAGGTATGTATTTTGACATGAAGCGTGATGCACATAAGTTGGGCTAAGTACATGGTGTAACAAGCTGCGCATCGTGCACCCTGGAAAAAAATCGCCGTCCGCCACTGGTAGTGACGTATGCGCTGTTTCCTTTTCTTTTAATCGCAAATGAAGTGCCACACAGATCTAAAATCGAAAATTATCTGTATTGCAGTGTATCGTGTAGCTGTCCATCAAAGTAAATGATGTACAAAGTAGTTAAACCAAAAAGTGCACGATTAATAAAGTTATTGGCTTCTAAAGTATAGTCGAATCTCCTGACTGTGTCTATCTATGTAGATACGAACACTTTGCATAAAAATCTCTGCCTATAGTCTTGTCTGGGAGATACGAAAACTCTGACCTGCCCACAGACACTTCAGCTAGTTAGTGTGTAAACATCATGTCGAGAAGAAATTACTATTTCAAGGAGGGAGTTACTAAACGTTTGGCAATGAAAGATGGAAAGATGGTACCCACTTTATTTGGAACAACATTGGCTACGTCTCCGCACCACAACCTGTAGAGTCTGTGATGTTTCTGAAGATCGTTTTTGAAGCATCACGCGCGGATATCCGAAAATGGGTAAAAAGGCGTGACGTGGGTGAAGCTGAGGTGACTGGTTGCTGAAACCACGCCCGCCTAGCTCGATTCTAGTGACGGCAGTGTCAGTTCACCCGTCACTCAAGTGGTCACGCCCTTAATTATGCTGAACTTTATGGCTTAATATAATTTAAATGGACGAGTTACAAAAAATTTCACCCCCCTCACAGTTGTCATGAAGGGCAAAATTAGCTATAAAGACCAAAAACAATTTTTGTACATATTATTTTTTCTACTGTAAAGTTGGCCATTTTAACATGGAGGTCTATGGGAATTGACTTCCTTTTGGAGCCTGCCTCTAGCGGTCAGTCGATGAATTGCAGTTTAAATAATTTCCGTATTGGTTTCATTAGAGAGATCGGAAGGTTGCCCCTCGGAACGAACGTGTGAAATGTGTCACGAAACTGCTTCCGCTTCTCTGGCATCTCATTGTTTTTGACGCTTTTGGCTGACATGCCAATAATTTTCCAGATAGTTGTTGTTAGTGTCACGCTTGCTTAGTGTAGATGTGCGTATGTTTTAAAGAACAAGTACTTTTGTAATTTTATAAAATTATAACTTTTATTGCTGGTTTCAGTTGGTGCCCCTAAGACAATGGTGCCCCTGTTAAAGGACACACCCAAAAACGGCATATTTTTGCTCACACCTACAAAGTGGTAATTTTAACATGCTATAATAAATTATCTGGGGGGTATTTTGAGCTAAAACTTCACATACCTACTCTGCGGACACCAAAGATTTATTTTACATCTTAAAAAGTCTTGTGAAATGTCCCCTTTAAAGACTTTTTACATGAGTAGTTACACGAGTAGGTATGGTGGCACCAAATAAAACGTGGCGATTTTTTAAGCAGATAAAAAATGAGAACTATATTGTATGGCGGAAGAGCACTTAGTTTGCAGAAATTCGACCTCTGGTGCAGTAATATTGAGGGAAGTTTAAGCAAGAGGAGGAGTAGTCAGGAGTGATAATGTTACTGCGCCCGAGGTCGAAGTGCTGCAAACTAAATTCTCTTATAGTTCTTATTTTTATCTGCTTAAAAAATCGCCACGTTTTATTTTGTGACACCATACTTACTCGTGTAACTACTCATGTAACAGTCTTTAAATAGAGAAAACATGAAAGCACTGTACAAATATTAAGTGCACGCATTGAAAAAAGATAGGGATGTATTAATTTGTCTAAGCTGAGGTAAGAAAATAGTAAAATATTGAAGAACGGTGCTGTTTTTCTTTAAAATGTAAAACATGCAAGGCAAGCTTTTTTATAAACATGCACTAGAAAAGACTCAATTGTATTAATTTTGCTAAAAAAAACTATTAAAACTCAAATATACATAAAATCACAATATATACACACTGAGTGGTAAAACACGCATCTTTGTAGCACAACTAAATGCCACTAAATAAACCATCAGACTGAACAAATTCATTCATGTTGTGCATTTTAGGGTTAATACATCAATGTGGTGCATTTTGAGAGTAAAAATAGTAGGTTTATGAGGAATTTTATGTTGTAACCAATGTTGTGATTTATTAGGAAATGCTTTGGTTGTATATAATAATAGGGCACACAAGAATGATAGAATATATAGAAGTAGCGTTTAATAAAGATTAATTATTAATTACTAAACTCCACAGCAACATTTGCTCCTTGAATTTGAAGTGAATTCTTTAACTGCCTTTACAATTACTTTGTATCTCGAAAGGAAGTCAAGGGGTTTGTCTTTTGCAAAGTCACAGTCAGAGCCCTGCGTTTCAAATAAGCCAGATCCACAAACCACCAAGAAGCGCATGCGGGTGGCTGTGGGTGGGACTTTATCAGTGTGATGTCACATTAACAAGAAAATCAAGACAACATGTCTAATGAGACTTCTTTGGTTTAATGAGGGCTAACCCTTTTTATTGTAGGGTTGTTGTGTTTACACACTATCAACACACATTTATGTCCAAACACATTGTAAAAGTGTTTATCTTCTTTTGTTTATCTTCAGAAATCACCAAAATCATATTTTTGAGAGGCATGGACAAGTCTTCAATAGTTCTCCATGTAATTTTTATGTTTCAAAAAAGATAAAGAAATACATGTTTGGGCAACATAAAGATCCCTGTCATTGCTCTGTTCTGAGTTTGTGGTGTATAATTTTTGTTAAAAACAGACACGACAACACTGCATTCATATATTTCTAAATATGCTACTTGATGTTTGAGGTTTCAAAATAAAACATTACATTACATAAACAATGTACAATTTGCTCTTGATGTAAAGTTTAACAACAATCATCAGGCCGCTGGCGCCCTCTGCTGGTATTTGTTATAATAAATAATATACAGAAGTTTATTGCTGATACATTTCTTAATGTATTTTAATAGGTTCACTAAAACAGTATGATTACTCACTTTTGATACTTTATTTAAACCAATAATTATTGTCTCATTGATCATTGAGACCTATCTTTATTTCCAAATCTATAAATAAATAAAATCTTCAGTAGATAAGAAAATAACCATTACTGACAGCTCTAGATAAAACTTTTGAAAATGCACCTGCATTGATTTGCATTCTGTTATTAAAAGACAATTTTCCAGTAATATATTGCACATTTCTTGAAAATAATAGGCTATTAAAATTCTTTCTTGTTGCCTTCTCCTGAAAAATATTGCACATCGTCTGATATTGTGAGCTAGTGTATTCAACTCAGTTTGATTTATATAGCACTTTTCACAATTGTTTAATATTCCAAAGCAGCTTAACATGAAAAAGAAATGAAGAAAACACAGACTTGCTCTTTTGTATGGTCAAATGTGTATAAGAAAAGTCGTAGCTTTATCAAAAGTAAAAGCTCAGAATGGCACAATACTGTATATAGATTATTATTATTACTGAATTTGTCTTAATCTGTAAAGTTGTTATCATAACACACACTTCTTCTAATCTCATATTAATCTTGAGTACCTATAGAGTAATATTGCATCCTTCATATCTCTGAAGAGTCTTTAGTTTTATCAGATTTATACAACAGATTAACAACAAAGTGACCTTTTTCACAAAAAATAAGGTTTCTTTTTTTAAATGTAACTGTTTTTTTGTCAAAATATTGTTCAAAAAGCTTTGCTTTGTTGGTAAGCCTATGTATAATCGCTTTAGTGCCCTTATTAGTGATGAATTCAAATGACTATGTCCGGCTAACTCTTACCTTACAACAGGCTTAATTCAGTGCCGCTAGAACCAACAGGCGAGTGACGTCAAAGTAACGCGAGAACGGTAGAGAAATCATACGGAGAAGTCTTTTGATTCGCTCTCGCGGTACGTTGACGTCACCCGAATGTCCTTACCGCACCGCATGAAGTTAAGTCTAATTTCTCTGACAAGCAACATGTGAAACTCTGACCTGCCCGCTTTTAAAAAAAACTCATGCAAGATAGATCAGTCATTGTGATTGGCAGTAAAAAGTTTAAGACGACGCTACAACCTTATTTGGCCCATTTCACCTTACTTTGTATCAAGCATATTCAATGTCACCAGAACACATGGGAAAGTAAATGGAAAAATAAACAATTATTGAAAAAAGATAAGAAAGGTAAAATGTTTTTTATTGTATTTATTAATATAGCAAGACCAAAGAAATACAAAATACATTACAGAATAATTACAATGCAAAACAAAAAAATTGACAACAAGACAGACAACATGGTTACTATCAGAAAAATACTAAAATATATATCTACAGTACTTTACATATCTAAAGTATCTTATATATCTACAGTATTTTATATATCTACAGTATTTTATAAGGTCAATGAGGTCTGGTTTGGTTTGCTCAGTCCTGTGTAGTGTCCAGCACTTTTAGATCCAACCCTAAGGAAGAAAAAGCAGAAAAATCTTCATTTAGTCAGTCATTATATGAATGATATGATCAAACAGAAACTCTGAATGAACCATGAGCTCCGTTCACTTTAACAACTGTTTTCAAACTTCATCTGAACCTCTGACTACTCTGTCTGTAACACTACCTGACGTCTGACAGCAGTGATGAACAGAAGACCCTGACTGACTTCATTCATCAAACCAGCTGTGCTGTAAGATCTGATGTAATGTGGGTCGATCATCTGGATCATGTGCTAGACACCATCTAATAATATCTTGACATGCTGAAGAAGTTTAAAGAGGAGAGCTGGTTAGTCATGACACATAACTCAAGCATAACTAATCATTCTTATGTCATCATCATAGCATCAGATGACATAAGCGACATGACCTCTAAGTTCAGAGAGTTAAACATTTTGGGCTCGTCTTGTTTGTCTGTTCCTGCATGTGACACTCTTCCAGATTATTTATGTCCATTTTTACCAACATTTCTCATTTAATCACCTTCCGATAAGTCAGGATTCACAAACAGGACTTCCTCCGACTCTGGATCAGGCAAACATCCATTGACCATTTCAAAGAGGAGCAAACCAAGAGACCAGACGTTGGCAGAGATGGCATGAAATTTTTTCCTCTCTGTGACCTCGGGTGGGCAGTACGCTTTGTTTCCTGTAAGTGAGACAGATTGAGTTTAGCCAAACTGTACAAGTGTCACATAATAAATTAGTTTCAA
Source organism: Misgurnus anguillicaudatus (assembly GCF_027580225.2). NCBI lineage: Eukaryota > Metazoa > Chordata > Actinopteri > Cypriniformes > Cobitidae > Misgurnus > Misgurnus anguillicaudatus. The sequence continues at coordinate 7,710,528 of NC_073351.2, forward strand.
TTCTGGTGCTACAGGAACACAAAAAACCAGCTCACCTACATACTGATTACTGTCATAGACATCACTGGTAAACAGCTGACCACAACTGAAGTCAATTAACTTCAGGTCTAAAGTGTCGGTGTTGATCAGGATGTTACCAGGATGTATGTCAGTATGAACGACACCGTGATCAATGCAGTCGATTACTGCCTTCACCGCTTGACGCATTAATTTACGCGCCATTTCTTCACATAACATCTCACTTTCTGTTATGCCATCCTTTAAGGTTATGCAGGGCTGGGGGTACTCCATAACAATTGCTATTTTCTCATAGTCTTCAAAACTTTCGAACATCTGGATTACATTTGGGCTTAAGGGAGGTTCACTCATCTTAACCAAGAGTGCCAGTTCTGTAATCAGAGGTTCAGAATAGCAAGGCTGGAAAAAACAGGAAAAATGTTATCACTTTAATATATTCAGATCTCTTTATTCTCTGCAGTATTTCAGTCAAGTCTCATGTTAGCTACAGGTTTATTCATTATATTGTATCATAAGCTATAAAATAACTAAATATGTTTTGTGACTTACAATAGCAAGAGTACGGTCACCGACACACTTCTGTATGAATTTGATGGCGACCTGCAAAGAATAAAAAAACTATTAAAAACATGACCTTTAAACTTTAAACACATAACCATCCACAGTCTGTACATAGACAGATTTCCAAGTGCATAAAGGGTACAATGTTAAATTTGGTAAAAGTCTGCTACCTCTTTGCCATCAGAAATACGTGTTGCCTCATAGACACTTCCAAAGGTACCTTGACCCAAAATATTCCCCAAGTTATAGTAAGTCTCCACATGATCTGAAACACACATAACATAACACATGACAATACATTCAATACATACAGTACTGTACCTTTGCTTGTCTTGTATGAACCACAACTGATGCGGTTAATGTCTGCAGTTACTTTAAGTGAGGTGACATCAAAATGAAAACTAAAGCAATAATATTTAGACAATAAGCAGTAATAATGATCACAGATTCACCCTCAAGACTTTCTTGATAAAATGGGGAAGTGTCTGATGAAGGCACAAAAGGCTCCACTTTGGTACTGCAGCAGGAGAGGAAGGTTCGCTCTATAGCCTTCCAGGTTCTCTTTAAGAACCCCCACTTTCCTGCCTTCTCTTTGGCACATTGTTCTAAACACAAACAGTAAAGCATTAAAACATCACTGAATGATTTATTACAGGTGTTAATAATGACATCATATATCTATCATTTCATCTTACCTTCTGGGCAGATCTCTGCCATATTCATGCCATATTCAAAGTCCAGGTTTGTGGCTTCTGATGACTTGTCTGTCATCTCACTGGACCTGCTGTCAGCTGATAAAGATCTGCTCTTCACAGCTGTACTAGATGCCTTCACGCCACTGTGAGCATCGAGACTTAAGGTCTCTATGGAACCTGATTGGGCATTCATCAGGCCTTGAACGCCTTTCCTGTGATCGGCACTGTCATCTAAGGAAGCGGACGCAATGTCCGATGTATCCAATACATGCGTTTCTTCGAGAAATGAACCCGTGTAAGAAGTCTGGTCAGCCATAGACCAAACTTTGGCTGAACTTTTCGCTTGAGCCGGACATGCATCTGATGTATCCCCGACCCAGTAAGAACCTGAGTCCAAACTGTCCTGGGGACGGGATGCATACTGGACAGACAGCCCTGAAGATGATTTGTCCGGCTTCAGTGGAGGAACAATAGCTTTTACTTTGTTCCTCCGGCAGCTGAGGAAGGGGCGCGCTACAGCCTTGCAAGCTCTATTGAAGAGCCCACGGATCCCTGCCCCCTTCCCCTCACTGCCTACTGAAACAAGAAAAACCAGACAGTAAACGGTTAAATCTCTCATCACTAATGATCATCACTGTAATAATCTCAATGAAATTTTATTTTATCTGCAATAGTAAAAATATACATATATACATAATGTTAGTTTTTAATTCCACAACTGATTCAGTCTTTTCAGAAAATACAATGACACAAAAAAACTTTCTTCAGAATAAAAGATTGAGATAATGATCTACATTAGCTAAAGACATTACTTTACATTTTTCTTCATGTGGACAGTCCATTTTAAAATGACACAGAAATAGTTAATTTAAATACTTTTAATATATTTGTGAGACACAGATAAGCAGATCTGAATGGATGATAAACAGACGTTGTTCTCTTTATTGTGTTAATCTATTAACAGTAAAGATCTTCTATCTGATATACATGTAGTTTATTCAGTTCATCTCACCTTTTGGGCTGTCGTCCACAGTGTCAATAAAACTCTCTCTTACAATCTTTGCTTCAGCGAAGAGCGATGAATCCCGTCACTGACAGGTGTTCAGATCAGGGAAACGATCGCTACAAACGCCGACCTTCAATCCATCAACAATTCCACCCTTGGTGTTGTTGAGGGTCAAACATGCTGAGGACATGAAGTTAGATAAGAAATCAAATGAGAAAACACTACAGTGCACTTTTCTCTCTGAACTGCCAAATGTAAAAAAGTGAATAAAGTCAAGAAAACTGTGAGCTAGGCGGCTCTTCTTAAATGTATGTGATATATGTACCAGCTAATGTATTTCTCATGGTTAACATTAACACTGCATACAGCACAAACACGACGCAGGGACGATTTTTTTCAAGACATGACTTTTTGGTTTAAAACAATAGAAATGCATGCATTTACAGTATTAATAATGCTTAGTAACTGTTTAGACGCTGATCAACCAATCACAATAAAGACATGATCTCTAACTTAATCTGCACTGTAACATATTTACAGATTTTCACAAGACTTCCCCAAGACTTTGATTTTCTTACAATAAAATATTTACTTGTTTTACTTTAACATCACATAAGCTGGACCATCATGACTGTATATTAAATGTATTTTAAATATTCAGATCATCTTACCTTTTGGACTGTCGTCCAAAGTGTAAATAAAAGGTGTCGTAGACTTTCCATCGGGGAAGAACGATGAATCCCGTGACTGATGGATGGTCAGATCAGGGAAACGATCACTACAACCACCGACTTTCGGTCTGCTGACACCTCTGCTCATATTGATGCGACCCTCGGTGTTACTGAGGGTCAAACATCCTGAAGACATGAAGTTAAATATGAGATTAAATGAGTAAACACTTATGTTTGTACATTTCCTGCAATATAGTGCATTTACACATAATTTATGTCATCAAAATAACACAAAAGCAGTTTTCTGGACAGAGTTTACCCTGCTGAAAAAAACAATAAAACCATCACAGAAAATTCTAATGGTTTCCATTAAAATACCAATAGGAACCATTAACTTTTACCATTAAAACCACTACACTGTTGTGTGTTTTGGGCAATATTCCATTAGAACCAATACAAGTCCCAATAAAACCAATTGAATTTCTGTGATGGTGTCTATTGTTTTTTAGCAGGGTAGATAATCCAGGACTAGGCCTTAGTAAAAATAAGACATTTAAGTAGCTTTTACAAACATAACTAACAAAAAACAATACTGGTGTGCATCTTGAGACAAAACACTGGCACTATTATATTAAGATTAGTCATGTCATTTTTACATTTAGATATGCATTTAAATTTAATCTAATATTATCATAAATGTAGTTTACACGTTGAGTTCATCTTACCTTCTGGACTTTCGTCCAGGTTTTGTATAAGAGACGCCTTAACAAACTTTCCATCAGCGAAGAGCAATGAATCCCGTGACTGATGGATGGTCACACCCGGGAAACGATCGCTACAACCGCCGACTTCAAGCGCATGGTCGCCTCTCTTCTCATCAGTTCCGCCCTCGGTGTTACGGAGGGACAACCTGGATGAGGCCATGATATTTGAGTGGACAAGCAGTCAAAAAACACTTGTGAACAAACACCAATACTCTTCAGTAGAAGTGGTTGTAGACTTGTGTAATTCGTAACTTTCACACTCTCAATGCTTTTGATCGCTTTGCAATCGTCTCGTCTCTTTCGATGATTTTCTTTGCTTCCGCTCAGATAACCAGAAAATGAGTGAGTGACTGCAGATCTGCGCGCGGCTCTTTATATACGCGTCTAATGGAACGCGAGCATTATGATGTCACAATACCCGACGCCAAACATCATCGCCTATGACATCACTTTAATAAACGCTTGATTAAGCATTACATCATAATATTAAAGCAAACTCACTGATGCTATGCACAAACATTACATTGTATTCATAGGAAATTATGTGATTTTAATAAAACCCATTTATAACCAGCAGCCACTGCAATTCCTGCTTATTATCATTACTGGGTGTGACTCACATTAAGTGTGTCTGTCATCATTTATATCACAGTATCTAAAGTTGAGACTTTTTGTCTGATAATTTTTGACCCCACACCATCCATTGAAATTGTGTAACACACCTTGCATTTTCACAACATTTTATTAAAAAGCAACATACTCTAATAAGCAAACCAAAGGTGACGTTTATATACAGTAGATGAAGAAACCTTATACAAAAACTGAATACACATATTGATTTGACCAGGTGTAATCCAGAGTCACAGCATGAATTATATTGACTAGTTTGGTTACCAAATTAAATTTGATGTGTAACAAAAATACTGCAAAGCTATTGATCACAATCTCATTATATTATTTTACAAGACCCAGAGCTGATCATGAGACTTTAAGAGCACTGTAATGTAGTTACTCCTGAAAGAACCGTGTTACACTGTGAATATAATGAGAAACCACAAGACTTAGATGTGACTTTAATTACAACACAACATCCTCTTACACTGGGGTTTTTAAACTGTGGGTGAGGACCCAATTGTGCTCACACTGTAAGAAAAGGAGTTTTGCATTAAATGACAACTTGCCCAAATAATTATTAGCAATGATATACCATAAGGTATTCTGGTATTGCAAATAAACTTATATTTACTTTTCAGAAAATAGAAAAGAACTAAATGTCCCAAATGTAAGATTACCATTGTAAAACAATTGTGGAGTTTTCTGTGATAATGGCTCTTAATCGGTGGTCCCATGTCATACAAGTGAGAGAGGTTCAAAGACGACGTTTTCCTGGTCTTGGGACCAAAGACAGCCTACAACAGTTTTCTGACAGTGTCAGAAATTCAGCATGATCAACGCACATCAACGTGTTTGCTGCTACAACCTGCAGACCTGTATTTGTTACCCACTAGCGTAGGCTGATGACGTTGCGCTAACATGTGTCACTAGGTGTCTTCATCGTACAGTCTTCCAAATGCTTGTCGTAGCCAAGTTTAAACGATCCAGAACGCACAGTGTGATAAGGTAATAATCTCATAGGATTGCAAAAATCCTGCAGTGTATCCCGGGCTTAAAAGGTTGTGGAATGAAAGGTTTTCGGAACCCCTGCTTTACACAAAGTCTCATTTAAAGTTTATAAGACCTTTTGAAATACACAGAAACTAAACGAAACTGATGGGCAGACGAGGCGCCGGGATGACGGCTGGGCCAGAGCTGAATCCGCGCATCTCAACCGATCACAGGCTGGTTCATCCTGAAGTGCTGCATGAAGAAAAGAAAGAAAGAAAGAAGTTAGAACATTAAGGAAAATTATAATAATCCTCACAATCAATATTGGACTATGAACCCCAAGTTATTAACAATGCAATTAAATGCAAACAGACCTGTCAACCACCTAAATAATAGATGCTACCCCCATGATACATCAAGATTCTCACAATGTTTTATGTCTGGCTCAATACCACAGTTTTGGCTATTCATCATGTTCTGTATGGTAGTTATTTTGCACCAGTGACAGAAATTAACTTTTCATTAACATTTGCTAACTTATTTCCATAAAAATAGTTATGCACCACAGTTTAAATATTTCTTTATGAATACAAATATATAGAGGGGGATATATTATTATTTTGGAATGGGAATTCTTCACAAAAGTTGAATATTTTATGGTCTTGACATCATAGTTTATCATGTATCAAGCACAGTTCTAAAACTGTAGATTAAATAATAATGCAAATAATGGTTAGCGTATCATTCCAGTCCTATTTTATGGTGCATATAAACAAATGCAAGTCACCATAGTATAAGGTAGATATTATCAATGGGTAATAAGGTATTTAGCATTCGTTTTAAATCCTCTTTCATTTGTTGCATAGCCTACATTCAAACATGTGTTTGTTCTCATAGTCTTCAATTCACATTGTTTGATAAACATTGGATGTGGAACAAGTTGTTTTTCATATATATGGAAAATCAAATGTGACTCTTTTATTCATCTGAAAAATAATTTAATAATTAAAATAATGCACCACAATAAAACAAACTTTTAATTTCAGCATATTTTCAAATAATTCATTACCTTATCTACATGTGGGAAGAGACTCATAGGTGGAGGAAGACGTTTGTCCTGCACTTTTCAGAGCTGGTGCACGTGGATTGTGGTGGGCTAGTGACAGAATGAAGATCATCAGTTTAAAATCTGACTTATAACCAAAGATTGCATTAAACTTTCTTAATGTTTGTCATTTTGACAGATAAGGGCTGTAAGAAAATGGTCATAATCATTTATAATATAATAATATGAGCCACACAATTACAACTGAACTCAATCAACCATTTTAATCTGTCTGAACTCAAATCTTGTGGTCTACATGGACATAAAGTTGGTGTTTATCTGTAGTTGCAGTTGTCATTAGATTTCACAACTGTCCTGGAAAAATGACTTCTTGCGCTCACTGTAACTTGAAACACAGACTAAACAAAGACATTGAGTAAGTTTACTTGCACATAATAAGAGGACGACTATCAAAAATCAGCTTATTATAGAAACACTTTCAAGGGTTTTCATTTACTTCCATTTGTGATGTTTATCTTTTACAGATGGAGACATGTGCACATAAACAGAACACCAAAAAAGCCGGTTAAGGTGTTTACATGCAACGTAAAATCATGTAAAAAAGGCATCGGGGTAAAAAGCAAAAAAACTTGCCGATAATTTTTTGCCATTTATGGGCTTTACCGTATAAAAGAAACCTATTTTATGTGTTTAAATGACTTAACACGTTTAGATTGTGCATGTTTGTGTGCACCAAGATTACAAATATTTGGTTAACATGACCACTCGTGGTGGCCTTCATTCAGAGGATGGAGAAAATTGTCAGGCACCAGAGCCAGCCAACAGGTGGACTAAACATCAAGCAGAATTCTGCACAATTCAAGCGGTATAAAATACATTGACTTCCTATGACTTACTGCTTTCATATTCAGATTAATGACTTGAATTCTTTCAGAATTAAGACCTTTCAGATAATCTCAGCAGGAAAGCCCCAGCAGTAACTTTCTCCAAAGCAGATGAGCAATAAAATGTTTGATATGAACACAACTCTAACAATCAAGGTAAAAAGGATTAAATATTATGTTAAACATTAATATAGCATGCTGCTTATAGATAGTGAGAAAGATAATCTATGTGATCTACCATTCATATCCTGCAAAGAATTTAACAGTACCTCTGAACGTATATGTATAATATATAATTTATTCATAATAATTGTTCATAATATTTAATAATTATGAAATAAATATTTATAAATGAATTAATTGTGTTTGTAATGTTTATACATTACCTGTTTTTAGGTGAGCAGATTATCCATGAGTGGACGCCATGCAAAAAAATAGCCTCAAAGTCTTTTTAGGCTCTGTAGAAATTGTAATCTGCATGTTTCTGAGCACGTTTAACAGGACAGACTTAATATTAAACAGAAAAACAAATCAGTGTTAAACAAACAAATTTCAGTCTGATTAAATATGTTTTTCATTTTCAATCAATATAAAAAGAATAAACGCAAAAACAATGTCATTGCAGTATATGTGTAAATTGACATGTATCATTTATTAAGTAGGGATGCGACAATAAATGCTGCTATACAGTAATAATACCTGGCCAATAACTATTCTGATTCGCACAGCTGATAGAGAATATGCACAGCTATTTCATGTACTACGGCTTTTAATCAGTAAGTCCTTATCGATCTGAAATCACTATTAGTTTGAGTCGTTATGCATTTGAAAAAGCAACACTGGTCAAACATAATCATTACACATATTATTTATTATCAACAAAATACCTGAAAAGATTCGAAGAACAGCAAAATATAAACGTATGCTTTGGTTATTTTCTGGTGCTGCGTGTGTAATGGTTCTTCGTCTGCAGCGCATTGAGTTTCTGCACGAGATCGAGCGCCCTCTGGGTTTTGGGCGGTGGTTCTTAAACTTTTTTAAGCTGCTGGCAAATCGAGTACAAGTTTATTAATGTGATGTTTTATAGAATTTGGCTAAAACATCGCTACTGGCAACGAGATTTTCTAACACTGAAGTACTGTAAAATACGACGGTGCCACAAAAAAACTGTATTCAACGTCACGCGGCGTTGCGCAGACTGTCGGTGTATGACATCAAAGTACCGCGAGATTCGATAACGTTTAAAGAAGCTGTCTGCTCTCACGGTAATTTGTTCTCAGAAGAGACCTCTATTGTTGCCTGCCCAAAAATTCAGTTTAAATCAGGGATTATTACGTTCCTTATAGCAGATGTATTCAGATTATTGTCTGTATAACAATGGCATAGTCTCTAATAAAAAAAAACTGTCGATCATATTCGGTGTCAAATAGGGTGTGTTTATGTAGAAAATAGGGTTAAAAAAATTAACTAGTAGGATCATATCTGTTATTCCGTTTATGCACCTGTTGCTGAATGTAATACCAGCACAGATCGCAGGGTGGCGTGAATTCACCACCAGCACATAAGTGACTGACTGTAAATAAAATATCGTCCTGTGGGAGAAGTTGACAAAGAGAGCGTGCATCTCTCTTTGGACTATTCATAACATTTATTCGTCGACATTTTGGTTTCAGATCAGCTCTAGAGACACGGATTCGTTGGACGGAAAGGGTAAGTGACCTTGAGGATTTTAAGATCGTGCTGTTTTGCTCACATGATGCTCAAAAATGTGTCTGGCTCATATCAGCGTGCCCCAGCAAAGTTAGCCAGTGGTGCGCGTGAAGGGCCCATGTGTTCTTGCAATAAAGCCTTGATTCTGTTAAATCGAGGTTTCCTAGTGTAGACAACCGTGAATGTTTGGACATGGATTTTTTGTATATTTTAATTCTTATTTATTATTATTTTTTAACGCAGCAGCATGATGTTTTGTGACATGTATTTGGTCTGCTTTCATTATAAACGCTTCAGATTCAGTCTATCAATATGTGTTCAAATGTCTATGCTATGCAAAGTTAAAAATGTAAATGATCTTCTTTATGGAAAATCAAACTATTAACACATTCAATTTGTTTTGCTATACAACGTATAATGAAGTAATGATAAATGTAAACCGTAATGTCATGCTTTGCGATGGACCCTGTTTATGTTTATAGTGGCTGTGATAAATAACATCTTCTCATAAAGGACACAGTAAAGAATGCTGCTCTTCAATTGCAGTTCGTGTCGCGAGGTTTCCGCGCGCATTCCACTGAGCGTTGCCGAGGTAACAGTCATGACAGCGCGCGCTCGAAGAACTTTTACACGTAATGTTTAACACATACCACACATTAGATCTTATACACACATTAAACTTTAACAACTGTAGAACAGGTGAAACACTATGTGCTGCTATTTATATCGTTTATTGATTATTATTGTAGTGTTACTGCATACATAAGACTATTAAATTGGTACACCTTGTAGACCACTGTGATTACGCATGTAGTTTATGTATGCATAAAATGTCGTAATAGTGTCCCACCTACATTGATGATTTTTATTGCAGAGCTGAACATATTTCATGTAGCACATGGTGAGAGTTGTCTTGTTACATTCAGGGGAATTACAGACAGGCCATTTCTCTAGGTCTCTCTGCGATGTGTGCATGTAGTATAGTGTCTTTACTTCAGCTGTAGTATCTGACCGTGTCCTGGATTCATTCACTCTTGCACAGCAGCTGCAGTACTGTACATTATCAATAATGCAACATCTTCTTGTTGCAAAGTGCAGCCAGCTATTCATGCAAATATTACAGCCTTTAATATTTGCATATTTAGTAAATCAGTTTCTTGCTGGTTTTTATTCAGTGCACGTTTTAGCAGCGTGCATAATGAATAACACAATTCTCTTATGCCCCTGTGTGTGACCCAGTTTTCAGCAAAAACTTAATATCATTATGAATGCTGTTGTTTTCAGTGTAATATCAAAATTAAGGAATAATGTAGATTTGGTTAAAATAAATGAAAGCTAAGAATTTTTGCAGTGTGACATTATTGCCATACCCCAACCCAATTTTACTTTTAGATTATGTCTCTCACAGTGGACATGCACATACGATGACAATTTCAGACCCCTCCATTATTTCTAAGTGGGAGAACTTGCAAAATAGCAGGGTCTTCAAATACTTATTTTCCTCACTGTATATATAAAAAAAGTATGAAGATGTGTTGTACCGCTCCAGGGGCCTCATTTATCAACATTGCGTAGAAAATGTTCTATATTTGTACCTACGAATGAAATTTAGAATGTGCCTAAGTACAAAAAAATCGGGATTTATCAAACTTGCGCTCGTGTTTCGTACGCACATCCGTAAGTAATCCTTGATGATAAATCCCACTTGTTCTTAAGCACCATGCTCGTGCACGTTGATGGTCATTTGCATTCCGAAACACCTCGAATGAAGCATATATGGTGACAACACGTCCCGTTATAAGTCACGTGGTTGTGCTTTTTCCCTCACTGCAAAAATGGCAAAGAGCGAAAAAGAGGAACTTTACAGACACAGAAATTGAGTTACTGGTGGATGAGTTTGAATCCAAATAACACATACTGTTTGGTTCACTTAGTGCGGGAGAAATGACTAACAAAAGAAAACAAATCTGCATGGGAATATGTTACCAGTGAGTTTAATTCCGTTGTGTATAAGAGCACTTCTAGAGATAGAGGGTGGTTTGACATTGGATTATCAGCCAAAAAAATAAAAAAGATAACGCGTCGCAGCACACCGACGTGGGATCGGTGCAGCTGGGGGGGGACAGACGTCTTTCCACCTTGGACAGCAGCATATATAACCAGCATCATTGGCGCGATCTTTGAAAACGCGCTACCGGCGGAATGGATTATTTGCCAAGTCTTCCAATAACGCAAGGATAAGCCATTGCACTGTGTCAAGCATTTGTCGGAGACTTCATTTATACAAATCACATGTAGAGCTTTCACAGATACAGATACATATCACAAATAAATCATTATACTTATTTGCTGTTACCATACTGACATTAATCATTTTTAACACCTGCTTGTGGGTAAAAAATAGACACTTCTTTACTCACTGGAACAGGGTCCTATGTAGTATCACTATTCTACCACTAGATGCTCTGCGTACGCATACTCAGAGGTGTGCGTATATTTACACACATTTCTACGTATAAGTGCAATTTGATAAATTCCATACTTTGCGTAAAACTGTTCCTACGCACACTTTACGCACACTTCTGTGCGTACGCACGTTTGATAAATGAGGCCCCAGGTGTCCACATACAGCGATGATGATTTTGTACTTCATTGTTTCGTATTTCTGCCCTGCTTGCTACGTTGTAATCACAACACTACTACAGCAAGCTCCTGATTGGTTGCGCAAATCATGCATTACGTGCGTCAAACACCCGAAACGCTCATTTTGCACCGCGTCATTCGCGCAGCAGGATGTCTTTCGCATCTTTGCCTTGACTTAACATGTAAATCACTTGCACTTAAGCTTCATTCGTGTCTTGTGTGAACGCACCATAACAATAACCTCGTTCAATCACCTAGTGCAAGGAAATGTCAGAGCCGCATGCATTACAAGCGAGGAAGAGTACGAGTCATGCACATTACAAATGCAAAAAGGAGTCCATGACACATGCGTTTATGTCCGAGCAAGTGTCCAAGACTAGGGGTGTGCAAGATATATAGTTTGCGATAAAATCCTTGTTGTAGTTTTAACGATGTGCAAAATTATAATATCAAGTATATCACAATTTGCATGCGCTTTTATAGTGTGATGTAGCAACACCTGATATCGGCAAAATCATAGGTATTATCCATATATGAATTCTTTTCCCAATATCGCACACCCCTATCCAAAACGCGCACATTATGCATGCGTTACAAGCTCTCTCGCGAAAAGTGAGGAAAAGCACGCAATGCGCTTTGTGAAACGATGATGATAATAATAATAATTTTAAACTATAAATAGCCAAACATGACAACTATCGTCACGAAGACCCGCTATCGGCCATATGTCTGACTAACGTCGATAGTATCATCTATCGTCACAACCCTAGTGTGTATGCTATTTGGTTAGGTATAATCATTAGTTGAAGAGAATAAACTGTAATCATCTCCCTCTTTTCATGAAACACTTTAAATCCTGATCAACCAGAACATTATAAGCAGTTTGTCCAGCCAGGTTGGAGATTTGCTGTAAACATTTACAGCTTGCAACATCTGACCGTGAGTGGTATCATTTCAAGGGCATTTATCTGGCTGGCCTCATTGTTTTGATTGTGATGGTAGAGGAATGTATGAATGGTCCTAGTTTGGTCCCACCCTCATCTCAGTCACACAAAGCCTCTCTTTGACCATGAGTCTGGAGGGAAACCCACTCCCACCATGTCTGGGACGGCATACACAAGCCGTGTGATGTGAACAAACTCTGTGTGACTGTGGAGAGAGAGAGAGGGTGAAACAGAGAGCAGGTATGCTGTCTATCATTATATCTGTGATTATAAAGATCTTCTGTTAGTATTTGGCAGACTGGATGTCTCCACGAGGGATGCTTTGGTCAACAGGTGCCCATTGTATAAGTAAAGTAGGGGACAGAAACAAGAATACTCTCTCCTAAAGAAAAGGACTGGTTAGATTCACATCTGTAGTTTTTATATATAAAGTCCATGGCCATTAATGTGACATGATCTTTACTTATGTATTTTCTTCAAACTTACACAGATGCTTTCCTTTGGGTTTTAATGACTGATGGATCTGATGGAGGTTTAAAGGAGAGTTTAGAATGAAGCTACAGATGGCTACAGAACTTAAACTTTACTCTGCATGCAAAAAATAACCTTTAAAGAGGTAAAATTGGTCTGAAAGGCTGTTGTATGTAGGGTGTTGTATTGGATCTTTAAACGTATAAGTGCATGTGTATGTGCATTCATGCATGTCTATGAGAGTGTGTTTTTTAAGATCAACATTCCAGAGATTGTTGAGCTGTAACCTGGAGATTCATTGTATAAGGATGATTGTTAAAGAGCCCAGAACAAATGACCTGCTGCCTGCACTAGTGTTGGGCGATATGCCCTATTTTCAGATCGTCAGCCTGTGAGATCGGCGATACACGATATTATCGGGGGGCGGGGCAGTAGTTTACTCATTTTTTTATATGTTAATTTTTTACTCATTATAACAAGTCACTAGATGGGTGGACAAAAAAAACAAGGGCAACACCGTCATGACAGCAACTTTCTTATACCTGATGCCATTAATGCGAGCGCGTCATTAAAACCCTATCATGATTACTGTAAAAACATGCATCTGCGCACGCACACACACGTGCGCGCACATACAAACAATTCAATGCATTGTGCTGTTGCAGAAGACTACACGTGTCAAGCAGTGGTGCTCTCATGAGGTGCCTTTTTAAACGCATCGGTCCAGCGGAACGCGATCATATTTTAAACACAATCATATATTAAACACGAGGGACGTGTTGCTACAACTCCTTGAAATGCATATCATAAACAGGATTAATACCCAAGTTAGTGATCTGACTTCGGACAGAGCGCAGCTTTCTGCACGTACGCGAGAGTGAGAGAGAGGCGATATGCAGCGGGTCATATTTTAAACAAAAAGTAAGTTTGCCTCAGCTCGCATGAAACGCATTAAACTGAACAAATACATAAGGATTACTGCTTTAGTTTATGTTTAGACTGCGGACAGACGCGAGAGCACGTGCATGAGACAGAGAGAAGCGCAGCTGCTCATGACGCGGCGCGCTGGATTTTAGTGGTAGAAGGAGACCAAGACGCGCGCATTAAGTGCAGGTACGTGCAAGAAGGAATTCTCTCTTTACAAGCTCTCCACGTAAAGTGAAGCCCACAAACCCTCATGTGAGGAAAAGCATGCATTGTGGGTGTTAATATAAAACTATGATGATAATAATAATACCCATTCGCCAACTATCGTCATGACAATCGCCATGAAAGCCTGCCATTGGCGATATGTCTGAAGATCGTCGATACACGATACTATCGTCTATCGGCACAACCCTAGCCTGCACAATGATGCTGTTTATCACAACAATATCCTGCTGGAAATTCAATGATAAATAAGTATTATTAGTGGATAATCTACTAAGTTAATACTTAACACATTTAAGTAAACTGACATTTCATATACTTACATCTAATAGATTTTTTTTATCTTTATGGGAACAAGCAAACCAAAACTCCAACAACTATTGAAACAATGTTTGGACGCGTACTGTATATTAACCAATACTTGCATTTATACAATGCATATATGAAGTTTCATTTCATAAAAATTGGAAGTTTTTCTGTAGCAAAACCAGAGTCCCATCCAGAAAATGAAGCATACAGTGGTGTAATATTTAGCAGATTTCACGTCCATGTTAACGTTCCTGTTACAGCATCTTAGCAATACTCAGTTCTGTATCCCATGAAGTAGGGGTGGGCGGTATGGCCAAAAATCCATTTCATGGAATAAGTCATTTTATTTGATTTTTACCATTTTGGAATCCATTCAGCTGATCTCTGGGTCTGGCGCTACCACTTTTAGCATAGCTTAGCATAATTCATTGAATCTGATTAGACCATTAGCATCGCGCCTACAAAATAACCAAAGAGTTTTGATATTTTTACTATTTAAAACTTGACTCTTCTGTAGTTACATTGTATACTAAGACCGACAGAAAATTAAAAGTGGCGATTTTCTAGGCAGATATGACTATGAACTATTGTCAGGATCCTGACAGAATCATGTCTAGAATTATACCTAGTATTTGTTACAGGGTCCTGGAAGTACTATTTTTTATGTTGGAGATGCGTGGTTTTAGTATTGGTTTATTCTGACCACGCATTTCCCGGGTCTCGTCACTTTTTCCCCGATCCCTTACTTGTAATGATTTCCAGGTGTATGTAATTTATTTTGTCCCTATTTAAAGTTCTTGTGCTTGACGTTCTTTGCTTGTGCGTTTGTCTTTCTTATTGTGAGTATTGTGTCCTGAAAGTATACTGTCTAGTTTATTGTTATTTAATAGAGTTTGTTTGTAAGTCGTTCTAGTTTAGTCAGTGTTTTGTTATCTTGTATTTGTGATGTTTTGCCTCGTCTTGGGTTTTGTTTTTCTGTTTTTGTGTCTTTAATTAAAGTCATCAGTGTTTTTTTGTATACATCCGTCTGCGCTTGGGTTCTTGTCTTGCCACTCCTGACAACTATACTCTCATTATGGGGTAATAATCAAGGACTTTGCTGGTGTAACATGGGTGCAGCAGGTGTAGTGATATTACGCAGTACCCGAAAATAGTAAGTAACCAAGGGGACTATTTTCAGGCCGTATGTAATATCACTACGCCTGCTGCAGCCATGTTACACCAGCAAAGTCCTTGATTATTACGCCAGAATGAGAGTATAGTTCCTAGACATATCTGCCTAGAAAGTTGCAGCTTTTAATTTTCTGTCGGTCTTAGTAACTCCAGTAACTGACGAGCGAAGGATGATGTGAACTCCACTGCTTTACTCCTGTTGGTAGTTGCTCTCGAAAATCGCTCATCATTTGCATAAATAGAGGCTGTATCCTAAACCGCCTACTTTCTATACTATAGTAGGCGAAAAGCAGTAGGCGAGTCGAGTAGTATGTCCAAATTCATAGTACTCTATAAACATTAGGCAAAAAGTACCCGGATGACCTACTACTTCCGACAAGATCCCGAAGTGTTCATTCAATGGAAATTGCGCTAGTTTATAGGGCTGTGTTGAAAAAATCGATTCACCGATTCTGAATCGATTTTCATATTAATTTCTAAAGATCAATCCGTAACTCAGAGGATCGATTTAATAATAATTTAAACTTGCGCACGCTTCATTGAATTAGGTTTGCCACGATTAGATCACTTGCCCACCGCAACACCGTCTTTCACCGTTGTTTTTGATATTTTCTTGTAATTAAATCATTTAGTTTCGTTAGAGAGAGTAAACACTAAGAACTGAATGTGTCTGCTGCCTTAATTCAGCGGAGCTGAACGTGTGTCACATCACAGAGCAGCAGGTGTCAGATTTAATTTTTTTTTGTCAGAGTGTGCGAGACAAGCTGACTGACCAGACGATGGCAGAAGCTGCGTGCTTTAGGGCTGAAACGATTAATCGAGTAACTCCGCCTCGAAGCCTCGTTAAATTCATATGACGTGCACTATACGTGCAGGAATCTGATTTGTACAGACCATTGTTCAATGTTGCAGAAGCACAACATAGCGCGTGATACATTTTGAATGCGGTTGGCGCGATGGCGGAGGGTAAAGATAAAAATAAACGGCAGAGAATGTCTAAAGTTTGGGATCATTACATTCTTAAAAAAGGAGAGAACAAGGTGCAATGTGTCTACTGCAAAGTCGACCTGGTATTCCACAGCAGCACGACTTCAATGATCCAGCATCTGAACCGAAAGCATCCACTTCATGCTGTTTCACCGAGCGTTGCTGAAACAAGGTAATGTAGTCTAAGCCTATACATTGATGTTTGCTGATTTTAATCCTATAATGTATTTGTAGCGATGTCGTGATGCGGTTTGACTAGATATGATGTTTAGCTTTGATGTTTTTAAGTAGTAAACGTATTCACGTTCAATTGCAAGAGACTATAGCCTAAAAAAAGAACCCCTTCACACACACACAACAATAATTTCAGAATTCATTCACTGTATACACCTGGAAGTGATGTTATGACGCAATTTTTTGAATGGATGCTTCACGTTAAATGCACCGCAATGCAAGTAATGCAAGCCAAATGCAGCGTGAAAATGATTGTATTTCTACCGTACCAACTGCAATGAAGCAACTGGTCTGACTGGGGTGTCACTCTTCCTATATTATTTGTTAGTAGCTTAATGGTAAATGCTGCAGGTGAAGAAATCATAAAACATAAAACAGATGTTTACTTTGATGTAAGGGCTAGATTACAGCATGAAACCTGTTGTACATATTAATAAATTAAATTGCTTTTCCTCTTTTTCTCCCTCTCAGCACTTCACAAATGAGTATGGACAACTTTGTTCGCCCAGCTCAGTCATGCACTGTTCAAGAGGCTGCGATTTTTACAGAGAGCATTTTGAACATGCTTGTGACCGATATGAGACCACTGTCCATGGTGGAAGACAAGGGATTTAGAGACATGATCTCAACTTTTAATCCTAAATACAACCTGCCATCAAGAACATATTTCACACAACTGATGGAGAAGAAACACAGAGACATCACAGAGAAATTAAAAGCTGTCCTAAAGCAAACAGAGTGTGTTGCTTTGACAACGGACATTTGGACCAGTGTGGCAACAGAGGCCTAGCTGGGGGTGACATGTCACTTCTTAGGGGAAGATTGGGAGATGAAGTCCCTCTCTCTAACCACAATGCCATTAGAAGAGAGACACACTGCAGCCAACATTGCAGACTGGCTAGAGGAGACAACTGCCAAATTTGAGATTCCACTTGTAAAGGTAAAGGCACATCAGTGGCACATCAGTGAGGAGTTGACACAGGTCCTTGGGCCATTTGAAGGAGCTACAGAGTTTCTTATTGGAGAACAGTATGTCAACCTCTCTGCTCTTCCACAGCTGGTCCAAAACCTTAAGTCCACACTGACTGCAGAACCCGAAACCGGACCAGTGAAGGCAATTCAGGCTTCTGCTGCAGAGCAGATCACAGAGAGGTGGCAAGGGCTGTATGAATTTCTACCTGATTCTCCCAACCCTGTCCTTCTGGCTGCTGCTTTGGACCCCAGGTTTAGAAAACTGAAGTTCTTGCCTGTGGAAGAGGTGTTGAAGGTCCAAACTACTATTCAATCAATGGCACTAGCTGCCAGAAAGGACTCAAAACAGACACATGTTAGGGTAGAGGAAGCCACTTCCACCACATCAGCTACACACACTACAGGTAGATCACATCAGAAAAGTATTCTGGGATCATCATCAGAGGATGAGGATGAAGGAGAGGATGAGCAGATTAACAGAGCAGTGCAGAGGGAGGTCTTGAAGTATTTTGGTGAACAGCCTATTTCCAAAAAGGATAATCCACTGCCATGGTGGAGAAAAAAATCAAGCAAGATATTCAACCTTGGCACAGCTGGCAAAGTCTTTCTTGGGGATCCCAGCAACATCAACACATTCAGAGCGCTTGTTCTTTGCTGCTGGGAACATTGCCTCAAAACGTAGGGCAAGCCTAAGTGCTGAGCATGTGGATATGTCGACATTTCTCCATTGCAACTATAAGCTGTTGTAAAATCTGAAATCTCTCTCTCTCACACACCTATTGTTAGGGGCCAAGCACTGAAGGTGCTGAGGCACCTATTGGAATTGTCACTATTATTATTCTTCCTCTTCTTCCCCAATGGGAGTCTATGGCAGCCCTATGAACCGTAAGTAGGAAAATTATGAAATTTGGCACAGTTGTAGTGGTGGTCTTAAAAAGTCATGTGACCAAAAATGGGGTCTCTAGTACTAACTCTATAGCGCCACCAGCAGTGCAAAAATTCAATGTTCAAATGGTTATAACTGCTGATCTGCTTGATCTATGAAAATTCTACTTAGTACACGTGATTGCTCTCCTCATGCTTATTGTTTTTAATACCTTACAGTAAGAGTCCACCCATTACAGTAGCGGCCATTTTGAAATGTATAGTATTTCGTTTTTTCGCTACTCCTCCTTCAAATTTGGTGCAATTGTTATGAATTTTGGCACAGTTGATCTTTGGAGTGAGCAGCACAGAAATTTTGATATTTATCTTTGTTCAAAAGTAATAAATGCGTGAACTTAACGAGGTTGACGCAAAAAATGGTTCTGAAGCTGTATCTCGGTCATTCTTTGATCAATCAAAATGAATTTTGGTAAACTTCATGTCGACCATGAACTGGGGGTCCATATCAAATTCGGTGACAGCGCCACCTATGGGTCATGAGATATGGAAAAAGGCTATTTTTGCCCATAACTACTGAATCGTTTGTCAGAAAATTATGATCGTGGTGTCTACGGAATCCTTGGCTCATGCCGCAACTGTGGATGTGTATTATGCCGGGTTTGACCAAACCGCCTGTCCTCCATTTTTTAATTTGTCATAAATTGCTATAACTTTTGAAGTATCGGATATATCGGCGCAAAAATCGGTAGGAAGCTTCGGCATGATGTCCTGAGGGTACCTGGGAAATCAGAGTACAGCGCCACCTAGGGGTTATAAACTATAACAGTTCTTATCGAACTGATTATAACTTCTGAATACTTTGTATGGCATGTAAGCTCTTTTCTGCTGCCCCTTGAACTGTGTCAACTGAGTGGCGCTAAATCACATGCATTGAGACTCTGAGTTCTTGGGTTTGAATCCCACCTGAGGCAAGTGTTAATTTCTTCTATTAAAGTTTTGTTCTTTGTCACCTATTCTTCTCGACCTGTCTGTAGTTCACATATGTTCTATTTTTGCCATGTTTTCTGTTGCTGCTCTTCACTGCTGTGGTTCTGCCCTGTTTGGCTTGATATTTTATATTCATTTATTTTTGTTCTCAGGTGGGTAATTTGCAGAAGGTGCAATCCTTTTTTTGTAATGTTGTATTAAGAAGACAAAACTAAGGCCAAATGGCCTTTACTATTTAAGTTTGTGTTCATTCATAGTTTTACATGTTATACACGTTTTACAGTACGTTGACTTAACTGTATTGTTATTATTATTGTTGGCACTGGCACTTATAAAGACTAAATGGGTTAAAATGGCAATAAATAGGCTTAGTTTTGGAGCTAAATGTTGAAGGTGGAATCAATGCCTGTTTTTTTTCTTTAGAAATAAAAGCCAAATGCTTGATCAATTTACAGCCACATCATTTTCATTATGCATTATTTGTTTTGGTTGTTTAAAAACATACACAAAAAATTATCAGATAAATCGATCGATTAAGTGCTAGATTAATCGATTACAAAAAGAATCGATAGCTGCAGCCCTAGCGTGCGTAATATTTTTTGTTATAATATACATATATGATGTTTAATATAAGCGAGATTGTTTTGTTGTTGTGTTTTTCATCAAGAAAAACAATAAACCCATCCTTCAAGCAGTGCTTTATGGAGAAGTAGCCGGTTGCTCTGCTTGGGACTGGTGGCGGGTTCTGTGATAATTACCTGCGCACATTGACTCAAGCACTTAATTAAACCAGCTGTTGCACTCGCATTGAACGCAAATTCATACGTGATTTAACGCAGCTTACGCAAGCGCTGCATTTAAACAGTTGCGTAATTCAAAAGTGAAAGTAAAATGCGCACGTCTGCATGCGCATTTATAAGCCCACCGGTGGGAAAAT
This sequence comes from Misgurnus anguillicaudatus, assembly GCF_027580225.2. NCBI lineage: Eukaryota > Metazoa > Chordata > Actinopteri > Cypriniformes > Cobitidae > Misgurnus > Misgurnus anguillicaudatus. The sequence goes on from NC_073351.2 coordinate 7,731,199, forward strand.
TCTGTCACCGCAGCAACCCTACATTGAATTCAAGCATGCGCGCGAGGTGGAAGGACGTTAAAACAATGAACATGGCGGTCAGTAACGTTAAGCAAGCGGTTGTTTTGAAAACTCCAGAAATCCAAATAGTATCAATATGTTGCATAACTACAGTCCAGTAATCAAGGTAACAATGCTTTTTTGAAAAAACACTAATCTAAATCTCGAAGATCAGATCGGATTGAATCGAATTAAATAATGAAAATCGATTCAAGATCTTGAGAATCAGAATCGAATCGATCCTTAAAATTTTAATCGAAACCCAGCCCTACTAGTTTAACCTCATTACAGCAGTTAACAACTAACTTGTTGTTACGACAACTAATGTCATGTGATGTTTCAACATGGCAAATGAGTATGTCCAAATTCATTCATACTATCCATATTCATACTATATAGAACAGGGGTGTCCAGACTTTTTTGTGTGGTGATCTACTTTTAAAATGATAAAGCCGACAAGATGTACCTGCTAAAAAACACAGTTACATTTTTAATGACAATTTAAAAGCGTATTAGGAATATACTGCATATCTCTACATTGAATTTAAGGCTGTCCCCATTAGGCTACTCCATTCTTTTTGAGGAGTTAAAAAAGTCATTGAGTAAAGACGCGAATGACGTCGGGCGCTTCTCCGCTCTCAACGTTCCTTCAAAGGCACGTGCTGCGGCTGGTGGCAAAAACCGCAAGGCGCTCAGCGCGCATAAACATATCTTAAACAGCGCGCAAACGCTCCCTGTCCATAGAATATCATTCAAAAAAGGCGCCTGCAACTGCCATAAACGCTTTTGGTGTGATTGGCCCCTCTCATAATGCCTATTTCGCCCTCTGTTTTCCGATGCTCATGGAGCATCATATACAGTTAACTTATGTGCGATCTACCGGCATTGCCTTTGTCGATCAACGTATTGGAAACCCCTGATATAGAACATACTGTTTTAACTGTTGATGAGTAACTTTATCTAATTCAGTACCTACTGTCACAGTATGTGATTTCAGACACAGCCATAAACTTTTCTTAACTTTTTTGCATCGCTGGACATGCCCATATGGTCACCAACAGTCACTTTCCCTTCGTGTCGACAGAAGTCGCCAAGCTTCTATTGAAATGAATGAGATGGCGTCGCTCTGCTACTGGTAGTTGTTGGTTGTCTGAATTAGGCGTAAGCGAGAAAGAGACCGGCGGTGGATTCACTGGCGCTTATTATGAAATTACAGAAAATATTTATAATTAATTTATTATGAGTGGATTATTTTACATGTTTTTCTGTCACCCTCAGTCTAAGAGGCTGTTTACACTTGGCATTAACATGTGTTTTCATCGATCGGATCACAAGTGGAAGACGTTAATGACAGGTGTAAACGGTGTTCAAAACGTTTTGAGCTCGTCCACTTTCGACCACTTTCGATCGGATCGCTTTGGAGTTGCGGAACGCACATGTGGTTGAATGCGTTCGAACAGCCACACGCGACCGCCTTCTCTCCGCCCATTTATCTAATCTTAGGTATTAAACACAAGTTTTACGTCTTTTTTGACTTCTGGCGTGAACATTCGGTGAACATCGCTATTTTTAGCCTTTCATTGATAAAACTAAGCGGCTGATCTCCGTAGTTTCGTTTTGAAAGCGTGTGAAAGTTGCGCGATCCTATTTCATCAATTGCGCTGAAAATTCAAAGAAAGCTCTTACATACTCATGTACAAAACACTGTGCAGCATGTTTACTTGCTAAACAAGCAGTGCACTCCGACATAAAATTAGTTTGCGTCCATATAAACTCATAATTACTCCCGCTCGGGTTTGAATGACAGCAGAGAGACTCGCCCACCATCTCACAGACCACCCCCTCATAGTATTCAGCACAGAAGCGGTCGAAAGTGGACAAAAGAGACGGATTTAAATACCAGGTGTAAACGTAATGTGTCTCTCTCATCCACTTGTGATCCGATCGATGAAAACACATCTTAATACCAAGTGTAAACAGCCCCTAACATGCGGGAGTGCCGAATTAGCCACGCCCACCTATTTACATTACGTAGGATGCACGGAATAGAAAAATCTGTTATGTCTAACATTTTATTTTACGGTAACAGAATATATCGTCATATCGCCCAGCCCTAACACGAAGTGCATCTGGTCTCTTCAGAGACTGTCACAAGGCTATTGGCAGACAGAGCCGTCTGATTGGCAGCTTTTGTGTTTACCGACTAATGCTTGAACAAACAAGAGGCCTAAGACTGGGATGTTGTCTGTTTTATTTTTGTGAACAGATCGTGATTCCGGGCTGAGGAGGACACTGAAGCATTGACTGTCCATCAAAGTCATCTTCAGGGGTGGAAATTCTTAACATAGTCCCGGGTGATGAGAAGGATCACTAAATGTGACTGTAAGACAATCAGACTACTTGTCTTATAAAATAATTGAAGTCTGTGTGAAATGGTTTGTGTAGGCTTTCCTCAGACATGACTGAAAACATCTGCTACAACGTTTTCATAGTTTTTTTTGCGACTAAAAGTGTGACATGTCACTTTTTAATAAATAACTACATTCCTGCGGGACGGATTTAACACATCACGGATTAACAGAGGATTAGCCTGCACTACAGGACCTCAGAGGGGAACACGGAGACAATTGTTTTTCTCAAATAAAACAGGAAATTTTAACAGCCTGGAATTCCATCCAGGTTCACTTTGGAGGCATAAGATGTATTTTTAAATTCATACACAGTATCTCAAGCAGTGGTCCTTTGCTATGATCCTCGGGGACTGCGGCAATCCATATTATGTATGTCACTCTTTTTATTCACACACCACGCAGATCCCAAAAGTTCCATAAAATGGCCAGCGTGCCTTCTCTGTGAACACAAACACAAAACTAAATTGTCTCTATAATGAGGTTTAAATGTATTTTCTTTCAATGTCTCACTCATACATGTTACTTCTTGTTTTTTATTCTCTCTTTCTCTGTTTTCTGGTTTTAGATTGTTTGTGTCCTGGCACACATGTGCCGGATGCATCCCCATCACTTTCAAGATGATGTCAGGTTGTCGTGGTAACACAGGGCAGCAGAGGCCGTCTGCCGAAGCTTGAGTCTGTCCCAGAATGCACCAGCTCTTTCGTCTAGTGTTGGGTCAGAGGGACCTGTCCCGTGCCGGAGATCTCTTCTCTTTGGATGACTGTGAGATTGAAGACTGTCTGTCTGAAGACCTGGAGGAAATCAAAATCATATCCTGCTCTCCAGTGAGTACAAACCACATTCACTTAAGCAATTTAATTTATTACTTAAACAGTACACTAAAACCATTAATATAGTTGATCCTGTCAGTTATTATTGATTAATGTATTATTAAAGGCAGGGTGCACGATATTTGAGAAACGCTTTGGAAGAGGAAGCCTGGCAGAGTACCAAAACACACTTGTAGCCAATCAGGTTGTGTATGTGTGGGGTGGGTCTATCAAAAGAAGGTCCAGATTCTTTTGGGGTAGGGGCGTGTTTATTTAGGTGATGTCAAATATCAACATTGGCTTTTAGAGATCATGCCCCACGCCTTAAATAATGTCACATATCTATCTTGTCAAGGTGTGCAAAAATGAGAAACGGCAATCACAGGATTGCTGTCATCAGATCTAATCTAGTTTGCACTGCCCCATCCTTCAATAACAGTCTATTAGCAGTCTGCTTTATGTTGTGGCATTTTTCACTAAACAATTTAAACAAAGTTAAAAAATTTACATTGTCTATATTTAGGACCTTTTTTTTTAGCTTTTTGAAGTTTATTTTAATAGCACATAAGCTGTCATTGACATTTGTGCTCACATTAAATCTATATTGCCTATAATGTTATATTTAATACAGCAATGAAAATTATCCTCTTATCAGAAAATTATTTTGCACTACAAACAATTAATTCAATAAATGACTTTTAATGGGGTATGAATTTCTGAAAGCTTTTTATTACACGTGTATGCACTTGGTGCTTTTATACAAAAAAGACTTACAGTGCATTCAAGCTACAGTATAGATTATTTTATCAGTATGTGTTTTTCTTAGGATCGAACCCATGACCTTTGTGCTGCTGATGCAATGATGTACTCATAAGCTGCATGAGCACTTGAATAATAAGACTAACAATTAGAAAAGTGACTTTATATTCTGTGGAGATACAATACTGTTAAAGTAAGGTTAGAGCGCATATGAAATGTTGTCAACAGTGCGAATCTGAATCATTTGAATAAGGTGACCCTTTATTTTCACACCTGCTGTATAATACATTTAAATGAGGTACCCTGATGCCAATGAGCACATGTGAAGCAGTTCATCTTATCCCAATGGACTTTCTTTGTTGATTCATCCAGATGGACTAGCTCTATATCCTTCTCTCTTGTCTAGTCTTAGTTTGGGAATCATACATTACGTTGTGTGTTCACCTTGCCAGCGAGGACATTGCAAACTTTTTGTATATTTACTATATTGTTTGCTTAATCATGTCCTCACTGATTTATTTATTTATTTTAATCAATAATTTATTGATTTTCTTGTAAACATGGATACCAGAAATTACAATAACAGTTTTATAGACTTAGGGCTAGATTTACTAAATGGGGCAAATTAGTGTTAGAACACAATTCCAAAAAAGATTGGAGTGGTAATATGTGCATGTTATTTATTAAAAAGGTGCAAATTAACACAGTCGCAACAGCTGATTTCCATAATGATCAACGCCGTCTACTGAGAGCAACACAAATTAGTTCAGGGTCGCAAATAAGCAGAGCTGATCTTGAGTTTAGCACCACGGACATTGCAGCGGAAAATTTGTGGTGTGTAATCCCAGATAATGAAGCCATAGTACACTGAAAAGAACTGGAGGACAAAAAAAATGAAGGTTTATAGACCGTTTCAGCAGTAACAACATAAACAAGCGGCTGCACGTAACTTCCGGTAAAATTCGCTAAGAATAAATAACAACAAAGTCCTTTAGACGTAGTTTATTTATATAACAAGCAAAAAAACAACACATAGATTACCTAGGAAACCAAAACATTTGTTATTTTCGACGAGGCATTTGTTCAAGAGATCAGTTTAACAACTAGTCAGACCTTAAAAAAAACGAAACCGGAAGTAAGGTTAGGATCCAGACGTGTATCACGTGCGTCCGATGAAACCGTCTATAAGAAGTATAGAAACGTCTAGTATTATGTGACTTCTCCTAGTGACTTCTCTTTTATTTACTTTTGCAAATAAGAAATAACATGGCTTTAGTAGGTCTCAAAATTAAAAATGGTTGAACCCAAAATGGCAGAAACAAAACCATTTAGTATTGTTTGTCCCAGTATGCCTCAAAGAATGTAACCAGCTCTCTCATGATTTTAGACTTATATTTGCAGTAGATTTAAGCAAAAAATCATATCTTGAGACTAGTGATAGACCGATATATCGGCCGGCCGATATATCGGGCCGATATTTGCGAGTTTTATGTGTATCGGCATCGGCCGATACATGGCTGCTGTGTTTGCCGATTTTTCCGGCATAATTTACAGACAGAGTGCTGGAACCCGCAAGCGATTGCAGGTCATGTGACTAAAAACAACCAACCTTTTCACGACAACATTGAAAGCTCGGCTTAACAGCTGATCATAGCTGAACCAAGTGGGGGTTTTTTCATCTCTATGGGGCGGTTTCCTGGACAGGGATTAGACTAGTCCTAGACTACAATAAACTGTGCAAACTAATAACATCTCTTTTTAACAACATGCCATTTTTTACATATTTTTTATGATGTAAATTGAGTGAGCAAAACCAGTATCGGCTCCAAATATCGGCTCAAGAAAATCGGGAGCCTGTATCGGTCATCGGCTAAGGCTGATGAAACAAAAATCGGTATCGGCATCGGCACTGAAAAATCCATATCGGTCGATCCCTACTTGAGACCACTGGGTGGTGCTATAATAATAATTTGTTACATATATATAGCGCTTTTCTGCAGCACTCAAAGCGCTTTACATATGAATGGGGGATTCTCCTCCACCACCACCACCAATGTCCATTATCTACCTGGATGTTGCGACGGCAGCCATATTGCGCCAGAACGCCCACCACACACCAGCTTATTAGTGGAGAGGAGACAGAGTGATATAGTGGATGATTGGTATATATGGCTATGATGAATCTGCACATGTAAGCTCAGGTCATGACTGTGATTACATGTACCAAGTGTCGTGTCAAAACGTGCAAGTTCATCGAAGAAACAGCCTTAAATCTGTTTTGGAGCGCTCTTTGTCAAATTCATTGATGCTGTATACAACAACAGATAAGACAATCAACACGAATTTCATAACTTTTTGCTGTGAGTGCCTCTAGATGCTACAAACCAAATGCGGCAAAAACTGTAGGAGGAGTTCGAAAAAGTAGGTTTTTAAAATGTTTCAAAATGGCTGACGCCAACAATGGCCGACCAAAAACGCATTTAGCATTTTTTAATTTGGTATACGTGAAGGAATCTAACAAGACCACGATCATAATTTTATACTTATATTGGCAGTAGATATAAGCAAAAGTAGCCATTTTTCATATCTTGAGACCACTAGGTGGCGCTATATGGAAACACACCTTCAAGTCATGACTGTGGTTACACGCATAGATATGTATAAAGGCTAGATGTGTTACGGCGGAGCCTCTAATGTCATCACCTGGCGGCCATCTTACCACAGGGTGCTCGCTCACTCGTAGCATTGAGTTTTAATGATGCAGGTACTTTTAAATGACCATTACTTGCTCAATTTTCTACCAATATTCAAACGGTTTTGTTTCTTACAAACGTTATTAATGTGGCTATAATCCTGGATGATTTAACATGTTTCATGAAAATATTTTTTTTTTTAGTTTAAGTATGCAGTGTTATAGGTACATATTTGACGTTTATAACACACCAAACCGTATGAAAATCTGTAGAAAATTAAGCATGTTATGGTCATTTAAAAGTACCTGCATCATTAAAACACAATGCTACGAGTGAGCGAGCGTCCTGTGGTAAGATGTCCGCCAAATGCGGACATTCCACTCAATTGGTCAGCAGCGCTGGCGAGACATCTAGCCTTTATACATATCTATGGTTACACGTACCAAGTGTCGCGTCAATACGCGAACGTTTTGCGAAGATACCCCCTTAAATCTGTTTTTGCATGCGTTACATCAAATTCGTTACCGCGGTATACAACAACAGATTGGTCAATTGACATGAATTCCAAAACTTTTTGCCTGGGGTGTCACTAGATGCTACAATACAGACTTTCACGCAAATCAGACAAAAGCTGTAGGAAGAGTTCAGAAAAGGGGGTTTTTGAAAAATTCTAAATAAATTCAAAATTGAAGGAAAATCTGATCGACTTAAGCCAAGGTTTCAAAGGAAAAAATAATTATTTTTTTTTAATTGAACTTGGTCATTTTGGACTGTTGGTGACGCTGAAGTGACATAGAGACTTCAAATTTGATGTGGTAACATTTAGACAGTCCTCTATCTATGTAGCCTGGCTCCGCCCTCCTACGTTCTTCCGCTTAATTTTCATTTAGCTTCAGAACAACGTCTGGGACTGCTCTGTAGAGTTTTGTTTTCTCCTGCAAAAATCTGCAGGTCCAATTAGCGAACAGCGGGGAGTGGCTAAGAACACAGACGTTGAGGTCGTTCCCCAGACTGAGTGATATACGTCACGACCAAACGTTAGCGATTGGTTATGGCAGATTCAGAGTGACTCTGGGCAGATCCAATAGTTTTAAACTTCAACAGAGGACCCTCCTTAATGGAAGTAACGCTTTGCAATGGAGCATGGCCAGACTCTCTGTACAAATGAAATGAATGTACGAGAGTCTGGTTGCACCAGGCTACTATCTATGTGCCAAATGTCATCATTTTCCTTTGTACGCTTCTATGGGCTACCATAGATGCAGTGACAGAAGAAGTGAATATTAATAAGAAAACTAACAGTTACAATAGGGCTTGACCCCTAATAACATAGAGAAAAGAAAGAAATAAAGAAACTGAGAAAGATTTTGATATATATGCATAAAGTGAGAACTATATACATACTGTCAGAGATAAATGACATACAAGAATATAGTGTCTAAGTAGCTGAAAGACCTCACTGATTTATGATGTGGTTTCCTGCAGGACTACCTGACCAATGACAACGATCAGGCGGTGGTGGAGATCTGCATCACTCGCATCACTACAGCCATCAGGGAGACAGGTTCAATCGAGAGGCATGGAGCAGCTCTCGTGTCACTGTGGGAGTCGTGTCTCGAGCATAACCTCCAGCCACAGGGTAAAGATGAAGACACACCGCATGCCAAGATCGCCTCTGACATCACCAGCTGCATACTGCAGGTGCAAGTAGTGGCCACACAGAATACTTACTTGCTTTTTCCTCACAGCCTCCTTAAAGCCCAAAGATCTGTGAAGCTATGTTCAATGAATGATTGCACATGTCACTGCATTACATTACGCAACTTTTAATTTTCCGTCAGTCTTAGTACACAGTGTAACTACAGAAGAGTCAAGTTTTAAATAGGAAAAATATTGAAACTCTTTGGTTATTTTTGAGCGCGATGCTAGTAGTCTAATCTGAGTCAATGGATTATGCTAAACTATGCCAAAAGTGATACCGCCAAACCGGGAGATCAGACCCGGTTAAAATCAGTTGTCTAACTCTAGGGGAGCTGGAAAATGATCATATTTCCAAAAAAGTGGAGTGTCCCTTTAAGAAGGTTTTTTGATAGACATGTTACATAATTCAATTCTCCTCCATAGAGATTTGCTTCACTTTCCACATCCATCCACACAGCTACTCCTCCTCTCTTCATTTCTCTCACACACATTCACTTATATAATAAGTCACATATGAATCTCAAAGCAGGGCTTACTGAGTGCTTGAGTAAGAGGGATGCATTCTGGGTAATGGTGAAAATCTTTAGAGAACTGCTGTTTGGCTGCTTTTCTGCATCAGCTCTTCACAACTTCCTATGATCTGAACACACAGTTCTAGTGGGTGCTTTTTTAATTCGTTTTTTAAGTTATTCGCCTTAAGTCACGCCTTTAATGTTTTTACTCAAGGACTTTTCCCGAGTGAATAGAAAAGCTGTAAATGAGAAATTTACTTGCTTTAGAAATTCAGACTAAAGCTTGATGAATGTCCGTCTTATGGTTTTAAAGACACACTATGCAGTTATTTTACCTTAATATAACAGCTTCAAAGTTATTTCAGTGGTAAACAAAGTCATAGCAGGGCAAATCATCCTCCTGTTGAAGCTCAGGGAGGACGCCACTAGCAAAACCACCAAGCAAACTTGAGAGAACCGCCCCTGACAAATCTCGCGAGAATCACGACTTGCTTTACGGCAACCACGTCACACACGTTAGGCTTGTTCGACTTCGTATGGCGCTGCAAGAACTGACCGCCTGATGACGTCAAAGTACCACGAGAATGATCCAAGACGGCACTTTGACGTCATCCGGCTGTCAGTCGATCAAGCCTATAACAACAACTGCACGCGCGAATTTGAGACGTGAGGCTAAACGATTTAAAAGTTAAGAAAGCGCGTTCGGAAGTGAGTAGGAAAAGGAAAAGAGAATCTGACCGCGTTAGGAACCGGACAAGAGTCCCACTCTGTCAGGTTTTTACTCGTTGGCGTGAGCTAAAAGACAGCACTGGAGGGATGCTGATCTGGCGATCTTGTTGATGGACTAGTAAGTAAATCTCTCATTTGTAAACTTGTTTGCGGTCTATGTTGTATGTTGTTGCGCTTGCTTGTAGTATGTCATGCAATTATCATGACAACAGTTGTCAATATCTCACATAATTATCAGGACATCAATAATAAAGGTTGTAAATAGTGTAAACATGCACAATTTGCAAACTTTTATGATAAATAACAATAATCATGTATAGTGACATTATAAGAAACAACGTTATGAAATAATGCAACGTACACAATTAACTTTGTCATGGCATTTCGTAATGTTTACTTGTGATTTAGCTGCAATCATGTAAAAACGTTATAAGCCAGCAAACGCGGTACTTTATTATTATATGCACTTTACACTTGAAATAAACTTCTTATTATCCTATTAACATCATCTGTAGTTTAGTAGACTATGCAGTAGCCTAATATTTGTATGAAATTGTGAAACATTACCTGGTCATTATCTTCGGAGTACTAGAGTGGGAAATTACGACAGTTGCAAGTATTCTCCAGCGACTCTAGGGGTCGCTGTTTGACCAAAACGCCGAAACTGCATAGAACGGCTTTAACTTTTCACAGTGACGTTTCTTGTTACATAGTTTCTGGTAAAGACGATGTACCCAACATGTTAAGATATACAACCCGAATTCCAGAAAAGTTGGGGCGTTTTTTAAACTTTAATAAAATGATAACTAAAAGACTTTCAAATCACATGAGCCAACATTTTATTCACAATAGAACATAGAAAACATAGCAAACGTTTAAACTGAGAAATTTTACAATTCTATGCACAAAATGAGCTAATTTCAAATTTGATTTCTGCTACTGGTCTCAAAATAGTTGGGACAGGGCATGTTTACCATGGTGTAGCATCTCCTTTTCTTTTCAAAACAGTTTGAAGACGTCTGGGCATTGAGGCTATATGAGTTGCTGGATTTTTGGTGTTGGAATTTGATCCCATTCTTGCCTTATATAGATTTCCAGCTGCTGAAGAGTTTGTGGTCGTCTTTGACGTATTTTTCGTTTAATGATGCGACAAATGTTCTCTATAGGTGAAAGCAGGCAGGCCAGTTCAGCACCCGGACTCTTCTACGACGAAGCCATGCTGTTGTAATAGCTGCAGTTTGCATTGTCCTGCTGAAATATACAGTACAAGGCCTTCCCTGAAATAGACGTCGTTTGGAGGGCAGCATATGTTGCTCTAAAACCTTTATATACCTTTCAGCATTCACACAGCCTTCCAAAACATGCAAGCTGCCATCAGAGATGCTTGCTTTTGAACTGAACGCTGATAACTTGCTGGAAGGTCTCCCTCCTATTTAGCCCGGAGGACACAGTGTCCATGATTTCCAACAAGAATGTCAAATTTGGACTCGTCTGACCATAGAACACTATTCCACTTTGAAATAGTCAATTTTAAATGAGCCTTGGCCAACAGGACACGACGGCGCTTCCTTTTTGCATGATAGAGCTTTAGTTGGCATCTGCTGATGGTACAGCGGATTGTGTTTATCCACAGTGGTTTCTGGAAGTATTCCTGGGCCCATTTAGTAATGTCATTGATACAATCATTCCGATGAGTGATGAAGTGTCGTCTGAGGGCCCGAAAGACCAACGGCATCCAATAAAGGTCTCCGGCCTTGTCCCTTACACATAGAGATTTCTCCAGTTTCTCTGAATCTTTTGATGATGTTATGCACTGTAGATGATGAGATTTGCAAAGTCTTTGCAATTTGACGTTGAGGAACATTGTTTTTAAAGTATTCCACAATCTTTTTACGCAGTCTTTCACAGATTGGAAAGCCTCTGCCCATCTTTACTTCTGAGAGACTCTAAGACATACCTTTTATAGCAAATCATGTTACAGACCTAATATCAATTAACTTGATGTTCTCCCAGCTGAATCTTTTCAAAACTGCTTGCTTTTTTAGCCATTTGTTGCCCCCGTGCCAACTTTTTTGAGACCTGTAGCAGGCATTAAATTTTAAATGAGCTAATTAAAGCCGCCTTTCCACTGCACACAACAAACGACGGCCGGCGGAAGTCATTCATTTCTTATGGAGAGTCGCAAAGGGGCTGCGTGAGCTGCCGACCATCTGCGGATGCGTAAATATCGGATCCGTTTTGAGCGTTGGATCCGTTAAAAAATTTGAACTTGTGCAACTAAACCGCATGCGATATGCTGACCGGAAGTTATGATTTTATATATATTTAAAATTTGGTACTCATTGTCATGGATCAGAAGGTGTTACAGGCCATAATATATACATTTTTCTGTATTTAGTGTCTTATTTAGATTAAAATCATGATTTCCTGTTGTCTGAATTAGTCAGTGTCAATTTTGTTATTGTCAAACTCTGTTACTAAGGTAGAGAAACACACACACTCCACCTAAGAAAATAGGTATAGTTTTTAGACAAAAAACATAAAATTTAAGTGAACTTTTGCTTAAAACAACAAAAATATTTGCAATGGGATGAAAAAATAAATAAATCTTGAAATAAGTTTATTTTTTCTTAAACACTTAATTCAAGAAATAAAAAAAACAGATTTTTTTCGCTTGTTTTAAGCACACATTCACTTAAATTGTATATTTTTGTCTAAAAACTAGACTTATTTTAAAAAAATATGTCTTCATTTAAGAAT